>NC_091061.1:88868088-89498088 GCF_000393655.2 Nicotiana sylvestris
TTTTGCCCCCTCTAACTGTACCAATGTCTGATGATATAAAATCCACCTTCTAGGTCCCATAGTGGGGACTTGAGTGATCTCTTTGGAAAAAAAGCAGAAGAATGTTTACCCTTGGATTCAGTTTTTATGTGATTCTGGTCTTTCTCCCTTATAAATGGTTGACTGATCAACATTTCAAATTATTTCTGAGATTTATTTAACCTTTTATGGTGTTATATATTAGCATAAAGGTAATAAAACTGGCGACCTCACCACCTAGTTGGTCAATATTTCTTGTTTGTCTTGATGTCTTTTTTTCTTCAGCCATTAGTTCAAAGTAAAGAACTAAAAATCAAAGGATTGCTGCTTAATATTCCATTTTCATAATGAAGCAGGGAAACTTCACAAAATAAGCAAGAGTACTTTTGAGGTCTAAAGGCACAGTTTACTAATGCAACAGGTTTGATGAAGGAAATTTCTACGCAATAATGCTTGAAAACATAAGTCATCCATTTTCAAATTGTTGAGGTAACATTGCTAATAACATTATTTTATGGAGAAGTATTGTAATGAAAAAGACATGAAAACTGAAATGCTCTTTGCTTTTTCTTTATCAGTTTGTGAGAAAACTCCATGAAGTTACTCTCAAAGACACTCCTTTTACTTTGCACCTTTTGAAGAGAAAGTGAACAACAAATGCCTTTTGTATGCATTTTTTATGTGTTATAAGGGTCTTATATCCAGCTTAGAATGAACATTAATTTTGTTTTCTAGGTATTTAAGCAACAATCTAGAGCAATTTAATTTTATTTTAAATCAAATAGTTTGAGTAATAAGAAAAGTGGTAAGCACATTTTCCTAAAGCAATAGACATGCTGATACAAACTAAAATTACTGTTTTGAAGGAAAAAAAAATGAAATACCTTTTTTTTTTCTCATTATCCCCTATTTTGGTACAATGAAAGTGATGTGTAGGGAATAATAGAGTAAAGAATATTTTACTTTTTTAAGGAACAAAAACTAATTTCTCTTTTATTTTTTTAGGGTGTGTGTGTGGGGGGAGGGATGTTCAGAATTCTTATTACATTGGTTACAAAAAGCAAAATCATACACTGAAACTTTGCCCATAACACGATTCCAGTAATTCAAATTGAGAATAGAGAGCAAAAGGAAAAGCTCTGCTTCTCTTGATGAGCAGAACATATGAAATGCGTATTCAAGTGTGAGAAGTATGTGTACTCATCTGAAGTAACATGAACTGCTAAAAATGCAGCTAAAGCAAATATACATTTTTATGTTCAAACTAAGTAATGAAATCCTGAAAGGCCATCAACCGTCATGTAGAAGAGCATAGGTGGTTCATTCTTATACTTTTGAGTATATTATTACTAAAATGTCAAAGCATTACCTTTTTCCTTGATGAATGTTTCATTTATACTGCAACCGCAAGCATTCCAGCTAATCCATCTGCCCACAAATACAATTAAGTCCTATTATTAGGAACAATAATGCAATTATTAGATGTAAATTCCAAATAAGCATATCAAGAAAACATTTCCAGCCATTCAATCTCACAATTATTATAAAGTTTTCATATACTACTCGTGAACTCAAAAGAAAGAATTATATCTAATCAAGCAAATCGTTGTAAGCATATGATGAGATTTAAGTCCATACTTCTGAGCTCTCCAAATATTTAGGTGATCATGATCAGGAGATATTACTTCTGATAAGTTAGATTTATCTCCTTCACGTGCATCTTACATGTTTGCGTTGACCACAACTGTGCTTCATAGGATGGACCTGGTCCATGTCTGAGTTTTTTTGTCAGTCTTCAAAACTTCACATTTACTTAGGCCAACATTGGTACATGCTTAACTGTATTTAGATTTGTAATTTCCTACTTAGCTTCTTTATTTGCTCTTTATACTTATAATCATGATTATTATTATTACACTCTTATTTGTTACTGCTTTATATACACTCTCATCACATTTATTCCTATCGAGTATTGGCCATACACTATCACACACAATAGCATGCGAGGGTTGTATTTTACACCTATCCCAAACTCCTTTTCCAAACTCTCTTGTTTCATAGAATGGCTTTGTCAGGTCAACTAACATAATTTCTCGCAGCCTTCAGTCTATCTCAAAAGTAGGAAACACTCTACTCTCGCAATAATAGGTCATACTACTTAAACCTTAGGTGAGTCGATCCTTGGCATCGACACACAATTAGGAAAGCTACCATAATGTCACCGGGTCATGCATCCAACGAGATAATTTCTGGGAAAGACAAACAAACCTAACAAGACACTTAAAGATCCAAAGAAAAACACTTACCAAAATCTTTCCTTTACCCACTTCAGAAAATGGAAATCAACCAAAACATCCCTGAGATTAACATGGTGATGGGAGCGCCAAGTTGAAGCAGTGGTGGAAGAACATTCTCCAAGATCATGGAGATAAGATTCAGACACATCTGGGGGCACTGACTGCTTTGCTAAACATCCGAGCAGACAGGGTTCTCACTCACCTGCTGATATAGTTATGGAATCCGGCTAAGGTGGTGTTCAATTTTGCCTACTAAGAGTTATTATCAACATTAGAAGAAGTTACTACTTTCATCGAGCTGCCATTCAATGGAAGAAATCCAATACTACTAGTTACTATGCCCAGTTACAGGTTCTTGGATGTTTTAGGCCTGACTAACAATCTTGGTCTTAGAAATATCGAGGACGGATGGGTGAGCCTCGATAAGCTGTTCGACAGGTTTGGACACCGCTAAAGCTATGAATGGTATTCTAGAGAGTTTCAGTGTGCCTTATTTGTCTATGAGATGTGTATCCTAAAGCTATTATATTCAAGAGAGTTTCAGGTTTGGACGCCATGAAAGCTATGTATCCTAAAGATGCTATAATTCTAAACTATGTGCCTTATTTGTCTATGAGATGTGTGATTTATTTTGTCCAATTTTCAGCAATATCATCTTAAGTCTTCTTGTTGCCATATGTGCCCAAAAGTCTGATTCTCAAAACATGTTCATATATATGCTTCACTTATTTAATGTTGAGGTCTAGGGACTATTTAATGTGTCTATTTTTGTGTTATTCTGCTAAGGAAAGTAGGCTCATGTGGTAGGAAATGTCATAGTGGAAGGTTTACATTGAGAAGGCTTCATTGGCATTCAAATCTATAGGGAAGAATCAGTCGTTTGTGGTTAAAGATATTTGTGAGTAGAGTTTAACTCTAGGCTGGGCTTCTCTCCCCGGCATAAGCATTGACCTGGGCCTTGGGACCCTTGGGAACTTTGAAGTGTCGGGGGATTCAAAGGGGCAATCGGCCTTGAGTAGAACTCTCTCCTTATCCTTTAATTCATCAACACTAATTACTCTCTTTAGGTTTGGTGTTTAATGGCAATGAAAGGTATTCAATTTGAATCATTCACTATACAAAACCTCCACATTAACATGATTCCCTTATTATTTAGGTATTGATAGTAACTTTTTTTGTAATTCTTGCTTAGTATGATTCCTTTGGCATTAAAACATTGTCTGTGATTTCTTTAGTCCTTATTTGAGAATTTTATACATGGACATGTATAAAACACTATTATCCTAATGACCTTCTCTCTTATTTTCTTTTGGCATGTACAATGATTTAGGTCCATCTCCACTATGGTCCAAGAGTCTGTAGTGGCTCGTCATTTGCTACTGCTGGGCCTGTCCTCTGAGGCCCAAACCTCCCAAAGTCACTACTTTCCTTTCATCTCTTTATTTATTGTTTTGTCATTCCTCAGTTGCACTATGTCATTGCTCGTTGATGTTTTTTGTCGTTATAGCTCATTATGTATGTGACAAGTGTATATTGGATTGAATGATTATCCTTATTTTTTAATTCATAGAATGACTTAGGCAAGCCTAAAGAGCTAGGGTTAAAAAGTAGCCTTAGTTAGCAATTAATTTCATAGCCGCTAATCATAAGTTGTTATTAATTTTATCATGCTCCACTAACTCTTTTCTTAAAGATCCTTGAAGCCCAAAGGCTTAACGAAGGCAGTTGTCCCTCTTTAAAAAAAACAGAATTGTCACGAATTTGATCTTTTCTAAAAGGAATAAGCTATCTTCAAAAGATTAAGGTGCTGCTGCCTTAAAACAAAGGCTTTGAAATAGTTTTCTTCTTTAAAACCAAGATATATCATAGGATCATTGTCATAACACTTTTTACCACGTTAGAATGACATGAACCTCAATGATTTAGGAAACAAAGTGCTTTAACTTGGCTTTCATTTTTTACATGTACACAAACATTTCCATTTTTCGAAGTTCTTTTTTAGCTTATATATACTAACATTAATTTCCTAAAGGCTTTTCTATAAATCCATGTTCTTTAAAACATAGTCTCCCTTTGTAGAAATTATGTCCTGATATATGATAAGCTACTCTTTGAACACTAGTTAAGGCATAGTGATAAGTAGGAATTTTAACCTATTATTTGCTCTCTTTTACTTGTGTTTTAGGCCGAAAATGCTTGAAGGTATTTCCGAAAACTAATGAAATATGCTTGTTTGCAGGAATAGTTCAAAATGAGCCAAAGGAACCTTAATCAACTCACAAAGGAGTCTAAAGTTTAACAAAAACCAAGGTTGGGAAAAGAGTTCTGAAGTACGGACCGCACAAATATTGTGAGGCCGCGAAAGCCATGATGCGGTCGCGAGCATAATTACGCGGTCCAAATAAGGGATATTCAAAGAGTGTGATTTTTAGGCTAAAAGATTAGTGCGGACCACACCAGAAATGTGCGGCCGTTAAAGTCCCTGTGCGACCGTGATTGAAATTACATGGACCGCGATGACTGAGGTTCAGAGAGCTTACAATTTTAGCAAAAGAGAGAAGTGTGGTCCACGTTAGAATTGTGCGGCCGTGGAAGTCCCTTGTGCGGCCGCGATCGAAATTATGCGGTCCGCGAAAGCCCAGCTGAACCCAGATCAAAAATTGAAGAACGTGGACCGCACTCAAAATTGTGCGTGCGCGAAAGCAAGAGTGCGGCCACACTCAGAATTATGCGGCCGCACAACCTCCGCAGGGGTATTTTGTCAGATATTTTAAGCTTAGTATAAATAGAATTTTTTGTCATTTTTAGGTCAAGTTATGTATTAGAGGAGCACCTGAGAAGTCTGAGTTTTCTGTTTTGGGAAATTTTGTACTAGATTCATCTTTTAACATTAGATTTTCATCCTTTAATATAGTATTATGAATTTTATCCTTAATTTCTGTTATTTCCATGAGTAGCTAAACCCATAGCTAGGGTTGTGACTCAACTGTAGCGTGGGTATTTGATGGATATTTGATTTTAGAGCTTGAATGTGAATGGGTTAGTGATATTTAGCCTAGTTCTTGCTAGAAAATAGAATTAATGGTTGCAAACATTGATTCATGCCTTTATGATTTAGTCTCAACTTGAGAAAGAGGGACTAAGTCTAGGATAACTAGGCTAACAAGGACTTGGGATGAACTCAAGAAATTGATAGCCCCAATTAAATAGTTAAATCTAGAGATAGTAATACCCGACTTGAGCTAATAGCACTTGATTTGTATGAATACCCATTTGGACTTGAGAAAGCCAAATTGGTCAAATCACTCAAACTACCGAGAGGTATAGAGTGAGCACCCGAGTGTGATAGCTGTATTACGATCCCAACTAATCAGGCTTGCCTTAGAATTTTGCTACCCGTTAGATATCCACCTAGGTGGAAGTCACGACCCTAATCTCTTTAAACACTTGAAAAACAACAACAAAAATAATGTCCTTAGTTTTAATCATTGCAATCTTTAGAGTAAATTTAGAAGTAGAAATCAAACCCAAACTTGTGGAAGTGTAATTAGACTCAAAGCCCACATCTAGCTTAGATATAAACCTAATTCCAAACATTAACTCCCTGTGGTTTCAATCCCAACCTAGTTGGGTTAAAACTGCATTGACCACCCTTGCTACTCAATAGTAGTGTAGGCTTGGACCTGATCAATTTTTGGTACTGTTGCCGGGATTAGATGGTCATAGCTATATATTTGAGTATTTGTGTGTTTTGTTTTTCTTTCCTTCCATTTTTCTAATTTTGTGTGTGAATTGCTTTTAGGTACCAAATGGCTCTTAACAACGAAGCCCTTGGGAATATACCACAGGGGGAGGAGGTAGATGACAAAAAGTGGAAGGGGATCATCTTGAACCTCAAGTATAAAGGAGAGGCCGCTCGCCTAATGATAAGATCCCAAACCCTCCACCACCTTCTCCAAGGGCAGCACACAAGGTGTTACCCAATGAAGGCTATGCGAGTGCAATAGTCCCGCCCTGGATTAGGGCGGGCAACTTCGAAATAACTAATGTCATGCTTACACTGTTGGAACATAGGGGTTTCTTCACCGGAGCTCCACATCAAAATGCTTATAAACATCTCAAATGTTTTGTTGACACGTGCTGGGGGAGCAAGCAGACTAATGTCTCCGAGGAAGCAATGAGGTTAAGTCTTTTCCCATTTTTTCTAAGGGGGAAGGCTTTGGATTGGCTAGAAAGGTTACCCAACCATTTCATACACACTTGGAATAGGTTGGCCGAAAAGTTCATCTCAAAGTTCTTTTCTCCGGGACATATGGCAACGCTAAGAGGTGAGATCCTTGCTTTTAAACAAGAGCCAAATGAACCGCTACATGAGATTTGGGAAAGGTATAGGATGATGATTAAAGAATATCCGAATAATGATATGACTGAAGCCATGATCTAACAAACATTCTATTGGGGTAATCAACACAACAAGCCAATGTGTGGTTAACCAACTCGCCAGGGGGGGACTTCATGAACATGCCATATGCCGAAGCTTGTGAAATACTTGATGAGATGACGGATACCTCTTCGGCATGGAAAAGCAGAGCCAACGTGCCACAAGGTGACCCTAATGTTATTCACATACACAAGGAGCTCCATGACCATGGTCAAGCTATAGCCGAGTTGACAACTACCAGGAACCAATTGGACAAAGCTTAGCTTCAACAAGTTCAAGGGCCAAAACAAGTGAATGCCATGGAAGGAGTGAACATGATGGTCAACAAGAGAAGGCAACGAGGTCAACGAGTTCAAAACAATCTGGATCAATTTGAGCAAAGTGGTAGTGGGTACAATCAAGATGATTCATATGATGATCAAAGTGAAGAGGTTCAATATGTCAACATTATCAAGGTCAACAGAGCATTGCTTCGAATCAACAACAGTGGAGATCACAAGGAAACCAAAGAAATTGGGGCAATCAAGGTCAACAAGGAAATTGGAATAGTGGCAACAACAACAACCAAGGATATTGGGGGAACAACAACAATCAAACATGGGGTAATCAAGGAAATCAAGGCAATTGGGGTGGCAACAATAATAGTAATTGGGGAGGCAATAACAATCAACGGGATTGGAATAACAATAATCAAGGAAATCGGGGGTCAGGCTTTCAAAGGCCCCCGATGTATCAACAACCGAACAACCTGCCTCCATATCTGTCACAAGGTACTAGTTCTTCCAACAATAAGATGGGACGGATTGAAAACATGTTCAAACAGAGAATGTAGAAAATGCTGACTCCGATGCCCAATTAGCCTATCATAACACTTCTATCCGCAACTTCGAAGTCCAACTTGGCAAAATTTAACTCACCCTAAGGGGGTACTACCAAACGGTAGTAAACTCAAAGGGTGGGAACAATACGGGGCATGCTATGGCGGTAACTACAAGAAGTGGGAAAGGTGGAGTTGCTAGCACATCAAACTTAAGGAAGATTGTGAATGATGATGTGGTGATGATGAATAATGATGACCCAAGCAATGATGTTCAAGTAAATTAGGAAGTGAGGATACATTGATGAAAATGTGGAGGAGACACAAGATGATGTGAACCCGTCTAGGGGACATATGATAGATATATCGGATCTGATAGTGCCTAAAGCCAAGGCTCTTTTGCTAAGGCCTCCTCCACCATATCCTCAAAGGCTTGCAAAGCAAAACAATGAGAATCAATTCAAGAAATTCATTGATATGATGAAAAGATTGTCCATAAATATGCCATTGGTTGAAGCCTTAGAACAAATGCCGACATATGCCAAGTTCATAAAGGACTTGGTAACAAAGAAGATATTAATAAACTGTGAAACGATCAAAATGACACATCAAGTGAGTAGCATTGTGCACTCCATGGCTCCAAAGTTAGAGTACCCCGGTGCCTTTACAATCCTATGCACTATTGGTACTGCAGATTTTGCCAAAGCTTTGTGTGGCTTGGGGGCAAGCATTAACTTGATACCCTATTCTGTGTTCAAGACATTGGGGATTGGGCAACCAAGACCCACATCCATGAGTTTCTAATGGCGGATTGGACAATGAAAAGGCCATTGGGAATAATAGATGATGTGCTAGTTCTGGTCGACAAGTTCATACTTTCCGAAGATTTTGTGATACTTGACTGTGAGGTTGACTACGAGGTGCCAATCATATTGGGGAGACCTTTCCTAGCTACAGGGAAGGCCTTAGTTGATGTGGAAGCTGGGGAGATCACCTTATGGGTGGGTGATGAAAAAGTTGTGTTCCATGTTTGCAAGTCAATGAAGCAACCTAATAGTAACGAAGTGTGTTCGTTTGTGGGTCTTGTGACCGAAGTAGTTGTTGATGACATAAGTGCTGTGATGAATGTTGAAGACCCAGTGGAAGCTGTGTTATTGAATCATGATGAGGATGAGAAGGAAGTCTTGGTAGAATGTGTCAATGTTTTGCAAGGAATGGGTTTATATACATATAAGCCCCGAAAACTTTCCTTGGACCTTGAGAACCTGATGACTCCATCAACAAGGCCCTCAATCGAGGAGCCTCCCATATTGGAGTTGAAGCCCTTGCCTTCACACCTTAGGTATGAGTTCTTAGTCTCTTGTTATACTTTACCTATTATTCTTTCCCCGTGCTTAACTAACTTGCAGGTAGATTCCACCCTTGCAGTGCTCCAAAGGAGGAAGAAGGCAATATGTTGGACATTGGTGGATATTCGGTGTATAAGACCCGCCTTTTATATGCACAAAATCATATTGGAGGAGGATGCCAAACCTTCCGTGGAACATCAAAGAAGGTTAAATGATGCCATGCAAAAGGTAGTCAAGAAAGAGATCATCAAGTGGTTGGATGTTGGGGTTGTCTATCCCATTTCTGATAGTTCATGGACTTCACCGGTACAATGTGTCCCAAAGAAGGGGGCATGACTGTGATTACAAATGACAAAAATGAGTTGATCCCCACAAGAACTGTCACTCGTTGGAGAGTATGCATGGATTATAGGAAGCTCAACAAATTGACTTGGAAATACCATTTTTCGCTTCTATTTCTTGATCAGATGTTGGATAGGATAGCCGGACGTGCTGACTATTGCTTCTTGGATGGGTATCCGGATATAACCAGATTCTTATTGCACCTGAAGACCAAGAAAAGACCACCTTCACTTGTTCGTATGGCATATTTGCATTCTCAAGGATGTCGTTTGGTTTATGTAATGCACTGACTACTTTTCAGTTGTGTATGATGGCAATATTCACGGAAATGGTGGAGGACTTCCTCGATATTTTAATGGGTGATTCCTCTGTTGTGGGGGATTCTTTTGAAGAGTGTTTGGATAATCTAGATAAGGTATTGGCACATTGTGAAGAGACCATCTTGGTGCTGAATTGGGAGAAGTGTCACTTTATGGTCGAGGAGGGCACTGTCCTATGCCACAAGATCTCCAAGAATAGTATTGAAGTGGATAAAGCAAATATTAAAGTGATATAAAACTCCCTCCTCCTAATTCCGTCAAAGGAGCTTTCTAGGTCATGTGGGGTTTTACCATCAGTTCATCAAGGATTTCTCAAAAGCGGTGAACCCCCTGTGCAAGTTGTTGGAAAAAGATGCCAAATTTGTATTCAATGATGATTGTATGAAGGCATTTGAGCTACTCAAGTATAGGTTGACTACCATTCCCATCAGTACCGCACCAAATTGGAGCTTGTCATTTGAGCTCATGTGTGATGCTAGCGACGTGGCGGTAGGAGCGGTATTGCGGCAAAGAATCAACAAGATATTCAATCCAGTCTACTATGCTAGTGAGACCATGAACGATGACCAAGTCAACTATACGGTAACCGAGAAAGAACTTTTAGCCATTGTCTTTGCTATGGAAAAGTTCCAGTGGTACCTCATGGGTACCAAAGTGATTGTTCACACCGATTACGCGGTGCTTCGTTATTTGATGAGTAAAAAGACTCAAAGGCTAGATTGATACGGTGGGTACTTATTCTATGAGAATTTGATCTATAAATCATAGATCGAAAAGTGAGTGAGAATCAAGTGGCGGACCACTTGTCCCGTTTGGAAGAGAAGGGGAGGCCCCATGATGGCCTTGAGATCAATGATTCATTTCCGAATGAACAACTCCTTTCCATGTCTTTTACCGGGATGCCTTGGTTCGCCGATATGGCTAACTATCTTGTGAGCAGAATTATCCCAAATGAGTTCTCTTCAAACCAAAGTAAGAATCTCAATCATGACTATTTGGATTATTATTGGGACGAGCCATATCTTTTTAAAATTTGCATTGATGATGTTATCCTGAGATGTGTTCCAGAAGAAAAGCAATTGGGTATTCTTGAAGCTTATCATTCTTCGCCCTATGGTGGTCACCATGGTGGGGCGAGAACTACTACAAAGGTCCTAAGTTGTGGATTCCATTATCCTACATTATGATTATTGCCAAAGGGCCAGTGGGATTCCCAAGAAGAAAGAGATGCCTCTAATCACCATCCTTGAGATTGATATTTTTGATGTGTGGGGCATCAAATTTATGGGCCCATTTGTGAGTGCGTGTGGGAACATCTATATTCTTGTTGCTTTGGATTACGTTTCCAAATGGGTTGAAGTTGTAGCTTTGCCTAACAATGAAGCACAGAGTGTGGTGACTTTCTTGAAGAAAAACATATTCACAAGGTTCGGCACCCCCAAGGGCCATCATTAGTGATGGAGGTTCTCATTTTTCCAACAAAGCCTTCGACACTTTACTCTCCAAGTATGGTGTCACTCACAAGGTTTCAACCCCTTATCACCCCCAGGCAAGTGGACAGGTTGAAGTCTCCAACAGAGAGATCAAGAGTATTCTATCCAAGACTGTCAATGCAAACAACACTGATTGGTCAAGGAAACTTGATGATGCTCTATGGGCCTATAGAAAAACTTACAAGACTTTGTTGTCCCAAGAACATGTGAAATTTTGAAGATTGACAAAAGAACTCAGACATGGACCATGTCCATCTTGTGAAGCACAATTATGATCAACCTATACATGTGAGATACACGTGAAGGAGATAAATCTAACTGATCAAGTAGCAATATCTCCTGATCTGATCGAAAAGATTGCATATTGGATAAGGAAAGAAAGACTCCTTACATGAAGAGAACACAGTTTAGGAAGAAGATAGTGTTAGAGTTTGAGATCACCATGAACTCTTCTATGATAGAAGAGTAGCATTTGAATCCCAATCAAACTCTGATTACTAACCTATTAAATGTCAGTGTTGTTCTCTTATACAGGTAATGCACATAAGCAGAATTTAAACTTAAATTGAGAGCAAAAGAGTAAGGCGATTTTGCAAGCAATTTATGTGTGATTTGAGTGTGCAATCCTAAAGCTACTTGAACGAGATAGAAGAACCAGTTCCATGTGTCTATCTTTTATTCTAGTTCAATTGTAGTAGGTGATTTTACATTGTATCTTTCAGCTTTCATAGAAACAATTATATTAGGTACCTAGAGTGTTCAATTTAAGAGTCAACTTGAAGATGTCACAACAGTTGAGGTTGTGTGCTACAACGGGATTAGAGTTAATCCTTAGGTTTACAAAGAGTTTTTGTAAATGCTGTTTTGGCTCAGTGATTTTAGTGGAAGTTTGGGAAAATCTTGTTGAGTAGTAGGTTGCGGTTTTTCACCTTTTGAGCTAGGTGTTTTTCACGTATAAATCTCCGTGTTCTTAATTTTTTGTATTTATTATTTTGCAAATAGTAGTATTTGGAACACCTAGAAGAACCAGGTCCTTCTATTATTCAGTTAAGTGAAAATTGGGTACCACACAAATCACCCCCCTCTTGTGTGGTATTGACGCTTAAAACATCAATTGGTATCAGAGTGGGTTATCCTTGAAGAGGTTAGTACCTTAGGAAAAGATCTAGATGAGTGCACCACTTGGAAACTGGGAAGGGCAATCCACTGCTAGGCCTCCACTCCTTAATAGTCAGTACTATTCTTGGCGGAAGAACAAGATGAGAGATCATATCATAGGAGAAGACTATGAAGTCTGGGACATAGTTATTGATGGTCCCCTGACGACTACAAAGAAGAATGCTGAAGGAGTGGATGTGGCAAAGACAAGAGCTGACTCTACTACTGAAGACTTGAAGAAATGGGAGAAGAATGCCAAGGCCAAGAAATGGCTTGTGTGTGGACTGGGTCTAGACGAGTACAACAGGATTCAAAGCTGTACCACTGCTAAGGAGATATGGGACACTTTACAAGTGGCTCATGAAGGAACTCCTCAAGTAAAGAGATCAAGAGGAACACTGCTATATTCTCAATATGAGAATTTCACTATGAAGGAAGGAGAAAATATCTAGGAGATGTACACAAGGTTCACAACAATAACAAATGAACTTAAATCTCTTGGGAGAATTATCCTTGAAGAAGCCAAGGTTGAGAAAATCTTGATAAGGGTCTTACGAGTGACACGTGAAATAAAAATCACTGCTATTCAAGAATCAAAGAACATTGCTACTCTCAAGTTGGATGAACTGATTGGAAACCTCAGTGCCAATGAACTGAGAAGACAAACCATGAAAATGGATGCACCCAAGAAGGACATGAGTCTGGCTCTCAGAATAGCTGAAGGTGCAGATCTGGAGGATGATGAAATGACCATGATCACAAGGAATTTCAAAAAGTACCTAATGAGAGGAAAGGGTTCTTCAAGAGATACAACCTTCAACAAACCAAGGGCTCCTGAGAAACTGACCAACGAGGGTTGATACAAATGTGGCAAGACTGATCACATGATGAAGAACTGTCCTCAGTGGGAAATTGAATGGAAGAAGGTAAAGAGTCTTAAAAGAAGACCAAGGGAAGGTAAAGCATGAACTAGACAGAACTTGCAAATGGAATAAGGCTTTTGATGCACTATCCTAGCTACAAGAACATCACAGTAGCAACAATAGAGGACATGGCTATGGGGCACAAGCACCTAAGTGGCACCCCAAGAGCAAGTACCTCACTCTTCCTGAAAACAAAATCTGCACACACTGTGGCAAGACTGGTCATTACAAAAATGAATGTAATGCAAAAGAAAAGGCCCGTAAAAAAAACCAAGCTTTTGTTCAAGAAAAAAATAGGCTGCCTGGGTGGGCTAAAAGGAATTTGATTTATCCCTTTGCCTATGGAAAGGGACCCAAGTTAGTTTGGGTTTCTAAAACCTACCCTTGATTTCTTTTTGCAGGTCCAAGTGAAGGGAAGTAGCCAAATATGGTACATGGATAGTGGCTGCTCAAAACATATGACTAGAAGCAAGAACCAATTCCTTTCACTTGAGGACTTAAAAGGAGATAATGTCTCCTTTGGAAATGGGAAGAAAGGTGAGACTATTGGTGTTAGAAAGGTAGGTAAGACAGACTCACACTCCATTGAGAATGTCTACTTGATAGATGGCTTGAAATATAGCCTAATCAGTGTATCACAACTGTGTGATAAAGGTAACCTTATAGCATTTACCTCTACCAAATGCTTTGTGATTAACCTTACCACTAACAAGATTGTTTTGCAGGGAAAAAGAGTTAACAAAATTTACATTATAGATTTGTCTACTCTTTTTGAAAATAAACTCACTTGCTTGAGTGTGTTGGACAATGATCCCCTCCTGTGGCACAAAAAACTTGGTCATGCAAGTCTGAATCAACTCAACAAATTAGTCTCCAAGGACTTGGTGATAGGGTACCTAACATCAAGTTCAAGGAAGACAAAGTTTGTGAGGCCTGTTAAAGGGGGAAACATGTAAGATCATCTTTTAAAAGAAAGAAATTAGTAAGCACAACCAGGACGTTGAACTGGTTCATATGGATCTCTGTGGTCCAATGAGAACATTGAGCAGAGATGGTAAGAAATATGTGAGGGTACTTGTTGATGATTATTCTAGGTTTACCCAGTGTTGATTCCCAATTTTTCCCTGTATATTTTTCATATATACAAAATACTTTCAAAATAACATATGTACGCATATATAAGCATGCCCAAGTGTTCTAATATTTTTTCCAATTTTTAAAACCAATTTATTGTCCATTTTAGCAGTACAAAATCAATAATTACTCCCAAAATCATCAATTTTGGTGAATAATTTATTTTATTCCCATATTTATACCAAAATATCATTAAGGTAATTATTTTTTATATTTTTACAAATTTATTTGATATTTTTTAAAGCTAAATTGCATATAATTGCAATTCTAGCCTACTTTAAGATTTAATAGCATTTTTTATAATCATAAAAATGGTTCCAGTATTTTTAAATTGATATTTATGTGTTATTAACTAATCCAATGCTTTTAATTTGTTTTCAAAATCATTTTTATTATTTTTTGTAAAATAAAAGGGAAAAACTGGCTATGTAAATTTTAGCCTCATTTCATTTCAATTTTAGTCCCATTACATTTCAATTTTTGCCTCCAATTGACCAAATCTTAACCCCCAATTGGACCTGCCCAATTTCAATTTTAACCCGACCCCCTTAACCCGTTCACTAACATGCCCGACCTTTCTTTTAATCCAAGCCGTTGATCGTTTCGATCAACAACCACGATAGTTCCTTACCTTTTTAATCCACCGACCCTACCCTAATCCCCTCATTTCCATCTCTCAGTCGCCTTTGAATACTCCCCTCTCTCAAACTCTCTCGAAGGTTCCATGGAACCCTAGCCTCTCTCATCCTCTCCGACCACAACCTCACCGGAATCCATGGCTTCTCAGGCCATGGATGGCTTGTACACACCTCCCTCCACTCTCAAACGTTTTGGGTTCGAAGTTGTGAGGTCAGACCTCAATGGTGTCCGTTCAGATCCTCTCAGATCCATGATTTTGAGACCTTTCTGGCCTTGCTCCAGCACATCCAAAGCATTTCGAGCCTGGTTCTAACCTCTCCGACTTAAGATCGGACTTTTCCAAGCCTTTCTCATTCTAGGGTTTCTCTGAAACCTTTAAGATCGGACTTTTCCAAGCCTTTCTCATTCTAGGGTTTCTCTGAAACCCCAGCTACTCGAGGTTCTCTCTGATTATTTTTGAAAAATCTATGTTATGTTTGTGCTCTACTTGAGTTCTTAAACGTTTTCCCTAATTTTCTTTCAAAAATTACTTCTCTTCGATTTAGGTTTTCTGAAAAAGTCTTAAAATGTTTTCTGACTCTTCTTCTTCTTTTCTTTATGTGAATTTGTCTATGCTATGTTTGTATGTTCTCTTTTCCTACCTAGCATATTCTTCTATTGTTTTTATGTTTGCCTTATTATGCATGTTCTTCTATTGTGCTTCGTTCTTCCTTCTACTTGTTCCTATATCATGATCTCATATGTCTATCTTATGTGTTCCTTTACTTTATTTTTCTACTAAGCTTTTAGTCCTTTGTTTGCCTTTACTTGACCTTTGTTTGAGTTCTAAACATGTTTCATCTACTGTTTCTTAAATTTATATCACCTCTTTTTTCTTTTGAACTTGCTTATGTTCTGAGATTTTCTTAAAAACATGTTCTTTATGCTTCAACTCAGTTCTGCATTCTATTTGCCTCGAACCTGTTATTCTATCTATTTGTTTTCTCATGAGTCTCTGAAAGAGATCTCTGAGCCTATTTCAGTCACTTGTCTTCTTTTCTCTGTATCTGAATCAAGTTGAAGACCCTATGGTTTTGGGTTTTTGACGAGTTTCGATCTTGTGTTTGAGACTACGGTTCTACTTTGGAACACTAGGTTTCTCAGACTCATTTTGAGTCTTTGTACTGAACTCGAACTTCTTTGACCCGGAACTCTTCTATACTAGGCTTTTTAGCATGATAGTTCTTTCTTGCTTGATATGTCTGTATGCTTTATATATGATGAATTCTTCCTTCAAACAAGGTTTTGCCAATTTGTGATTGATTCAGAATTCCTTTTAATAAGGATCGATTGATTGTTACTGATTTTTCTTTAATTAAAACTTTTTTCACATTTCTGGTTGCATTCATTCATACCAAAATGCAATTTTTTTTTATTTTTACTGGCTGTTGATTGATTGCCTTTCCTTATTTGCACAAACCGTGTTGCTATCAAACTCTTTCCTTAAATAACTTCTGTGTATTTACCCTTCTTGTACTACTTTGGAAAATATTTTGATCAAACTCTTTCCTTAATTATCTTGCCCGTTTGAAATCAGAATCCCTTAATTGAAGGGAGACCTTATGTGATTGATTTCGAAATTAATTTCTTACCTTTTCTTACTTGCTTTCTGTACTATAAAGGGCATGACACTTCTGCACTTTTAAACACTTCCAATTCAATACTCTTTAAGACCTTGAGTTCAACACTTATACAACACTTATTGAACACTTTCAATTTCAATTTCAATACTCCTAGATTCTCAATTCAACACTCTACTCTCTTCTGGAATCTTCTGGCTGTGTGTTTGTAATTTGGCTTTACTACTACTCTTCTCTTCTTATTTCCCTAAAACTGGTATGTTCTAACTTAACTTTCGGCTTCATCCCTATGTGTTTGCTTTACAGTCTCAACAATCTTGTCTACATTCCTGTTTATGTTCTGTATTGAATATGCTGTTCTCTTTGCATCTATTGCTGTGTGAATTCCCCATACCCTTATTCCCTTCTATGTTTTGAGTAAAGGTTCAGCATGGCAGTATCCAAATTGCTGATCATGTCTGGACCTGATCCTTTAATGTATCCTTACTCCTAAATAATGTGGCTAACAGGCTGGTTAGGGGTGTGCCAGCACTCTTAATTGCTGGGTATGACCACCAGCCTATCTTAGCCTTCCCCAAAATCCCCTCTATGCACTTGCACTCTCTCTTAGATTCTAAGTTCTGCCCCTCTTCCTATGAGCCTTGCTTTGGGACCTTGAGCTCCCTCTAAACTTGGACATTTGAGGGCTGGCCCTTCCACACTGCACTATAATCCAATTCTGCAATATATTTGGGTGTAAGCACCAGCCGGAGTCCACTTGAGACTCTTAGGGAACTATGACACATCCCAAATAGGAGAAAGGCTTCGGAATTTGATCTTTGGAGTTGGTTTACTTCATGCTTCAGACAGAAGTCTGAATCAGGCTCTCCTTGGTTGGGATTTTAGCTTTCTGATGTAATTTTTGCTTTCTTTTCTTCATTCTAGGCTATAATAATTTGTAATAAATCATAGGGGCTTATAGTGAAAAGGGGAGGGGTACTCATGTATGCATAAGGGTAGATATCATGCTCATTATGTCTTTATTTCTGCAAATCATGGCAAGTTCTGCATTTTGGCATCTTTGAAATCCTGTTTTAGGTTCTGCACTTCTACTTTTTCATATAGAAATCCTGTTTTAGGTTCTGCACTTCTACATTTTCATATAGAAATCCTGTCTATAAACTTCTACACTTCTGCATCTTAGAAATCTTGCCTATAAGGTTTGCATATATATCATATCAATAGCTTTTGCATTTCTGCATCTCATATAGAGAACATAACTATTGGATTCTGCATTTTGTCTATCATATAGAAAGCATGTCTATAGGGTTTCTGAATACTGCATACATATCCATCACTAGGCAAACAATATATAGGCTTGAAGAAAAAAAATCAGCGTTTTAGATGCCATGCCTATAGGATTTCTGCATTTTCGTAAAGTTTAAAATCAGTCACACTTAGAAAGCATGCCTATAGGAATAAACAACTAATCTGAATCCCTCAACTTGCTTATAAGTTTAAACTCAGTAATAGCATTGCTTAAACGCTTGCAGAACTTATGTTCCCGCTGTTAATAAATCTAC
This sequence comes from Nicotiana sylvestris, assembly GCF_000393655.2. NCBI lineage: Eukaryota > Viridiplantae > Streptophyta > Magnoliopsida > Solanales > Solanaceae > Nicotiana > Nicotiana sylvestris. The sequence continues at coordinate 88,886,201 of NC_091061.1, forward strand.
TTCTGAAATCAGTATCTTTCTCTCGTATTTAGATATCATGCCTATAGGTTTCACCTAGGCAAGCTATAAGGTAAATTAGCTAATTGAATCAGACTCTGTTAATTCCAACCAGCAGGCAGGTCTGATTCCGGTTTCTTATCTGAAATGTGTAATAAACCAGTCTTCCTCCTTAACGTTCAAGTTTAATTCAGACCATAACTAGTATCTGCAAGACATGCTAAACAATTTGTCTTTAAGTGAGGAGGCCTGTCTGAGCCTTTTAAATTGTTATGTGTTTCCCATATCTGCCTTATGTGTTTTTGTTTGTCGCTTTAGAATTTTATCCTTTTAAACCACACAAAGCTCAAATCTCCCTTCCCTTTAGGACTAGTAGTCCCAAATGCCTCTGGGAATGATAGGATTGGGGCGGGTACTAGCATGTAATAAGTAAACGAAACCATTCCGCGTTTAATACCTCAACGAGGTGGGAAAGGGTAGATATGGATATGATGACCGGTGCGCTAATAACACGTGTAACCCCTCTTCTGAGGAGTGATTACCGGATATTGCATTGATGTGATCCATATTATTTATAAACCTAGGACCCCTTCCCTTTAATTGTTATTTTATTACTTTCAAAATTTCAAAACTCCTTTTTTCTCAAATTTCAGCTTCCTTATTTCTTCAAACTTTAACTTATTTGCAATCACAATGTGACGACCCCTCATATTTGAAACCCTTATTTGCTTATTTATTGTTTGTACTTAAGTCACAATTGTAGCATGGCTGGGAACCCCACTAGTGAATCTTGAGGGGTGCCTAACACCTTTCCCTCGAGATAATTTCTAGCCCTTACCCAAACTCTGGTTTTTCTAAACTAATTCTTCCTAGTTTCCTAATGCACTTAATCATTAGGTGGCGACTCTTCAAATCAAAAAACCTAATTCCAAAAAGGGAATGAGTTGTCCTCCCAAATGTCATAAACCCGATTTCGCGAGAAAAAGGAAGCGCGACACCTGGGTACTATTCTTAACATCTAAGGATGAAGCATTTGACATGTTTACTGCCTTTGTTAGAAAAACTCTGAAACAACTAGGTAATCAACTTGCATCCATCAGGTCTGATCATGTAACTAAATTTGAAAATGCTAAGTTTGCTGAATTTTGTGATGAGCATGGTATAGATCATAACTTCTCTGCCCCTAGGACTCCTCAACAAAATGAAGTAGTTGAAAGGAAGAACAAGACTCTTGAAATATGGCTAGGACTATGCTTCTTTCTAGTAAACTACCTCATAGCTTCTGGGCAGAGGCTGTCAACAGTGCATGCTATATCATAAATAGATATATGACTAGACCTCATGTAGAGAAGACTCCCTATGAGTTACTTAAAGGGAGAAAACTAAATATATCCCATCTTAGGGCAATTGGATGCAAGTGCTTTGTGCATAATAATGGAAAGGACTCCCTAGGTATGTCTGATCCCAGAAGTGATGAGGTAGTATTCTTGATATATTCTTCATATGGCAAAGCATATAAAGTGTTCAATAAAAGAACTTTATGTGTAGAAGAAAGTGTACATGTAATGTTTGATGAAACTAACATTCTTTCTGAGAGACAAAAACATGAAGATGAAGCTATTGGGATAGTAAAAGAATTGAGTGAAGTCTCAGCTCAATCTAAAGTGGATCTAAAAGAAAGAACAAGTGATAGAACAGGTTTTTCCATCTAGGGCAACCTGACAAGGGGAACTGATCAAAGAGGAACTAAAACTAACTCCTTAAAGGAACCTGTTCATGACCCTATTCCTCAGCAGCAAAACATAGGAGAAACATTAAGTAGAAATCGGTTGGTTGTGAAACCTCACAAGTATCAAAGTTCTCATCCTATTGAGAACATAATTACTGATCCAGCCTCTGGAGTCAAAACTAGATCACAATCAAAGAATCTGTGTGCTTTTGATGCTTTCTTATCTCTTATTGAACCTAAAAATATTGTCGAGGCTTTGCAGGATGCAAACTGGGTAAATGAAATGCAATATGAACTAAATCAGTTCGAGAGAAGTCAAGTTTGGCATCTAGTTCTAAGACCCAAGGACAGATCAATGATTGGCACAAAATGGGTCTTCAGAAACAAGCTTGATGAAGATGGAATAGTTACAAGAAATAAGGCAAGACTGGTGGTCCAAGGTTACAACCACGAGGAGGGTATAGATTATGATGAGACTTTTGCTCCAGTTGCAATACTAGAGGCAATAAGACTTCTTATAGCTTTTGCAGCACACATGGAATTCACCCTTCATCAGATGGATGCCAAGAGTGCCTTCTTGAATGACTACCTAAAAGAAGAAGTGTTTGTTAAACAACCTCTAGGGTTTGAGAGCAAGGAGTGTCCTAAACATGTGTACAAATTAGACAAGGCTCTCTATGGACTCAAGCAGGCTCCTAGAGCATGGTATGAACGATTGTCCAAATTCCTACTTGAGCATGGCTACAAAAGAGGTAAAATTGATAGTACTCTATTCTTGAGGGAAAAAGGTAATGATCTTCTTGTGGTACAAATATATGTCGATGACATAAATTTCGGGGCAACTACTGACAAACTAAGTAAGGATTTTGCCAAATTAATGGGGAGTGAGTTTGATATGAGTATGATGGGTGAGCTTAACTTTTTCTTAGGCTTACAGATCAAATAAAGCCCAAATGGAACCATGATCCATCAGCAGAAATATGCAAAGGAGTTGATCAAAAAGTTTAAAATGGATTAATCAAAGGAAATAGACACCCCCATTGCAACTGCCACTAAATTAGACATAGATGAACCTGGTTCATCAGTTGATTAGAAGTTGTACAGGGGTATGATGAGTTCACTTTTGTATCTAACTGCCAACAGACTTGACATAGTTTTTAGTGTAGGTCTTTGTTCTCGCTTTCAGGATAATCCAAAGGAATCTCACTTGACTGATGTCAAGAGGATACTGAGATATTTGAAAGGCACTACTGATCTGTGTCTTTGGTACCCTAAAGGTAGTAATTTCAATCTAGTAAGGTATGCTAATGCTAATTATGCAGGTTTCCTTATGGATAGGAAAAACACCTCAGGTATGACTCATTTTCTTGGTTCATGTCTTGTATCATGGGCCACTAAAAAGCAAAATTCAGTGGCCTTATCCATTGCTGAGGCTGAATATGTTGCTGCTGCCTCTTGTTATGCTCAATTGCTGTGGATCAAACAACAGCTGGTAGATTTTGGCATTGAAGTTGGTTGCATTCCTATCTTCTGTTATAACACTAGTGCTATAAGTATGACAAAGAACCCTGTTCATCATAAGAGAACTAAGCACATATATGTTAGACACCACTTCTTAAGAGATTACTATGAGAAAGGATTGATCTCCATACAATTTTGTGCTACTAATAAACAAATTGCTGACATCTTCACTAAAGCACTGAGTAGAGAAAATTTGAGAGGAACAATTTGGAATTAAGGATGATTAAGATCACCTAATAGGACCAGCTGAGAATGCAAAATGAAAAAAAAATATTTTGGCTAAGAAATATAAACTTGTGTAAATATCTAGATTAATTTTTACTCAGCTTCATATTGTAATTAGTATACTCTTGTGACATGTGTTAATATGACTCACTGATCTCTTACAATTTTTTTTTCTATTATAGCAAATTGAGGCATGTTCAAGAGAATTCTAAATGAAGAACCTGGTTCATTAATATGGGTTCATCTGAAAGCTAAGGTATGTTTTCTATACTCTGCACAATTAGAAATATAAATATTTAAATCATGAGTAGAAGTCCTAAAATTGATTTAATTCCTTAGAAAATTTTATCTGTTAGCTTTGTACTAGTTCCGTCTGCCTTAGAACTCTAAACCACAAAAATTGCCTAAAATCTAGGGAAGCTTAACCGACCATTCAAACCTACAATTTCAGGTTGATTAGACCTCTAATTGGCCACTGCTAAAGCTTCTATTATACATTAAATTTGTATTTATCTTTAAATACACATCATTACCTCCTGCCATCTCCATAATTCTAAACCGTCAAAAATCCCTCTTGACTTTCATTTGCTTTCTTCTCGAAAATTCTAAATCACCAATTCTCTCAAGAAACCAGCGATCATGGCAAACCCACAAGACAATCCTGGAACTCCACCACAACGCACTCCATCTAATTCATCTACCCCTCCTCCACCTAGTACATCTCCCAAACCCAGGCTGAGAAGGGTAATAATGCTTGCTCGGAGAATAGTAACGTCTGGGGCTATCAAAAAGAAATTAAATGAGAAATTAAAGGCAATCTAGGTCCAAGACTTTGACTCCAACTCTAATTCTATGTCATATAAATCCGCCAGTGAGGGGGAAGGAACTAGGTCTTCTGACTCTGAAAAGGATCAAGAGTCCCCTTCTAAGGTAAGTTCTTCTTTGTCTGAAAATCTAGAAACTAGTTTTTTTCTGGTTGGGCCTGTTAAGGATGTAGAATTACCTGAGTTACAAAGGAGTGGAGGTAAAAAGAAATCTGAAAAGAGAGAGAGAGAGGGTACATGTGGTAAAGAGAGGGGAAATGGGAAAATAGTGGTTGATCATTCACCAATTATTGAGTTGCATGTGCCTGCTATCTGTGGGATTGAATAAGAAGAAATAGAAGAGAGCGGCAAGAAGTCAGGGGGAAGTGGTTCTGGTGAAGCTACTGAAGGGTTAGTTCATCTAAGCACACAAAGAGATGAACCTGGTTCATCTACTGAAGAGACCCTAACTGACCTGTTGAAAAAGGTTGGGGCAAGTTATGATCCTAAGAAATGAAGAACTCCCACACCAAAATCCCCCAGTGCTCCTAAACCCTCCAAGAAAATAAAGGCTTCATCCCCAACAACTACTGAAATTTCATTGCCAAAGAAAAGAGCTACAAGAAGCAAGTGAAGCAGAGTGAGAGTGATCTTCAAAAGGCTCTAGTTGAGAGTAAGAAGAAAAAGCTGGCTAAAGGAAAAGAGAAGGTTGCAGAGTCCTCAAAGGCTGTGGAGGTTGAGGAAAAGGGAACAGGTCCATCAGGAAGAAGTTCAAATAGTGGAGGTTCAGACCCCCAAGCCCAAAAAGTCCAAGACTTCTTCCAAGAAGTCTTCCTCTGTGTCTGAGGCTGCTGAACCTTCATTAGCCAAGAGGACAAGGTCTGCAGTGAAAAGTAAACAAGTAAGAATTTCTGAAGATGAGGAATGGAGTGGAGAAGAAGAAGAATAAGATGAGTCTGATTGTGAACAAGACAAGCTTGCCATGTTTGGCAAAAGAAAGATTTTGAAGGGTAGACTGCTGAAAGACCTGGTGGAACCAGGAATGATGAGACTGGTGGATGCCTTAGCTGCTCAGGGGTGGAAGGACATGGTCCTTCAGATGAATGGTAGGCTAGCCAGAAATGAGATCATCGAGTTCATGGAAAATACAGAGGTTAAAGATGGCAAGGTCAACAGCTTGGTAAAAGGAGTTCAAGTGTCCTTTGATGCAGAAAAACTGGGAGCGATCCTTGATATACCCTCTGAAGGGTTTGTTGAAAATACAAGGCAAAGGTGTCCTTGTCTGGAATCCCTTCCTACTGCCCTTGACATTGCCAAGAGGTTCTGTGATGCTGAAGATGTGAATGATGCTAGGGTTGTTCAAAAAAGTGAAATGAGGCCTCAGCACAAAGTCTTGTTTGAATTTTTCAATAAGTGCCTACTTCCCAGACAGAAGAGAAGGCATATTGCAAATTATATTGACCTATTTCTTATGGAGTGCCTGGAAAGTGGAAAGCAAATTAATTGGCCTGCCTTCATCATCAAGTTGCTGAACAGGTTCATCAATGGATCAATGGCTCATGCTACCCTCTATGGCTTTATTCTGACTACGATTCTAGATAGGTGCAATGTGCCCTTGAAGAAATGGGAAATGACTTCAAGCAAGGATCACTTTGGCATTAACACTCTGATTGCTTGTGAAAATTTGGTCAATGCCATCCCAAATGAACCTGGTTTATCCAAGAAGACTCCTATCAACAGTAAAGTCAGGCTCTTGTTCAGGAATGTGAAGCCAAGGATGCTAAGATAGCTAGGCTCAGGGCTTGTGTGGCAAAGGTGGAATCTGAGATGGGTGCTCTAAAAACTGAGCTTACCAAGGAAAAGGAGAAGAATGATGGAATTCTTCATAATATGTTGAATCTTATCCAATCCCAAAACCAACCCTCTTGCTCCCCCAAGCCTTAGGAATTATAGCTTTCTTGTACCTTCAGTGACCCAGATTAGGGATTTTTCTATCTTTTTGTTCATGGTTTAAATGTTTTTTTTGTTTTCTGGTTGTTGACTGTGGTAGTAACATATCCTCTATCAATGATATCTACTATTTTTGCTCTTGTTCTATGTTAATCTTTCCTTGATAGTTTAAATATGTTTGCTTAATTACTGATGATTAAACCATGATTGCACTTACAGTTGCCCCAGCGGCGATGGGTACTTATTAAAATCTGGGAATCACACTTTGTATGCAACTTTTCGATGGTGTCAAAAGGGGGATGAGATAGTGCTTTACACATTCTGAATTAAGTGATATTTATAACCTAATTAACATGGTCCTTGATGATAAGTGAATTTTCTAAACTTTGAATTGATGGTTCAGCTGAGTTCTTACATGATTTAAGTAAGTAAAAAGCACAGAGGTTGCCATCATCAAAAAGGGGGAATTTGTTGGCCCAAGAACAGCTGAAGTTTTGAAGATTGACAAAAGAACTCAGACATGGACCAGGTCCATCTTGTGAAGCACAGTCATGATCAACCTATACATGTGATATACACGTGAAGGAGATAAATCTAACTGATCAAGAAGTAATATCTCTTGATCTGATAAAAAAGATTGCATATTGGATAAGGAGAGAAAGACTCCTTACATGAAGAGAACACAAATTAGGAAGAAGATAATGTTAGTGTTTGAGATCACCATGAACTCTTCTACGATAGAAAAGTAACAGTTGAATCCCAGTTAAACTCTGATTACTAACCTATTAAATGTCAGTGTTGTTCTCTTTTACAGGTAATGCACATAAGCAGAAGTTAAACTTAATTTGAGAGCAAAAGAGCAAGGCAATTTTGCAAGAAATTTATGTGTGATTTGAGTGTGCAATCCTAAAGCTACTTGAACGAGATAAAAGAACCAGTTCCATGTGTCTATCTTTTATTCTAGTTCAATTGTAGTCGGTGATTTTATATTGTACCTTTCAGCTTTCATAAAAGCAATTTTATTAGGTACCTAGAGTGTTCAAGTTAAGAGTTAACTTGAAGTTGTCGCAACAATTGAGGCTGTGTGCTACAATGAGATTAGAGTTAATCCTTAGGTTTACAAAGTGTTTTTGTAAATGCTATTTTGGCTCAGTGATTTTAGTGGAAGTTTGGGGAAAATCCTACTGAGTAGTAGGTTGTGGTTTTTCACTTTTTGAGCTAGGTATTTTTCACGTAAAAATCTCTGTGTTCTTAATTTTATGTATTTATTATTCTGCAAATAGTAGTAGTTGGAACACCTAGAAGAATCAGGTCCTTCTATAGTTCAGTTAAGCAAAAATTGGGTACCACACAAATCACCCCCCCTCTTATGTGGTATTGACGCTTAAAACATCAGACTCCAATTGGTATGTCTCCTTATCGGTTGGTATTCGGGAAAGCATGTCACCTCTCGGTGGAATTAGAGCATAAAGCCATGTGGGAATTGAAGAAATTAAACCTTGAGTAAGATGTAGCTAACAATCTTTGGGTGGAGCAATTGAATGACCTGATGAGTTCCGATTCCATGCTTACTCCAGTTCGGCCTTGTATATGGACAAGATGAAATACCTACATGATAAGTATATCCGAAACAGAGAATTCAAAGAATGTGACATTGTTCTCTTATTCGACTCTCGGCTACGGATGTTTCCGCGAAAGCTAAAGTCAAAGTGGAGCGATCCCTTTGAAGTGGTGCATGTGACTCATTTTGGTGCTCCAGATTTGAAAAACAAGAATGGTGAGATATTTAGAGTAATGGGAATCGGGTGAAGCACTACCTTGGTAAGGTTGATGATGGCCACATTGTAGCATTGATCCATTTCTAGTGAATGATGGTAACATGTGTCATGTCGTGACATTAAATCAGGTGCTTCTTGGGAGGCAACCCATGTGTTTTTCTTTCATTTGATTTTCTTTTTAGATTAGGATTTATTTTGGACTAACTAGTTGTGAAGTGTAGGCAGGAAATTGGGTGTGCAGTGCAGGAAATTGACAAGGAAAAAATTGTCCAAGTGGTGAAATTGTGCGGAATGCGCCAAAATTTTTTTGGACCGCACAATCATTTCGCGACCGCACAATTATGTGTGAGCTGAAGTTTGGCCTGACACAATCCCATAAGAGTTTGCGTCCACGCCCAAAATTTCACGGAATGCACAAATTGTGCGGCCGTAGCCATTTTTATGCAGATCGCACCAATGAATCTGATGCTGAGCTACAAAAAGTAAATAGTGCAGACCGCACCAAAATTTTGTGGCCATACTCAGGTAAGTCGGTGGGTCATTGGGGTCAGAGTATAAATAAGACTTTTTCAAACTACTCTCACTTTGCACACTCTGATCTCTCAAGCAAGCCTAAAGCACAGTGCACTTCCTTATTTTCAATCTCATCTTTTACTCATCAAGTGTTGATTACCTACTACATTTCACCACTGATATGTTCATTTCAATTAATTAATTTCATTTTTTTCTTTTCTTTTCTCTTTGTTTTAGTTTTCTTCTTTAGCTAGGTTTACGTTCCTGCCAAATATGTCAAATTGATGCTAAATTCTTGCTTAGAAACATATGGGTAGTGTTTGAATGCATAATGGGGTCTATGGTTAATAGCTTTTATTGTCTAATTGCCATAAATGATGCCTAAGTAGTGAAAACCCTAGTATTAATTGTACCTAAGTGCCGATATGATTTGAACTTCGTGGCCGCGCACATTTTTGTGCGGTCCATGATAGGGTATGCGGCCGCATACAAAATTGTGCGGTCCGCGATACCCTAGTTTCGTGGCACTTTTAATTGCTTAGATAGTGCGGCCGCACTCAATTTTGTGCGGTCCGCACAAATGAACTTCAGAGACCCACCAAAAATGATTATATGGCCGCACTCAAAATTATGCGGTCCACAATGGGTGTTATGCGGCCGCGCTCAGTTTTATGCGATCCGCGGTTGGTTAACTTCAGAGAACCAGTAGTCCGAACCTGGTATCTCCGTGATCGCACTCAAAATTGTGCGGCCCGCGATGGGCAGTTCGCAGTCGCACTTGAAAGTACAAGAGGGGGGTAGAATTGTTGCCTAATTAAAATTTAGTCGACTTATATAGCTATTAGTTGACTAATCCACGAGATAGAAGAAATAAATGCTGTAAAGAGATATAGTAAGGCATACACAATTTGTACTGGTTCGATACCGTTATGGTACTTACGTCTAGTTCCCTTGGGTCACAGTTGTTCCCTTAAGATCTTTGAATATTTTACACAAATGATGGTATCTTTGTGTATACCATCAGTTTATAGAATCATCAATAGAGTTCTAATCAAGTGACACAACTTTCTTTTGTACTATAGATCTCTTTATCTTTTGAGACACTGATAACTCAAGATTACAGTGTTTGAACTAAGAAGTAGATAGATTTGGAATACTCTTTTTGTGGTTGCATGATCTTCTTCTTGAGAGAGTTTCCTTTTATACCAAAAAAAGAGCCGCTAATTCCTTATTGGAAATGAGAGGCATAAGATCTTCGATTAAGGGTTTTGACCCAAGAGATGCCTCTTTAAATCTTGTTATTTGACTGGCCCAAATTCGAATGTGACTTTCCATGTCATGGCCATTTTCAAGGAGAGATTTAGTGAGCGAATTCTCCGTAACTAGAATGATCAAGATTTGGAAATCTGGGTTCCCTTGATTGAGTCAAACTGCATCTTGATTGGCCATTAATGATTGTAACTGAATCTTCATTCACTCCTTGGGTTGAGCTGCCTCTTAATGATCATTAATGCAGTAACTAATTCTTCCTTCTTTCTTCATTTTGAATCCAGTAGCACTCTTGATAATTTTCTCTATTTTTTTTGTTTACCCTGAAAATATAACAGAATATAATATTTTAGTCATTGAAACTTAACCTTAAAACCTATCAGCACTAACTTTTGTGTAGTCCGTGTTGCCCTGTTCTGAGAAGAAGTGCTTTTCTTTTCAACTATAATTCAATAACACATGTTGAACCCCAATTCTAACTACCTTTCAATACTTATGTGTTGGAGACAATGGTACATTCACGTGGTCGAGGTGATACCAAAAGGGAGGGAATAACCCTCCCGAGGACAAGGCAAAGGTAAAAGTACCTTGCCTCTTCCAGTTCAATGAGTTATCAGCAAGAAAGAAACGGCCAATAGATCCCCAGACACTTCTGAGACCATTGAACATGTCCCATTTGGGAAAGCTTCTGAAGGAAACTCCGTGCAAGCACAGCTGGAAGTCCAGCCCCAACTTGTCCCCAAACAATTCCTGGGGAGATTTCATTTGGATGATGAGTCCTCCTCCTCTAAGGGGTCATCTGAGGGTTCGAAAGAGGGTAGTGATGATTCTGAACCCTCTTCCGCACATGCTCCCCCAGCACCAATCAATTTATATGATGATGATAAAGTCTCGGATAACGGGAGTGAGGGTGATACAATTGTGGGAGGCCTGGCTAGATCAAGGAAGCCAGAGGTGTGGGCAAATAGGTTTTTTAGTGAGAAGGCATATGCCAAGTTTCGGGAATGGTGGCCCCAAAGATCACTCACTCTTTAGCGACAGTTCATAACCAAAGACTTAAGCCAGCACAATCCAAACGTCCTAAATCACTTCACGGAGAGAAAAGTATGGAAATGGTTCACCGGCCCTGTACTAGATGCCAATGAATACCTCGTCAAGGAATTTTATGCCAATGTTGCCCACATAAAAAAGGGTACAAAATGACGAAGGCCCGACACTTGAAAATCTGGTTTGATGGCCAAGCATTGAACAAATATGTAGGGTTTGAGGAGGATCAATACCTGTAGAAGCTAGCCTCGGGTGAGGCAATTCGCCCATGGCTAGCTAGTTACTTGCTATTCCGGGGACAACACCCGCATGGCTCACAGTAGGCGTGCCGATTGTCAGAGACACCCTTAACTTTGAAGCAAAAGGGTGGCAACCATTTGTCTGCAGCCGTCTTGACCCATGCCAGCATGAAAATGTCCTTCCAATTTCCCGGGCACTATTGGTAGTTTCCATTATGGCAGGATATCCTATTAATGTGGGGAACTTGATGTCCTACAACATCTCCAATACAGTCAAGAAAGAAGAAAGAACGTATCCCTACCCCAACTTCCTTACTGAGTATTTCAAAGATCAAGGGGTATAGCCGAGATATTTTGATGTGGAGGTAAAGGCTAAAAAGCCTTTCTCATGGTATCACCTCCAGGGAGCGGACAACCCTAAATCGAAGGGTAAAACCACTATCTCCATGGCCAGTATGAAGAGCCAGGGGTAGTGGCCACTAGATCAATTGTCGAGCCATCCACAACAACCGGTACTTCTACCAGATCAGCAGTTATGCCTCCTCCATCTTCCGGACCATCTATCTAAGTGCTACTGCAAGTGCCTTCATCTTCTACCTAACCTCAGACTACACTGAGGGTTTCCCAAACACTATCGACTCTCAACAACTGGATGCAGGAAGCTACCACAAAAATGACTGCCATATCCAGTGCAGTGGCAGCCCAGTCTTCAGCCCCAGCAGCGCTTCAGGTACCTACGTCAGTGGAGGAAGAATTGAAGAAGATTTTGGAAAACCAGAAGACTATTCTCGATACTCTTGAGTCACATGGGAAGGTCATTGGAGACGTGACCAAGCAGGTTAGGAAGATTAAGAAGTCGCAAGCCTCAAAGAAACCCGTGGAGAAGTTGTCTAAGGAGGTTGAGTGTGATGACCCAAAATGTCATCTTTAAATTAAATAATCATCTCGGTGTTTTACGACCTTAAAAAGCAGTATCAATAATTTTTCAACTTGCGTACGCAGTCCGTATAACTTCCCGAAGGTTTTTATGTGAAAAAGATGGATTAAATTGTTAACTAGAGCTTTAAAACTCAACTGAGTTGACTTCGGTCAATATTTTGATCAAACGAACCCGGATAAAAGATTTGACCATTTCGGTAGTTCTGTATCGTGATTTGGGACTTGGTTATATGCCTGAAATTTAATTCGGAGGTCCCTAGATCAAATTATTGCCGTTTAACGGAATCAAAAAATTTAAGGCTAAAGATTTCTTAAGTTTGACCGGAGATTTGACTTTTTGATATCGGGGTCAAAATCCAGTTCTGAAATTTTTCATAGCTTTGTTATGTCATTTATGATTTGTGTGCAAAATTTGAAGTCAATCAGGTTTGATTTGATAGGTTTTTGCATCGAATATAGAAGTTGGACGTTCCTAGTTTCATTAGGCTTGAATTGGGGTGTGATTCACGGTTTTTGCATTATTTGATGTGATTTGAGGTTTCGACTAAGTTCGTATGATGTATTAGGACTGGTTGATGCATTTTTGTCGAGGTCCCGAGGGCCTCGGGTGGATTTCGGAAGGTTAATGGATATAAAAGGCTGCTAAAATTTTCTGCATTTTTCGCACGTGTGAATAGTGACCGCACATGGGTGAACAATATCCGTGTACAGTACCCGTGTACAGTACACATGAACAGTACCCATGTAATGTCCCCGTGTACAATACACATGAACAGTATCTGTGTATAGTACCCCTGAACAGTACCGTGAACAGTAAACCCGTGAACAGTACCCCGTGAACGTAACCACGAAGATTTTAGAGCTCGGGGAGAGGCGATTTTTGAGATATTTTCAGAGAATACAACGGGTTAAGTGTTCTTAACTTAATTTTGGTTAGATTACCCGAATCTATTACTAGTTTTGGAATTAAATCTGTGAATTAAGTTGGAAGAGTTTGAAAACCCCCTCAGATAGATTTAAGGGTTTGAGGGTCGAAATGTTATCGAAATTTAGTAATTTTGGTATGGTTAGACTCGTGGTTGGATGGGGTTCATATTCTGTAATTTTTGTCGGGTCCCGAGACGTGGGCCCCACAGGCGAATTTTTAGTGCAATTTCAGATTTTTAATGGAAAATGTAGAATTCCATGTGGAATTAATTCCTATAATTTTTATTGATTGAATCGAATTATTGTGGCTAGAATTGAGGCATTTGGAGGTCGATTTGAGAGGAAAAGGCATTGCGGGGTAGGATTTTGCTCGAATTGAGGTAAGTAACGGTTATAAATCTGGTCTTGAGGGTATAAAATCCCAAACATTGTGTTGTATGACTATTTTTTAGGTGACGCACATGCTAGGTGACGGGCGTGTGGGCGTGCACCGTAGGGATTGTTACTTGGTCCGTCCCGCGAGACTCTAGAATTAATTGGCCTACTGTTTAATACATATTTCCTCTGTTTTCATAGAAATTGATTGTAATTCATGTTAGAAATCATGTTTAGGCCTTATGTGATCATTGTTGAGACCTGCGAGGTCGGGTACTTGATGAATTAGCTGCTAAATTATTGTTTTGTACTCAGTCATAGCTTTTCTTGCTTATTATGCCTTCGTCTCTTACTGTTCATTGTTGATATGTGATATTACTTATGTTTGGGCCGTTTATATGGTTTCTGAGAGCCCAAGAGACTAGAGAAATTGATGACTAAGTGAGGCCGAGGGCCTAAGTGTGAGGTTATTGATACTATAACACGTGAGTTGTCCGTGCGGATCTAGATATTATATTATATCACGTGAGTTGTCCGTGCGGATCCAGATATTATTATAGTATGTGAGTTGTCCGTGTAGTACGTGAGTTGTCCGTGCAGGTTATAGCGCTTGGGCTGAAGGAGCCCCTCCAGAGTCTGCACACCCTCAGTGAGTGCAGTCGACTATATATATGAATCGGGCTGCACGCCGCAACGATTATTATGAGGTACCTACTGAGTGTAAGTGCTGCTTGATGAGAGTTGAGTCATGATGGACTGAGAGGCTTGGCCGAGGGGCTATATATACATACATACGAGTGATGCTTTTCCCGAGGGTCTTGTTTTGTGAAATTACTGTCTTCACTCATCTTTATAATGATCCTCTATTAAAAATGTTAAACAAATGTTTTGAACAACTTTCATTGGAACTGGAGTTTTTTTTACGAGATGTTTGGAATTAAATTACTGATTTGGTTTTGTTATTTCCACTGAGATTTTTATGTTATGAGATAAGCTGAGTGACTGTTGCCTTGAGAAGCTGTATTTGTTTTCAGTTAATTGCTGCACTTAGATGCTATTTATCCTTGTCGTACATATTTATGGAATATTTGATATCTGGGATATTTGAGTATGCATTGATAAGACTTATACTATTAAAATTGAAAGTATGGCTATTCTTATTGAAAGTTATTGAGATAATTGTATTTGCATAGCTCGTCACTACTTCTCAGTTCCTTATTTATTTTTGTTACTTACTGAGTTGGTGTACTCACGTTACCCCATGTACCTCGTGTACAGATCTAGACACTTCTGGTCACGACGGTTGCTGATTGAGGAGTCAGACTTAGGAGACTATTGAGGTAGCTACATGGTGTTTGCTGACCTTGACTCTCCTTTCCTTTCATGTCGTACTGTTCTATATTTCCATACAATATTTTATCAGTCGGATGTTGTTATCATTTAGATGCTCATGCACTCAGTGACACCGGGTTTTGGGGATGGATTGTTTTGTACTTTTGGAATGATATTTTGTTCTAAAAGGTTTTATTTAATATTAACTGCTTCCGCCTTTATTTAAAAAGTTCTATTGTGTTGAGATGTTGAGTTGAGGCTTGCCTAGTACCATGATAGGTGCCTTCACGACAGGTGAGATTTTGGGTCGTAACAAGTTGGTATCAGAGCACTAGGTTACATAGGTCTCACAAGTCATGTGCAGGTTTAGTAGAGTCTTGTGGATCGGTACGGAGACGTCTGTACTTATCTTCGAGAGGCTGCAGAAGCCTTTAGGAAATTCCACATTCTTGAATTATTATCGTGCGACATTAATTAAACTTGAAGTATAATTCCTTTAATTCCTTCCACGCATTTGTGTGCGCACGTGAACGCTCAGTATCTCCTGTGCATTGATAGCTTGTGATTCCCTGGATGAGGTGCGAGATATGATTTCTGTGTGTGATGTTGGGCCAGTCTGGAGGACTTGAGGCCAGATTTTGTCTGTGGCTTGAGTACTAAAATTTCGATTGTGTGAGCACGTGCATTTGGGACTTATATGTCCGTTTGTGTCCTTACTGGTGGGATTTGTGACTAGATAACTATGGGGTGAGTATGATTTGATTGTGAGATGTGTTCAAATTGTTAGAATGTGATGGGAAGAGTTTGCTGAGGATGTAGCAAGGATTATTGGGTGTTTGACTTCTGTCTTGAAATGGCATATGACCTTGAGCTATGGGTGTATTGAAAGACCTCTCATGTAGTTTAGTTATGGAGTATAGTAAATCTTTATATTGTGTTATGAGTTCAGACTCAGAGGGAGGTTAAGTGATTGTGTAATAGTTATGATTATCGAAGAGTATATAGAGATACCGTTTTGAGGCTAAGCAAGTGGATTATCTCCTGCGAGATGTTCTGAAGTTTGTGTGATCCTTATGTTGTTGGTTAGCAATCCTCTTTTACCAGTGAAATATACGTGTTGCAATTTGGGTTTGGATTGCTTATGAGAGTGGGCTTGACTGTTACGAAGGTGAATGCGATATTTGCAAATGGTTTGAGGAATTAGATGGGTTGTGCTGCATTAGATTATGAATAATTTGGCTTGATCTCATCCAGTTGGGGCAGCTCAACCAGTTATTACGGCACAGGACGATGACAGACCTGCCTTGTCTTTTGAGGCTTTGCTGAGATTGGATAAGTTTACCTAGCTATTTCTAGTCCATTTCAGTGGTACACCTTCGGAGGACCCACATGATTTTCTGAACCGCTGCCATGAAGTATTGCAGAATATGGGAATAGTTGAAAGAAATAGGGGTTAATTTTATTGTGTTTCAGATGATGGGTTCCGCCAAGAGGTGGTGGAAAGATTAGGTATTTACTAGACCCGTTATAGCTCCGTCTGAAGATGCGGACATATTGAGAAGATCACCCAGTGAATCATGCAGGGGTGCAACTGACCTTGACGCCTAGTTGATTTACATGAGTTAAAAGGTCAGCATTATGGATTATCGTATGTTGTGACCCATGACTTCACGCAAAATGGGGATGTCCACTATCAATGAATAGATCGAATAGTTATGTGTTATATCAGTTTTGACCTGAAATGTATATATATATATATATATATATATATATATATATATATATATATATATATATATATATATATGGTACTGAAAGGCTCCCCAACAATTTACACATAATTAAGGTTTGAGACATGCAGGGGATAAGGTTGGGACTTACGGTATGTCTGCCTCTTTGATTATCCAATACTTCAGTATCAAAGGAGTTAGAAAAACAACTATAAATTTATAGAAGGTCTACTCAGTATGGAAGTCAAGGTTGCAGATTTTGGGTGCTTCAAAGGAAGTACAGTGGTTGACGATCTTCTGGACTATATAGTTCGTGCCAAGATTTATCTTGACGGAGCTATACTTTTGTGATCGTTGTGCATAATTGGGGGAAAGAGTTACCCCAAATAAGAATTGAAGAGTATACGAATAAATATGTTAGCTCAGCAGTGTTGAGTCAACATAGCAAAAAAAAAAGAAATTAGCCGCCGGTGTTTGTGGCAAGCCTATGAAGAGGGCAGACTAGCCAATGCAACACCACCTACTCAACTCAGTTCTCAGAAATGTTTTTAAAGAAGTTTGTCTCCTAGATTCTATGTAATATGTGGTTTATGTGGTCTGAACAATTGTGTCAGGTCACTATGACAGTGTCAGAATATGTCATCAGGTTCAATAAGTTAGCCGTCATACTCCTACTTTGGTTCCTAAGCCAGAGAGCGAGTCCACAAACTCATTAAAGGACTTAATTATGATATTGGAATTTTGTACAATTCGGGAAGCTACAGGTTGATGCTTTATCTCGGTTAGTGGTAGAAATTGCCAAAATTTTAGAATGTGTTCTGGATGAGGGAAAAAAAGGAAGCTAAGGAGACCAATAGGTCTCGAGGTTTTAAAGGATTCAGCGGATTCTACTCTATAACTACAAATCATTATGACACGGGCTTGGGCAGCCTGTCAACCCAGTCAATATATCTGATTACTCGGGGTGCTCCAGTAAGTTCTTTTAATGCACTACCGATATGAGGTTCATATAACGGTTATTCCAGTTATCTAGCATAGACTCAGTATGAGCAGCTGAACCCTTAAAGGGATTGTTATGAATGTAATAGCACTAGGCACATCATAGGGAAATTGTCCTAGACTTGGGAGAAACATATTTTATAAAAGCACTCACGCTACGTGCCCCATTGCAATTACTACTCCACTTACATGACCAGCCAGAGGTAGGGGTCAGGATGTTAGAGGTGGAGGTGAGACTCCTAGAGGTGGAGATCCAACCCATTGATTTATATTCTATGGTATGGCTAAGGTCGGAACACCAGATGGTGTTGTTACAAGTATGATCTCGAATTATTATAAAGTAACAAATTTCTTAACTTGATTCGGTTCTGAGTATCAAGGCAAGTCCTCCGATTGTGCTCCACTTATGAGTGAACTTTGTAATTCTGAAATCTGCTTATGTGAATACTCCTGTTGGGAGATTCGATGGAGATAGCTATGTCAATCATTATGTGTTGCGATTTTGTTAAACGAAAAATTATTCAAAAAAAGAAAATGGAATGTTCCAATTTGGCACGATGTGCATATTACTTGTGGTACAGAGTTGAGGATGAGATCCTTGTATTTTATATAATGTGAAATATTTAAACCGGGCTACAAGTTGCGGTAGATGTTATATAAGGATGAGGTCCTTGTGGTGAAAACAATATGTGTTTAAATGCTCCCTTTGTGAAATTAAAATTTGTGCTATAGTACCTATAGGGTGGCATGCCTATTAGACTTATTTGAAGAAAATTCTTGTATGAATATATTTGTGCATAATTTTCCAGATTTGTATTGTAATTATTGAGTTTTAGACTACGAGGTGAGTGCCCGAAGGATGTAAATTGTTACTCGTTAATTCGGGTAAGTAATTATGAGATCTCATGCCTTGTTGTTATTAACTAGAGGTTTGAAACGGAATTTTTGTTAACATGAGGTTAATTAGTGATGTTGTAATCTTTTATGAACAACTATTAAGATCAGAGATGTGGTTATGGTCATACATATGATATGTTCCATGTCAAGATATCATTGTGATAATGTCGTGCTTGTAATACAGAGATTAGTGTTATTAATATATACTTTGTGGTGTTTTGTTGGGTTGTGGACATGTTGTTAGAAGTTGTTTTGGTGTTACTTTAGCAGGTGGATAGGCCCAATTACAGGGGAGACTCTGCCGAAATTTCTGAAAAATTTGGGAGTTAGAAAAATTTGGGATATTGAGATGTGCAAAGAAAGAGATAAGTTACACTATGTGTTTAAGGACATGTTGTACTTCTCATTTGAGGACGAATGACCCTAAGTGGGGGAGAATGTAACACCCCGTATTTGATGGGTGCGTAGGCACGAGTTTCCAAAGCTAGTCGAGACTAATATCGTGTGTTGACGTGAAAATCGGACCTTTCTGGAAATGATTGAAGTGTAAGAAATTTGTCTTCAAGTTTACAAATATGGATAAAGGAAATAATCTCAATTGAAATGGTGTTGTCAGACTTATATCGAATGCAGTAATGTGGTATCAATCACGAATATTTGTATAGAAGTAAACGCATCAATTTGGTAACCTGAGAATAATTCTTAGTACGTTTGAGGACAAACATTTGTTTTAGAGGTGGAGAATGTGATGACCCAAAATGTCATCTTTAAATAAATAATCATCTCGGTATTTTAAGACTTTGAAAAGCAGTATCACTAATTTTTCGACTTGCGTGCGCAGTCCGTATAACTTTCCAGAATGTTTTTATGTGAAAAAGATGGATTAAATTGTGAACTAGAGCTTTAAAACTCAACTGAGTTGACTTCGGTCAACATTTTGAGCAAACGAACCCGGATAAAAGATTTGATCATTCCGGTAGTTTCGTATCATGATTTGGGACTTGGTTATATACCCGAAATTGAATTCGGAGGTCCCTAGATCAAATTATTGCCGTTTAACGGAATCAAAAAATTTAAGGCTAAAGATTTCTTAAGTTTGACCGGAGATTTGACTTTTTGATATCGTGGTCGAAATCCAGTTCTGAAATTTTTTATAGCTTCGTTATGTCATTTATGACTTGTGTGCAAAATTTGAAGTCAATCGAATTTGATTTGATAGGTTTTTTGCATCGAATATAGAAGTTGGACGTTTCTAGTTCCATTAGGCTTGAATTGGGGTGTGATTCACGGTTTTAGCATTATTTGATGTGATTTGAGGTTTCGACTAAGTTCGTATGATGTTTTAGGACTGGTTGATGCATTTTTGTTGAGGTCCCGAGGGTCTCAGGTGGATTTCGGAAGGTTAATGGATATAAAAGGCTGCTGAAATTTTCTGGGCAGTTTCTGCATTTTTCGCAAGTGTGAACAGTGACTGCACATGCGTGAACAATATCCGTGTACAGTACCTGTGTACAGTACACATGAACAGTAATCACGGAAATTCTGGACAGAATGTTGAGTTCTGAATATAGGACTTAGTCCCATTTTCCATTTTTACCAAATTAGAGCTCGGAGAGAGGCAATTTTCAAGATATTTTTAGAGAATACAACGGGGTAAGTGTTCTTAACTTAATTTTGGTTAGATTACCCGAATCTATTACTAGTTTTGGCATTAAATATGTGAATTTAGTTGGAAGAGTTTGAAACCCTCTCGGATAGATTTGAGGATTTGAGAGTCAAAATGTTATCGAAATTTAGTAATTTTGGTATGGTTAGACTCGTGGTTAGATGGGGGTTCATATTCCGTAATTTTTGTCGGGTCCCGAGACGTGGGCCCCACAGCAAATTTTTAGTGCAATTTCGGATTTTTAATGGAAAATGTATAATTCATGTGGAATTAATTCCTATAATTTTTATTGACTGAATCGAATTATTGTGGCTAGATTCGAGGCATTTGGAGGTCGTTTTGGGAGGAAAATGCATTGCGGAGTAGGATTTTGCTCGAATTGAGGTAAGTAACGATTATAAATCTGGTTCTGAGGGTATAAAACCCTGGACATTGTGTCGTATGACTATTTAGGTGACACACATGCTAGGTGGAGGGCGTGTGGGCGTGCACCGTAGGGATTGTGACTTGGTTCGTCCCGCGAGACTGTGGAATTAATTGACCTACTATTTAATACATGTTCCCTTTGTTTTCATAGAAATTTGACTGTACTTCATGTTAGAAATTATGTTTAGGCCTTACGTGATCATTGTTGAGACCTTCGAGGTCGGGTACTTGCTGAATTAGCTGCTAATTTATTGTTTTGTACTCAGTCATAGCTTTTCTTGCTTATTTTGCCTACGTCTCTTACTATTCATTGTTGATGTATGATATTACTTATGTTTGGACCGTTTATATGATTTCTAAGAGCCCAAGAGACTAGAGAAATTGATGACTGAGTGAGGCCGAGGGCCTAAGTCTGAGGTTATTGATACTATAGCACGTGAGTTGTCCATGCGGATCCAGATATTATATTATAGCACGTGAGTTGTCCGTGCAGATCCAGATATTATATTATAGCACATGAGTTGTCCGTGCAACACGTGAGTTGTCCGTGCGGATCCAGATATTATATTATAGCACGTGAGTTGTCCGTGCAGCACGTGAGTTGTCCGTGTGGATCCAGATATTATTATAGCACGTGAGTTGTCCGTGCAGCACGTGAGTTGTCCATGCGGATCCAGATATTATTATAGCACGTGAGTTGTCCATGTAGGTTATAGAGCTTGGGCTGAAGGAGCCCCTTCGGAGTCTGTACACCCCCTGTGAGCGCAATCTACTATATATATGGATCGGGCTGCATGCCGCAACGATTATTATGAGGTACCTACTGAGTGTAAGTGCTGATTAATGAGAGTTGAGTCATGAGGGACTGAGAGGCTTGCCCGAGGGGCTATATATACATACATACGAGTGATGCTTTTCCCGAGGGGCTTGTTTTGTGAAATTACTGTCTTCACTCATCTTTATACTGAGCCTCTATTAAAAATGTTAAACAAATATTTTGAACAACTTTCATTAGAACTGGAGTTTTTTTTACGATATGTTTGGAATTAAATTACTGATTTGGTTTTGTTATTTCCACTAAGATTTTAAGTTATGAGATGAGTTGAGTGACTGTTGCCTTGAGAGGCTGTATTTGCTTTCAGTTAATTGCTGCACTTAGTTGTTATTTATCCCTGTCGTACATATTTATGGAATATTTGATATCTAGGTTATTTGAGTACGCACTGATGAGACTTAAACTGTTAAATTGAATGTATGACTATTCTTATTGAAAGATATTGAGATAACTATATTTGCATAGCTCATCACTACTTCTCAGTTCCTTATTTATTTCTGTTACTTATAGAGTTGGTGTACTCACATTACCCCCTGTACCTCGTGTACAGATCTAGACACTTCTGGTCACGGCGGTTGC
Organism: Nicotiana sylvestris; assembly: GCF_000393655.2. Taxonomy (NCBI): domain Eukaryota; kingdom Viridiplantae; phylum Streptophyta; class Magnoliopsida; order Solanales; family Solanaceae; genus Nicotiana; species Nicotiana sylvestris. The sequence continues at coordinate 88,907,977 of NC_091061.1, forward strand.
TGATTGAGGAGTCAAACTCAGGAGACTATTGAGGTAGCTACATGGTGTTTGCTGACCTTGACTCTCCTTTCCTTTCATGTTGTACTGTTCTATATTTCCAGACAGTATTTTTTCAGTCGGATGCTGTTATCATTTAGATGCTCATGCACTCAGTGACATCGGGTTTTGGGTATGGACTGTTTAGTACTTTTGGAGTGATATTTTGTTCTAAAAGATTTTATTTAATATTAACTGCTTCCGCCTTTATTTAAAAAGTTTTACTATGTTGAGATGTTGAGTTGAGACTTTCCTAGTACCACGATAGGCGCCATCACGATAGGTGAGAGTTTGGGTCGTGACATTGAGAAGATTGCACATGCAGGAGACTTGCCAATGGACCTTCTCATGGAGGAGACAGTCCCAGCAACACATGCAGTAGAGCCTGAGGCACTATGGGCAGTAGCCGACCAGTCTGAGGAGCCAGCTGCAACCTCACACACTACTGAGGAGTTGATTCAGATGCTCAACAATCCCATAGTCTCCCAGTCAGAGGATGTGGAGATCCAGTTAGAGCATACAGAGGGTGCTGATGTTGAGGACCCGATGCAGACAGAGACCGCATAGGGAGTTTTCTCTACTCTCTACCCCATTTTCTATTCTTATTTGTTATGAGAATTGAGGGCAATGCTATTTTTCATTTGGGGGTTGGTCCATTTTGATTTGATGACATTTGGTATCTAATAACCATTAAACTATTTTTGTTTATCTTTATTTTCATTTTTGATATGTGTATATTTTACCATTTGATGTATATATTTATTTTCATTTATGTATATATTCGCTTTACCTCAATTTTGTATATATTTAGTTTAATTTCCGTAGTTTACTTCATAACTCCTTTAGTTATTTTCCCTTAGTAGCATAACTTCTTATTTACTTTAGTAACTTATTTTTTTTTATGTTTTGTGTTGACAATAATCTTTTGGTTTTCTTAATGCCACGGTTCTTTCCAAAGGTCGATGTTGTGTGAACCGGGTGGTTCTTCCCAACGATGGATGGCATGCCAACCTTCTTAAGAGATTGAGTACGTTTTCTTTATGTATTGGTATATATAGCAGTAATGAATAAAAGTGTCTCCAGCAGGCTTCACTTGGTACTAACACATTTACCTTCGACCTTATGGTTAGAAACAAGTTGATTAAGAATAGCTCTAGTTGTGACCTTTAGACTCTTGTGTTGACTAAAACAACCATCGAGTGGTTTCTTTAAGCCATTTGTGATGTTCAATCTTAGGTAGGGTTGTTGTGGGCCCTCGACTCTATTCTCTTTAACAATCCAACAGCTTGAGAGGTGAGGTATTGAATTGCAAGCCCAAGTTCCATGCCAATAAGTCTAGAACTTGCCCTGAATGTTTGTCTAGGCGAAATTCTAAGTGTAGCTCGACTTGAGAAATTATTGTAGGCTCTCCTTGATCCAATTTGAAACCTAAAAGCTTTCGTAGCCTACCAATGTGATATCCCTAGTCAACCTCTTTGAGCCGAAGCTCTTTTTCTTTCAATAACCACGTTACAAGCCTTTACCCTTTCTATAATGACCCTCTCTTGACACCCGATCTTTTCTTGGAATTCTTGATAGACTATTGGCAAAAGCATAAGTTTGAGAGAGAGGCGAGGAATGTGAAAGTAATAAAAGGTACAAAGAACAAAAAGAAATGAATAAAAGGGAATGCAAAGAAAAAAAACAAAGACCAAAAAGAAATATGTCAAAAAGAAAGTGAATAAGGTAGAAAATTGAAGGGATTCAAAGAAAGCAATGATGAAAGGCATGGAATGATTAGAAAAGGAGAAAAATGATTGTCATGAGCAAATACGAGTGATAGTGTGTCTCTCTAGTTCCCCTAGGAAAGAAGAAAATGACTCAAAGAATCAAGAAAGTATGATCCGAAATGAGAAAATGGAGTGCTTAAGGAAAGATGAAACCATCATATGCCGATAAGTCCTACCTTGTTCTAAAAACCTTCATTACATTCCCACAAAAGTCGGACATGTGTCATTCTTTTAAGAGAGATGAGCGTACTTCTTAACAATCTGTGTTTGAGTGCTACATTCTAAACTTAGATTTGCTTATGGAGAGTAGAGGAGAAGGAGTTTGGTTCTACAATGACCTACGTAATAGAGCGAGCTTCCTTGATGAATTAAGTCAACTCTTGATGCTCTAGTAACACAATAGAACTATGGTACTCAAAAGGTCATAACATAATGTTGTTGATAATTCATTTGTGTTGGGGGTAATTGATAGTCCTAATTGATGCATGGTTGATTAACCTTAGGCCAGCTGAAATATCTTTTTTTCTAGTGGAAATGGGAATTACCTTATTTGCTTGAACACAAGCAAAAGCTTAAGCTTGAGGGAGTTGATAAGTTGGGATTTTAACCTATTATTTGCTCTCTTTTACTTGTATTTTAGGCCAAAAATGTTTGAAGCTATTTGTTGATACTAAATTTTTCCCAATATATTTTTAAAATGCATAAATACTTTCAAAATAGCATATATATGTATATATAAGCATGCACAAAGTTTTTATAATTTTTCTATAATTTTAAAGATTTCAAAATGATTTATTTCCTCCCCTTTTACTCATAAAATCCCCAATAATTATCTCTTAAATTATTGTTGTGGTGATTTAGTCATTTAAATCCTATATTTATGCCAAAATATTTTTAGTGCATTTTTATAATTTCATTTTGCATTTTTAAATCTAATTTGCATATAATTGCAATATTAGCCCTATTAATGTATAATTACATTTATCTGCATAAAAGTTTTCTTCTATATTTTTAAAATGTTAAATATATATTTTAAATCACTTTAGTATACAAAATTATTTTCTAGAAATTATCTATTATTTATTATAAATTATATGGGATTAAATTGGCTATTTAAAACATAGCCAGATTGCATATCAATTTTAGCCCCAATTTTAACCCAACCCTGCCCAGTTTCTAATCAAATTGCCCAACCCATGCCCTAATTACCCCTACCCAACCTAAAAACTATCAAATCCTGGCCGTTGATCTAAAAGATCAATGCCCCCATTCGTTTTATTCCAAACGACCCCCAACCCTAAATAATTTTCCAAATCTGCTGCCTCTGTATTCTCTCATCTCCTCTCCTCTCTTAGTAACTCAATCAAACTCTAGCCCTTCAACCGCCAATCTCTCTTCTCCGGTCCTCTCTAGTGATCTCTCATCGACTCCAAAGCCTCCAATGGCTTCTCTCATGCCATGCTTGCCTTCTCTAAGGTCTTCAAGGGCCTAGGGCCACCCCCACTTATATCTAGGGTTCATCACTTGTCTGTTCTTGGCTACTCCAGTGTGATTTGGAGCTAAATCATCCTGTATTTGTTACGATCCTTGGGATTCTAGACAGGTTCTTTCAACTCTATATGGATTTCTGCTGAAACCCTATTTTCTTCCTATATCTCTTAAATCTGTACAGATCTAGGACGATTCGAGTTTGTTTCTTTAATGTTTTACACTATCCTTGGAACTCTTTTACCAGAATCGTTGATTTCAAGTGTTTTTGCCTTCTTCTAAAAATAAGGTTTCGGAACTTCTTTTAAAATTTTGTTTAACTAATTCTTTGTGTTTAAACTTCTACTTCTTGCATTATTTTAAATGATTCTATGATTTTATCATATCTTTAACTCGTCTATGTTGAAAGCCCTAATTTTTTTTAGGCTTTTTCGTTTGATTGTTTGACTGGCCTGCTATTGTTTGAGTTTCTATGACTATCTCGCCTCGAATATGTTTCTACTAAGTTTTTATGCCTAACTTACATCGGCTCTATGTGCTGGGGTTCATATTGACTGATCAATACTTGACTCTTTGCTTGCTATGTTTGATTACTCCTATCTCACTCTATTTATATGCTAAAACAATAACTCATAACTCTTTCTCTGATTGACTCTGAGCTCCCTGTTTCTTGGCTTGATTTGAAAACTTCTCTTTAGACCTTCGATTCTCCTATTTAAACTTGGTTTATTTGCTTATTCATGGGAACCTTTGTTACTCTCCTTAAATCAGTAATTTTGAGTCCTTGATTCACTGATTTACTAGATGCTGATTTTCGATTATTTTCATATTCTGCAACTTTATTTTATTTTCTTACCTTATTTGGCTAACCGAGTATTTTAATGATTCTTTACTAGTTGTTTCCTTAATTGAACCCTCATGTACTTACCCCTTATTGTCTATTTTGTACCTGATGCCCTACTTGATTTATTTCCTTAAACATGTTCTACCCATTATCGTTGGTTGATTACTCCTTAATTAAAGTAATGATTGCATTGATTTGATTCTGATTAGTACTTGGTTCCATATTTACTATGCTACTGTGATTCTTGCCTTATTTTGTCTAATTTTGAACTACTATATATACACACTCTCTCATTAACACAAACACATGAACACATTGGTTCAAAGCTCTCTCTCTCTCTCACCCTAAAAGCTTTCGGCTTTCTTTCTTTGTTACTTGCTACCATTTTGAATTTGCCGGCTGTAAGCCAAGGCTAATTATTGTTCTCTCCTGTTCCTCACCTTGTGTTTGCCATCTCTATACTGGTATGCTCTAATTTCAATACAAGCCCCCAAAATAATATATTTCTTTTAATCCTTCAGTTCATCATGTTCCTGATTTGTTGTTACCTATGGTTTTGTTGTTCAACCTATAATTAATCTCTTTGCTTCAACATGCTCTCATGAACTAGTAACTTGAATCTACTATGTTTAATGCATGTCTACTAATTCTAGTATGCACTTGTTGGGCTATTGCCCAAGTTGTTTTAATATTATGCTCAACCATGTTTAGTATAAAATCATATACTTTACTAACTCCCAACTCCCATGAATACCCCTAGGCATCTATGGTTCTGTAATTGTGTTCTAATTAACATTCCTAAATCTATGTCTTACTACCTGCACTAAGGGAAAAGGATTTCTGCCTGTTATGTGTTCATCACACATGCACTATTTGTCTCCAACCCCTAATTGACCCTATGTAGAGACTTGTTCCCTGAGTGTTTGCTGAGTCTGCTTGACTGACCTATTGTTCGTTGAGTTATATGACTGTTTTCCAAAAGATGTTTTACAAACAACCCTTCTTATTTACAAAACCATCTCAAACAAATATCTTTTTCACATTGTTTTCCCACTAAAACCTTTCAAACTGTGTCAAACACTCTCACTCTACTCCTAAGTCACTAGGTTCTGCCCCCTCCAGTGTGTGTACTGCCTTGGCATCCTCTTGAGAACCCTCTGAACTCTGGCATACTAAAGCTGGCCCTTCCACACTGCACTTACTCAATTTGGTTACAAAGTTTAGGTGTGAGCACTTCCCAGGATCCTTGAGATCCTCAGGGAACTCTGACACACCTAGACAATGATATTGTCTATGAAATTGGCATTTGAGGCTATTGGAGATCTTGGGAACTCACTTGGGCCGGCTTTAGGCTCCCTATAGTATAACTTTTTCTTTTATATTTATCTATTCATGTAATTCATTTCATATGGTCTGTAATAATTTCTAAACAAATATTGGGGTAACTAGTAGAAAATGGTAGGTAGTTACATATTTGTGGGGTAATACGGGTAGAAACCATGCCTATAGGACTTTATATTTTTTTCTTTTTTTTTGCCTTACCATGCTAGAATTCATGCCTATAGGTCTCAAGTGGTTCCAATAATAGAAACCATGCCTATAGGACTTTATATTTTGTTATATTTTGCTATGTTAGAAATCATGCCTATAGGTCTCAAGTGGTTCCAATAATAGAAATTATGTTTATAGGTCTTAAAATCAGTGTCACAAATAGATACCATGCCTATAGGATATGGTCCAGTTCAACTTCTGTTATAACGATTGCTTACATATGTTTTCATTTGCTATCATGCCTACAAGTTTCCAGAATCAGCTCTTAACGATTAGACAGCATGCCTATAGGGATTCGAGAGTCTGTTTTAAAATCTGCCCCTATTTTATAAAACGTAGTTATCATTATTCCACGTGTAGGCAAGCCGATAGGGCATTTTCAAATCCTATAACTCTGAAATTGTTTCTGTTACTTAATGTCGTTCTAATTTTAACAAGCTTAAAAATATGTAGGCAAACTGATATGGCTATTACTTCTAAATTTATAAAATAAATAAACTGTCCATCTACTATGTTCTGATACTCACTTAGACATCATGTCATAGGATACTATTGCCCTTGTATGTATTTGAGTCATGCTTTGCCTTATCTATGTAGGTAAACAGAGCCTCTTATTTGCTAAGAGTTCTATGTGTTATTGCTTGTCGCCTTAGTATTTTTTCTTTAAACATTAGGGGTATGTATAGAACTACCCATAGGTAGGGGTCCTAAATTTCCTCCAGGACCATTAAGAAGAGACGGGTAATAGCACGCAATAGAGATCACTGACCCACACGCGCTTTAATGACCACTAAGGGGGTGGGAAGGGTAGATCTGGGATATGATGACTACGTGCTAATGTCATATGTAGACCCTCATTGAGGAGTGTTTGTTGATACCCAATTTTTCCCTGTATATGTTTTATATATATAAAATACTTTCAAAATAACATGTGTACGCATATATAAGCATGCCCAAGTGTTTTAGTATTTTTCCCAATTTTTAAAACCAATTTATTGTCCATTTTATCAGCACAAAATCAATAATTACTCCCAAAATCATCAATTTTGGTGAATAATTTATTTTATTCCCGTATTTATACCAAAATATAGTTAAGGTAATTTTTATATATTTTTACAAATTTATTTGGTATTTTTAAAGCTAAATTGCATATAATTGCAATTCTAGCCTACTTTAAGATTTAATAGCATTTTTATAATCATAAAATTGGTTCCGGTATTTTAAATTAATATTTATGTGTTATTAATTAATGCAGTGCTTTTAATTTGTTTTCAAAATCATTTTTACTGTTTTTTGTAAAATAAAAGGAAAAAACTAGCTATTTAATATATAACCCCAATTTGTTTCAATTATAGCCAAAATTGACCCTCTAATTGACCCAATCTTGACCCCCAATTGGACCGGTCCAATTTTAATTTTAACCCGACCCCCTACCCAACCAATTAACCCGCCCGGTCCTTCTTTCAATCCAGGCCGTTGATCATTTTGAATAACGGCCACGATCGTCCCTTACCATTTTAATTCACCTAACCCTACCCTAATCCCCCATTTCATTCTGATAGCCGCCTTTGGATACTCTCCTCTCCCAAAACTCTCTTGAAGGTTCCTCAGAACCCTAGCCCTCTTCTACCCTTTTTAACCATACTTACACCGGAATCCATGGCTTCTCAGGCCATGGATGGCCTGTACTCACCCTCCTCCACCATTAAACCTTGGATGTTCGAAGTTTCGAGGTCCAACCTCGATGGTGTCCTTTCAGATCTCTACAAATCCAAGGTTCTATGGCCTCTCCGGCCTGGCTCCGGCATATTCAAGCATCAGAAGCCTATTTCTGACCTCTCCGACTCAAGATCGGACCTTCTTCCAAACCTTTCTCATTTCTAGGGTTTCTCTGAAACCCTAAGCTATTCGAGGTTTTTCTCTGGTTGTTTTCTTATATCTATGCTACATTTGTGTTCTACTGGAGTTTTGAAACTTTTTCCTCAATCTTTTCTTTCAAAATTTGTTTCTCTTCGATTTAGGGTTTCTGAAAAAAAAATCTTAAAATGTTTTCTGAGTATTCTTCTTCTTTTCTTTATGTGAATCTGTCTATGCTATGTTTGTATGTTCTCTTTTCCTACCTAGAATGTTCTTCTCTTGTTTTTATGTTTGCCTTATTATGCATCTTCTTCTGTTGTGCTTCGTTCTTCCTTCTACTGGTTCCTATATCATGCTATCACGTCTATCTTATGTGTTCCTTTACTGTATTTTTCTACTAAGCTTCTAGTGCTTTGTTTGCCTTTACTAGACCTTTGTTTGAGTTCTAAACATGTTTCACCTACTGTTTCTTAAATTTATATCACCTCTTTTCTCTTTTGAACTTGCTTAAGTTCCGAGCTTTTCTTAAAACATGTTCTTTATGCTTCAACTCAGTTTTGCATTCTATTTGCCTCGAACCTGCTATTTTATCTATTTGTTTTCACATGAATCCCTGAAAGAAGATCTCTGAGCCTGTTTCCGTTATTTGTCTTCTTTTCTCTGTATCTGACTTGAGTTGAAAACCCTAGGGTTTGGGGTTTTTGGCGAGTTTCGATCTTGTGTTTGAGACTACGGTTCTATTTTGGAACTCTAGGTTTCTCAGACTTGTTTTGAGTCTTTGTACTTAACTCGAACTTCTTTGACTCTGAACTTTTCTATGCTAGGCTTTTCTAATTAGCATGACAACTCTTTCTTGATTCACATATTTGTGCACTTTATATATGATGAATTCTTCCTTCAAAAAAGGTTTTGCCGATTTGTGATTGATTCAGAATTCCTTTTAATAAGGATCGATTGATTGTTACTGATTTTTCTTTAATTAAACCTTTCTTCACCTTTTCTGGTTGGATTCATTCATACCAAAACTCAATTTCTGATTTTTTACTAGCTGTTGATTGATTGCCTTTCCTTATTTGCACAAACCGTGTTGATATCAAAATCTTTCCTTAAATAGTTTCTGTGAATCTGCCCTTCTTGTACTACTTTAGAAAATATTTTGATCAAACTCTTTCCTTAATTATCCTACCCGTTTGAAATTAGAATCCCTTAATTGAAGGGAGACCTTATGTGATTGATTTCGAAATTATTCTCTTACCTATTTCTACTTGCTTTGTGCACTATAAAGGGTACGACCCTTCTGCACTTTTTGAGGACTTCCAATTCAATGCTCTTTAAGACATTGAGTTCAACACTTACACAACACTTATTGAACACTTTCAGTTTCGATACTCCTACATTCTCAATTCAACACTCTACTCTCTTCTGAAATCTTCTAGATGTGTGCTTGCAATTTGGCTTTACTACTGCTCTTTTCTTCTTATTTCCCTGAAACTGGTATGTTCTAATAAAACTTTCGGCTTCATCCCTATGTGTTTGCTTTACAGTTTCAACAATTTTTTCTACTTTGATGTTTATGTTTTTTATTGAATATGTTGTTCACTTTGCATCTGTTGCTATGTGAATTCCCCATACCCTTATTCCCTTTTATGTGTTTAAGTTATGGTTCAGGCATGGCAGTATCCAAATTGCTGCTCATGTTTGGACCTGATCCTTTAATGGATCCTAACTCCCAAACAATGTGGCTAATAGGATGGTTAGGGGTGTACCAGCACTCCTAATTGTTGGGTATGACCACTAGCCTATCTTGGCCTTCCCCAAAATCCCCTCTATGCACTTGCACTCTCTCTTAGATTTTAAGTTCTGCCTCCCTCATATGAGCCTTGCTTTGTGACCTTGAGCTCCCTCTAAACTTGGACATTTGAGGGCCGGCCCTTCCACACTGCACTATAATCCAATTCTGTAATATATTTGGGTGTAAGCACTGCCCGAAGTCCACTTGAGACTCTTAGGGAACTCTGACACATCCCAAATTGGAGAAAGGCTTTGGAATTTGATCTTTGGAGTTGGTTTACTTCATGTTTCAGACAGAAGTCTGAATCAGGCTCTCCTTGGTTGGGATTTTAGCTTTCTGATATAATTTTTACTTTCTTTTCTTCATTCTGGGTTGTAATAATTTTTAATAACTCATGGGGGCTTATAGTGAAAAGGGGAGGAGTACTCATGTATGCATAAGGGTAGATATCATGCTCATTAGGTCTTTATTTCTGCAAATCATGGCATGTTCTGCATTTCGGCATCTTTGAAATCCTGTTTTAGGTTTTGCACTTCTACATTTTCATATAGTAAATCCTGTTTTAGGTTCTGCACTTCTACATTTTCATATAGAAATCACATCTATAAACTTCTGCATCTTAGAAATCCTGCCTATAAGTTCTGCATATATATTATATCAATAGCTTTTGCATCTCATAAAGTGAACATGACTATAGGATTCTGCATTTTGCCTATCATATAGAAAGCATATCTATAGGGTTTCTGAATACTAGATACGTATCCATCACTAGGCAAACAATATATAGGCTTAAATAATAAAAATCAGCGTTTTAGACGCCATGCCTATAGGATTTCTGCATATTCGTAAAAGTTAAAATCAATCACACTTAGAAAGCATGCCTATAGGAATAAGCAACTAATATGAATCTCTCAACTTGCTTATAAGTTTAAAATTAGTAATAGCATTGCATAAACGCTTGCAAAACTTCTGTTCCTGTTGTTAATAAATCTGCTTCTGAAATCAGTATCTTTCTCTCGTATTTAGATATCATGCCTATAGGTTTCACCTAAGCAAGCTATAAGGTAAATTAGTTAATTGAATCAGACTCTGTTAATTCCATCCAGCAGGCAGGTCTGATTCCAGTTTCTTATCTGATTCCAGTTTCTTATCAGACCATAACCAGTATCTGCAAGACATGCTTAACAATTTGCCTTTAAGTGAGGAGGCCTGTTTGAGCCTTTTAAATTGTTATGTGTTTCCCATATCTGCCTTATGTGTTTTTATTTGTCGCTTTAGAATTTTATCCTTTTATACCATACAAAGCCCAAATCTCCCTTCCCTTTAGGACTAGTAGTTCCAAATGCCTTCGGGACTGATAGAATTGGGGCGGGTACTAGCATGGAATAAGTAAACGAAAGCATTCCGCGTTTAATACCCCAACGGGGTGGAAAAGGGCAGATATGGATATGATGATCGGTGCGCTAATATCACGTGTAACCCCTCTTCTGAGGAGTGATTATCGGGTATTGCATTGATGTGATCCATATTATTTTTAAACCTAGGACCCCCTTCCCTTTACTTGTTTATTTTATTACTTTCAAAATTTCAGAACTCCTTTTTCTCAAATTTCAGCTTCCTTGTTTCCTCAAACTTTAACTTATTTGCAATCACAATGTGACAACCCCTCATATTTGAAACCCTTATTTGCTTATTTATTGTTTGTACTTAAGTCACAATTGTAGCATGGTCGGGAACCACACTAGTGGATCTTGAGAGGTGCCTAACACCTTCCCCTAGAGATAATTTCTTGCCCTTACCCAAACTCTGGTTTTTCTAAACAATTTCTTCCTAGTGTCCTAATGCACTTAATCATTAGGTGGTGACTCTTCAAATCAAAAAACCCAATTCCCAAAAGGGAACGAGTTGTCCTCCCAAATGCAATAAACCCGATTTCGCGAGAAAAAGGGGGCGCGACAGCATGTCGACTCTGCTGGGGATTTCTTTAAGGCTTTTACCATTTCATGCTATATGTGATTTTATGCTTCCTTGAATGTCTTTAATGCCTTTAAGTATTTATTTTGCTCTCCTACTTCGAAAACTGACTTTTCTCTTCGTTTCTTCTCTTTATTTCTCTTAATGCTTTCTTTAACTGCTTTCCTTTAATACTATTGTAATTTTGAGCAATTATTATAATTATTACCATATGAATGTGCAAATACATGACAATTTGTTTAATTATTGTAACTGCATATTCAACATCATATTCCACTCTTGCCAAACAAAATACTATAGTAACGCTTACAATGAGTGGTTGCGCCCTTCCGATATTATTACCCCCTAAATTTGGCAAAGGCGTATTTGTGGTAAAACCAGTCGATCAATGGTGTAGTCGATAGTTTCGTTCCTTTCCCTCTTGAGTTGTCCGCTTAAGTGTACCAGTATAATACCCCATAGAAGCCTTACTCTGTTTAATTGAGCATGCATCATGGTCAAACCAAGTCGAGTCAGTTATGTTGTCCACATAATGACTCTTTAAGATAGCCTTGTCCAAAGTCCACTGGGTTTCCATGGAACCCAAACGGACACTACCACGTTTTGTGCATTTATTTGGAGAACTAAATGTTTTTATGCCAATTATTGATATTTAATAGTCGAGTCTGGTGGGGGTAGGGTCTTAACCCTTTTGTTTTGTAGAAAATGAAGAACGAGGTCCCCAACTTTGGTATGGTTAGCATACCCTCACTCTTGCTAGATTGGCGGAGGAGTCTTCCATCAAATGACCAAATCAATAAGTGGAAAGAGAGGACCGCCAAAGCTAGCGAAAAGTCGGAATGTCTAGAATACAGTCTGCTGGAATTGGAAGGAAAAGCAAGGAAAAGAGTCACCGACTGCTAGAACGCTGAGGGAAATGAAGGAGAGCACCTGGCAAAGGCATGTTTACTGGTGAACCTACGCGAACTGGAGGATCTGATCAATGAGAGCATTCAACCTGAGGAAGGTCCTTCTGGGACCAAGTAGTTAGGATTCCTTTTCTTTTGCTTTAAATGTAATAAGGCTAATGGCCATTAGTGACATTTTACCTTCTGCTATTTTAATTTCGTTTTGGGATTCATCTTATCTTTATCAATAAAATGAGGCATTTAGCATTATAAGTTCTCCAAATCAACTTCTCGCTAGGCCTACCTCGGGCACAACGAGGCTCCCAAATTAGGACACGGTTTATATTCTCGTACTATGTGTTTAAATATCGCAACATCTTTTCCTTATAATCCGCACTAACTTGCTACCTTTTTGTTTTTACTTTTGTTTTATTCCCCTCCCCAAAGGTTAGTTCGTGTACTCTGGCATCGTCATCATACTCCACAAGATCCAAGGGCCCTCCACCCAATCCTTCTCCTAGTCCCGTCAGAAATAGGAATAAGGTAAAAATGGAAGATTTGAGCAACATGTGAAAGGAAAACTCAGTTGAACGGGTAGAAATCACTCAGGGTACTCAAGTCTCCAAAGAAGGTGCATCCCAACTCGAGCAGAAACTGCTGAAATTTCAGGTGGAACTTGATCAAGTCCGGGATTTGGCAAGCTTGTCGTTTTCCCTCACCACCCCAGATGTCAGCTTTCCTAACACTCAAAACCCCACACCTCCACAAAACATCTCGAAACCACAAAACCATCCCACTCCCCATCACCACTGTAACACTTTCCACACTTCCAACAACACCCCGCTATTCATCCCGGAACCACTGAACTCCGCAAATTATCATCTCCACACTCACCATAACACCCCCATCTATGTGGAAACCATACCACACTCCATTCCACCTGTCTCAAGCACACCTGAGTCTTATGACAAAGACTCCCTTATTAGGAACTTGGCCGTAGAACTCAAGAAGTTGACTAGCCGAGTTCAGGGTATTGAAGGAAGCAAGAGAATCGAGGGATTGAACTACGAAGACCTCTACATACAACCAGATGTCGAACTACCCGAGGGGTACAAACCTCATAAGTTCGAAATGTTTGATAGAACAGGGGATCCCAGAGTCCATTTAAGGACATACTGCGACAAGCTGGTCGGAGTAGCGAAGGACGAAAAGATTCGCATGAAGCTTTTTATGAGAAGTCTGAAAGGAGATGATCTGTCTTGGTACATTAGCCAATACCCAAAGAAGTGGTCGAATTGGGTAAGTATGGCGTCCGATTTCATAGACAGGTTCAGGTTCAACACGGAGAATGCGCCAGATGTGTTCTACATCCAGAACCTAAAGAAGAAACCTACGGAGACTTTCCGCAAGTATGCCACTCGTTGGAGATCAAAAGCTGCTAAGGTCAGACCGGCTTTAGCAGAAGAACAAATGAACAAGTTTTTTGTCCGAGCTCAAGACCCACAGAACTATGAAAGGTTGATTGAAAGCTAGAAATTTTCCGACATCATCAAGATGGGGGAGAGGATAGAGGAAGGTATCAAAAGTGGCATGGTCATAAACCTTGAAGCTTTGCAGGCTACCAACAAGGCTCTACAGTCTAGTGGAACGTCCAAGAAAAGGGACGTAAGCGCCGTGATGGTTGCACAGAGAACAAAATCCCCTATCAAATACCAAGCCTACCCAATGCCTCCACTCACGTATCAACCTACCCCAAATTACCAAGCACCCTCGCCCTCTTACCAAGCTCCACCACCTACTTACCAATTACCTCCACCACCCACATATCAGCCTACTTCACCCAGATACTCCCAACCCGCACACGTCTACAAGGCCTACAACACCCAACAAGCCCACTATCAATCACCTCCCCCTCGCCAAAACTTTTCTAGACCCCGACCAAATTTCGACCGCAGACCTCCTAAACAGTATACTGCCATTGCCGAACCAATTAACCAGCTATATAAAAGGCTCAAAGCTGCTGGTTATGTCACCCCTATCCCTGCCATAACCCCCGAAAATCCCTTCTAATGGGTCAACCCAAACAAAACTTGTGCATACCATTCTAACATGAAAGGGCATACCATTGATGAGTGTCGCTCTCTGAAGGATAAGATCCAAGTTTTGATTGACAACAAGATCATCGTGGCAAAAGAGTCTACTCCGAACGTTTGCAACAACCCTCTACTAGACCACAAGGGTGGAGGCGTTCACATGATTGAGATAGAGGATGATTGGGACCCCAAAGGATCGATCGGATTAATCGCAGAAGGTGACGAGCCAAAGAAATCAACAGTCACCCTTAACCTTATTGTGGTCTAGATTCAGCCTTCTGGGGACACCGAGGTGAATATGTCTGTACCACTTAAGTTTGAAGCACCACCCCCCACAAAGTCGCCAACACCAATTGAGGTCGAGTTTGGGTCCCCAAAGGCACCTGCACTATTTGAGGTTGTTGTGTTACCTTCCAAAGCAAGGGTGCCCATTCCATTAGCAATGACAGCCATAACACCATTCCACACAAAAGCCATACCATGGGATTACACAGCCGAGGCAAGAAGGAAAAGGAAAACCATGTTCGGAGAAGCAATTGCGACACAGGGTATGACAAGGACTGACAAGGTTTATACCCCAGAACACTTGACTGAGTCGAGTAAGCAGGCATCTGGACGGCCAGCCATCACTGAAGCTGGGCCCGACGACCTCTGGAGGAAGATACAGGACAAAGAATATTCAGTCATTGATCAGCTAAACAAAACGCCAGCCCAGATCTCTATCTTAGCTCTGCTACAAAGCTCTGACGCACATAAGAATGTCTTATTGAAGGTACTGAGTGAGGCGTATGTACCAAGAAACATCACCGGAGGAGAAATGACAAATATGGTGGGACAGGTATTGGAGAGTCACAAAATCACTTTTCATGAAGATGAGTTGCCACCAGAAGGGCTGAGCCACAACAAGACGTTGCACATCACCGTGCAATGCGAGGATTATTTTATCACCAGGGTCCTGATCGATGGAGGGTCCAGTCTCAACATTTGTCCGCTGGTAACACTCAGAACATTAGGGAAAGGGCTGCATGACATCAAAGACGGGGCCATAAACATCAAAGCCTTCGACGGTTCCCAAAGGTCCACTATTGGGGAAATCAGCCTGTGTTTACAGATGTAGCCTACTTGGTTTGATGTCGACTTTCAAGTAATAGACGTGCTAGCATCTTATAACTTGCTCTTGGGATGACCATGGATTCATGCTGCTGGAGCTGTAGCATTAACCCTACATCAGGCAGTGAAATTTGAGTGGAATCACCAAGAGGTGATCACCCACGGCGACGGTAGCAATCCCGCATACAGTCGCCAGACCATCCCAGTGATCGGAGGAAGAAGGAAGATAGGCAGAGAAACCGATCACCACATCGAGCGAGTCAACGCCGTTGACAAGGATAAATGGTGGGACAACAAAATCGAAAGCATATTGGACTGGTGCGGATATGAGCCAGGCAAGGGACTTGGCAAGAACCTACAAGGGATTGCTAAGCCTGTCAAGCTGAAGAAACATGGTACCACCTTCGGTCTGGGTTACTAGTACACCCGGAAAGAGTTCAATGATTGGTCGCCGCCATGGCGTGGGCCTTATTATCCACTTGAGCATCCGATACCTCACTTGGAGTAGATTTTCCAGCCAACTAATATTATATATAGGTCAAAAGAAGAGGAAGCACTGGCAGCGATGAGGGATTTGTTTTTGGAAGAGGATGACATGGATTGCTATGTTATTTTCGAGGAGGAGGGGGAGGAAGGCCTTCCATACAAGCTGTCAGCCGAGGAGCGCGCCTCAACAATTGGTCCATCAGAACCACCAGAGCCCGAAAAGTCGCGGGGTAGCAAGGCTGAACAAGCATCATGCACTATTTTTCATTTTTACTAGTTGAATTTCCTTTTGCCTTTTAATTTCGCAATAAGATCTGCAATGTTCAAAACAGTTATGGAATTTTTCAAAGCATTTTGATTTTTTCTTATGAATCTTACTCTTATTACTTTCTCTCATTTACTTTATTTACAGTATTACTATTCCTTATCTTGATGAACCAACGACTGTGACATGTAACGAGACAACGCGACAAACGGACTCAGAGGAAGATGATATACCAGAAGAGGTTGTTAAAGAGTTGAGGATTTTGAGAACAGACCTAAGTCCAACCTGGACGAGACCGAGATTGTTAACCTGGGAGATGCAGAAAATGTCAAAGAAACTCGGATCAGCGTTCATTTGTCACCGGCAGAAAAGGAAGAATACAAAGAATATTTGAAGGAATATGAGGACATATTCGCCTTGTCATATGACGACATGACTAGTTTGAGTACATCTATTGTGGCACAGAAGCTGCCAACTGATCAGACATACCCACCGGTAAAGCAGAAGCTCAGGAAGTTTAATCCTGACATGAGTTTGAAAATCAAGGAAGAAGTCACCAAGCAAGTCAAAGCTAAGGTTCTTAGAGTAGTAGAGTATCCAATATGGTTAGCTAACATCGTTACATTGCCAAAGAAGGACGGGAAGGTCAGAGTCTGTGTCGACTATCGGGACCTCAACCGGGCCAGTCCCAAAGATGACTTCCCCTTGCCAAATATACACATTCTAATTGACAACTGTGCCAAGTACGAGCTGCAGTCGTTTGTTGATTGTTTTGCTAGGTATCATCAGATCTGGATGGATGAAGAAGTTGCTAAGAAAAAGGCCTTCATTACGCTGTGGGGAATGTATTGTTAAAAGATGATGTCGTTTGGGTTAAAGAATGCTGGGGCCACCTACATGAGGGCCATGACTTCCATTTTCCATGATATGATACACAAGGAGATCGAGGTATATGTAGATAACATCATCATCAAGTCCAAGAAAGCCACTGATCACATGGAAGATTTGAGGAAGTTCTTCAATAGACTAAGAAGGTACAACTTGAAGCTGAATCACGCAAAATGTGCATTCGGGGTTCCTGCCGGAAAACTACTTGGGTTCATTGTGAGTCGCCGAGGAATAGAAATGGATCCGTAAATGATCAAAGCCTTTCAAGATTTTCCACCGCCAAAAAAAAAAGAAGAAGGTAATGAGTTTCTTGGGAAGACTTAACTACATCAGCCGGTTCATAGCACAATCTACTGTCATCTGTGAGCCAATCTTTAAGATGTTGAAGAAGGACGCCGCTGCCAAATGGACAAATGACTGTCAAAAAGCCTTCAACAGAATCAAAGAGTACCTGTCCCCACTGCCAGTCTTGGTCCAGCCCGAGCCGGGCAGACCTCTATTGCTCTACCTTGCATTATTGGATGGAGCATTCGGTTGTGTTCTGGGGCAACATGATGAAACAGGAAAGAAGGAGCAGGCCATCTATTATCTCAGCAAGAAGTTCACAACATACGAGGCCCGGTATTCTCTGTTGGAAAGCACCTGTTGTGCTCTGACTTGGGTAGCCCAGAAGCTGAGGCACTATTTCTGTGCCTACACTACATACCTCATATCCAGAATGGATCCATTGAAGTACATCTTTCAAAAGCCCATGCCCACTGGCAAGCTGGCCAAGTGGCAGATTCTGTTAAGTGAATTTAACATTGTCTATGTGACTTAGAAAGTAGTCACGGGACAGGCATTGGCAGATCATCTTACTGAAAATCCCGTGGACGGAGAATACGAACCCCTGGAAATGTATTTTCCTGACGAGGAGGTATCCTTCATAGGAGAAGACATTGCAGAATCCTATGATGGTTGGAGAATGTTTTTCAATGGAGCATTAAATTTCAAAGGAGTTGGCATAGGAGCAGTTCTAGTATCAGAAACCGGTCAACATTATTCGGTGTCTTCCAAACTCAAACTCCCATGTACCACCAACATGGCCGAGTACGAAGCCTATATCTTAGGGCTCAAGATGGCCATTGACATGAACATTAAGGAATTGCTAGTGATTGGGGTTTCAGACTTGCTTATACATCAGGTCCAAGATAAATAGGAACCTAAGAACTCCAAGATATTCCTGTATTTGCATCATGTACAGGAGCTGAGGAAGAGGTTCACAAAGACAGAGTTCCGGCATTTTCCCAGAGTCCAGAATGAGTTTGCCGATGCATTGGCTACCCTATCATCTATGATTCAGCATCTAGATAAGAACTTCATAGATCCTATTCCGGTGAAGATTCATGATCAGCTAGCTTACTATGCTCATGTAGAGGAAGAAGCAGACGGAAAACCTTGGTTTCATGATATCAAGGAATACTTGGCAAAAGGAGAATACTCAAAGCTCGCAAATCCCACTCAGGAGCGCACACTTTGGAGGTTATCTAACAATTTCTTTCATAGCAGAGGAATTCTGTATAGGAGGACTCCTGATTTGGGATTATTAAGGTGTGTCGGAACAAGGGGAGCATCCAGGCTACTAGAGGAAATCCATGCTGGGACCTGCGGTCCACATATGAATGGTTTTGCCTTAGCCAAGAAGATACTTCAGGCTGGTTATTTTTGGATGACTATGGAAACGGACTGCGTCCAGTATGTCCGAAAGTGCCATCGCTGTCAGATACATGCAGACATGATAAAGGTGCCCCAAAATGAGCTTAATGCAATAAGCTCGCCGTGGTCGTTCGCTGCTTGGGGAATGGATGTCATCGGACCTATTGAGCCCACCACATCAAATGGGCACAAGTTTATTCTAGTGGCAATTGATTATTTCACCAAATGGGTTGAAGCAGCATCATACAAAGTAGTGACTAAGAAAGTTGTGACAGACTTTGTCCGCGATCGCATCATGTGTCGGTTCAGAATTCCAGAGTCAATCATTACTAATAATGGCTCTAACCTCAACAGTGATTTGATGAAACCCACGTGTGAAACCTTCAAAATCAAACACAAGAATTCTACAACTTACAAACCTCAGATGAATGGAGCCGTAGAAGCTGCCAACAAGAATATCAAGAAAATACTAAGGAAAATGATAGAGAAGCATAAGCAGTGGCACGAGAAGCTCTCATTTGCTTTATTGGGATACCGCACCACAGTTTGCACATCAATTGGGGCAACACCCTACATGTTAGTATATGGTATAGAAGTAGTCATACCTGCTGAGGTAGAAATTCCTTCCTTAAGGACCATAAAGGAAGAAGAGCTCGACGACACAAAATGGGTGAAGAGTCGTTACAAGTAACTAGCTCTTATAGATGGAAAGAGAATGAATGCAGTTTGCCACGGTCAGCTCTATCAGAATAGAATGTCCAGAGCCTTCAACAAAAGAGTCAAGCCGAGACAATTCACACCGGGGAAGCTGGTGTTAAAGAAAACTTTTCTGCATCAAGAGGAAGCCAAAGGGAAATTCTCTCCCAACTGGCAGGGTCCATACATGGTTCACCGGGTTCTGACAGGAGGAGCCCTCATACTTGCAGAAATGGACGGAGAAGTTTGGCCAAAGCCGATCAATTCAGACGCAGTCAAGCGATACTATGTGTAACCTCTATGCTTTCTTTTATGATGTAATTTGAACTATGCCTGACCTGATTCCCGTTTAAGAGGGGATACGTAGGAAGCCCTATGGGTTTGGTCACAATTCAATAAAATTTTCATTTCGCCCGCTATTGTAGGGCAGAATTTTAAAGAGGACCATCAAAATTCCGAAGTCGATTCTTACCATTTATCATTAACAGCCGTCAGGAGCAGCAGCCCAGTAAACTGGGGCAGAATTTTGAGGAGGACCCTCAAAATTCCGAAGCAAGCAAAGTTGCGATATCTTGAACCACGTCGTAGTCGTTGGTTCATCTAAAGAAAATTATTCTTAATTATGCACTTATATTATGCTTTTACTAAATCATGCATGTTAATTACTAAAATTGCCTTGTTTAGCAACGCTACCCCAATGATACGTACAATATCACCAAATCAAAGCCGAGCAGGTCAAGCAAAGCCTGCGGGGATACGAACTAACTTTTCCCCTTACAAACTCATGATTTTTCTTTGGATACAGGCACTTGAGTTGCAAAATCATCAAATGTACTATACGCTCACTCACAAAGTTCAGGAATACAACTCTCCAAACCGTTGCACTTGCTCGCAACTGCTATCTGCACAACAGTGTCCCTAGCAGGCGCAATATCCCCAGCAATCATGATACCGCAATCTGCTATCAGCTAAGAAAACTCTATTGCCATTTGCCATTTTTACTTCCTACATAAGGCTACCATTCTGCCTTTCGAGGTTACGCTCTACCTCCATCTACATTTACTGCATTGCATAAGGCTACCATTCTGCCTTCCGAGACTAAGCTCTGCCTTCATTTGCATTTCGTTGCATCACATAAGGCTACAATTATGCCTTTTGAAACTAAGCTCTGTCTCCATCTGCATTTCCTGCATTGCATAAGGCTACCATTCTGCCTTCTAAGGTTAATCCCTACCTTCATCTGCATTCTCTACATTGCATAAGGCTACCATTCTACCTTCCGAGACTACGCTCTGTCTCCACCTGCATTTCTTGCATTGCATAAGGCTACCATTCTGTCTTCCGAGACTAAGCTCCGTCTCCATCAGCATTTCCTGCATTGCATAAGGCTACCATTCTGCCTTCCGGGACTAAGCTTTGTCTCCACCTGCATTTCTTGCATTGCATAAGGCTACCACTCTGCCTTTCGAGAATAAGCCCTGTCTCCACCTGCATGGCTGAAATATCGCCACTTTATTTATGCCTCGTGTGGCTGAAATATCGCCACTTTATTTATGTCTCGCATGGCTGAAAGATCGCCACCTTCATCTACATCTTGCACGGCTGAAATATCACTACTTTTATTTTTCTTGCATGGCTGAAATATCACCACTTTCTATTTACATCTTGCATCGGCTAAAATATCGCCACCTTCATCTACATCTTGCAAGGCTGAAATATCGCCACTTTTATTTTTCTTGCATGGCTGAAATATCGCCACTTTCTATTTACATCTTGCATAGGCTGAAATATCGCCACCTTATTTACATTTTTTGCATGCCTGAAATATCGCCACTTTCTATTTACATCTTGCATCGGCTGAAATACCGCCACCTCATTTACATTTTTGCATTGGCTAAAAGATCGCCTCCTTCTGCATCTCATGGGCTGAAAGATCGCCAAATTGTCCAAAGGCATCATTGTTCGGAGGCACCATTTTCATAGCTCGAGAATGCCATGCCATGGCCTGAGGACCCCATTTTATCTTTTGCATATCATTATTCAAAGGCATCATCCTCATAGCCCGAGCGCATTATTTCATGGCCTGCAAATCCTTTATTATATGCTTCATGGCCCAGGACATCATTGTCTGAGGACGTCATCTTAACCATCCAAAGACAACATTCATGGTCCAACGGGAACTTGCATCACGTTTAAAAGTATGCAAAGATATGTTTGTATTGCTCATTTGTAGGAAAACCGGCTAGCAACAGCCGTCTCAGCAGGAGCAATCCCGCTCCAGTTCCCGCATCCCTACTAGACTATAACCATCAACCCCAACCTGAATATCTCGTCCGTTCTTGAAAAAATCTATGTCAGCATATTCAACCGATGGATCCTGAACTACATATGGACTGATTCCTATAAGACCAGGGATATGTAGGTAGCTCAAGAACCAGAGCACAGTCAAATTCTTCAAGTCGTTTCGTTCGATCAAAATTGGCCATAATATCTTTACCCGACAACTCTTTCATCCTTCCGGGTAAAGAGGGGCAGCTGTTGATACCCAATTTTTCCCTGTATATTTTTCATATATACAAAATACTTTCAAATAACATATTTACGCATATATAAGCATGCCCAAGTGTTTTAGTATTTTTCCCAATTTTTAAAAGATTTTTAAAACCAATTTATTGTCCATTTTAGCAGCACAAAATCAATAACTACTCCGAAAATCATCAATTTTGGTGAATAATTTATTTTATTCCCATATTTATACCAAAATATTGTTAAGGTAATTTTTATATATTTTTACAAATTTATTTGGTATTTTTAAAGCTAAATTGCATATAATTGCAATTCTAGCCTACTTTAAGATTTAATAGCATTTTTATAATCATAAAATTGGTTCCAGTATTTTTAAATTAATATTTATGTGTTATATCAATCCAGTGCTTTTAATTTATTTTGAAAATCATTTTTACTATTTTTTGTAAAATAAAAGGGAAAACTGACTATTTAATATTTAACCCCAATTTGTTTCAACTATAGCCAAAATTGACCCTCCAATTGACCCAATCTTGACCCCCAATTGGACCGGTCCAATTTCTATTTTAACTTGACCCCCAACATGACCAATTAACCCGCCCGGTCCTTCTTTCAATTCAGGCCATTGATCATTTTGATCAACGGCCACGATCGTCCCTTACCATTTTAACTCACCTAACCCTACCCTAATCCCCAATTTCATTCTTATATACGCCTTTGGATACTCTCCTCTCCCAAAACTCTCTCGAAGGTTCCTCGGAACCCTAGTCATCTTCTACCCTTTTCAACCATACTTTCACCGGAATCCATGGCTTCTCAGACCATGGATGGCCTGTACTCACCCTCCACCACCATTAAACCCTGGGTGTTCGAAGTTTCGAGGTCCGATCTTGATGGTGTCCTTTCAGATCTCTATAGATCCAAGGTTCTATGGCTTCTCCGGCCTGGCTCCGGCGTATTCAGGCATCAGAAGCCTATTTCTGACCTCTCCGACTCAAGATCGGACCTTCTTCCAAGCCTTTCTCATTTCTAGTGTTTCTCTGAAACCCTAAGCTATTCGAGGTTTTCCTCTGGTTGTTTTCTTATATCTATGCTACATCTGTGTTCTACTAGAGTTTTGAAACGTTTTCCCCAATCTTTTCTTTCAAAATTTGTTTCTCTTCGATTTAGGGTTTCTGAAAAAAAATCTTAAAATGTTTTTTTGACTCTTCTTCTTCTTCTTCTTTTTCTTTTCTTTATGTGAATCTGTCTATGCTATGTTTGTATGTTCTCTTTTCCTACCTAGCATGTTCTTCTCTTGTTTTTATGTTTGCCTTATTATGCATGTTCTTCTATTGTGCTTCGTTCTTCCTTCTATTGGTTCCTATATCATGCTCTCACATGTCTATCTTATGTGTTCCTTTACTGTATTTTTCTACTAAGCTTTTAGTCCTTTGTTTGCATTTACTAGACCTTTGTTAGAGTTCTAAACATGTTTCATCTACTGTTTCTTAAATTTATATCTCCTCTTTTCTCTTTTGAACTTGCTTAAGTTCGGAGCTATTCTTAAAACATGTTCTTTATGCTTCAACTCAGTTCTGCATTCTATTTGCCTCGAACCTGCTATTTTATCTATTTGTTTTCACATGAATCCCTGAAAGAAGACCTCTGAGCCTGTTTCCGTTATTTGTCTTCTTTTCTCTGTATCTGACTCGAGTTGAAAACCCTAGGGTTTGGGGTTTTTGGCGAGTTTTGATCTTGTGTTTGAACTACGGTTCTATTTTGGAACTCTAGGTTTCTCAGACTCATTTTGAGTCTTTGTACTAAACTAGAACTTCTTTGACTCTGAACTTTTCTATGCTAGGCTTTTCTAATTAGTATGATAACTCTTTCTTGATTCACATGTCTATGCACTTTATATATGATGAATTCTTCCTTTAGAAAAGGTTTTGCCGATTTGTGATTGATTCAGAATTCCTTTTAATAAGGATCGATTGATCGTTACTGATTTTTATTTTATTAAACCTTTCTTCACCTTTTCTGGTTGGATTCATTCATACTAAGACTAAATTTCTGATTTTTTACTGGCTGTTGATTGATTGCCTTTCCTTATTTGCACAAATCGTGTTGATATCAAACTTTTTCCTTAAATAGTTTCTGTGAATCTACCCTTCTTGTACTACTTTGAAAAATATTTTGATCAAACTCTTTCCTTAATTATCTTGCCCGTTTGAAATCAGATTCCCTTAATAGAAGGGAGACCTTATGTGATTGATTTCGAAATTATTCTCTTACCTATTTCTACTTGCTTTCTGCACTATAAAGGGCACGACCCTTCTACACTTTTTGAGGACTTCCAATTCAATACTCTTTAAAGACCTTGAGTTCAACACTTACACAACACTTATTGAACACTTTCAATTTCGATACTCCTACATTCTCAATTCAACACTCTACTCTCTTCTGAAATCTTCTGGCTGTATGTTTGCAATTTGGCTTTACTACTGCTCTTCTCTTCTTATTTCCCTGAAACTGGTATGTTCTAATTTAACTTTTGGCTTCATCCCTATGTGTTTGCTTTGCAGTTTCAACAATCTTGTCTACTTTGCTGTTTATGTTTTGTATTGAATATGATGTTCTCTTTGCATCTGTTGCTATGTGAATTCCCCATACCCTTATTCCCTCCTATGTGTTTAAGTTAAGGTTCAGGCATGGCAGTATCCAAATTGCTGCACATGTTTGGACCTGATCCTTTAGTGGAACCTAATTCCCAAATAATGTGGCTAACAGGCTGGTTAGGGGTGTGCCAGCACTCCTAATTGCTGGGTATGACCACCAGCCTGTCTTGGCCTTCCCCAAAATCCCCTTTATGCACTTGCACTCTCTTTTAGATTCTAAGTTCTGGACCACTTGAGAACTTAGGGAACTCTGACACATCCCAAATAGGAGAAAGGCTTTGGAATTTGATCTTTGGAGTTGGTTTACTTCATGCTTCAGATAGAAGTCTGAATCAGGCTCTCCTTGGTTGGGATTTTAGCTTTCTAATGTAATTTTTACTTTCTTTTCTTCATTCTAGGCTGTAATAATTTGTAATAACTCATGGGGGATTATAGTGAAAAGGGGAGGGGTACTCATGTATGCATAAGGGTAGATATCATGCTCATTAGGTCTTTATTTCTACAAATCATGGCAAGTTCTGCATTTCGACATCTTTGAAATCCTGTTTTAGATTCTGCACTTCTACATTTTCATATAGTAAATCCTGTTTTAGGTTAAGCCCTTCTACTTTTTCATATAGAAATCCTGTCTATAAACTTCTGCACTTCTGCATCTTAGAAATTCTGCCTATAAGTTCTGCATATATATCATATCAATATCTTTTGCATTTCTGCATCTCATATAGAGAACATTACTATAGGATTCTACATTTTGTCTATCATATAGAAAACATGTCTATAGGGTTTCGGAATACTACATACGTATCCATCACTAGGCAAACAATATATAGGCTTAAATAATAAAAATCAGCGCTTTAGACGTCATGCCTATATGATTTCTGCATTTTCGTAAAGGTTAAAATCAGTCACACTTAGAAAGCATGCCTATAGGAATAAGCAACTAATCAGAATCCCTCAACTTGCTTATAAGTTTAAAATCAGTAACAGCATTGCTTAAACGCTTGCAGAACTTATGTTCCTGCAGTTAATAAATCTGCTTCTGAAATTAGTATCTTTCTCTCGTATTTAGATATCATGCCTATAGGTTTCACCTAAGCAAGCTATAAGGTAAATTAGCTAATTGAATCAGATTCTGTTAATTCCAACCAGCAGGCAGGTCTGATTCCAATTTCTTATCTGAAATATGTAATAGACCAGTCTGCCTCCTTAACGTTTAAGTTTAATTTAGACCCATAACCAGTATCTGCAAGACATGCTAAACAATCTGTCTTTAAGTGAGGAGGCATGTCTGAGCCTTTTAAATTGTTATGTGTTTCCCATATCTGCCTTATGTGTTTTTATTTGTCGCTTTAGAATTTTATCCTTTTAAACCATACAAAGCCCAAATCTTCCTTCCCTTTAGGACTAGTAGTCCAAAATGCCTCCGGAACTAATAGGATTGGGGCAGGTACTAGCATGCAATAAGTAAACGAAACCATTCCGCGTTTAATACCCCAACGGGATGGGAAAGGGTAGAGATGGATATAATAACCGGTGCGCTTATACCACGTGTAACCCCTCTTTTGAGGAGTGATTACCGGGTATTGCATTGATGTGATC
The DNA here is from genome assembly GCF_000393655.2 of Nicotiana sylvestris. Classification (NCBI taxonomy): domain Eukaryota; kingdom Viridiplantae; phylum Streptophyta; class Magnoliopsida; order Solanales; family Solanaceae; genus Nicotiana; species Nicotiana sylvestris. The sequence continues at coordinate 88,934,190 of NC_091061.1, forward strand.
CATATTATTTATAAACCTAGGATCCCCTTCCCTTTACTTTTGTATTTTATTACTTTCAAAATTTCAAAACTCATTTTTCTCAAATTTCAGCTTCTTTGTTTCCTCAAACTTTAACTTATTTGCAATCACAATGTGACAACCCCTCATATTTGAAACCCTTATTTGCTTATTTATTGTTTGTACTTAAGTCACAATTGTAGCATGGCCGGGAACCACACTAGTGGATCTTGAGGGGTGCCTAACACCTTTCCCTTGAGATAATTTCTAGCCCTTACCCAAACTCTGGTTTTTCTAAACAAATTCTTCCTAGTGTCCTAATGCACTTAATCATTAGGTGGAGACTCTTCAAATCAAAAAACCCAATTCCCAAAAGGGAACGAGTTGTCCTCCCAAATGTCATAAACCCGATTTTGTGAGAAAAAGGGGGCGCGACAGTGTTTACCGGACATTGTGTGGGGTGATCCTATAGGCTAACCAACCTAGGATTTCCCCTTTCCCAAAATTCCTTTTGTTTAAAACTTTGTTTTATATGTATAGAACTTGTTCAAAATCTTTGCCTTATTATTTGAGTTATACAACGTGCTTTACTTGCAAATTATTTGATTCAACTATTTATTTGTTAATGGACTAATTCATAAATGTAAGTTCGGCCGGGATCCATAGTTGTGGACCAAGTGGGGTGCCTAACACCTTCCCCTCGAGGTCATTTCGAGCCCTTACCCCAATCTCTGGTAATGCAAACCAATCCAAGAGTTAATCGCTCTAGGTGCCCTAATGCACCATAACACGTTAGGTGGCGACTCTTCAAATACCCAAATCCCAAAAGGGAAATGAGTTATTACCCCCCAGGAACGTCGGAACCCGGACTTTCTCCGCGGAGGAAAAAAGGGGGCGCGACAGCATGGCGACTCTGCTGGAGATATCTTTTAGGCTCTTACCATAACAAACTTATCTTTTACAAATTAGTCCAAGCATACTTTATCACATACCCTTCTCCCTTATTTGAATTTAACTATCCATTCTTTTAGCGTTTATGGTTCTTTATCCCTGAAACTGACTTGTCTCTTTGTTTTCTTTTTCCCTGTAACTGTTGTTCAATTATTTAAATGCTATATTTATTTTTCCTATGTGCAAATACTTGACTACATGTTATTAATTGCTGGATAAATCATGCTCCTCATCATATTCCACTCGTGCTTATCAAATCCTATAGCAACGCTTTAATGAGTGGTTGCGCTCTACCTATTTATTACCCTTGAATTCAAAAAGGGTTTATTTGTGATAAAACCAGTCGATCAGCGGTGCAATCGACAGTTCCGTGCCTTCCCCCTCGAGTTGTCCGCTTGAGGGTACCAGTCTAAAAACCCATAGAAACCTTACACTGGTTAAAATTGTGCATGCATCATGGTCAAACCTAGTCGGATCAGTTATGTTGCCCATATAATGATCCTTTAAGATAATCTTTATCCAAAGTCTATCCTATTTTCCATAATCCCAATGGACAGAACCATGTTCTGTGCATTAATTTGGAAGACTAAATGCCGATATGTTGATAATAAATGTATAAATAGTCGAGTCTACTGGGGGTAAGGCCTAACCCTTTTGTTTTGCAGAAAATGAGGCACGAGGTCCCCAGATTCGGTATAGTTAGCAATATCCCACCATTGCTGCTAGATTGGTGGGAGGACCTTTCCTCAAGTGACAAGAAACATGTGAGAAAGTACCTGGGTAACTTGCCTTCCTTGCTAGATATTGAACCAAACAACAAATTAATCGAAGGTGCTACTTTATTCTGGGATAGTGAAAGGGATGTGTTTCGTTTCAGTGAAATAGAAATGAGACCGCTTCTAGAAGAAATTGGAGGGCTTGCAGGATTGACTTGGGATAGTCCCAGGTTATTCGTACCAGAAAACCGTACGGGCAGGGTGTAAGGCCCCGTGAATTTGCTACTCAGAATCCCGAATCTCGTGAGCTTGCTCGCCGCGGTTCGGACCCCTTTGGATTGAACAGTGCATTAAAAAATCAAGAAATAATGTTTTCCAGAGAAGTGCAATTTTGCGGTCGAGAATGCGGTCGCATATCAGGTATGCGGACCGCATAAGGGGCATAGTCACCGCAAAGTGAGTTAGTGTGTTAGTCAAATTTGAGGTTAAATATGCGGTCCATTATGCGATCGCATAACCGATATGCGGAATGCATAGTCATCGCATAATTTTCTTGGGATTTTGTAAGGAGCAGTTCTGCGATGCATTATGCGACCGTAGAAGGGGTATGCCAACCGCATTTCTGCCGCATACCCAGACAGAATGTTCAGATTTTGGAAGCACTTTTGCGGTCCATTCTGCGGGCCGCATTTCCACTTTACAATCGCAGACCTGACTCGGGGCTCCAATTTTCTAAATTTTAAACTCGACCTCTTATCGATATATTTAGTGTTATAGCTCATTTTGAGCATATTCCTCATGCTTTTAGAGAGAGAGAGGGTCTTAGAGAGGGAAGTGTTTCCCATCAAATTACTCCATGAAACCTTGCCAAATCTTTGAAGATAATGAAGTGAGGTTACCTAAATCTTCATCCCAAGAGGTAAGACTTCATTGCCTCAACTCTTATTCCTATGCTTAGCAATAAGGGATTACTAGCGAAGTAATTCATGGGTATAAGAATGAATTTCTTACATGCATATCACACCATAGAATATTGGGAAGTAGTGAACTAAAAAAATCAATTGGGGTATAAAATGATAGAAATTTCTCTCAAAAGGGCCTAAGATCACAATGCACCTTTAGTGTTTGATAGTATGCTCAAAACAAGCTAGAATCTCAATCTCGTCTCTAATTCTCGGTTTAATTTGTAATTCTTACACAATAGATCGAAGTGCTAAAAGATCCGAAATTTTGTAAGGAATAAGGAAAGCTTTATCGAGGTATGTATGGCTAAAACCCCGTCTTTTAGAAATTGAGCTTCATCGTTGGTTGTGTGAGTACGGTAAGATTAAATTGAATTGTTGTATTGATTGTTATTTCACTTGACTTGGTGTTGCAACCTTATATGTGTGGAAACTGTGTCTCAAATTGATCAACGTGCTATTCTTGATAATTTGAAAATGTGCAAGGACTATGAATCATGTATCGAAATGCTTAGACCTTAGATTGAAATTGAAGTGCATTGTTGTGCCATTTACATGAAGTCTCATCTATGCCTACAACCTTATTTGCTCTTGTGTGCCATACTATCTTGAATTACAAACCTAATGTTGAAAATGGGAACAATGTGAAACGTGAATTGTGGAATGTGAAAATTGTGGCCCCAAGTGCCGATAAACTAATACATGTGTAACCAAAGATTGGAGTGAGATGAATAATAGAAAATGGTAATGCCTCGGTAAGGCGGCCTAGCCGATCGGGCCGTGATCGGACGCCATGACATATACACATGGCGGTTATGCATTGATGATTAAAACTGGAAAGTGTGAATAGAATATTGGTAACGTCTGCGGGATACGGCCTAGCCGATTGGGTCGAGATCGGACTCTGCTCAAGATAGCGGTGGTAATGCGAACGATGTGGAACAGTATGAAATGCCCAACTAAATGCTATGGAAACATGATGTAAAGGTTGTATAATTCTTTCATGTTGATAATATGATGATCGTTTAAAGTTTTGAGTTATACTTGTGATTTCTTATTCTTGTATGAAAGTTCTTTCTAAGTAGATGGTGTTTAGTTATACATACTAGTGCTATTCGATGGCACTAACATCCTTTTTGCTGGGGGCGCTACGTCTTTAATGAATGTAGGTGTTTCTATAGCAAGCAGTGTTGGTCGCAGCTAGAGCCGCATCATCCTTTCAGCTGACTTGGTGAGCCCCACTTCGTTTCGGGGTCCTGTTTCATCTATTCAACATGTACTTTGTATTTGAGGTATAGCCAGAGCCTTCTTACTGGCATTTCCATGTTACATTACTCTTCAGTTGTGCTTAGAGGCTCTGTAGACAGGTTGTGGGTAGTGTCGGGTATTGGAATTAAAGTAGAAATATTGATGTTTGGCAAAGATTTATAAAACTTGTAATATTTTGATAATTATGATTTAAGCTGCTAATAGAAATGAAATGGAAGTTGATAATGAAACATTTACTAAGTATGATTAATGAAGTCCATCTCCTAATTGTTCGTGAATTAGTTTGGGTATAATGAAACCTAGCATGCTTGCTCAGTCGGATTTAATCGGTTGAGCGCCGGTCGTGCTCCTCGGTTTTTGGGGCGTGACACAAGGGATTTTTGAAGATGATAGGGCTAAAGAAGAATGTCGACCTAGTGTGCTTAAAATAATCTTACATACCTTTCGAATACCTGTACAAGAGATATGGCCATAGCAAATTTTTCTGTACTTACCATGACGAGATCTCTCTCACTTCTCTGTGTCACATCCACAGCAGAGTGTTTGTATTCATTGTGTGCTTCTTGGGCCTGATAGTGTTCCCAATGAAAAAGGGAAGAATCCACACTAGGTTGGCCATGGTCTCCAAGACTCTGATGGAAGGGATTAATGGACAAACATATACCATAGTCCCCATGATCATAGCCAACATCTACAGGGCTCTAGAGTGCTGTCAAAGAGGGGCCAAGCATTTCGAGGGTGGTAATTTGTTGCTGCAGTTATGGTTATTGAAGCATTTTAAAAAGGGTCGCTATTGCCAACAATTTCCGCAAAGGGCTTGGAATGACCATATTGCCTTCCATCACCCTAAGAGGATGACATACATTCCAGACAGATTTGCTCAACCGGAAAGTGCCAAAGAATGGGTAGAGTTCTTCGACAATCTGATCGAGGAACAGGTGCAGTGGATGTTTAAGTAGTTCCCAATAGACGGATTTATTATCAGATCCAGGGATGCTCCGCACTTGGTGCTGATCAGGTTGATAGGGATATACGCATATGTCCCTATGCGAGTTTTGAGGCAAGTAGGCAGAAAACAGGTTGTACCAAGGGTTGTCAAGATGAGTCATTTTAGGGTAGACTTTCAAGATGCCGATGTCCCTTACAAGTGCCAAGCTCAGCAAATATGGCATTGAAAATCATTATGGAGAAGAACACTGTTGAGCCAGACAAGTATCATGCAGGCTGCGAGCCTCTCTACCCGGGATGGTTGGAAGACAATATGAAAGGAATGGTGACACCGGGGATCGGTTGAGGGAACAGAATCATAGATGAGGAACCTGAAGCTCAAGTCATGTACAACAGGCTGCGCAAGAGGGTCCACGACTCTGAGAATGAGCACCGGGAAATACATGAGAGGAATGCGAGATTGATCGAAGAATGGAAGGAAATGGCAGTCACCTCCAACAGGAAACTGGAATATCTAGAACGAAGAATAGTGGAGTTGGAAGGTAAAGTAATAAAAAGGATTGAAAATTGCCAGAACGCTGAAGGAGGACATTTGGCCAGAGCCTACTTGCTGCTGAGCTGCCCGAGTTGAGGGATCTATATGATGGAGTACGGAAGATCAAATCTGGGGAAGGTCCTTCTAGGACCAAATAAGCTAGATTTATTTACTTTTTCTTAAAAATGTAATAAGGCCAAGTGCCAGTAGTGACTTATTTTTCTATTATCTTAGTGTCGTTTTGGGATTCACCTATTTTTATGTTATGAAATGAAGCATTTATTGGCATTAAATGTTTTCCAAATTTATTTGTCGCTACGCCTACCTCGGGCACAACGAGGTGCCAAAGTAGGATACGAATTTACATTTTTTTGCAATATGTGTTTAAATACTGCAAATATTTCAGGATCCTCACTATCTTGTTACCTTTTGTTTTTGCTTATTTTTTATTATTCCCATCCCCTTAGGTTGGTTCACTCATACTGGCCTCGTCAGAATACCACACCAGATCTAGAGGCCCTCAACCTCGTCCTCCTCCAAGCAACACAAAAGGTAGAGGAAAAGCAAAAATGGACGACTTAAGTGGTATCTGAAAGGAGAAAGTCGAGAATTCAAAAACCTCAGATGATCGTAGTACTCCAGCCCCAAATGATCTAGTCCAGAGACTGGAACAAAAGATACATGAACTACAAGGAGAACTTGAGCAGGTTCACAACTTGGCAAACCTATCACTCACCCTCAATGTCCTCGACATCAACCAACAGAACACAAAGAACCAAATACATCCCCAAAACACACAAAACCAACATCCACAAAATCCTACTGCACCAAATCAATACGCAACTCCACCCCAAAATCTCAATCCATTGCACATACCAACTCCGGCACAACATCACCATCGACCAATTCAGTACCCACCAACCACCACTTACCACACTCCCTAAAATACACCACAACCCATTCCCGATCCCCAAAACTCCATCAATGACCACTACTATACCCAAGTCCCTGGCACCCATCAAAGCAACCTTATATATGTGGAAATTATACCTCATTCTACCCAACAAATTTCCTATACACCAGAATCTTCCGAGAAGGACCTGCTCATTAAAAACATAGCTGAAGAGCTCAAGAAGTTAACAAGCCGAGTCCAGGGTGTTGAGGGCGATAGAGTAATAAAAGGTTTGAACTATGAAGATATGTGTATACAGCTGGATGTCGAACTGCTAGAGGGATACAAACCTCCGAAGTTCGAAATGTTCGATGGTACAGGTGATCTCAGGATTCATCTAAGGACCTATTGTGACAAGCTTGTCGGGGTCGGGAAAGATGAAAAGATCCAGATGAATCTCTTTATGAGGAGCCTTACTAGGGACGCTTTGTCTTGGTATATCAGCCAAAATCCCAAGATATGGTCCAATTGGGTAAGCATGGCGTCGGATTTCATGGACCGGTTCAAGTTCAACACAGAGAATGCATCGGATGTCTTCTACATTCAGAATCTTAAGAAGAAACCTACTGAGACTTTCCATAAATACACTACTCGTTGGAGGTCGGAAGCGGCCAAGGTCAGGCCCTCTTTGGATGAAGAATAGATAAATAAATTCTTTGTCAGGGCACATGATCCACAATATTATGAGAGGTTGATGGTTATCGAAAATCACAAATTCTCTGACATCATCAAACTCGGAGAAAGAATCAAAGAAGGGATCAAGAGCGGGATAGTAACAAACTTCGAGGCCTTGCAAGCCACGAATAAGGCACTACAATCAGGTGGCATATCGAAGAAGAGAGATATTGGGGCGGTAATGGTGGCCCAAGGCTCAAAATCTCCACTCACCTATCAAATACCTCCACCCACATATCAAATACCTCCACCCACCTATCAAACACCTCCACTCACATATCAGACACCTTCACCCATATATCAACCCACATACCAAGCATCACCTCCTACATATCAACCTTTATCTCCTAGATATTCCCAACCAGCCACTGTCCATCACACATATAACTCCCAACCATCCCACTTCTAATCACCACCAGCTCGCCAAAATTATCCAAGACTAAGACCCAATTTCGACCGCAAGCCACCCAGACAATACACCGCTATTGCTGAGCCAATCGACAAACTGTATGAAAGGTTAAAAGTCGCAGGTTACGTCACTCCTTTTTCCGATGTGGCATTAGAAAACCCATCCCAATGGGTCAATCCGAAAAAAAACTTTTGCGTACCATTCTGGTATGAAAGGGCACACCACTGCTAAGTGTCGAACCTTGAAGGATATGATCCAGACGCTAATTGACAACAAGGTCATACAAGCAAAGGAAGTCGCACCTAATGTCCGCAACAATCCCCTCCCTGATAATAGAGGTGATGGTGTACATGTGATAGAGACGAATGGAGAATGGGACCCTGAGGGGTCGATCGGGCTTATTCGAGAAGGGGATGGCTTTAAGGTTGCAGTCACACTTACTCCTATTGTGGTTCAGACTTAGGCAACAATCAAGGTTGAGTTAACTATTTTAGTTCCATTTGAGGTGGAAGTGGATCCTCCTGCAGCCACCCTCGCTCAATTTGAAGTAGAAGTGGTCACACCTTTCACTGTGATAGTACCAACCACACGTCCCTTAAACTCAATAGCAATACCCTGGGATTATGTTGTCGAGGCTCGATGAAAAGGGAAGGCCAAGGTAGAAGAATCTGATGCCGCAGAAGGAATGACCAGAACTGGAAGAGTTTATGCACCGAATCATTTGGAAAGATCAAGTAAGGATGCCACTACTAGGCAGCCTATCATTGAGACCAGTCCAGATGACCTGTGGAGGAAAGTACAGGCAAAGGAGTATTCTATTGTGCACCATTTGAACAAAGTCCTTGCTCAGATATCTATCCTGTTACTATTGCAGAATTCAGAGGCACACAAGAACGTTTTAATGAAAGTGTTGAGCGAGGCTTATGTACCCAATAACATCACTGGCGGAGAAATGGCCAACATGGTTGGTCAAGTACTAGAAAGTCATAAAATTATCTTCCACGAAGATGAACTACCACTTGAGGGGCTGAATCACAATCGAGTATTGCATATTATGGTGCAATTTGAAGACAAGTTCATTGCCAGGGTCTTGGTTAATGGAGGTTCAAACCTAAATATTTGTCCATTGGACACTCTAAAAAGGTTGGACAAAGGTTTCCATGAAATACAGGCAGGAAGCATGAACATGAAAGCTTTCGATGGGTCCTAGAGGCCACAATCAGGGAAATCAACCTTTGCTTGCAGATGGGGCTAACTTGGTTCGACGTTGAATTTCAGGTGCTTGACAAACTAGCCTCATATAATCTTCTGTTGGGCCAACCATGGATCCATGCCACTGGAGCCGTGCCTTCAACATTACATCAAGCCATGAAGTTTGAATGGAACCGCCAGGAGGTAATCATTCACGGAGATAGAAGTAACCCCATCTACGCTAGTCAAACCATCCCGCCCATTGGACATAGAAGAAGGCTAGGAAGGAAACCTATCATCACATCGAACGGGCCAATGCCGTCGAGAGGGGTAAGTGGTGGAGTAACAAAATAGAAAGCATACTAGCATGGTACGGATATGAACTCGGCAAAGGGTTGGGAAAGAACCTCCAAGGTATTACCAAATCAATACAGCTAAAAACTCATGGTACCACATTTGGGCTCGGATACCCGTATACATGTCAAGAGTACAATGATTGGTCGCCTCTATGGCGCGGACCATATTACCCTCTTGATAAACCAGTGCCACGTTTGGAACAAGATTTTCGGCAAGCTAATACGATTGGGGGACTGCAGAAGAAGAAGAACTAGCTGGTTTGAAAAGTTTGTTCTTGGAGGATGAAAACATAGACTGCAGTGCCATAATTGAGGAGGAGGAGGAAGAAGGCCTCACTATTCATACTGTGGCAAAGGGAGCTGTTCTCAGAAGTTGGACCGCCACACCATCCCGAGCTCACCGAGTCCCTGGGTAGCTTGACAAAATTTACTTCTATAATCCATTCTAGGCATTTAAGATTTCTCGTAATTTTGTTTTAAGTTTTACTTGTTTCAAAATGAATGCTCGATTCATCGAGCAGTACTTTGTCTAGACAATTTTTCAAGTTTTAATCAAATGCATTTTCTCTTTATTATTCACTACTATCTTTACATTTTTCTTTTCTACAACATTATTATTACTTTTCCTGATGAACCAGTAACTGTGACATATAATGAGGCAACACAACATAAGAATAGTGATTTAGAGGAAAAATATGAGATACCTGAGGAAATCGTCATGGAGGTTGATAATTTGAGAATAAGCCTAAGTCCAATCTGGATGAGAATGAAGCAGTCAATTTGGGAGACGTCGAGACCGTCAAGGAGACCCGCATCAGCATTCACTTGTCAACAATAGAGAAGGAAGAGTACATTCGTTTCCTAAAAGAGTATGAGGACATTTTTGCATGGTCATATGATGACATGACCGGTTTGAGCACTTCCATAGTGGCTCACAAGTTGCCTACTAATCCCATGTGTCTGCCAGTAAAACAGAAACTTAGAAAGTTCAAACCAGACATGAGTCTGAAAATCAAGGAGGAAGTTACCAAGAAGATCAAAGCCAAAGTTATCAAGGTGGTTGAATATTCAACTGGTTAGCTAACATTGTGCCAGTTTCGAAGAAGGACGAGAAGGTCAGAGTATATGCTGACTATCAGGATTTAAACAGAGCAAGTCCCAAGGACGACTTCCCGTAGCCGAATATACACATCCTGATCAATAATTTCACCAAGCATGAACTCCAATTCTTTATAGATTGCTTCGCAGGTTATCACCGGGTTTGGATGGATGAAGAATATGCAGAGAAGATGGCTTTCATCACACCGTGGAGTGTATACTGTTAAAAGATGATGCCATTCGGTCTGAAGAATTTTGGGGCACTTATATAAGAGCCATGAAAACCATCTTCCATGATATGATACACAAAGAAATAGAGGTGTATGTAGACGATGTCATTATCAAATCCAAGAGGGCCACAAATCACATAGCAAACTTGAGGAAGTTCTTTGACAGGCTAAGGAGGTACAATTTAAAATTGAACCCCGCAAAGTGTGCATTCGAGGTTCCTGCATGAAAGTTACTGGGATTCATCGTTAGTCGTCGAGGGATCGAGCTGGATCCATCTAAAGTCAAAGCTATTTAGGAGTTACCACCACCTAATAGCAAAAAGGATGTGATGATCTTCCTAGGGCGTCACAACTACATCAGTCGTTTCATAGCACAGTCCACAGTCATATGTGAACCCATCTTCAAGATGCCATGGAAAGATGCTGAAACAAGCTGGACAACGGATTGTCAGAAAGCTTTTGACAAGATCAAGGAATATCTGTCCACACCACCAGTTCTGGTCCCACCAAAGCCAGGACGACCTTTTCTACTCTATTTATCTGTATTAGATGGAGCATTCAGATGTGTTTTGGGACAAAATGATGAGACAGGAAGAAAGGAGCAACCCATATATTACTTGAGTAAGAAGTTCACACCTTATGAAGCACAGTATTCTCTGCTTGAACGCACTTGTTGCTCTTTGACCTGGACAATTCAGAAATTAAGGCACTACTTTTGCGCTACACTACATATCTCATATCCAGGATGGACCCTCTAAAGTATATATTCCAGAAACCCATGCTGACCAGGAAGTTGGCTAAGTTGTAGATACTATTAAGTGAGTTCGATATCATTTATATAACTCAAAAGGCGGTCAAGGGACAAGCATTGGCGGATCACCTTGCTGAAAATCCAGTGGAATAGTATACGAACCTTTGAAAACATATTTTCCTGATGAAGAAGTGTCGTTCGTAGGAGAAGACATTATCGAAGCATACGACAGTTGGAGGATGTTCTTTGATGGTGTTGTGAATTTCAAAGGAATAGGTATTGGAGCAGTCTTGGTATCGGAAACGGGTCAACATTATCTGGTATCTGCTAAACTCAGATTTACCTGCACCAACAACATGGAGGAATATGAAGCTTGCATACTAGAACTCAACATAACTGTGAACATGAACATTTAGGAGTTGCTGGTAATCAGTGATTCAGATTTTCTTGTGCACCAGGTACAAGGAGAGTGTGCCACCAAGAATTCCAAGATATTGCCATATCTGCACCATGTGCAGGAATTGAGAAAGAGGTTCATGAAGATAGAATTCCAACATGTGCCCAGAATTCAGAATGAGTCCGACATATTGTGCTCATGTCGAGGAAGAAGCAGATGGAAAGCCTTGGTTCCATGACATAAAAGAGTACTTATCTTAAGGAGAATACCCAGAACATGCAAATCACACTCAGAAACGCACACTCCAGAGATTGCCAAATCACTTCTTCCATAGCGAAGGAAACTTGTACAGAAGAACTCCTGATCTGGGCTTACTAAGATGTGTCGACGCAAATAAAGCTTCTAAGCTACTTGAGGACATGCATGCAGGGACTTATGGCCCACACATGAATGGTTTTGTCTTGGCTAAGAAGATACTCAGGGCATATTACTTTTGGATGACAATGGAGACGGATTGCATTCAGTGTGTCCGCAAATGCTTTCAATGTCAAGTGCATGACGACATGGTAAAAGTGCCGCCAAATGAGCTCAATGCAACAAGCTCACCTTGGACATTCACCTCCTGGGGAATAAATGTTATTGGTCCGATTAAGCCCACTACTTCAAACGGACACAGGTTTATTCTGGTAGACATTGATTACTTCACAAAATGGGTAGAAGCCGTATCCTACAAAGTTGTAACCAAGAAAGTCGTCGCAGATTTTGTCAAGGAACGTATTTTCTACCAATTCGAAGTTCCCGAGTCCATTATTACTGACAACACCGCCAATCTCAACAGCGATCTAATGAAAGCTATATGTGAAGCTTTCAAAATGAAGTACGAGAATTCAACAGCCTACAGACATCAGATGAATGGAGCCATAGAAGCCGCCAACAAAAACATTAAGATACTAAGTAAAATGGAAGAGAACCACAAACAATGGCATGAAAAGTTATCCTTTGCTCTATTGGGGTACCGCACCATGGTTCACACATCAATCGGGGCAACTCCATACATGATGGTTTATGGTACCGAGGTTGTCATCCCAGCCGAGGTAGAGATTCTTTCTTTAAGAATCATACAGGAAGCTGAACTCATCGATGTAGAGTGGATAAGGAGTCGATATGAACAATTGGCCCTTATCGATGGAAAGAGGATGAACGCAGTATGTTACAGCCAACCTTTTCAGCATAGAATGTCCATAGTTTTCAACAAGAGGGTCAAACCAAGACAGTTTGCACCAGGGCAGCTGGTACTGATGAAAATCTTCCCGCACCAAGATGAAGCCAAATGGAAATTCTCTCCCAACTGGCAGGGTCCGTACATGGTCCATAGGGTGCTGGTAGGAGGAGCACTCATACTTGCAGAAATGGATGGAGAAATCTGGCCAAAACCAATCAATTCAGAAGCAGTCAAGAGATACTATGCCTAGATTACTTTACATTTCTCTTCTGATGTAATTGTACGCTTGACCTGATTCCCATTTAAGAGGGGATACGTAGGCAGCCTTATGGGTTCGGTCATATCATAATAAAATTTTCATTTCCCCCAAGTTCAGAAACTGGGGCAGAATTTTGAGGAGGACCCTCAAATTCTGGAGCAAGTCCAGCCAACGTCGTCGCATGCCAGAAAGTCAGAAACTGGGGTAGAATTTTGAGAAGGATTCTCAAAATTCCAAAGAAGGTTCAACAAGGCCTATTATCCGCAAACAGTCAAATATCATCTACCAAACTGGGGCAGAATTTTGAGGAGGACCCTCAAAATTCCAATATAAGAAAGCTGTAATGCCTTTGAGAGGTGTCACAGTCACTAGTTTATCATAATTACTTGATATATCAATACGTTTCTAAAACAACTCTATTTCTATAACAGTCAGGTGTCACCTAGGGGAACTCAGAAGGCTTTCAGAATGGAGCAAAGCAAAGCCAGCCAACAGGAGCATGAACCAACCTGCCCCCCCCATAAAACTTATAATTTTTCTTTGAACGCATGCACATTTGACCTAAAGCTAGCATCCGCGAAACATGTATATACAAAGATAATTCACTATCAATCGGGCTATCAGACATTGAATACATCCCCAGCTAAGACATACACTACTCTTATTTGTTGCTCGCTCTTTGTAGGGGACTAATACTTGTCCCCCATACTTGCATGAGGCTAATCCCTACCTCCCTATCTGCATGAGTCTAATCCTTGACTCCATACTTGCATGAGGCTAATCCATGCCTTCCTATCTGCATGAGTCTAATCCTTGACTCCATGAGGCTAATCCTTGCGTCCCTACTTGCATTAGTCTAATCCTTGACTCCATACTTGCATGAGGGTAATCCCTGCTTCCCTATCTGCATGAGTCTAATCCTTGACTCCATACTTGCATGAGGCTAATCCCTGCCTCCCTATCTGCATGAGTCTAATCCTTGACTCCATGAGGCTAATCCTTGTCTCCTTACTTGCATGAGTCTAATCCTTGACTCCATACTTGCATGAGGCTAATCCCTGCCTCCCTATCTGCATGAGTCTAATCCTTGAATTCATGAGGCTAATCCCTGCCTCCCTACTTGCATGAGTATAATCCTTGACTCCATACTTGCATGAGGCTAATCCCTGCCTCCGTATCTGCATGAGTCTAATCCTTGACTCCATACTTGCATGAGGCTAATCCCTGCTTCCCTATCTACATGAGTCTAATACTTGACTCCATAAGGCTAATCCCTGCCTCCCTACTTGCATGAGTCTAATCCTTGACTCCATACTTGTATGAGGCTAATCCCTGCCTCCCTATCTACACGAGTCTAATCTTTGACTCCATACTTGCATGAGGCTAATCCTTGCCTTCCTATCTGCATGAGTCTAATCCTTGTCTTCATGAGGCTAATCCCTGCCTCCTCACTATTTGTATGAGGCTATTCCTTGCCTCCATACCTGCATGAGGCTAATCCCTGGCTCCCTATTTGCATGAGGCTAATCATTGCTTCCATATTTACATGAGGCTAATCAATGCCTCCATATTTGCATGAGGCTAATCCATGCCTCTGTATTTTCATGAGGCTAATCCTTGCCTCCCTATCTGCATGAGGCTAATCCCTGCCTTCATATTTGCATGAGGTTAATCCCTTACTCCATATTTGCATGAGGCTAATCCTTGCCTCTGTATTTGCATGAGGCTAATCCCTGCCTCCATCTGCATGAGGCTAATCCTTGCCTCCCCATCTGCATAGGACTAAGCACTATCCCTCTTTGCACGAATATTGCTCTATTTCTAGTACTATTTATTTTCTTTTAAATTGGGCTAAGCTTTGCCCTTCATTTCACAAGACTAAGACTTGTCTTTTTAACATCATGATTATTGCATATCATGGGCTGAAATATCGACAATCTATCGAAAGGTTCCATATTCTAAAAGGCATCATCCTCAAAGCCAGAAACCATGCCATGGCCTGAGGATCTCTCAAATTTGCATATTATTATTCAAAAGCATCATGGTTTGGAGGCACCATATTCATGGCCCGAGAATATTATTCATGTCCTGCGAATCCCTCACTAAACAATTCATGGACTAGGACATCAGAGTCTGAGGATGTCATTTTTAACCGTCCGAAGACAACCTTCATGGTCCAAAGGGAATTTGCATCATGTTTAATTTCTTGCAAATACATGTTTGTAGCATCTTTTATCTATAGGTAAATAGTAAGAAACCGCTATCCTAGTAGGAGCGATCTTACTCTAGTTCCTTCAACTGTCCCAAGCTTTAAACCGCTCACCATAGCAGCTTCGGCATCGGGTGTCCGTTCTTGCAATAATTCCATCGGCATATATTCGCAGATGAACCCAGAACTGCACATGGCCAGATTCCTGTAAAACCAGAGATATGTAGTGTCACACCTCCTTTTTACACACCCGAGGGTGGATATAGGGAAGTTTTTCCAATTTAAGTGACATTATTCGAAATGAGATTATTTTATTTAATTTCTTCAGAGTCACCACTTGGAATATTTTTTATTGGTGTCCCAAGTCACTGGTTTATTTTAAATCCCAAATCGAGGAAAATTCGACTTTCCTTTTGAAGTCTGCGAACCAGAAATTCTGAATAAGGAATTCTGTTAACCCGAGGGAAGGTGTTAGGCACCCCCGGATTCCATGGTTCTAGCACGGTCGCTTAAATCATTATAATTGACAAATTATCTGATTTTAATGCATGTTTTAGCCTATGGTATATTTTAAACTTATTAACCACTTTTAATCATTTTTAGGAAGTTTCAACGTTATCTAAAACATGTCTTTGGACCGTGCCACATGAAATGTACCCGTGATCCAGACATATTTTATTTAACGTTGTTGAGATTTGGATTTGGGTCACATAAAATACACATCCGAGTTTAGGAAAGGTAATTTTTAAAATAGCGTGTCTAAAGAAACTACGCACTTTCAAGTTTTCGAGGGCCATAGAATTTAACTAAATGGCACACCTCGATTTCTAAGGACTAAAATAGTAATTAAGCAAGAGCTATGCATTTTGGGATTTTATTTGGCACGACGCACCTCAATTCCAATTTTAAAGGGAATTCAAACTAAGATCTGGAGGGCCATAACTATATTTTTCTTAATATGGCGCTCCTTGACTAATTATCCAAAATTCCTTATTTTTAAAAACCATGAGGGCCATAGGATATTGATGTCATTTACTATAGCACACCTCAAACCCATTTTAAAGAGGCTAGTTAAATTAAGGCAAACCCTGCAAAATTCTAATTACTATTTTATGTTGAAAGTTCGAACTCAATTGACTGCCAATAGGCATCATATCAAATAGGCAGGTATCTAAAGAAGAACATTACTTCCACAACAAACACCAAACAAAAGCACTGAACCGACAAAGCAAACATGCCCAAATGATGAAACGTAAACAATCCCATTTGTTGCAAATGTTTTCGGGCTCAAACCCAAAATAAACTCAAATCTAATTCAGGTCCAATGCTGAGGGAGCAGGGATCCAAAGTCGAATCACTTCAGAGGTGAACCCTTGGTATTTTGAACTCCACAAACCGAGCTGAACTTAGAGGGATCACATTGTAGCAGGTAGGAAATGCTTTGAGCACTACTGGGATCTCATGAAACCCAATATGCCAGCAACATCAGCAGAGGGAATTGTTTGCACGACTAGGCCTATGCTGAAGGCCCATTAAAGACTATTTTCCACTAATTGAGGCACTCTAAATGAAGGATCTCAAAAGGAAACAAAGCAACTGGCAGCTTTTACTCTTCATTTAACATAAAAGGTTTAAAGATTAACCTTCTTTCTACCCTCTGATTTCAGCCTAACATATTTAAACAAAATCATATAACTTGAAACTTTAAAGAAAACCCCCAGTAAAGAGTTAACTCAAATCAAACTCAATTTCCATTTTTAGTCCCTTTAAAAGGTTAGAAGTGCTCATTATATGAGCAAAGGTAAAACTAAAGACAAACTTAGAAATCATTGGATTATGCTTCAAACTCTATACAAGCAAAAGAAAACTTGTGATTTTCAACAAGCTTAAACAGAATTTCACACTAGACAACAACACTAGTCTCAGCCAGAACTTAAACGAAGTCTAAAACCTATAACAAATTGACTGAAACTTCTGCAACCATAGCCTTAATGACCCCTTAACACGAATTCAAACTCATTAAATGGCTAAAATCCATGGTTCACCCAATATTACAAAAAACAGACTTAAAACAAAATATCAAAGAGTAAACATGACAAAGGAAAATCAAAACTAACTATAAAATCTGATGATTTTCAAGAATGCAGGAACAACATTGAACAAATTGATATTCTATAGATCTCAGCTCAATCACACAACTCCATGTTCTTCCAATTTACATATCAAGGAAATGATAAATACATGGAAATAAGAAAGGAAACGAAAGAAGTAAGGGATCAATAAACAACAACAATAAAACAAAACCCAGCAACAAGAAACAACCAGCAAAAACCCAGCTCAAACCAGCAATGGTACAGTGATATCCAGTAGACCAAAAACCCAACCTCAAACTAGATTCAAACCATTTCTTAATCCCAGCAATATGATAAATTCTTCATAAGTTCTAGCTAACAGAAGACTCAAGAACCCAAAACCAAAACAGAAATTTAGTAGTTTTCAGCAATGGAATTCAGACTTTTTCAAAGAACTCAGCCGTTACAGCTTTTTGGGATTTTCAGTCTCTAAATTCTAATTTGACTTGAGCTTCAAGCAGCAATGCCTTTATATACAAGCTATTAGGGTAGCCTAAAAGAAATCAAATTTGCATTTAGACCCTCTTGGAATTTTGGTTTTTGCTTAGAAATCCCTAGGTTAAAACTCAAATTTTCAGAATAGTCCCAAAGGCCAACTTCTAGGAATCTTCCCAAGTTAGTTACATCAGATTTCCCAACTTGAATTTCCTAAATTAACCCCAGACCCTCTGTTTTTACCTTAGGAAACCAAATGGGTCGAATTGACCTAATAGCTCAACTAGACCTGGGCTCAGATCCAACCCAAGAAACCAAACAAACCCCTTGAGGTAAAGTTCAAACCGGCCTCAAAGCCCAAGCAGGAAAGCTAAACTAAATTAAATCAGAAAACAAACAAACGGAAGATACGTAAGGATTTCGAAAACTAAAACCTACACTAATTGACTGATTAATAAAGAATTAACTAAGCTAACCAGTTGAAATAAACATAATTAACTAAACTACGAAACCAAAATAACAAGGCAAAATCAGAAGTTTAAACCTAAAACTAAACGAGTGAACAAACAAAATCAAGCGCAACTTTTAAAGATTGAGAGAAAAACTAAAAAAAATGAACGAAAATAAATACGACCAAACAAATTAACCTAAAAGGAAAAACCAGGTTCGAAACCATTCCAAATTTGGGTGAGAAGATAAACTCAAATAAACGGAGAGGAAAAGAAGAAGAATAAGAGGTAAAACAACAAAAATGGACAGAAAAAATAAAGAAAACTTACCGACTAAACTCAAAACCAACACTGGACTCCTTGATTTAAACAAAACCTATGCTAATCGCTTGTTCTTTATGAAGAACAAACGAACAACATTAATTTTGCGTTAAATCTGACTTCTGAACACAAGAAAATGGAGGCCTAGGTCATGCATGCCACAGATCTGAGGGCAAAGAGATTTGGGGTTTAGGGCTCCAGCTTTGATTTGAAATTCGACGAGATGTAGGAGGATTCGAAGGAAATGGCTTTCAGCCATGGAAAGAAGAAACTGTGAGGGTCTTATGGTGTAAATTGGGGATGGATTAGCGGTGGCGCCGCCGGCCTGAGATGGTGGAATTTTAGGGCGCTGCTTTAAGGTTAGGGGAGTGTTTTGAAAGTGAAAGAGACAAAGGAGATGAGTTAGGGGGGGGGGAAGTGTTCGGACAATTATATATGAGATAAGGCTCAGTTCCGAACCATCCGATCAATTAAGATCGACGGTACTGATCAAAGGGTAATGGAAACGACATCGTTTGGTCATTGAGTGGTGCGGACTGAGTATGGGGTGGTCTGGGCCGGATTAACGGGTTTGGACGAGTAGAATTGATTTGGGCTCGAGGGAATTTAACTTTTTGGCCCAAAAATCCGAATCTTCTCATTTCTTCTTCATTTTCTTTTTATTTCAAATTCTTTTAATTCTTTTTTTCCAAATAAAAATAAAAACCTAAATTAAAATCTCAAAACTAGATTATCCTACCAAATTAAATTAATTAACTCTAAATAATAATTACCACAACTAATTAAGTGCCAAATTAAAAGAAAACTACCAAAATTTTGAAATTAAACAATAAAGAATGCAAAAAATAAGTTATTTTTTGTGATTTTCCATTTTTATAAAACACTAATTTACTAATTAATCTAAAAATATAAAATTAAATCCTAAATGCAATACGTGATATTTTGGTATTTTTCATGATTTAAATAAAATTTAAACATGCACAAAAATGCAAACAATTAAATAAAATTCTACAAAATTCCTAAAATGGTAAATAATTAACAAAAATCTTTTTTCTTGGGATTTTATAGGAGTATTTCATATAGGGAAAAAATCACGTGCTCACAGCTGCCTCTCTTTGCTCGATGACACGAAGGGTTTTCGGGCAAAGATAAAATGAGCAATCACGAGGGATTTTTGCCCGTTTGACACTCCATGAGAAGCATTTTTGAAAAGAGTCTGACCGAACCTTGTTTCAAAGGTTGCCTACATATCCTTGGCTATAAAGGAATCAGGTCAGTGTAGTTCTGGAAGTTTTGGTAGTTGGGACTACCTGGAGCTGTGATTTTAATGTTGTTGCTGCTACTGCTTGCTGACCCCCTTATTACACCAAAAGAAAAATCAAAAGCTAAGCTAGCTAAACCTATAAACTACGAGTTACAAGATTCCTATCTATAAATCTCTTGAAGCTTGATCTTGAGTCTTGGCTAGGTCTTGTTGCAGACTCCGATCTGAATCTTGATGCTCATCAGCTGTAACCGCTGGTTCATTCTTCAGTTTTGGATCAAGGCGGGACATGCGAAGCTTGTGACTTCAATCATATCTTGAGCAGTCTGCATCCTTCTCCGTTTCAACCTTGGAGTTCACTTCTTTATTTTTGTTCTTTTTCTTTTTTTCTTTTTTCTGGATTTGAGACTCATTCTTTTGGTCATCTCGAACCCTGTGCCTCGAGGTAAAACCTGCTCAGACACCAAAACAAACGGACGAATGAAATTTCTGCCCCAGTTTACACTAGAAAAATTCCGTGAGTTATTTATAACTAAAATCTAAACTCTTTTTTTTTAAAAGCAGTAAAATAAGGATCACAGTGTTTTTAGGAGGAAAGATAAGGGAATGGAGCCCTATTTCTAAAATGTCAACTCAGGGATTGAAGCCCTAATATTGGCAAAAAACGACTAGGGAACAGAGGCCCTATGTCTGAAACTCAACTAAGGGATAGGAACCCTAATGTTGGCAAAAGGAGACTAAGGAATGTAGGCCCTATGTCTAAAATCTCAACACATGGATTGGATCCCTAATGTTGGAAAAAGGCGACTAGAGAATGGAGGCCCTATGTCTAAAATCTCAACTCAGGGATTGGAGCCCTAATGCTGGCAAAAGGCGACTAGGGAATGGAGGCCCTATGTCTAACATCTCAACTTAGGGATTGGAGCCTTAATGTTGGCAAAAGTCGACTAAGGAATGGAGGCCTTATGTCTAAAAAGCTCAACTCAGGGATTGGAGCCATAATGTTGGCAAAAGGCGACTAGGGAATGGAGGCCCTATGTCTAAAATCTCAACTCAGGGATTTGAGCCCTAATGTTGGCAAAAGGTCGACTAGGGAATGGAGCCCCTATGTCTAAAATCTCAACTCAGGGATTGGAGCCCTAATGTTGGCAAAAAGCGACTAGGGAATGGAGGCCCAATGTCTAAAATCTTAACTTAGGGATTAGAGCCCTAATGTTGGCAAAATGTGACTAGGGAATGGAGGCCCTATGTCTAAAATCTCAACTCAGGGATTAGATCCCTAATGTTGGCAAAAAGGCGACTAGGGAATGGAGGCCCTATATCTAAAATCTCAACTCAGGGATTGGAGCCCTAATGTTGGCAAAAAACGACTAGGGAATGGAGGCCCTATGTCGAAAATCTCAACTTAGAGATTGGAGCCTTAATGTTGGCAAAAGGAAACTAGGGAATGGAGGCCCAATGTCTAAAATCTCAACTCAGGGATTGGAGCCCTAATGTTGGCAAAAGACGACTATGGAATGGAGGCCCTATGTCTATAATCTCAACTTAGGGATTGGAGCCCTATGTTGGAAAAGCATAAAAGTAGAGATTGGGGTCCTAAACTACCATTTTTTTCTTATCTTTTAATTCATTTTTTTTTCATTTTCCTTTTTCATTTCATTTTATTTCAATAAAATGCAGGAAGGAATTTTGGAAAAAACTTCCCTTTGGATTGATTGTTACTGCGAAGCTGTTTTTAGCTTTTGCGCACCTTTTCTTTTGGTTGCACCTGCTTTTGAGCGGTTGCCTTGGGCTGCACCTGTTTCAATTTTAAACAAAGAACAATTGTTAGTTTGAAACGGTGGTTGGTTTTATGGCCTTGATTGTTTCGATCACTCGATCTCGACCTGAACCTTTGCTGAGAACCTCTGCTACTTGGTGGTTTTCTGAAGATTGATCTGTCTTTCAAACCGAGGGACTCAACTTTTAAGATTTCATGACGGCTCGCCCGTGTGGGGCTTCGACCCTTTCGCTTTATTCCACCATTAGGCTTTTACCCTTGGCTTTCTCTTCCCTTCCAATAACTTTGATTTCAGAGCATCAACCCTCATGGCCAGTTGGGATCGACTTGATGCACCCGCTGAGACTAGGTATTTTTCTTTAGCTTTTGTTAGGCAGAACCCAGTAAAGCTAGTCTTGCCACCTTTTCTTTGTATTAGTTTCGGAATAGAGTTAGACCGAAAGGGATTCAAGGAAAAGTAAACAAAGGACAAGAAAATGAATTTAAGGAGAAGTGTCCCTTTCGGGGATGAACGAGGTACTTATCTGGGGTGCATGCAGACTTCAATAAACATGACATGCTTCTTGGACTAGAGGCCCGACCCGTACAAACTTTCCCAACTTCTCATGAGCTTATTGCGACTCGTATTTCAAAATAAGAAAATCTTGCCACGACTCTTTCAGTGGTGAGAGGTGTCTTCTTTTCGATCGACGACGCCCTTTGCGGGTTTTTGCCAGCCGACCTCTCTCATTTCTCTTCTCACCGTCGCCTGGTAGTGCTCTTTACGAGTTTTCACTAACCGGGCTCTCTCATTTTAATTTCTATGCTCACCGTCGCCATATGGTGCCCGTAAGTTTTCACCGATAAGACTCTCTCATTTTATTTCTCTCATCTTGATTGTATAAAATCCAAGAAACTGTGTTTTCTACTTCCGATGCCTTTGCCAATTGATCGAAGGACTTGAACAAGGTTTGGGTAAAAAGAGACTTGGATCATATTACAACTTTGGAACCGTTCGGGCGGGGTCATCGCCGAACCATTACATCATTTGCCCCGGTTTCACTTTTTTCGGAAAACTGGATTTTTATTTTGTTGTGACTGTACCCTAGAGAGAGGCTGCCTATGTATCCTTTCGGAATCAAGTCGAAAGTAGTTCAAGAAAATATTTTGCTTTTGTTGTTGTTTTTTTTTGCAAACATCTTCGAGTTCCAAAGAGGGTAATGAAAGAAAAGTAAACAGCTCAATGGGTTAGCAAAGGATTGAAGTGTTTGGGGTAGCGAGAATGAAATCCTTCATCATCCCAATCGGGCAATGTTGTCACTGCAGAAAGATTAGACATAGTACCTTTTGACTGCATCTGCATTTACAACTGCTTCGGGATCACTTCCTTCAATGTCTCCCAAGTACAATGCTCCTCTAGGCAATATCTTTCTGATGATGTATGGGCCTTTCCACTTGGGAGCAAATTTCTCTTTTGCTTCCTGATGATGGGGAAGAATACGCCTTAGAAACGGTTGCCCCACTTCAAAATTTCTAGGCCGCTCTTTCTTGTTGTAAGAACGAGCCATTCTTTGTTGATACAACTGCCCGTGGCAAACTGCGGCCATCCGCTTCTCATCAATCAGGGTTAACTGCTCCAGGCGGTCTTTGACCCACTCAGTATCTTCAATTTTAGCTTCCACAATGATCCGAAAAGAAGGGATTTCAACTTCCGCGGATATTACGGCTTCAGTGCCATTAACCAAAAGGTACGGGGATGCTCCGACCGACGTACGCACAGTATTGCGATACCCCAACAATATAAAAGGGAACTTTTCATGCCACTGCTTGGAACTTTGAATCATTTTTCTCAAAATCTTTTTGATGTTCTTATTTTCTGCTTCAACGACACCATTAGCTTTGGGACGGTAAAGAATAGAGTTCTGTTGTGTTATCTTGAACTGTTCGCATATCTCCCTTATCAAATGACTATTCAAATTTTTAGCATTATCCGTAATGATAGTTGCAGGAATACCAAAATGGCAGATGAGGTTAGAGTGCACGAAGTCTACCACATCTTTCTTGTTGACAAATTTGAGAGTAATTGCTACAACCCACTTTGTGAAATAGTCGATGGCGACCATTATGAATCTATGCCCATTTGAGGCTTTTGGCTCGATTGGCCCAATGACATCCATGCTCCAAGCGACGAATGACCAAGGTGCTGACATAGGATGCAGTTCTGTGGGCGGTGCGTGAATTAAATCCCCGTGCACCTAACACTGATGACATTTACGAACAAAACTGAAGCAGTCTTTTCCATGGTCATCCAGTAATAAACCTTTCGAAAGATTTTCTTTGCCAAAACATACCCGTTCATGTGGGGTCCGCACACTCCTGCATGCACTTCGTACATGATTCTTCCGGCTTCTTCGGCGTCAATACATCTTAACAAGTTGAGGTCCGCGGTCCTTTTGTACAAGACATCACCATTCAAAAAGAAACTACTTGCATGCCGTCTAATGGTTCTCTTTTTGTCTCCGCTGGCTTGCTCAGGGTATTCTTTAGTTTTCAGAAATCTCTTGATGTCATGATACCATGGCTGAATATTTGGTTTTTCCTCAACCGTATTTGCAGTAACTGTGCCTTTCCCGGATTTGGATTTCCAAAGGATCAATGTAGGCATTGCCTGGTATGGCAGCATCGAGGCCAAAGTAGCAAGTGCATCAGCTAATTCATTGTGACAGCGAGGGATGTACCTGAATTCTATTGGCTTGAATCGCTTGCCAAGATCTTCCACATATTGCCTATAAGGAATAAGCTTGACATCTCGGGTTTCCCATTCTCCTTGAGCTTGTCGGATAATCATATCCGAGTCTCCCAAGATTAACAACTCTTCGATATCTTGGTCGATTGCCATGTTCATACCCATAATGCAGGCTTCATACTCGGCAGTGTTGTTTGTGCAGAAAAACCGAAGCCGGGCTGTGGCTGGATAATGCTGGCCGGTGGGTGAGATCAAGATTGCCCCAATTCCAACACCTTTTGCATTTACCGCCCCATCAAAGAACATTTTCCAAGCATGGGTGTCTTCAGATATTGCCTCAACTGAATTTACCTCTTCATCTGGGAAGTAAGTGCTCAAAGGTTGGTATTCATCATCAACCGGGTTCTCAGCCGAATGATCTGCTAACGCCTGGACTTTCATTCTCGTACGAGTGATGTAGACTATGTCAAACTTCATGAGCAAGATCTGCCACTTTGCTAATCTCCTAGTGGGCATTGGCTTCTGAAATATGTATTTTAAAGGATCCAACCTGGTTTTGAGGTAAGTGGTGTAAGCTTGCAAATAATGCCTCAGCTTCTGAGCGTCCCAAGTTAAAGCGCAGCAAGTTCTCTCCAATAAAGTGTACTTGGATTCATAACTGGTGAACTTCTTGCTCAGATAATAAATGGCCTGCTTTTTCTTTCCAGTCACATCATGTTCCCCGAGGACACAGCCGAAAGAATTTTCCAAGACTGTCAGATACAAGAACAGAGGCCTCCCTAGCTCAGGTGGGACCAATACCGGTGGATTCGATAGATATTCTTTGATTTTATCAAAAGCCTCTTGGCACTCATTTGTCCATTTGATTGCCGCATCTTTCTTCAGCAATTTGAATACGGGTTCACATGTGGATGTCAACTAAGCAATGAATCGGCTGATGTAGTTCAATCTTCCCAACAAACTCATAACAACTTTCTTGGTTCTTGGAGGAGGAAAATCTTGAATAGACTTTATCTTTGCTGGGTCCAACTCGATGCCCCTCTGACTGACTATGAATCCCAAAAGTTTGTCGGATGGTACCCCAAATGCACATTTGGCTGGGTTCAACTTCAAATCATATTTGCGCAGCCGCTCAAAAAAATTTCTCAAGTCCCGAATGTGGTCGTTCTGAGTTTTGGATTTGATGATTACATCAGTCACATACACCTCTATCTCTTGGTGCATCATATCATGACAAATAGTAGTCATGGCTCTCATGTAGGTTGCCCCGGCATTCTTCAGACCAAATGGCATGACTCTGTAACAGTATGTACCCCAAGGTGTGGTAAAAGCTGTCTTTTCTGCATCTTCTTCATCCATCAACACCTGGTGATATCCTGCGTAACAATCTACGAAGGACTGTATCTCATGTTTCGCGCAGTTATCAACAAGGATGTGGATGATCGGCAAAGGGAAGCTATCTTTGGGACTTACCTTGTTTAAATCTCTGTAATCCACACACACTCGAATTTTCCTATCCTTCTTTGGCACTGGAACTACATTGGCTAACCATGTGGTGTATTGAATCACTCGGATCATCCCCGCTTTCAACTATTTTGTGACCTCTTCTTTAATTTTGTCACTGATATCGGTTTTAAACTTTCTTTGCTTTTGCTGGACAGGGGGACAATGGGGGTAATTTGGCATCTTATGAACCGCCAAATCAACACTTAGTCCTGGTATGTCATCGTATGACAAAGCAAACACATCTTTGAACTCAAACAAAAGTTGGATCAATGCATCCCGGGTTTTCTCATCTGTGTGAATGCTTATCTTGGTTTCCCTGATTTCTTCAAAAGTATCCAAATTAACCGGCTCAGTATCATTTAAGTTCGTCTTAGGTTTATTCTCAAACTGT
This sequence comes from Nicotiana sylvestris, assembly GCF_000393655.2. Taxonomy (NCBI): domain Eukaryota; kingdom Viridiplantae; phylum Streptophyta; class Magnoliopsida; order Solanales; family Solanaceae; genus Nicotiana; species Nicotiana sylvestris. Next base: position 88,960,320 of record NC_091061.1, read on the forward strand.
TCCAATTCTCGATTTATTTCCCTAAAAGCCTCTTCTTCATCATATTCTGGTTCTTGGTTCATTACTTCACAGTTAGACAGCGTGTTTGGATCTGGGCATGAAGTCCGCAAGCATGTCATGTTATTTAAAGCCGCATTATTAGAACTGAAAGAAGAAATAAAAGAGAAAAATAACCAAATCAGAAAGAATAAAGAAAGATGAAAAATGAAATATTGATTTTATTTCATTGAATTTGAAAATAACAGGGTTTACATTGGAAATTAAAAGACAAGAAACTAAATAAAACATCCGAGTTACACCCTGGAATAACTCGTGATGCAGAAAAAGTGGCAGGAGAGGTCTACCGAGACTCCTGCCTGATTGGGAATGGTGTAGCCTTCCAATTCTGTAGTTTGGCATTAGGTACCATATATAGCACCTCAGCGGCACTTGAGCCTTCCCCTGGTTGAACCATGTGGGCTTCATATAGTATCTTCCTCATGGCCCCATAGATTTCTTCGATTTCTTTAGCCGTAAAGGCCTTATCCTCCTCTTCCTCATTGTATTTCGGCTTGACAAATGTTCTATATAGATGCGGAACCGGCTGAGGCAAGACCCAATTATCATTCTTTCTATCATCTGCCCATCTTATATCAGCTGGAGTAGGCTAGAAGCCTACCCCAAAGAACTTTTCACTGGCGGTCGGTGTGATAGGTTCAGCTATTTCTTGCAACGATTTCCCAAGCCCTTTCCTAGGTTTGTAGCCGTGCCTGATTATTTCTTTGGCCACCATGATTGATGCATTAGAAAGGAAGGATTGACAACAAGGTTTTCCTTCTTCGCACTGATCAGCGACAACGATTTCAAAGGCCTGATAGACTATGTGCTCACTTCCTTCTCTTGCTTCAAGACATGGGACTGATGGGTCCCGATAAATCGATTGCTCATCTTCCCAGTGAACCACAATCTCCTGATCCTCATGTTCGAACTTCACCATCTGGTGCAGAGTAGAAGGCACAGCTCCCGCTGCGTGAATCCATGGCCTTCCCAAGAGAAAATTGTAGGACGTGTCCATGTCCAGAACCTGGAAGGTTACTTCAAAGTCTACTGGGCCGATGGTCAGAATTAGATCAATCTCTCCAATTGTGTCCCTTATGATACCATCGAAGGCACGTACACAGACGTTGTTGGGCCAGATTCTCTCGGTACCAATTTTTATACGCTGCAAAGTTGAGAGTGGGAAAATGTCTACCCCAGAGCCTCCGTCCAACATAACCCTTTTCACGTAGTAACCTTCGCATTTGTTTGTCAGGTGCAGGGCTTTGTTATGTGCATCCCCTTCTGGGGGGAAAGTCATTTTTGCTGAGGAGATATGGTTAATTGCAAAAAATCTTTCGGCCATTCTCTCCAACTGCTCTACAGAAGTCTCAAAAGGCACATATGCTTCGTTAAGGGTCTTGATCAATACCTTTTTATGTTCGATAGAATTCATCAACAGAGATAACAAGGAGACTTGTGCAGGAAATTTTCGAAGTTGGTCGATCACCTCATAATCCGCCATTTTCATCTTTTGAAAGAATGCCTCCGCTTCTTCTGCACATAAGGGCTTCTTAGATGGGAAGCGCTTTCTAGTGGCATTGTTCACCTCTTCCAGATTGAAATACTTTTCTGACGGGTTATTTTCTTGAACTTCTCCCGAGATTTCTTTGCCTTTGTAAGTCACCACTAATTTGTTATAATTCCAGGGCACAGTGGTAGGATCCGTCATGGGCTTTTGTGGTGCGCGGACAATAACCACGGGCTCACTCAGCCTTGGTAGATTAATTGACCCCCACATCATATAAGCTCCTTTTGGCACATACATTTGGGTTGTCTTATTCAGTTCGAATCTCCTGGGAGGACTCAAAGCCATCTGCTTTTCTTTGCGGCCTTGAGGGACATAGAGAACAACATCTTTGGGAGGCATTGCCCCAATTTCTACTTCAACTTTCTTTTCTGACTTTGGAGGGGTGGTTTTGTTCTTTTTCTCCCCTTTGTCTTGCTTTGGGGCACCTTTTGGTTTCTTTTGTACATCAGCAATGGCAATGATGTCCTTCAATGCTGGTTCAAATTCCTTGTCCTCACAAATCATTTCGATTACTGGCCAGTTGTTGTGGGCCGGCAGCGGGTTGTTAGTCACATTGGGAATATCTTCATCCATTATCACTATCTTCCTTTGTTCTATCAAGTTTTCCACGACTCTCTATAGAGTCCAACAGTCATCCGTGTCGTGCCCTTCTGCCCCTGAGTGATAGGCGCATCAGGTACCGACTTTGTAAGCGGGTGCTGGGTTTTGCTTGGTTTGAGGAACATGCTGTAGTAGACCCATTTGAACAAGATTTGGTAATAGGATGGAGTAGGATTCGCCAATTGGTGTGAAATTTGGCCTCTTGGGTGGTTCACGAGGGTAGAAATTATTTTGTGGATGCCGAGGGTTATAGTGGTTTGGGTAAGGAGACTGGTTTATAGAAAATGGAGCTTGGTTCCGGTTGGCTTGTTGTTATGGCCGGACATAAGGTTGAGCATTCATGATAGGGTATGGCTGAGGAGCATAGGCTACGTCTTGGTGAGGGTAGTAGTGTTGCGATGTCCTTTCTGAGAAAAAGGATGTGGGAGTGCACAGTGTTTTCTTGCACCCGACGCTGCCAGGGATGTTTCTTCCTTTTTCTTGCCCTTAGCCACTCCTCCAAACCCACCCTGAATGGCTTGAGAGGTAGCTTTGATGGCGGATTGGCTTAGAATTCGACCCGTTTTCAACCCATTTTCCACCATTTTGCCAGTCTTGATAGCTTCATCGATCGGTTTACCCATTGCGGACATTATATTTTGGAAGTAGTCAGCCTCCTGAGCTTGGAGGAAAACTGTGACCATTTCAATGTCATCCATTGGAGTATTTACCATGGAGGCCTATTCACGCCATTTAATTGTGTACTCTCGGAAGCTTTCCGAGGATTTCTTCTTTAAGTTTGTCAATGAGTTCCTATCTGGAGCAATATCAATATTGTACTGGAACTGCCTGACAAAATCCCTAGCAAGGTCATCCCAGATGTGCTAGCGGGATATATCTTGGCCCATGTACCACATAGATGCGATGCCGACAAGACTTTCTTCGAAATAGGCCATGAGGAGTTCTTTCTTCCCACCGGCTCCTCACAGCTGGTTGCAATATCTCTTGAGATGAACAATAGGATCACCACGTCCATCATACTTCTCAAATTTTGGGGTTTTGAATCCCAATGGCAGATGCACATAAGGGAACATACATAAGTCGGCATATGATACACTTTTCTGTCCACTCAAGCCTTGTTTGCTTTTAAGACTCTATTCCATACTCCTCATCTTATTCACAATCTCTTCTTGCTCAGGAATTTTGGTGATCTTTTCTTTCCCCACAGTGAATTCATATCGGGGTGGTTTAGAGTAAGTATAAGTGGGAAACTGAGGAGGTTCCATTGGGAATGTGGGTGTTTGGAAGGTGAACGCTGAGGGGTCAAAACCATGCCTGGGCAGTGTAGGCTATGCCGTGGCCGAGCAAGGTGGAGCGGTGAATATATTTGAGGTTGCACCGGACATTAACACCTGGGGGCGAACCTCAGAAGGTGTTCCCACAAAATGGTCCGAGATAGTTGGGTGTCCCAGTGGTGTGTTTGGGTAGTTTATGGGGATGTTGGAGGTCCCACTTGCCCTGGGAAAAAGCTCGAAAAATCTAGGGATTGTACTTTGTGGTTCTCTTCCATTTGCATAAGCGTCCCACATTTCTATCATGCAGAGATGCAGTAACCTGTTTTCCTCGGCAACTGCCAATTCTGAAGTTGGGATGCCCGAGATCGGACTCTCATCCGCAATAGGAACTGTTGGCAGAGTCATTTCTGAAGACATTTCAATGCTTCCCTTTGACCTCTTGAAGTAAGGATGCGAAGCCAGACTAACACAAATCCAACCACCTTTCTATAAAACCTAGAGTGGATGTAACATCAGCAAACGGTTAGTTTGGAACAAATAACAGACAGATAATCGCACATTGGGGTGTGATGCACCTATACAGTTAAATGTATTTCTACATGTTTCGCAATGGTTGCATGCTTCATTCCGGCTTTTCTTTTTCTTTCCTATTTTCTTATTTCCGCTCCCACTCTTTCCTTTTTATCCCTCTTTTTTTTGGTAATGGTCGAATCCTATGGAGATTGCCTATGTATCATGACCCCGCATAAATTAGACCGGGCGTAGTTCTAGGAGAAATATCAAAATATTTTGGGATTTTTAAATTTTTCATAAAAAGAAAATGCTTTGATTACAATGACTCAAAACTAACAGACTTGAAAAGGAAACCAACAGACTCTAATAGCAAGATGACAATATAGACTCAAGAACCGACTAACAGATTCTGACAGAAAGAAAATACAGACTTGGAAATAAACTGACAGACTCCAACAGAAACAGACTCAAGTGAAAATCAGGAATACATTAATTCTCCTGGGGCCCGTGGGACATCATTCGGCCTTGCCATGAGCCTATATGCGTGATCCCCTTGCAGCCGCTCCAAATCACTCATTATCTGGCGAACGAAAATCATCACTGCAACGAAGAAGGTGGTCCCTTTTCCTGAAGCAATCGCCCTAACAGCTGATTCCGGGCTTCCAACACCTGAGAGTCGTGAAGTTGTTGATTTTGCAATTGTTGTATTCCTTCCTCCATCAGAGCCATCAAATCATAATAATATTCCTTGTCAGCTTTGAAGTCTTTAGCCTGCTTGGCTGTTTCATTCTCAAGAGTAGTTACCTTTCTTCTCAGGCTGGTGATTGTCCCTTCATACTTTCTCTTCAGTTGTTGCACAAACTGTGCCCGCCCTTCTGTGTTCTTTTCCAATTGGGCCCGGAATTTTGCTAGACTGGCTTCAGACTTTTCTAGGTCATCATGACACTCAAGTGCTTTCTTTCTCAGACTTCTTATAAGCTTTTCGTCCGCTCGGCTTCTTTCCGGGTTTCTAGTAGCTATTCTCATTTTCTGGATTTGAGCTTTATGGGCTTCGTTTTCCTGAGTTAGCTTTTTCTTTTCCCCTTCATCTGCAACAACCTGGATATTGTTACCAAACTTGAGGTCTCTGATTTGTCTCTCTAATTTACTTATTTTGGCCCTATACCTTTATTCTTTTGCCAACCAGCCCCACTGCTCTTGTGAGTCGTTGTTGAATTGCTGAACATGAGCTCTCTTAGCAGGTCTCTCCGGAATTTGGAACCTTTTACCGAACCAAATAATGTACTGTGGGTCTACTTCACCTCTAGCTAGATCCCGCACCATAGTCTTAGGTTCAAGAAATCTACACTCATTCCACACCTGGCGAATTCTCCCTTCTGGAAATATGGCTTTTGGGCCCAATTCAATGACATGTTTGCTCAAATCTTCATCATGGGGGACGGTTTGAAATCTTCCTAATTGGCACCAAACCTTGTGGGGAGCATATGGCTGGATACTCCGGATGCCCATCAGGAGGAGATAACGCACTTCAGCTGACATGTATACTGCTTCGGTGATAGGAAGCCATTCGAATGCCCACTCAATTTTATCGGCGGTCAAGGAGCTCAAATGTGAAAGCCAAGTTTCAGTACCCTCGGGGAATTCAATACCCACTATTGGCTTTCAAATTCTTCAATGCAACTCAAACCGGTCATACCGTAATTCATATACCCAACCCGGTGGCAGAGATGTTCCTGCATCCATAATTGTAGTAACAGATTGCAGCCTTGGAAGAATTTTCCCCCTTCCCGACAGATAGTCAAGGCTCGGTAGATTTCAGATAAGATTAGGGAATCACAGAGGCGTTGGCTTTCTTGATTGCAACATCGATCATTCCTACGAGACCCACCTCTATATTACCATCTTTTTGCGGACAGACTACAACACCCAAAAAGGCTATTATAAAAGCCAAACCCTGTCTTGCCTCTCATTTGTCGTTATTCCCGGCATGGGTCAGACTAGTGTTCGGCTCTTCGAAACCTTGGGGGTTACCATAGCGTTGATACAAGAACTGGAGAGTGCAATAACCTTCAGATAAATTTCCATCCTAGATATCCCGACTAATACTCAACAAATACAGAAACCTGTGGGGAGATACCGGTCTTTGTGACACTGGATATCAACTTCTAAGGTTTCCATTAAGGCCCGCATAACCCGCAACTTCCTCCAGCGTGGGTGTGAGCTCAAAGTCAGAGAAACGGAACACATTGCAAGTTAGGTCCCAAAAAGGTACTAAAGCTTCAATTATGTACAACCATGGCTTGATGTTCAATAGTCCGACGAGACCTCCCATAAAATTTACCATGGTTTCTCTACTGCCTTTTTCTAGATCATTCCACCATATGTGGAGCTGTAAGGGGATCTCTTTAAGGGTTGTGAACGGTTCAACTTCATTTGTCATCATCCTGCACATTTATTAAGGTGATTTAATAACTCATTTTGACCCAAAAGAATACACCATTTTTTCAAAATTTTACTTAAAAAAATAAAATAAAACTCGATTTGAAAGGCAGATACGGCCTTTCAGCACTTCGGGGAAGAAGATTTCAAGGTTGTGCCTACTAACTGGTCGAAAAAATAAAAAAAATGACCAAAGGTGGTTGTTCTTGTAAAAACAGCCTTCCGGCGTCCTTTTGGGGACATTCGGCTTATTTTAAACAAGAATGGCATCACCCTGCTTATTTATGAAAAAATAAAATTTTGTTGCTTTTGGGCTATTTTTGCAAAAGGGAAGTTGGACCCGATGGGGGTTGCCTACGTACCCCACATCCGGTGAGAATCAAACTTGCGTAGTTAAGGCCGATTTGACAAAAATGAAAACTAATTTTAAGGAAAAAACTTTCTTTTTCTTTTCTTTTTTTTCAAAATTTTGGCAAAGTCTCGATATATTTTGGACACTGATTTCTCAAAACGAGTAACTATCTCTCTGAGCCCTCACACTGCTACTTTCTTTTCCTAATGTCTTCTATTATCCACAAGCCGGTCAACATGCAAATCCGAAGTAAATAAATGCACAAGTAGCAAGTAGAATGCATCAGGATGATCTTTTCATTTCAGGTACACCTGTCCTAGACAGACCCAACCCCTATGTTGGGCCTCCTAAGTCAATGCACGTGATGCAAACAAATGTTACTACTAGGGATCCGGCATGAGGCTTTGTTATACTAGGTTTAAAACATGTGTTTATTGTTCTAGACTTGGCTTACTCGAGCGGACAACTCGAGCCGAGGGGGGCAGCGTACTAGGAATACAGAAGCTTCACCGGCTTAGCAACATGTCCGAACCTTGTTCTAAAATAGGATAAGACTCTAGACAGAAGAGAACTCACACGAAGTGCACCCTTCTCCATGATTTAGAAGACTTAGAGAGAGGAAGGGTTTCGTAGCAGTTTATATACAGTTCACAGAATATCAAAGCGGCAAAAGCATTTAGCATATTAGGCTCAAACATGTAGGAAAATCAGATAACAAATAAAGCCAATCATAACAACTATTCTAAGCTCGAATTCTTGAACCATGAACTAGAGATTCTGGGTTCGATCCCCAGCAGAGTCGTCAGAGCTGTCACACCTCCTTTTTACACACCCGAGGGTGGATATAGGGGAGTTTTTCCAATTTAAGTGACATTATTCGAAATGAGATTATTTTATTTAATTTCTTAAAAGTGTCCACTTGGAATATTTTTTATTAGTGTCCCAAGATAGCGGTTTATTTTAAATCCCAAATCGAGAAAAAATCAACTTTCCTTTTGAAGTCTGCGAACCAGAAATTCTAAATAAGGAATTTTGTTAACCCGAGGGAAGGTGTTAGGACCCCGGATTCCGTGGTTCTAGCAGAGTCGCTTAAATAATTATAATTGACATATTATCTGATTTTAATACATGTTTTAGCCTATGGTATATTTTAAACTTATTAACCACTTTTAATCATTTTTAGGAAGTTTCAACATTATCTAAAACATGTCATTGGACCGCGCCACATGAAATGCACCCGTGATCCAGACATGTTTTATTTAACGTTGTTCAGATTTGGATTTGGGTCACATAAAATGCACACCCGAGTTTAGGAAAGATAATTTTTAAAATAGCGTGCCTAAAGCAACTACGCACTTTCAATTTTGCGAAGGCCATGGAAATTTAACTAAATGGCACGCCTCGATTTTTAAGGACTAAAATAGTAATTAAGCGAGGGCCATGCATTTTGGAATTTTATTTGGCACGGCGCACCTCTATTCCAATTTTAAAGGGAATTCAAACTAAGCTCTGGAGGGCCATAACTATATTTTTCTTAATATGGCACTCCTTGACTAATTATCCAAAATTCTTTATTTTTAAAAACCATGACCATAGACTATTGATGTCATTTACTATAGCACACCTCAAACCCATTTTAAAGAGGCTAGTCAAATTAAGGCAAGCCCTACAGAATTCTAATTACCATTCTATGCTGAAAGTTCGAACTCAATTGACTGGCAATAGGCATCATATCAAATAGGCAAGTATCTAAAGAAGAACATTACTTCCACAACAAACACCAAACGAAAGAACTGAACCGACAAAGCAAACACGCCCAAATGATGAAACGTAAACAATCACATTTGTTGCAAATGTTTTCAGGCTCAAACCCAAAATGAGCCCAAATCTGATTCAGGTCCAATGCCGAGGGAGCAGGGATTCAAAGTCGAATCCCTTCAGAGGTGAACCCTTGGTATTTTGAACTGCACAACCAGAGCTGAACTTAGAGGGATCACATTGTAGCAGGCCGAAAATGCTTTTAGCACTACTGGGCTCTCATGAAACCCAATATGCAAGCAGCATCAGCAGAGGGAATTGTTTGCACGACTGGTGCTATGCTGAAGGCCCAATTAAGACTATTTTCCACTAATTGAGGCACACTAAATGAAGGATCTCAAAAGGAAACAAAACACCAGGCAGCTTTTACTCTTCATTTAACATAAAAGGTTTAAAGATTAACCTTCCTGCTACCTTCTGATTTTAGCCTAACATATTTAAACAAAATCATATAACTTGAAACTTTAAAGAAAACCCCCAGTAAAGAGTAACTCAAATCAAACTCAATTTCCATTTTTAGTCCCTTTAAAAGGTTCGAAGTGCTCATTATATGACCAAAGGTAAAATTAAAGACAAACTTAGAAATCATTGGATTATGCTTCAAACTCTGTACAACCAAAAGAAAACTTGTGGTTTTCAACAAGCTTAAACAGAATTTCACACTAGACAACAGCACTGGTCTCAGCCAGAACTTAAACGAAGTCTAAAACTTATAACAAATTGACTAAAACTTCTGCAACCATAGCCTTAATGACCCTTTAACACGAATTCAAACTCATTAAATGGCTAAAATCCATGGTTCACCCAATATTACAAAAAACAGACTTAAAACTAAACATCAAAGAGTAAACATGACAAAGGAAAATCAAAACTAATTATAAAATCTGATGATTTTTCAAGAATGCAGGAACAACATTGAACAAATTGTTATTCTATAGATCTCAGCTCAATCACACAACTCCATGTTCTTCTAATTTACATATCAAGGAAATGAGAAATACCTGGAAATAAGAAAGGAAATGAAAGAAGTAAGGGATCAATAGACAGCAACAGTAGAACAAAACCCAACAACAAGAAACAACCAGCAAAAACCCAGCTCAAACCAGCAATGGTACAGTAATATCCAGCAGACCAAAAACCCAACCTCAAACTAGATTCAAACCATTTCTTAATCCGAGCAATATGATTATGAAATTCTTCATAAGTTCTAGCTAACATAAGACTCAAGAACCCAAAACTAAAACAGAATTTTAGTAATTTTCAGCAATGGAATTCAGACTTTTTCAAAGAACTCAGTCGTTACAGCTTTTTGGGATTTTTAGTCTCTAAATTCTAATCTAACTTGAGCTTCAAGTAGCAATACCTTTATAAACAAGCTATTAGGGCAGCCTAAAAGAAATCAAATTTGCACTTAGACCCTCTTGGAATTTTGGTTTTTGCTTAGAAATCCTTGTGTTAAAACTCAAATTTTCAGAATAGTCCCAAAGACCAGCTTCTAGGAAGCTTTCCAAGTTAGTTACATTAGATTCCCCAACTTGAATTTCCTAAATTAACCCCCAAACCCTCTGTTTTTACCATAGGAGACCAAATGGGTCGATTGACCCAATAGCTCAACCAGACTTGGGCTCAGATCAGACCCAAGAAACCAAACAAACCCCTTGAGGTAAAGTCCAAACCGGCCTCAAAGCCCAAGCAGCAAAGTTAAACTAAATCAAATCAATAAACAAACAGACGGAAGATACTTAAGGATTTCGAAAACTAAAACCTATACTAATTGACTGATTAATACGGAATTAACTAAGCTAACCAATTGAAATAAACGTAATTAACTAAACTACGAAACCAAAATAAAAAGGCAAAATCAGAAGTTTAAACCTAAAACTGAACGAGTGAACAAACAAAATCAAGCGCAACTTTTAAAGATTGAAAGAAAAACTAAAAAATGAACGAAAATAAATACGACAAAAAAAATTAGCCTAAAAGGAAAAAACAGGTTCGAAACCATTCAGAATTTCGATCAGTAAATAGACTCAAATAAACGGAGAGGAAAAGAAGAAGAATAAGAGGTAAAACAACAAAAATGGACAGAAAAAATAAAGAAAACTTACCGACTAAACTTGAAACCAACATTGGACTCCTTGATTTAAACAAAACCGATGCTAATCGCTTGTTCTTTATGAAGAACAAACGAACAACATTAATTTTGGGTTATATCCGACTTCTGAACACAAGAAAATGGAGGCCTAGGTCATGCATGCCACAGATCTGAGGGCAAAGTGATTTGGGGTTTAGGGGTCCAGCTTTGATTTGAAATTCGACGAGATGTAGGAGGATTCGAAAGAAATGGCTTTGATCCATGGAAAGAGGGAATTGTGAGGGTCTTATGGTATAAATCGGAGATGGATTGGGGGTGGCATCGCCGGCCTGAGATGGTGGAAATTTAGGGCGGTGCTTTAGGGTTAGGGGAGTGTTCTAAAAGTGAAAGAGACGGAGGAAATGAGTTGGGGCAGTGCTCGGACAATTTTATATGAGATAAGGCTCAGTTCCGGACCATCCGATCAATTAAGATCGACGGTCCTGATCAAAGGGTAATGGAAACGATGTCGTTTGGTCATTGAGTGGTGCGGACCGGGTATGGGGTGGTCTCGGCCGGATTAACGGGTTTGGACGGGTAGAATTGATTTGGGCTCGAGGGATTTTAACTTTTTGGCCCAAAAATCTGAATCTTCTCATTTCTTCTTCATTTTCTTTTTATTTTCAAATTCTTTTAATTCCTTTTTTCCAAATAAAAATAAAAACCTAAATGAAAATCTCAAAACTAGATTATCCTACCAAATTAAATTAGTCAACTCTGAATAATAATTACCACAACTAATTAAGTGTCAAATTAAAGAAAACTACCAAAATTAGAAATTAAATAATAAAGAATGCAAAAAATAAGTTATTTTTTTGTGATTTTCCATTTTTATAAAACACTAATTTACTAATTAATCTAAAAATGTAAAATTAAATTCTAAATGCAATGCCTGATATTTTGGTATTTCTTATGATTTAAACAAAACTTAAACGTGCACAAAAATGTAAACAATTAAATAAAATTCTACAAAATTCCTAAAATGGTAAATAATTAACAAAAATCTATTTTCTTGGGATTTTATAGGAGTATTTCATATAGGGCAAAAATCACATGCTCACATGTAGGCAGCTCGAAGACTAGAGTACGGCCTCTGTCTTTCAAAACATCCCATCTGGTCAAAATTTGGCTATCATTTCTTTACCCGAAAACTCTTTCATCCTTCCTGGGTAACGATGGGCAGCTGTTGATACCTAATTTTTCCCTATATATTTTTAATATGTATAAATACTTTCAAAATAGCGTATATATATATATATATGTATATATAAGCATGCACAAGGTTGTTATAAATTTTTTATAATTTTAAAGATTTCAAAAAGTTTTATTCCCTCTCCTTTTACTCATAAAATCCCCAATAATTATCCCTAAAATTATTTTTGTGGTAATTTAGTCATTTAAATCCTATATTTATGCCAAAATATTGTTAAAATATTTTTAGTGCATTTTTATAATTGCATTTTGCATTTTTAAAGCTAATTTGCATATAATTGCAATATTAGCCCTATTAATGTATAATTATATTTATCTACATAAAATTGATCTTTTATATTTCAAAATGTTAAATATCTATTTTAAATTATTTTAGTACAAAAAATTATTTTATAGTAATTATTTGTTATTTATTCTAAATTATATGGGATTAAATTGGCTATTTAAAACATAGCTAGATTGCATTTCAGTTTTAGTCCCAATTTTAACCCAACCCCGACCCAAATTCTAATCAAATTGACCGACCCAGGCCCTAATTACCCCTACCCAACCCAAAACCTATTAAATCCTGGTCGTTGATCTAAAAGATCAACGACCCCATTCGTTCTTGCCTTTTTTATTCCAAACGACCCCCCAACCCTAAATTATTTTCTAAATCCACCGCCTGTGTATTCTCTCATCTGCTCTCCTCTCTCAGTTACTCAATCAAACCCTATCCCTTCAACCGCCGACCTCTTTTCTTCGGTCCTCTCTAGTGATCTCTCATCGACTCCAAAGCCTCCAATGGCTTATCTCATGCCATGCTTGCCTTCTATAAGGTCTTCAAGAGCCCAGGGCCACGCCGACTTACATCTAGGGTTTATCACTTGTCGATTCTTGGCTACTCCAGTGTGATTTTGAGCAAAATCATACTGTATTTGTTACGATCCTTGGGATTCTAGACAGGTTCTTTCAACTCTATATGGATTTCTGTTGAAACCCTATTTTCATCTTATATCTCTTAGATCTGTACAGATCTAAGAATATTCGAGTTTGTTTCTTTAATATTTTACATTGTCCTTGGAACTCTTTTACCAGAATCGTTGATTTCATGTGTTTTTGCCTTCTTCTAAAATTAGGGTTTCAGAACTTCTTTTAAAATTTTGTTTAACTAATTCTTTGTGTTTAAACTTCTACTTCTTGTATTATTTTAACTGATTCTATGAGTTTATTACATATTTAACTCGTCTATGTTGAAAGCCCTAATTTTTTCTAGGCTTCTTCATTTGATTTTTTGACTGGCCTGTTCTTGTTTGAGTTTCTATGACTCTCGCCTCGAATATGTTTCTACTGAGTTTTTATGCCTATCTTACATCGGCTCTATGTCATGGGGTTCATCTTGACTGATCAATACTTTCCTCTTTGCTTGCTATGTTTGATTACTCCTATCTCACTCTATTTATATGCTAAAACAATGACTCATGACTCTCTCTCTGATTGACTCTAAGCTCCTTGTGTCTTGGCTTGATTTGAAAACTTCCCTTTAGACCTTCGATTCTCCTGTTTAAACTTGGTTTATTTGCTTATTCATGTGAACCCCTGTTACTCTCCTTAAATCAGTAATTTCGAGTCCTTGATTCACAGATTTAATATATGCTGATTTTCGATTATTTTCATATTCTGCAACTTTATTTTATTTTCTTACCTTATTTGGCTAATCGAGTATTTTACTGATTTTTAACTAGATGTTTCCTTAATTGAATCCTCATGTACTTACCCCTAATTGTCTATTTTATACCTGATGCCCTACTTGATTTCTTTCCTTAAACATTTTCCGCCCATTACCGTTTGTTGATTACTCCTTAATTAAAGTAATGCTTGCATTGATTTGATTCTGATTAGTACTTGGTTCCATAATTACTATGCTACTATGATTCTTGTCTTATTTTGCCTAATTTCGAACTACTATATATACACACTCTAACATTAACACAAACACACAAACACACTAGTTCAAAGCTCTCTCTCTCTCTCTCTCTCTCACCCTAAAAGCTTTCTGCTTTCTTTCTTTGTTACTTGCTACCATTTTGAATTAGCCGGCTGTAAGCCAAGGCTAATTATTGTGCTCTCTTATTCCTCACCTTGTGTTTGCTATCTCTATACTGGTATACTCTGATTTCAATACAAGCCCCAAAAACAATATGTTTATTTTAATCCTTCAGTTCATCATGTTCCTGATTTATTTTTACCTATGGTTTTGCTGTTCAACCTGTAATTAATCTCTTTGCTTCAACATGCTCTCATGAACTATTAACTTGACTCTACTCTGTTTAATGCATGTCTACTAGTTCTAGTATGCACGTGTTGGGTTGTTGCCCAAGTTGTTTTAATATTATGCTCAGCCATGTTTAGTATAAAATCCTATACTTTACTAACTCCCAACTCTCATGAATCCCCCTAGGCATCTATGGTTCTGTAGCTGTGTTTTAATTAACACTCTTGAATCTATGTCTTACTACCTACACTAAGGGCAAAGGGCTTTTGCATGTTATGTGTTCATCACACCTGCTTTATTTGTCGCCAACCCCCAATTGACCCTATGTGGAGACTTGTTCCCTGAGTGTTTGCTGAATTTGCTTGACTGACATGTTGTTTGTTGAATTATATGACTGTTCTCCAAAAGCTGTTTTACTAAACAACCCTTCTTATTTACAAAACCATCTCAAACAAATCTCTTTTTAACACTGTTTTCCCACTAAAACCTTTCAAACTGTGTCAAGCACTCTCACTCTACTCCTAAGTCACTAGGTTTTACCCCCTCCAGTGTGTGTACTGCCTTGGGATCCTCTTGAGAACCATCTCAACACTGGCACACTGAAGCTGGCTCTTCCATACTGCACTTACTCAATTTGGTTATAAAGTCTAGGTGTGAGCACTGCCTGGGATCCTTGAGATCCTTAGGGAAGTCTGACACACCTAGATAATGATATTGTCTTTGAAATTGACATTTGAGGCTATTGGAGGTCTTGAGAACTCACTTGGGCCTGCTTCAGGCTCCCTATAGTATAACGTTTTCTTTTTTTTGTTTATCTATTTATGTAATTCATTTCATAGGGTCTGTAATAATTTGTAAACAAATATTGGGGTAACTAGTGGAAAAGGGTGTGTAGTTACATATTTGTGGGGTAATACGGGTAGAGACCATGCCTATAGGGCTTTATATTTTTTCTATGTTTTGCCTTACCATGCTAGAAATCATGCCTATAGGTCTCAAGTGGTTCCAATAATAGAAATCGTGTTTATAGGTCTTAAAATCAGTGTCACAAATATATACCATGCCTATAGGATATGGTCCTGTTCAACTTCTGTTATAACGAGTGCTTACATATGTTTTCATTTACTATCATGCCTACAAGTTTCCAAAATTAGCTCTTAAATGATTAGACAGCATGCCTATAGGTATTCGAGAGTCTATTTTAAAATCTGCCCCTATTTTATAAAACGTAGTTATCATTATTCCATGTGTAGGCAAGCCTATAGGGCATTTTCAAATCTTGTAACTGTGAAACTGTTTCTGTTAATGTCATTCTGATTTTAACAAGCTTAAAAATCAGTAGGCAAACTGATATGGCTATTACTTCTAAGTTTATAAAATAAATATCTGCCCATCTACTATGTTCTAATACTCACCTAGACATCATGTTTTAGGATATTGTTGCCCTTATCTGTGTTTGAGTCGTGTTGTTTACATGCCTTATATGTGGAGGTAAACTGAGCCTCTTATTTGCTCCTTCCTATTTTTATTTGCTAAGAGTCCTATATATTATTGCTTGTCGCCTTAGTATTTTTCCTTTAAACCTTATGGGTCTGTCTAGAACTACCCATAGGTAGGGGTCCTAAATTTCCTCCATAAACATTAAGAAGGGACGGGTAACAGCACGCAATAGAGATCACTGACCCACACGCGCTTTAATGACCACTACGAGGGGTGGGAAGGGTAGATGTGGGATATGATGGCTACGCGCTAATGTCACGTGTAGCCCCTCATTGAGGAGTATTTACCGGACATTGTGTGGGGTGATCCTACGGGATAACCAACCTAAAACTTCCCCTTTCCCAAAATTCCTTTTGTTTAAAACTTTGTTTTATATGTATACAACTTTTTCAATATCTTTGCCTTATTATTTGAGTTATACAACGTGCTTTACTTTCAAATTATTTGATTCAATTATTTATTTGTAAATGGACTAATTCGTAAATGTAAGTTAGGCTGGGACCCACAATTATGGACCAAGAGGGGTGCCTAACACCTTCTTCTCGAGGTCATTTCGAGCCCGTACCCCAATCTCTGGTAATGCAAACCAATCCAAGAGTTAATCGCTCTAGTATCCCTAACGCACCATAAACTTTAGGTGGCGACTCTTCAAATACCCAAATCCCAAAAGGGAAATGAGTTATTACCCCCCATGAACCTCGGAACCCGGACTTTCTCCGCGGAGGAAAAAAGGGGATGCGACAGTATTCCCGAAAACTAATGAAATATGCTTGCCTGCAGGAATTGTTCAAAATGAGCCAATGTTACCTTAATCAACTAACAAAGGAGTCAAAGTTGAACAAAAACCAAGGCTGGGAAAAAGAGTTCTGAAGCGTGGACCGCACAAATACTGTGCGGTCACGAAAGCCATGATGCGGCCGCGAGCATAATTACGTGGTCCGCATAAGGGAGATTCAGAGAGTGTGGTTTTTAGGCTAAAAGATGAGCTCAGACCTCACTAGAAATGTGCGATCGTGATTGAAATTACGTAAACTATGATGACTGAGGTTCAGAGAGCTTACAATTTGAGCAAAGGAGAGAAGTGCGGTCCGCGTCAGAATTGTGCGGCCGCGGAAGTCCCTTGTGCAGCCGCGATCGAAATTATGTGGTCCGTGAAAGCCCAGCTCAACCTAGATCCAAAATTAAAGAACGCGGACCGCACTCAAAATGTGCGGCAACGAAAGCAAGAGTGCGGCCACACTCAGAATTATGCGGCCGCACAACCTCAGCAGGGGTATTTTTGTTAGATATTTTCATCTTAGTATAAATAGAACTTTTTGTCATTTTTAGGTCAAGTTATGTATTAGAGGTGAATCTGAGACAGCTGAGTTTTCTGTTTTGGTAAATTTTGTACTAGAATCATCTTTTAACATTAGATTTTCATCCTTTAATCTAGTATTATGAATTTTATCTTCATTTCATCTTTAATTTCTGTTATTTTCATGAGTAGCTAAACCCATAACTAGGGTTGTGACCCAACCCTAGTGCGGGTATTTGATGGGTATTTGATTTTAGAGCTTGAATGTGAATGGGTTAGTGATATTTAGCCTAGTTCTTGCTAAAATTATAGAATTAATGGTTGCAAACATTGATTCAATGCCTTTATGACTTAGTCTATACTTGTGAAAGAGGGACTAAGTCTAGGATAACTAGTCTAACAAGGAATTGAGTTGAACTCAAGTAATTAATAGCCATAATTAAAGGGTTAAACCTAGAGATAATAATACCCGACTTGAGCTAATATCAATTTATTTGTATGAATACCCATTTGGACTTGAGAAAGCTAAATTAGGCAATATCACTCAAACTATCGAAAGGTATAGAGTTAGCACCCAAGTGTGATAGCTATATTGCGATCCCAACTAATCAACTTGCCCTAGAATTTTGCTACTCGTTAGATATCCATCTAGGTGGAAGTCACGACCCTAGTCTCTTTAAACACTTGAAAAACAACAACAAAAATATTGTCCTTAGTTTTAATCATTGCAATCTTTAGAGTAAAGTTAGAAGTAGAAATCAAACCCAAACTTGTGGAAGCGTAATTAGACTCAAAGCCTACATCTAACTTAGAGATAAACCTAATTCCAAACATTAACTCCCTGTGGATTCCATCCCGACCTAGTTGGGTTAAAACACATCGACCACCCTCACTACTAAATAGTAGTGTAGGCTTGGACTTGATCACATAGTACAAATAAATTAATTCTAAATCTAGTCTAAGTCTTATGGAGCTACCTCAGGTAGATTTTAAAGGGTGCCTAACACCTTTCCCTTAGAAGTTACAAGAACCCTTACCCATTATCTCACAAGTTAGAAGACTAATAAAGAATATAACCTTTAGTAATTAAATAGATATCCTAGTATACCTTCAAATATTAGGTGGCAACTCTCTTTCATGAAAACCAGAGAAAGCACAAGTTGAATCTTGTTTTGACTAGTGCAAAATAGGGTGCAACAGATAGTGCCTCCAAATCTTTAGCGTATGAACAATGGCTGCCCAATCTAAGTCATGCACAGGGTAATTGTTATCATGAACCTTCAATTATCGAGACGCATAGGAAATAAGGATACCCTCTTGCGTCAACACTGCACCAAGCCCAATACACAATGCATCACAATACACAGTGTAAGATCTTGAACCCATTGGCAACAACAACAATGGGCTATAGTCAATGCAGTCTTGAGCTTCTAGAAGCACATATCACACTCGTCGGGCCATCTAAAAAGAGCTCCTTTCTAGGCCAATTGTGTCAATGGGGCGGATATATATAAAATCCCTCCACGGACCGACGATAATAACCCACAATACCTAAGAAGCTCTGAATCTCTATAGTTGAAGTAGGTCTAGGCCAGTTCTGAACTACCTTATATTTTAGGATCCACCTTGATGCCCTCGGAAGATACAACATGGCCCAAAAAGGCAACCCAGTCCAACTATAACTCACACTTTGAAAACTTGGTATATAAGTGACGATCCTTCAAAGTCTAAAGCATAATCTATCGATATTACTCATGCTCCTCTCGGCTGCGGGAGTAAAACAAAATATAATCAATGAGTACAATCAGAAAAGAACCTAGATAGGGATTAAACACCAAGTTCATCAAATCCATAAAGGTTGATGGGGCATTACAGACAAATGACATCACCAAAAACTCATAGTGACCATACCTAGCTCGAAAAAATGTCTTAGGGACGTCCGATGCCCTAATATTCAACTGATGGTAGCCAGATCTTAGTCAATCTTGGAAACACCTTGGAACCCTAAAGCTGATCAAATATGTCATCAATACTTGGCAACTAATACTTGTTCTTGATAGTGATTTTGTTTAGCCTCTTGTAATCTACACACATTCTCATAGAGCTGTCTTTCTTCTTTACAAATAAAATCGGTGCACCCAAAGGGGAGATATTAGGTCTTTTGAATCCCTTGTCAAGGAAATTTTGCAATTTCTCCTTCAATTCTTTCAACTCAACCGGGGCCATAAAGTATGGAGGACCAGAAATGGGCCGAGTGCCCAGAACCAACTCATGATAGAAGTCGATATCTTTGTCAGGTGGCATCACCGACAAATCTATAGGAAACACCTCTTCGAACTCGCATGCAACTAGTACTGAATCCATGGAAGGAACCTTTGCAATAGAATCACAAATATAGGCTAAATATGCTAGACACCCCTTCTCGACCATACGTCGAGCCTTCGCATAAGAAATGACCCTGCTAGTTGAATGGCTAGGAGTCCCTTTTTACATCAATCGAGGCAGCCCTGACATGGCTAATGTCACAGTCTTGGCACGACAATCCAAAATATCATGATAAGGTGACAACCAATCCATACCTAAGATCACATCAAACTCTACCATATCAAGTAGTAGAAGGTCTACCCTAGCTGCATAGCTCCTGATAGTGACCAGACAAGTACGATATACCTGGTTTACCATAATAGAATCCCCAACAGGTATAGACACACAAACAAATGCTCTCAAAGAATCACGAGACATATCCAAATATGAAGCAAAATAGGAGACACATATGAATAAGTGGAACTCGGATAGGAACATGTGGAGGTCGAGCATTAGGGTGGTAGGCTAGGGGGTAGTGGAGAGTTCTTCCCTTTTTTGTACCGGGTAGTCTGATATAGTTTTATTTAGATTTATTAGCGGTCTATGTTGTGTTCACATTATTGTTTGCATAGTTTTATGTTATTGTCCTTTCACTTATTCGTTGTTGTTATTTTCCTTCTGTCATATTTTGTTGTTACATGCCTTTTCTCTTGTTTCTTTTCTGATATTATTGTCTCTCCTATTGAGCTGCGAGTCTCCTAGAAATAGCCACTCTACCATTTTCGGGGTAGGGGTAAGGTTTTCATACACTCTCCTCTCCCCAAACACCACTAGTGGGATTTTACTGGGTATGTTGTTGTTGTTGTTGTTGCATCTCTATGAAAAATAGGAAAAATACCTGTGATGACCGCATCCAACGACTTTGCCTCAAGTCTAGCGAAATGCATAGAACGAGGTTGAGCCCCACAACTCTAACCTCTACCTCTTGGACATCCTCTAACTTGTGGGCCTCCACCTCTAATGGCCTGACCACCTCCTCGGGCTGCCTGACCCCCGCTTCTAGTTGGTTGAGCGGGCGGTGGAGAAACCGGTACAGGAATCATGAAATGAGTACTATATTGTGTTATACTGCTCCTCTATCTAGGATAGTACCTCCTGACATGCCCTACATCGCCGCACTCAAAATAACCTTGCGGCTGGTATAACTGGTGAGTCTGAGACGACCCTTGATGACCCACATGACCACCATAGTAACTCTATAGTGGTGGTGCACTGATAGAAGTTAAAGGTGTACTAAATACTAGCTGCTCTGAATGAGATAGCTAAAGTGCTGATTAAACATGCCTGGTAGTATGGACTTTACCAAATGAACCTCTGCCTCCAGATGAGGCACCACTAAAACCACTGGAATGATAAGACCTCTTCTCAAATTCCGCATCTCTACCCTAGGTACGAATCCTCTTGATCTATCTAGCAATCATTACAACCCAGTTGAAAGAAATATCATCCTCAATCTCTCTGCCCATTTTCAACCTAATACCATAAGTAAGGTCATCTATAAATCTTCTCGCCCTATCCCTTTCAATAGGGAACAAGATAGCTTCATGACGTGATAGGTCCACAAATCTTGTCTCTTACTGGTAACAGTCATGCTACCCTACTGAAGGTGCTCAAACTAGCTATGTAGATCCTCTCTCTGAGTAAAAGGGATGAACTTCTTCAAAATAGCTAGCAAAATTGATCCCAAATGAGTGGAGGTGAACTTGTTGGTCTACCTCGAACATACTACTGTCGCCATCTCTTAGCAGAACCAATAATCTGAAACACTACGAAGTCCACTGCATTGGACTCCACTATGCACATGTTATGCAATACCTCATAGCACCGGTCCAAGTAATTTTGTAGGTCCTCAGAAGGTGTACCACCAAAATGGATAGGAAATGTCTTGATGAACCTGTCTAACCTCTTCAACCCCTCTATAGACATAGCGGAAACCTCCCCTGATTGTGTAGCAATAATAGGCTGACCTGCTCCAACTGCAGGAACTACCGAAGTATGATATATAGGAGCCATCTACTGTAGAGTGTGAGTAGTAGGAGCCTGGGCTCCTTCCCCAGCCTGAGAGATGGCTGGTGCAAGAGGAAATACACTATCCTAGGACATGCCCTCCATAAGACCTACCAAACAAACTAGAGCATCTTGAAGTACAGGGGTGGCAATGAACCTCTCTAGGAGCTGGTCCAACTAGCAAGGCCGGAAAAGGGACCTCCCCCACCTTCTCGATTTGTGGCTCTGCAATAGCGCTACTGTGCAGGCTCTAGACTGAGCTTTGCCTCTACCTTTGGCCCTACCTCAGCCTCGATCTCTACCCTTGCTGGTGGTAGCATCTTGGGGCTTCAATTCCTGGTCAGAAGTGGATGTTGTGCTTGTCCTCACCATCTGTAAGAGAACAAGAATATACTGATTCAAACTTCAACGATAGAATAAAGCAGCACGATAAAGAAAGAATGAAGTGACATTTTCTAAAGCTCTATAGCCTATAGAACATGATTACAAATGTCTCTATATCGACCCTTTAGACACTACTAAGCTTGCTAAAGACTCGTGAGACCTAAGCAATCTAATGCTCTGATGCCAACTTGTCACAACCAGAAATCCCAATCATAAGGCCGTGATGGCGCCTAACATCCACTTGCTAGGCAAGACAACATTAGCTAATTAACTAACCAGCTTTTAACAATTTAAAAAGCAGAACATTGATTATTTAAAACTAAAATACATGTGATAAATAAAATCGTAACGCAGTCTAAACATATCCCACAAATCGAGAGCCACAAGAACATGAATGACTAGAATACTAAAAATATAGTCTGAAATAAAGTACAACTGTCTGAAACTGGATAAACAGTATAATCAGGGTGGAAGGGGACTGCAAACGCCATGCAGCTCTACCTCGAGTCTCATGTGAAGTTAGATCCGAGCATTCTCCACTACGCACAACACCAAAATCTGCACAAGTGTAATATGAGTACAACCGACCCCACTGTAAGTGTCAAGCCAAACCTCGACGAAGTAGTGACGAGGCTATCACATGACACTCACTATAAACTAGAATGAATAATAATAAAAGAAGGTAGAAATATAGATAAAACAGTAAACTCATAAGGACGGGACCGGAAGGTCGACAAATAGAGGGCGCCAAAATAATATTATCTCAGAATACTCATGACACAGTACCAAAATAGAACATTACAGCTACAACCATTACAACATACCATACTCCGTTGTGGCGCGCAATTCGATCCCAATATCATATTAATATCTTTTGCGGCGTGCAATATGATCCCATTAATATTGTTGCGGCGTATAACCCGTTTCCGTTATCAACTCATTAATATGAACAACTTTACACAACCAATAACGTAATCTCAATACAAAAGGTACCAAAGCATACAAAGCACCAAGGATCTAATAGTACAACAGAGAATAACCAATACCCTGTACTCCCAAACCTCAACAATTCGTTAATACAAGAATAGCTAAAGGATTCACACAATTAGGTATAACATAATAAAGTTCAACAAGTAAGGCAAAGGCAATAAGTTTAATTAAATGCCTGAAATAGTGAAAATATCCAACTAGTACAAGTGAAAGCATATAGCAGGTAAGCAAATATTGATCAGGGAATAAGTAACAAGAACAAGCAACACTTGAATGACAGATTACAAATAAGGTAAAATAACGGTTAATGATATGTAGCAATTAAGGCAAATAGTGAGACATAACTTGATATAACTAATGCTATAAAGGTAAATAACCCAACCCGTATGCTTTAACCCATGACAACGCATATACACTCGTCACCTCGCATATACATCGTCCCCATGTGTAATTCACATAGCAAATAGACCAAACAAGTCCTATTTCCCTCAAGTCAAAGTTAAACACGATATTTACATCTTTCCACACATAAAACAATACTCAACCATGGTTTTTCCATTAGAAAAAACATCCACACCAAAGGAATCTATCCAAATATCGCTCAAACATTTCAAAATAAGCTTTAGAACTATCCATGAATAATAAAAATTCAATCTTTAGCTAAATTGAAAAAGCCAACCTCGAGCTTTCTTGGTCAAAATCCGAGATTCAGACCAAATTCTGATTACCCATTCATCTTCGAACTCGGTTATGTGATTTAAATCAAAATATGACCTTAATTTGATGTCTAAATTCCAATTTTACAAAATCCCTAAATTCTACACAAACTCCTTATTTCTACCAGGAAATTCCTAGATTTGATGTTAAAAACTCACGAAAAGTAATTGAAATTGATTGAAACTAGTTTAAGATGCTTACTAATGAATTCGGGAAGAAAAAATGCTTCAAAAATCGCCTCTAGACAGCTTAGGTTTAAAAAATGGTGTAATATAAGCTAAGTCCTGATTTTTTCCTCGTTTACCCAGCTGGAGACATTTGCATTTACGAACTCCTTTCGCAAATGAGATGTCTGCAAATGTGAGACACTGATCGTAAATATGAATAGTGAATCAGATGCATAGACATCAGAAATGCAATAGTGCAAAGGACACCCCCTTCGCATATGCGAGCCAAGCTTCACAAATGCGAAGTTAACAAATACTACATTGCATCGCAAATGCGGTGCCAGAGTCACATAAGTGAGCACAGTAAACCTCACAAAAGCGACTCATTCTCCACAAATGCAAAGATCCAGCCCCAAGCCCATGTTCGCAAATGCAATCACTTGACCGCAAAAGCGAGGCTCGCTAATGCAAGCCAGACCTCGCAAATGCGACACCAGCAACTGAAATGCACAAGCTATTCCGAATCAATCCCCAACGCCTCTGAAACTTATCCGAGCCCCTTGGGCATCAAACCAAATATGCACACAAGTAAAATAACATCATACAAACTTGCTCAGTACCTCAAATCATCAAAATAACATCGAATAACAATTATCTATCCTCAAACTCAAGAATTCAACTTGAAAACTTAACTTTCATAATTTTTCACATAACACGCTGAAATATGCTCGGGTCACCCCGGACCCCAACCAAATATGCGTACAAGTCCAAAAACATCATATGAACCAACCAAAATAATTAAAATACCAATCCGAGGTCATTCACCAAAAATATTGACTATGGTCAACTCTAGCCAATTTTGAAGTCAAAATTACATTTTCATCAAAATTTTACGTAAGAGCTTTTCGAAAAATGAAACAAAGTACGCATGCAAATCGATAAACATCAAATGAAGCTATGGGAAGTCTCAAAATATAGAAATAAAAGGTTAGTAGTCAAAACGACCTATCGGGTCATCACAGTAACGTGGTTTATAGATACGTGGTTTAAATTGATCTGATAAAATAAAATAACAAAGAGTGGATAGAATAAAAAAAGTATAACCGAAGAAAGAAGAAGCCTGAGCCTTGAATTGATCAATCCGGAACCAAGAATAATGTGAAAATCTTTATAACAATAATATGGAGCTTTCTAGAATGAGAGAATAGTATCAACCTTTTTTCGTACCAGTATTTCGTGTCCTTCCAAGTATACAAATATTTTTATTTATAATTAAATTGGAGGAGACAAGATCCTCAAATCATGCTTCTCTTAAAGGTGAATAAAAACCCTTATTGATAGCTGCATAATGGTTGAGAATAAATATTATGATTTTGTAAGTTATTGCAAACGTTGGATCACAGACTAATTTTGTTCCCAAGGTAAATAAATATAATAGAGAACATTAGATCCGAATCTAACATTGTCCGAAAGGATAAATTTTAAGGGCTATATTTGTACGACTCTTAAAATAGGGATATAATCTGAATGACGGTCTAAAAAAAGGACATCATACGTATATCAGCCCCAAAATATGTTCCCATGAAAGAATTAAGCTATCGGCTATAGTATTGCGTAGCCATTTTTTTTTTTTTGGAGAAAAGGATAATTTCATTAATAAAGGTTACGGTGGCATAACATCACTATTAATAATAGTAGGAATAATACTTAGGTTTCCAAACGTTGCTAATTTGTTACATGTGGAGTTTGATACTAGTCTAGTAGTAGATGTTGCATTCTTGTCTCCTTGGATACCCATTTAAAAAAAGAAAACAGAAGAAAATTGAAAGATTATACTCTAATGAGTTTGAAATTACTATCTTTCTTGTAATTTAATAGGCATAGTTTGCTTGAAATTTTGGAGCTGTTGTGCTTGTATACTCCCTTTTTTTGTTTGTGCAAAATGTGTTTGTTTAAGCGAAACGTTGAAAAAGGTAGTATAGTTTTTTTAAGGATTTCTAAACTCAAACAAGCACTATTTGCAAAAACTCATCAAGCTAGAATTTAGTTTGAAAACTCATCTAATCATATCCTCTTTAAGGTCTGCCTCAACTAAAAATATTTTCACCAGTATTACGTAAAGTAACAAGTGGTGTGTAAATGAGCCGCACAAGTGAGTCGAAAAAGCCTAACTTGGATAAATTTTTTCATTCCATAAAGAACTTACTCTTCAAATTAAATCATGGCCAAATACATAGGCAACCTCTTAAAGTGGTCATAATTTTTTATTTAGACACTCCAACTAAAAGTAAATTCTATTCATTATAAACAATATTGTATTTATGGTGAATGTTTATATTTTAGAGAGATTTTAGGATTTGTTACTGGGTGGTTAAGTCACTTTTTGCTTATAATAAATAGAGAGATTCTATTCCATTATAATTGATCTCAAATCTATAAGAATTCTCTCCTTATTTTACTCTGCAATCTTCTTCTTCTTTTATTGTTTCATAATACGTTATCAGCAGGAGACTCTAACCAACTGAGTAGAAGCTTTAGGATTGAGCATAATGATTGTCAATTATTCCATGAATTCCCTTTAATTTATGATTAAATTCTGGATTTAAGGTAAATATTTTGCTTTATTTTTTTCTTTAAAATTCTTGACATTCTATAATTTGATTTTAAATACAAGCAAAGACGATAAATTTTGATTGTAACTCTAATGGAGTTTGAAAGAAATTATAACCACCCAAAGTGGTAAAATTTTTATGTCTTTCCATGATCAAAGTCATGTATGATCGTGAGCACAAGAAGTGAAAACTTGTCCCATTGAATTTGCTTCATTCTCATTCCCTTAAGAGAATGTGATAGCAATATGTGACAAATTTGAAAGAAGACAAAATTATTACCGTGAAGGTATCAATGGATGTAGACATGGCAATAGACGAAATTATAATCGTCATCATTGTGATAATTAGAATAATAATGATTCTCAACAAAATCCTTCACTCTGTGAATGTAATATTTATCATCGATTTGACATGAGATTTTATAAAGTACATATAGATGATTATGGTCCATTCATGATGTGAATGTGACAACATCTGACTTAAGAATACATATTTGTTCTTGAAAGAATATGACGTGCTAGTGGTAGTGAATATACCACACTCACCTATAGAAGGAGGTTTGAGATGATATAAGAAAATAATGTCATTATTATGGCATGAATGGTAATTGGTCACGTACCTATTGCATGCCAAGATATTTTGGTAATGTGATTATTGAAGAATAACATTAATGCAAGAAACATATCTTGCATATAATTTTGACCATAACCATAATGGTATAACTTTCTAGTTAAAAGAGATATTCACCATATGGATGTTGATAAATATGTGGTACTACAAAATTAATTGAAAGCTCTGGAAAAGCCAATTACATATTTTGGAGGAATACAATTGATTATCAATAAGGCATTGTGTTGTAGTAAGTCTTTAAAAAACTTAATTGAGTTTCTAAAGTGTTCTGGAAAGCGGTTGGTCATACTGAGACTATAAATAAAGGAAAGATTTAATATCTTCTATTATTACAACTTGTATGTGAAAAGCTACCCGCTTTATTTTTCAATTTGTACTACACAAATAAAAGAATGCGATAATAAAGTAGAAGTTTATTGATATAAAAATCTATATCATTATAAACTTGGAGTTTATTGATACTTGCACACGTCAGGGTGTAAATCTGAACTTTATCAATATTGATAATTTATTCAGTTGGCATAATTGGTTTAGCCATTAATTTAAGTATGATGTTCAAAAATAAAAGAGAATTCCCATGGATAAATATTAAAGAACTAGAAAGTTGTTTATGAATTCTCTTATGTTGCTTGTTCTTATTAATTAATAGACCAACTAAAATTGGGATTGAATCCCATGAATGCTGGAAATATCACAGGTGAATATGGGCTCATTCACCTGCCATGTATACCACATAAGATGCATCTACAAAATGGTAACATGTGCGATTATTATTAACGCGGAACCTTGTGTTTGCGAGGTAACTTGCTCAATAATTTAATTTAGAGCATAATTTATAGATTTTCAATTCAAGAAAGTTTATCTTGATAGGTTGGTTTACATCACAGCTAGTTTAGCAAAATAATTATTGAGTGCCTCCACTTAATAGCTAAACTATTGCTTATGAGAACAAGGTTATGTATATCAGTTTAATATACGTTATATACGAAAGTATATTACATTCTCCCCTCACAGGTGGTTCGGAGTCAGGAACCAAATAATTTTATCTTATTATTATTGATGTGCGGTATATATTTTGATTAACACCATAACGCACAAAGGTGGATTTTCAAAGTTGAGGAAGTAAGTTAGCTTTTCTAACATGAGGGGGAGATATGATAAACATTTGAGAAAATGTTATGTGGAATGAATTATCATGTGTACATATAGATCCTCGAATAAAATAATATGAACTTGAAGTTCATAAAAAGATAATCCATTAGCGATATATTGCAAAATATGTCAGTTACATTTGTTGACCCAAAGAAAGTAACTTTATTCTCAATGCAAATGCTCCTTATAGAATAAGTCCTAGAAGGACAATGTCTATAGTACACTTAAAGTATATAGACCAATCGGTTTCAAATAAACTTCTTGATAATGAAGATGAGCAAATGATAATAATCATAATAAAGGAGGCATGTGATCTAGAAGATCACATGACATAACACTTCATAAAATCTCAGGAGAGATTCAGGTACCTAAATATATGAATGAAGAGATCTCCATAGTATATCTATATGAAAATAAGGAGGTTGGAACCGATATAAAATGTTCGTCGACGACATCTATCATAGCGCTAAGTATAGATGAGGACCTCAAGTCTGTCGAATACATACACAAAAATTTTGGCCAAATAGAAGAGACATAATTCGAATAGAATTGGTTTCGTATGAAAGACATGTAGTTCAAATACTTGAAAGTATAAATTCAATGGTATGTTCAATCAGTTTTCGATATCTTATTTGTCTAGCATGACATGAAAACTTTGTATGCATCAAAAGTCTATTTATTTGGCTTATATGACTTAACAATCCCTAAAAGATTTAAATTGCTTAAAGCATATAGAATTCTTGATCATGAAGTACTACATCCTAAGTGCAATTTGTGCACATTTGTATCTTGCTTTAACTATAAGCATGATAATGTGATAGCAAGAATTTTCAAAGTGCAAGATATTCATTGAAGTTAATATGACTATTTTATTCATTAAATCTCTGTCGACGTCAACTTTCAAGAAGCTAGTTCACAACTTGGAATGGGAAGGCTCAAAGATGTGAATTGATGCTCTCATCATGAGGAATTAATACACATTGTACTCTTTTTTCCTTACAAGGTTTTGTCCCAATGAGTTTTCCTTGTAAGGTTTTTAATGAGACAACCAAAAGGTGTATTGTTAGATATGTGTACTCTTTTTTCTTCTCTAGAATTTTTCCCCACTGGGTTTTATTTTATTTAAGGTTTTAACGAGGCACATTATCTGTTGAATAGACATTCAAGGGGGAGTGTTATAAACAGTATTGTATTTATGGTGAATGTCTATATTTTGAAGAGATTTTAGGATTTGTTACTTGATGGCTAAGTCACTTTTTCCCTATAAATAAAAGGATTCTATTCTATTGTAATTAATCCCAAATTAATATGAATTCTTCCTTATTTTGCTCTACAATCTTCTTCTACTTTTATTGTTTCATAACACTATTAGACTTTTAAAGTATATCCAGCATATGCCAATTGAACCTTCAATGCTGGCTAGTAAAAAAATAGAAGAATTTGCGTGAAGCCCACGATTGATGATGTGGAAGTAATAACAAATGAAGCAAAGCCTTATAGCCTTGTCTAAACTAATCCGAAAGGAGGAAAAAGAGGAAAAATCTTTTTCCAGCATCTTCTTCTCCAAACTCTATCCTTTTGTCATCTTCTTCCACCAGATCTCTGTCTGCCTCCCCTCATCATATTTTCTTTTCATTTTTAATAAAATGAGTTTTGCATTTCAAATGTGTGAATATATTTTAAGGGGTCATTTGTTTGAAAACAAGTTATCTCAAGATTAATATCATCGTTAGATATTTCGGAATTGTTATTCCACTCTCCCATAGAGAAACAAATAATAATATAATCCTAGGATAACTTATCCCGAAGTAGTTATACTAAAATTTTAACTCAATCAAACGTGGGATAAACTAATTTCGGATTAATTCTGGGGTTAATTATCCCTTATGCCTTGTACCAAAGTAGCCCTAAGTGTCTAATAGAAAACACCTTTAATTGAAGTATCTAAATAAAAAACCATGGCAACTTTAAAGGGCTGCCTTTGTATTTGGCCTAAATTATTTTTATTTTATAAATAATTTTTGCAATGTCAGTGAAGAAATTTTGTAAATTTGAAAAATATAATTAAAAACGACTTGGATGTTGTTTACCTTGAAAATGGTAACTACAATTATGTTTGATTTAGTGGTTTTAAAAAAATGTGACTTATTTTTATGCTAGTTGTTAGGCAGTAGATGTTAAGTGTAAGTGAAGAAAATAAGAAATGCAAACTAATAGGGTCACAAGACTGGGCCTCGAGCTGGCTGGAGCAGAGCCTCGAGGTCTGGATGAGGCTAATAGCAATGAACAATTGATGAAGAATTAATGATAATGAGGGTCTCAAAGATGGCTTTTTGCGGTTAATAATGAGCAATAAATGAAGAACAATGAATGAACAATGAAAGAATAAACAATAAATGTGAAGAACAATTGTGTTAGCAAAGAGCATAGAATGTTGCATTGTATTCAATATGTTGTGTAATGATCCAAATCCCTTTATATTGGAGGGGTGGAAAATGCCATTGGTACAACTATATAATTGCTCAGTACTAACTTGTTCTATTCTTGCAGGCCTTGTCAGTTCCGATCACTTGCCCTTGGGAATTTCCCGCTTTTTCATGATTGTCGTCGATTTTCGTGCTGCCTCGAGGTATGCCACGATGAGTCTTCGGTATACCTTCTTGAGGCAGGTGCTCTAGGGATGAGCCTTGGATCATGCTCCGAGCCTATCGAGGCTGGGCTCGGAGTATCATAGAAGCCTCAAAATCGGTCTTCCTCGATCACCGATATGGACAACTGTACAACAGCCCCTAGGAGTTTGTCATCTTATTCGATGGACGACCCAAGGTTCGCGAGTGCATCGCCCTCGCTGTTCTGATCTCGGGGAATGTGGACTAGAGTCCATTCTTTGAAACGATGCAATATGACCTGAAGTTTGTCTAAGTATCTTTGCATCCTGTCTTCTCGAACCTCGAAGCTCCCATTAACTTGGTTAACTACCAGGAAGGAGTCGCATTTTGCTTCGACGACTTCTACTCCTAGGCGCTTGGCCAGCTCAAGATCTGAAATCATAGCCTCATACTCGGCCTTGTTGTTAGTGAATTTCAGAGTTTTTATAGATTGCCTAATCATCCAGCCCGTAGGTGGTGTAAGCACGTGATTTTCGCCCTATATGAATTACTCCCATAAATTCAAAACAAAATAATTTCTTTTCAATATTTGCAATTTTTGTGGATTTCGTGGCATTTTCTGTTAATTATTTGCATTTTGTCTGTGCATTTTATTTTGTTTAATTAATAAAAAATACAAAAATAGGTTGCATTTGCATTTAGGATTTAATTCTTGTATTTTTGAATTAATTAGTAATTTAGTGTTTTTTAAAAATGAGAAAATCACAAAATAGTTCATTTTAATTTTTTGAATTTTGGTAGTCTTTCTTTTTATTTGGTGTCTAATTATTGGTGTTAATAGTTATTTAGAGCTAATTAGTTTATTTGATGGGATAATTTGATTGGGAATTAATTTAGATTTTATTTTTAATTTTAGTTTGCAAGAAATTAGAAGAAAAATGAAAATGAAAAAATCAAAAAGATGAAAAATGAAAGTGAAAGGGAAAAATGGAATAAGAAATGAATTCAGTGTCGGGCCAAGTTTACCCCAGCCCAAATAGTTTCTCCATACCCAATAAATTTAGCCCAAAACCTGCCATGGAACCCGGTCCAGGCTCCGCCCCTCAACCCAAAACGACGTCGTTTCGCTGGGTTGATCTGAGCCGTTGAATTGATCTGATCGGACGGATCAGAACTGGGGAGGTAAGGATATTTATATGTCCAAACGTTTCCCAACCCCCCTCATTTCATCTCGTTCAGCCCCCCCTGAGACTATCATCAATAAACCCTAGCTCGCCGCCCCCTTTTCCCATTGCTCCAAACCCGGCGGCGCCACCATGAACCGCCACCAAAATTACACCAAACCCTCCTCTCCTTCTCCTGTTTCCAAATCCACACCTCTTTTCCCTCGAATCCCACCCAAACCTTTCGAATCTTAGATTCTAGGGTTCCTGACCTAAAGGTCGAAGATATTTTTGGCCATGCAAGTTCATCACTCCATAGTTCTCTGTGTTTCAAGGGTCTGATTGACCTCCAAATGACGTTAGTCGTGTATTCTTACCGAAGAATAGGCGAGTTGCACCATTTTGGGATTAAAGAAGATGTGTCTGATGATTTCAAACTTGAGTCGGTAAGTTTCTTGTCCCTTTCTTTCTTCGTTTCGTTTGTCATTGCTGCCCGGTTTTTCTCTTTTCTTGTTTTTTTTCTTTCCTCTTCTCCAACATGCTTTGAATGAAGTCAGTGTCAAGGATTAGTTCCCTTTGGGGACAGTTTATTCCCGGTAATTATAGCTGTTTTCATTTCCCCAGTTCTCCTTCCCAAAATACTAACCATTGCCTTCTACTTTCTTTTTAATTCTACTGACTGTTAAATTGATGTTCCTTCATTTTGGTATTTTGGTTTGAGGAAAATCAGCATTAGTTAGCTTAGTTCATTAACTGAATATTGATTATCGTGAGATTGCTTTTGTTTGCCTCAGTCCATTTGGTTCCGATTTGAGTCTAGGACCATATCTTTAGATTTCTAGATCCTGGGTTAGTTTGGATTTTGGGTAAATTCAGCCGTGGGTTAATTTGACCATAACTCATTTGGGGTTCAAGGTAATTTTCAAGGGTGAGAAGGGTATTTTAGGTAGTTTACTTAGGGAATCTTTTGATAACAACCTGAGGAAGCTTCCTAGAAGCTAAAAATCAGACTTGCTTGGCAAGCAAGTTAGAAATTTAGGGACCTTTGAGCAAAAAATAAAAATTGGAAAGGTCCAAAGGGCAAAAATAAACTCTTAAGGCCTGCCCTAGCCCCTTGCTTATAAAGGCATCATTTCTTCCCTTTCAAAAAGGAGGAGAATTCAGAGAGAAGAGGAGAAAATTCAAAAAATCAAAAATAGCTAAAATTTCATAAAATAACTGTTCCATTGAACTTTTTCTATGATTTCTGAGGTTTTCAATTTCTAAAACAATTTCTGACTCATCTGGGGTAAAAATGGATTGAATTTGGGGTTTTAAAGGTCTAGTTTAAAGTTCTCCATGGTCATTGCTCGACTGAAACTGGTTTTTGGGTTTGATGCGCATCACCTTAGCTTGAAACTTGTTTCACTGTTACATTGTTGTTGTTGGACTGAAGTTCTGATCCCTAATCATTTCTTTTCCTTCTATTTTGACTGTTGTACCCAGGTACTTCCTTCGCACTATTAATGGAAACGAAGTGTTTTGGCTAAGTTGTGATGTTGAATTATTTATTCAAGTTGAGGAAGTTGACAAATGTTGACTCCTTGTTGCTTAATGCCTATGTGATTTTACTTATTTTGTTTTGGTGTCCTTCCTTAGTCTGGCTACCTATGTGTAGTCATTCATATTATCTATTCTGTTTTACGGGTCAGATTTGAACTTGTTCGAATATAGTTGATTCAAGGCTGTTTTAAATCTTTTAATATGTATTATTTAAGGTTTTATGAGCCCACTGTATTATGGATCTGAGTCTTGTGTGTAATTTGGATCAACGTCATAATTTCTGAGTTTTGATCTGTGCATAGGTCCCATTTTAAAATTCGATTAGGGGTGCTTGTTTTTTTTTTGAAGAACGATGAGGCAAGCAACCAAAATTTAGAGGAAGTTAAGTGGTTAGGAATGAACAACAGGGGTACAGTCATCAACTTCATAATGTGTAATCATTTGCGTTGCTACATAAAGGTTTTGCAGACTCTAGTATGCGTTTGCAGAATTGCTTGTGTTTGATATTTGAGCTCTATCAGCTTTGACGCCAATGTTTTGGTCTAATATGAGTGTCGCCTATTAGTTTGTTTCAGTTATAAAAGATAATCTTGGATTTAATTCACTGCTATCTTCTTGTCTTACGTAATGTTTGTTTCCGTCGTCATTTTCCTTTGATTTGCCTATCTCAGGGATCGTGGGTATGTTGTGTAGCTTATCACTTAGTCCATTTGCCCTGTTTTGTTAGTTTTGACATTTGACTCGCCTGACACAATCGTATGATTGTGATATATGTTGGGCTACAGGAATGGGAATTAACCAAAACCCATTAGTAGTTAATAATGTTCACGTTTTAGGAATCAGTTGGGCCAAGTGCTTGAAATAAGAAGTTTAAAAGGAATGAGTCCCCCTTAATCACAGGCCCTTTCACCTAATCATCGAATTGGGAATTATATAACCCTTGAATAATCGTAGAAAAGCCTTTAGGGCCGTTCATTATACAATCGTGATTGTGTACACGTTCGCGTGACATAATTACGGTTCTAAAATCAATTCAGAGTATGCGTTCGCGCAACTTCGAATCAAACCTTTTCTTAATAATAAATTTGTTAGTAATATAGTACCTTTTAATCTAACTTAGTTCTTGTAGTTCGAGGTGTGCCATCCACAATTTAATCATATATGGCCCTCGTATTAATTTCATAATTTAGATATAACAAATAACCAATAATCATAGTTCGTTCTAGGCACGTTTAATATATTATCGTGGTCATGGACATGCTCGTGTGACATGATTATGATCTTAAAAACAAAACCGGAGTATGAGTTCGCGCAACTTTGGCCAAACGTTTCTTAATAAAGTGTTATTAATTGCGGACACGTTCGCGTGACATGATTTTTGACGCACCAAACAAATGGGTACGCATGACCCGTTTCAAGATAATTTTCTTAGTTTAAAAGCGGTAAGTGGTAAATACACACAGGTTGTAGATCAGTAATTGAACAATTTTTATAAGCCAAGTATAATCAAAGCGACCGTGCTAGAACCACGAAACTCGGGAGTGCCTAACACCTTCTCCCAGATTAACAGAATTCCTTATCCGGATTTCTGTGTTCGCAGATTGTATAACAGAGTCAATCTTTTCTCGATTCGGGATTTGAACCGGTGACTTGGAACACCATAAATTATTCCAAGTGGAGACTCTGATTTTAAATAAAGAAATAATCCCGTTTCGATTGTCACTTAAATTGAAAAAACTCCCTTATATGCCTCCCCGCGGGGTGTAGGTAAAAAAGAGGTGTGACAGCTCTGGCGACTCTGCTAGGGAACGAACCCAGAATCTCAGGTTCAGGGTTCAAGAATTCGAGCTTATTAATGATTTTTACTTGGCTTCATTTATTGTTAATATTATTGTATTCTGTGAATCTTTTGTGCTAAATGTTATTTGTTTATTGCTTTATTATTGTTTGAATTGTATATAAATGTTTTCTTATGCCACCTCTCTTGAGTCTTCTGAAAATGGTGCACACGTTCTCGTGACCCGCTTTTTCTGTGGAAATCATACCAAATAGAATGAGGCTGGGCAAGCGACAAGGCCGGGTAGACTTCAGTGCTCCCTGTACGTCGCCCCCTCTTCGGCCCCAGTTCTCCACTCGGGTACCCAAGTCTAGACCAAAACCCCAGGATTTAAACCCAGAAAAACACAGCTTCATGCCAGATCCCTAGTAGGAACGTTTGTTTGCATCATGTGCATTTGGATTAGGGGACTCAACACAGGGGTTGGGTCCGTCTAGGACAGGTGTGCCCGAAACAACAGACCATCCTGATGCATTCTATGTGCTATGTGTACATTTATTTGTTTTGGCTTGCATGCTGACCGGCTAGGAAAAACAAAGCAAAAGAAAAATCAAGAGTGATGTAGGGAAGGAAATAAAGACCGATTCTAAAGAAAGCCTCGGTATTTGAAAAACATCCCGAAACTCTTGCCAAAAATTTTCAAAAAAAAAAGTTATTCCAAAAGCGGCAAACACTGTGTTCTTACAAATGTGTCAAAACTGACCGAACTACGCAAGTCTGATTCTCACCGGATGTGGGATATGTAGGCAACCTACATAAGGTTCGGCCTTATTTTTTAAAAAAAAATAGAAAGAAAAACAAGAATAGAAAGTCGGTGGTTGAGTGAATACAGTCTGGATTTTGGTCAAAATAAGTCGATCCAGCTTCGGCAATGTCTTAAGCCGTTCTTGTTGAGATAGCCTCAAAGTATTTTTCAGTTGTCGAAAGGCTATTTTCGTAAAAGAATGGACAAGTTTGTGAAGGGTCATAAAATAATCCCCCTCCCCCCCAGCCTCAAAATTTATGTGAAATTGGGAAGGGGCTGCATTTGCAAAAACAGTCACTTGGCTAAAATTGGCATATAGGGGAAGAAATCATGGTCCTTTGATTTTTTTTTAATTTCTTCTTTTCTTTTCCTTTTTCTTTTCTTCCTAAAAAAAATGTTTCCAAAAGGGTCCACTCGAGTAAACCCTAACCT
Source organism: Nicotiana sylvestris (assembly GCF_000393655.2). NCBI lineage: Eukaryota > Viridiplantae > Streptophyta > Magnoliopsida > Solanales > Solanaceae > Nicotiana > Nicotiana sylvestris. Next base: position 88,996,670 of record NC_091061.1, read on the forward strand.
TAACCTTCCACAGGAACATAATGAATACCATCCAGGATCCGCCAGAAGTGGTCAGGGAACATGCTCAGTTGCACTTGCGTATGTGGTGGAGTGATCTAGATGAAGATGGTTAGAAATGGGTGAAAAAGCAATTGGGTGCTCTTATAAACATTTTTGAGATCAGACCACGGGAAAATCTGATCAAGGTTTTGGTAACTTTCTGGGATCCTGTCCACAATGTCTTTCGTTTCTCGGATTTTGAGATCACCCCTACTTTGGAGGAGATAGCCGGGTACATTGAATTCGGACGGGATTTGAGGAAGCAACAACTTATATTTCCAAGGGCTCCATCGGTGCACAAGTTCTTTGACCTCCTGAATATTAATAAACAGACCAATAAAGAACGTGTGAGCAACGGGTGTTGTGCTTTCCATTTCTTATACTTCAGGTTCGGCACTCTATTAGTTTTGAAATGCATGAAAAGGGTCTAAGCAACAAACAAGACAAGGGCCTTTGGCAAATTCATCGCCGGTTTGCATTTATTGTGGCATTCTTGGGGATCATGGTTTTTCCAAATGAGAAAGGGACGATGGATATTCGTATGGCTAGAATTGCACAAATCATCACTACCAAGGAAGATCATACACTTGCCCCATTGGTGATGGCAGATATCTATCGAGCATTGACTTTATGCAAAGCAGGGTCTCAACTTTTTGAAGGTTGCAGCATCCTTCTGCAAATGTGGTTGATCGAGCACCTTCGCCATTATCCCAGATTCATGAGTTATGGTTCGAGCCCGATTAACTTCATCATTAGTTTTGAGGAGAGGATAAAAAATTACAATGCAATAGAAGGGTTTGAAGCATGGGTTTCTCACTTGAAAGTTCTTAACGCATATCAGGTCGAGTGGACTATAGGATGGCTCCCAATGACAGAAACCATCTATATGACTGCTACCAAAGGCTACCTGAGGTTAATGGGCATAAGGAGTATTCAGCCATATGCACCGTAGAGGTTCTTGAGGCAATTGGGAAGGTATCGGATTGTGCCTGAAGATGAAGATCTAAGCACCCAGGTCATAGAGTTACATCCAGAAGCTGCATTGCCCAAGGCTGTAGTTCAGCAGGATTGGAATAGCTGCCGGTATCTAAAAAATGGCACCCAGGTACCAGACATCGCCAAGGGGGAAGTAGATCCAAATTATGCTGCTTGGTTTGAGGAAATGTATTATGTAAACAACGAGCCAAAGCCCGAAAGGCCCGCCAAAAGGCCTCATGTTCAAGCCTTTGATGATAAAATTCAGGAGAGGTTAGCTTGAGGGGAGAAGGTAAAGGAATATAGGGCCATCATCCATGATCTACGAGAAGAGTTGAGAAATGTCACCTTCAACAATGATTTGCGGGCATAAGAGGCCGAAGGTGAGGAGAAGATTGGTGCGAAAAAATGAAGCCCTCAGAGCTCAGGTTCGACAGTTGAAAATTGAAGCCGAGAACCCAAGCCGAAGCAGGAAAGATGAAAGGCTCATTTATAACCTTACTCAAAAGGTACATGACTATGAAGATGACCTGCAGAAAGCTGAGTTTGAACTAGCAAAAGCACACGCAAGGTTGGCTAAAAGTGCCAAAAGGCGTGCAACTTTCGTTCAACAGATGAAAGAAAGATATAAAAAAGGGGTCACAGGTTGGGAAAAGGCGATTGGCAACCTCGAAGGTGAAATGGCTAAACAAGCCAAAAAATTTAAGGCTGACAGAGAACATTATTACGCCTTAATGGCACGGCTAGAAAGAGACTTGCAACAACTCCAAGAGTAGAACCAGGTAGCTGAACGAACTTTGGAAGCCAAAACCGAACAAATTGGGCGTTTGTTGCAAGAGAAGGGCTTCATAAGAGAGAGAGTCAAAACGGTCGCCAACTACATCGCGATGAAGTGCAGTAGCTGTGAGGATATGACTAGATCTATGTTCTTCGCTACTGTGATGATTTTTGTTCGCCGTGTAATGGAAGATCTCCACCACCTTCAAGGGGATTTAGCGAGTCGGCCCGCGGCAAGGCCGAATGATGCCCCGCGGGTCCCGGGGGCAATTGAGGAATTGATGTATTCGTGATTTCTTGAGTTTGTATTTTCTTTCCGTTAAAGTTTGCTAGTTTGTCTCGGAGTTTGTATTTCTTTTATCAGAGTATGTGGGTTGTTTTTCAAGTCTGTATTTTGTCTTTCATCAGAGTCTGTTAGTTTCTGTTTAAGTTTATTTCCAAGTCTTATTATGAAAATTTGAAAATTCCAAAAATATGTTTTTATCTCCAAGAACTATGCTTGGTCTGATTCATGCGGGGTCATGATACGTAGGCAATCTCCATAGGATTCGACCGTAACCAAATGAGAAAGAGAAAAAGAAAATAAGAGAAAAAACAAGAGAGTAAAGAAAAGAAAAAGAGCGGAAAAACAAGAAAGAAAAGAGAGAAAATAAGAAATCAAGAGAGAATAAAAAACAAAGAGAGAACAGAGACAAGAGTGAAAGGAAGGAAAAGAAAAAGAGAAAAAGGGGGAAGTTTGCAATCGAAAGTAAGAAAAGGTCAGGATGACGCATGCAACCGATCAAATACATAATAGAGACGATTAACTGTTTAGGTGTATTCATGCCCAATGTGCGGTTACCAATCTGTTAAAGCCTAATCGCTAACAAGGTTGTTGTTTGATGTATTGAGTTCAGGCAGGTGGTTAGTTGATTGACATTCTGGCAACTCACTCATACAACACCCGATCAAAAGACAGGCTGAATATGGCCAACCAAGAACTAGAGACAAGTATTGTTGACCCGTGAAAAGAGGTGGAAGAACTAGATGTTAATGCAATGAGGGAAGAGATGTATAAGTTAAAGCAGTAGATGGCTGAAATGTACCAAGCTTGGGCCAAAGGGTATCCACCACCGGTTTATCCCGCCAACCCTACTTATATCCCACCATCAGCCCAACCTCCGGAGCCTCCCACTGTGAACTCATCTCCAGCCTTTCCCCTCTACCAAGAATGCTATGGCGCCACTTCCCATACTTCCCAAGACCCACCACCCAAACAAGTCCAATACCCCCCACCAATTACACCTATTTTTGTGGCACCTCCACCTGCTACATTACACCGATCTTCTAGTGAACCTCTGTTCCAAACTCACGATAACCAGTACTATCCCCCTGAACACACCTTCAAAGTTCCAGAACCATATTATTACACCCCTTATCTTGATCTCCTAGCAGAGACCGAGAAGCCACCCAAAAATCCCGAGCATGAAGAGATGATTCGAAAGGTCAAAAGCTTAGAACAATCATTCAGAGATATGAGTGGGTTGGGAGGTCAAGTAAGTGTGGCCTATAAAGATTTATGTCTGTTCCCAGATGTTCAGTTGCCAGCAGGGTTCAAAATGTCCAAGTTTGATCTGTACGACGGGCATGGTGACCCACTAGCACACTTAAGAGGAGTCTATAGCAAGATGAGAGGAGCAGGTGGAAGAGATGAATTGCTGATGGCATATTTCAGCCAAAGTTTGAGTGGCTCGGCATTAGAATGGTATACCAGACAAGATCACAACAGGTGGTACACATGGGATGATTTGGCCCAAGTTTTTGCCTGCCATTTTCAGTACAACCTCGAAATTATCCCAGACCGTCTGTAACTGACAAAGATTGAGAAGAAGCCCGGTGAGAGCTTTAGGGAATATGGATTACTTTGGAGAGAGAAAGCAGCGAGGGTTGACCCTCCGATGAAAGAAAGCGAGATGGTTAATTATTTCTTGCAGGCTTTGGAACCCACTTATTTTGGTCACTTAGTGTCAGTAGTAGGTAAGTCCTTTAATGAAGTTGTAAAAATGGGAGGCATGGTTGAGGAAGGACTCAAGTCCAACAAGATCATGAGTTATTCAACAATCAAGGCGACTACCCAGGCCATTCAAAACGGTACTAGAGGGGTACTCGGGAAGAAGAAAAAAGAGGATGTTGCTACAATTGAGTCGGGAGCTTGGGTTGGATCCAGGAACATCCCACGGTAATACAACCCTCCACGACCCTACCACTAAACTTACCACCACAATCCATATAGTCCACCACAAAACTACTACCCACCGCCCGATCCCCATTTTTCTGTCCATCATGCATAAACCTATACCCAACCTCCCGCTCACGCACAATGGCGTGCGCCGGCTCCACAAAGTCCATACCTAGCTCCACAAAATGCCCATGCACCCCCGAGAGCCTACCGAAATCCCCCTGGGACAAGTTTTCGGTCAAATCAAGCATTTAAGAATGAGAGGTTGCAGAAATAGAAGACCTTCACTCCTTTGGGAGAATCATATGCTAGTCTATTCCATCGACTGAGACAGTTGGGTATGTTGAATCCGATCGAGGCTAAACTGCCGAATCCCCCTCCCAGAAATCTTGACCGCTCGGTGAGTTATGAGTATTGTTCAGGGACCCCGGGTCACGACACAGAGAAATGCTGGAAATTGAAAACAACTATTCAAGATATCATTGATACTAATCGGATCGAGGTCCAAGACTCGGAGGCTCCCAACATCAACCAGAACCCATTGCCGGCCCATCATGAGACTAATATGATTGAGATAGTGCATAAGGGAGGGAAGCCTAAGAAGCCTTCGGAAATTGTCATGATGATTCGGGCTAGTGAAGCCAAGCCATTTGAAAAGTCAACAAGTGAAAAGTCTGTGATCAAGTTGAACGGGGCAAATAATGAACCATTTGTGGAGGTCAAGAAGGGGTTCTCAAGTGACGTTGCAGGAAAACATGAAAGAGCAAAAGTGGTTGTGCCAAGAGTGACGAACAAGCCTGTGGTAATTGTGAATGGCGCCTGCACAGATCCTGTCATTATCAAACTGATAACTCAATTACCCATAGTCAATAGCAAGGCAGTCCTATGAAATTATGAACGAGTGACAGTGACTTACAAGGGGAAAGAGGTTAAAGAAGAAGTGTGTGAGACTCATGGTTTGACTCGATCGGGGAGATGCTTCGCCCCCGAAGAATTGATAAAAGCTAAGACCTCAAAAGCTAATCCAGTGTTGGTGAAGAAAGCGGTGACTGAGGAAGAAGCAGAAGAATTTTTGAGAAATATGAAAGTACAGGACTATTCCATTATGGAGAAGTTAAGGAAGACACTAGCTCAGATCTTGCTTTTGTCATTATTGATCCATTCAGACGAACACCGTCGTGCTTTGATGAAGATCTTGAACGAAGCCCACGTTCCTGACAAAATCTCAGTAAACCAATTGGAAAAGATAGCTAACAAGATATTTGAGGTAAACCAAGTCACTTTTTCTGATGATGAGTTACCAGTGGAGGGTACTGAGCACAATAGAGCCCTCTATCTGATAGTGAAATGTGAGAATTCCATGGTTACTCAGGTACTAGTTGACAATGGTTCCAATGCAAATATTTGCCCTCTTTCCACTATGAACAAGTTGAAGGTGGATGATGAGAGAATTCACAAGAACAGTATCTGCGTTCGGGGATTCGATGGTGGAGGGAAAGATTCAGTCGGGGACATAGTGCTCGAGCTTACAATAGGGCCAGTTGAATTTACTATGGAATTCCATGTGCTCGATGTGGCTATTTCTTACAATCTGTTGTTAGGTCGACCCTGGATTCATGCTGCCAAAGCGGTCCCGTCTACTCTGCACCAAATGGTTAAGTTTGAATGGGATAGACAGGAAATTGTTGTGCATGGCGAAGACAATTTGTGTGTTCCCAGTGATGCCATTGTTCCATTCATAGAGTTTGAAGATTGCAAGGGGCCGTGGGTCTATCAGGTTTTTGACACGGTAGCGGTAGAGAAAGTTCCTAAAGGGAAGTGCGTGCCAACTCCAAGGGTAGCTGCTGCATCAGTCATGGTAGCCATTGAAATGTTGAAAAATGGTTTTGTACCGGGTAAAGGTTTAGGCGCATCTCTGCAAGGTATCGTACAACCGATTTCTCTTCCTAAGAACTTGGATACATTTGGTTTGGGGTTCAAGACCACAGTCGCAGACATGAGAAGAGCCAGAAAAATGAAACAGATAGCATGGTCCCTTCCAAAGACAGTCCCGCGTCTTTCCCGATCATTTGTCAGGCCTGGTACCAGAAAGCGCCCAGTGATGTCGGCTCCCATTTCGGTGGTTGATGTGGATGAAGATTTGATTGAAAGGTTCGAGAGGATATTCGTCGATGTGAACGTGTTGGAAGCTGGAGAGGTTTATAGCAAGGCGGATGTGCAGTTTGTTGGGCCCGATGCAAAGATTAACAATTGGGAAGCTACTCATCTCCCCACCAGGAGGGAGTTTTGGTAGTTTACTTTGATTTTCTTTCAATTTATCTAGATTATTCCAGGGTTGTAATTCAGATTCCATGATCCGTCCGTTTGGATGTGTCAACCCCGTTGTCTTTAATTTCAATGAAATGCAATTTCTCTTTTACTTTCTTCCTAATAGTTTTATTTTTGCTTTCTTTTTTCCTTGTACAGTTCATTTTATGCTGGCTTCAGTGATATGACATGCATGCGGAATCTCTGGCCCAGTCATAAAAGCCAATCTAGTTCTGAAATAGTACTTCAAGAAATAGAGTGTAATGTCGAATCGGAATATGATGAGGATGAAGCCTTTGAAGAGATTAGTAAAGAATTAAGCCATTTTAAAGAAAAACCCGAGCCTAACCTGAGTGACATAGAAGCAAACAATTTAGGGGACCAAGATAATGTCCGGAAAACTAAAATAAGTGTCCATCTTGAACCACAACTCAGAGAGGAGATAATTAAAACACTGTTCGAGTATAAAGATGTTTTTGCATGGTCCTATGATGACATGCCAAGTCTAAGCACCGGCTTGGAGGTTCACAAATTGCCCACTGATCCGGCATTTCCCCTATCAAGCAGAAGCTGAGGAAATTTAAAACTGATATGAGTGTGAAAATCAAAGAAGAGGTCACCAAACAGTTCGATGCAAAGATCATTCGGGTCACTCGGTATCCCACTTGGTTAGCCAATGTAGTGCATGTGCCAAAGAAGGATGGCAAGACCAGGGTGTGTGTTGACTATCGAGACCTCAACAAGGCAAGTCCCAAGGATAATTTTCCACTACCGAACATCCATATATTGATCGATAATTGCACCAAACATGAAATTGATTCTTTTGTGGATTATTACACGGGCTACCACCAGATCTTAATGGACGAGGAGGACGCGGAAAAGACAACATTCATCACGCCATAGGGAATATATTGCTATCGGGTTATGCCATCTGGTTGAAAAATGCCGGGGCAACCTACATGAGGGCAATGACGACCATATTCCATGACATAATACACAGGGAGATCTAGGTTTATGTGGATGATGTGATTGTAAAGTCTAGAAAGCAGTCTGACCATGTCAGAGATCTAAGAAAGTTCTTCCAAAGGCTTTGCAGGTACAATCTCAAGCTCAACCCTGCAAAATGCGCGTTCGATGTTCCGTTTGGAAAGTTGTTGGGATTCATAGTTAGCCGACAAGGTATTGAATTAGACCCGTCAAAAATCAAGGCCATCCAGGAATTACCACCTCTAAAGAACAAGACTGAGGTGATGAGTCTGTTGGGAAGATTGAATTACATCAGCCGGTTTATTGCTCAGCTCACAACAACTTGTGAGACTATCTTCAAACTATTAAAGAAAGATGATGTAGTCAAGTGGACAGATGAATGCTAGGAAGCATTTGATAAGATAAAAGGGTACTTGTCAAACCCAGCTGTGTTGGTCCCAACAGAACCAGGGAGACCTTTGATTCTGTATTTGACAGTCTTGGACAATTCATTTGGATGTGTGTTGGGACAGCATGACATTATCGGCATGAAAGAGCAGGCCATTTATTATCTCAACAAGAAGTCCACAACTTACGAGGTTAAGTATACTTAACTTGAGAGAACGTGTTACGCCCTCACTTGGGTGGCACAGAAGTTGAAGCACTATTTGTCATCTTACACTACTTACCTCATCTCTCGTTTGGATCCGTTAAAGTATATCTTTAAGAAGCCTATGCCCACAGGGAGGCTCGCAAAGTGGCAAATCTTGCTCACAGAATTTGACATCGTCTATGTGACTAGGACTGCAATAAAAGCCCAGACATTGGCTGATCATTTAGATGAGAATCCAGTAGACGAAGAATATGAACCTTTGAAGACTTACTTCCCTAGTGAAGAAGTAATGCACATTGATGAATTGGAACAGATTGAAAAGCCAAGATGGAAACTTTTCTTTGATGGGGCTGCTAACATGACAGGCATTGGGATAGGAGCGGTACTTATTTCTGAAACAGGGCATCACTACCCTATTACGGCTCAGCTTCGATTCTACTGTACTAACAACATGGCGGAATACGAGGCATGCATTTTGGGTTCGATGATGGCTGTAGATATGGGTGTCCAAGAAGTCTTGGTCTTGGGTGACTCGGATCTTCTGGTACACCAGATTCAGGGAGAATGGGAAACACATGATTTAAAACATATATCGTACCGGCAATGCTTACATGATCTTTGTCAACGGTTTCAATCAATAGAGTTCAGGCATATTCCGAGGATCCACAATGAGGTCGCCGATGTGTTGGCTACTCTGGCATCAATGTTGCATCATCCAGATAAGGCTCATGTAGACCCGTTGCATATTCAGGTCCGTGATCAGCATGCTTATTGTAACATGGTGGAGGAAGAGCTCGATGGGGAGCCTTGCTTTCACGACATCAAATAATACATCCGTAGGGGAGTATACCCGGCATAAGCCATAGGTGATCAAAAGAGAACAATTCGTCGCTTGGCAAGTGGATTTTTCTTCAGTGGAGGAGTTTTATACAAAAGAACTCTAGATCTTGGGTTATTGAGATGTGTAGATGCCAGACAGGCCGCAACTATCATGACTGAGGTACACTCCGGGGTTTGTGGACCCCACATAAGTGGGTACGTGTTGGCAAAGAAGATTCTCCGAGCAGGTTATTATTGGCTCACTATTGAACGAGATTGTATCATTTTCATACGTAAATGTCATCAGTGCCAAGTGCATGAAGATTTGATTCATTCTCCACCATCCAAATTACATACAATGTCTGCACCATGGCCTTTCGTTGCTTGGGGAATGGATGTCATTGGGCCAATCGAGCCAGCAACATCCAACGGGCACAGGTTTATTCTGGTGGCCATCGATTATTTCACCAAGTGGGTAGAGGCTAAAACATTCAAGTCTGTAACCAAGAAGGCGGTGGTTGATTTTGTGCATTCAAATATCATTTGCCGGTTTGGGATACCGAAGGTGATCATTACAGACAATGGGGATAATCTCAATAGTCATCTGATGAAAGAGGTATGCCAGCAATTCAAGATTACACATCGCAATTCTACCCCATACCGCCCTAAGGCAAACGGAGCAGTTGAGGCGGCCAACAAGAATATAAAGAAGATACTTCAAAAAATGGTGGAAGGTTCTAGGCAGTGGCATGAGAAGTTGCCATTTGCATTGCTCGGTTATCGCACTACTGTCCGTACTTCAGTAGGGCCGACTCCTTATTTGTTGGTGTATGACACCGAAGCAGTGATACCCGCAGAAGTGGAAATTCCATCCCTTCGAATTATCGCAGAGGCTGAGATCGATGATGATGAGTGGGTCAAAGCCCATCTAGAGCAATTAAGTTTGATTGATGAAAAGAGACTAGTAGCAATGTGTCATGGCCAGTTGTATCAACAGAGAATGGCAAGAGCGTACAATAAGAAGGTGCGTCCACAGAAGTTTGAAGTGGGTCAGTTAGTATTGAAACGCATTCTTCCCCATCAGGTTGAAGCAAAAGGAAAGTTTGCCCCAAATTGGTAGGGGCCATTCGTTGTGACTACAGTGTTGTCCAATGGTGCATTGTATTTGACAGATGTAAAAGGCAAATGTGTGGAGATGGCTATCAATTCTGATGCAGTCAAGAGATACTATATATGATTTCTTTGTTTGATTGTACTTGTTTGTATTTGGCATGACTCGAATATTGGAATGACGAAGGCATTTTGTTCTGCTATCTAAACACTTTATCCCTTGTCACCCATCTTGATCCTTATTTGTTTTCTTTCATACCCCTCTTTCGGAATCAGTAGAAAAGATCAGGAACACAAACGTGAAAGATAAGTAAAGGAAAAGAAGAAAAAAAAAAGAACAAAAGGGAGAGAAGAAAAATGAAAATCGAAAAAAGAGAAGGAAAAAAAAGAAAAGGAAAAAAGAAAGAGAAAGAAAAGAATGAAAAGAAAAAAAAAAGAAAAAGAAGAAAACCAACAAAAAGAGAAAAAGAAGGAAAAAAGAGAAAGAAAAGAAAGAGAAAAAGAAAATTACAACAACAAAGTAATCTCTATGACATGAACTACGTTCGACCTGATTCCTTTTAAGGATACGTAGGCAGCCTCACGGTTCGGTCCCATCAAAATAAAAATCCAAAAGTCCCCAAGCAAGAAACTGGGGTAGAAGTTGTGATTAATGTTAGAAATCTGATTCCGAAAGTTATAATTTTGAACCCATTCTAATTGTTTTGAGCCTTTCATACCCTTTCTTTCTAACCCTGTCCGAAATCCCACATTATGGTCCAAAGAAAGACCTTTTGATTAGTCTTTGAGAAATGTCAAGTCGAGCAGATAAAGCTAATTCATGGCAGGGGCAACACTCTAGTTCAAGCCGGAGAGCCTTATTGGTGAAAATCTTCACAGGCACTGTAAGAAGACGGGAGTTGAGAGAAATAAAATGAGAGAGTCTTATTGGTGAAAACCTTCACAGGCACCGCAAGGCGACGGGAGTTGAGAGAAATTAAAATGAGAGAGTCTTATTGGTGAAAACCCTCACGGGCAACTTAAGGCAAAATTGAGGTGAAAAGTCTGTTGGTGGAAAACTGTTTCAAGGCACCGCAGGATGAACAAGGTCAAGGTTTGGGTAAAGTAATCAAGTTATGGAAGTTCTAGGGCAACAAAGTACGGCAACTGAAAGCTGATTGGTTGGACAGATTGGGCTGATTAGTCCGAAATGCATGTCATGATCATTGGTACCAGTTGTTCCAGTCAGATAAGGTTCTTTTCTTTCTCCTTTTAGTAGTCATACGGTTTTGGATTCTTCGTATCCCTAACTCGCTAAATCATTGCATTTCATTTTTTTCTTTTGGGGGTTTATTTATCTAAGATGTTTCAATGTCAGTCCTACTCAAAGCAAGTGAAAAAGGATTTCAAGGCTCACTACCAACTTCCATAATTGCAAAGCATAGCGTGGTCAGAGTATATTAAGGATAACATGATGTAAAGGGGGTACAAGGAATCACCGCAAATTTTATTGGTGGAATGATTTGGTAATGTCATGGAAATGCAAAGGTTCAGATAAAGGGGTCAGAGGTGAAACAACAGCATGGATATAGAACACTCGGGTCATTCAAGTTATGGGTTTTGAAAGTCAGCCGGGAAGTCAAGCGATTCTTAGCTAGTGCAGAGGAAGCTAATCAAAACAAAGCATGACAGCGGAGAGGTCTTCAACGAAGGATGCCGTCAACTAACCACCACATTTAAAAACTGACAAGATTTTTCTTTGATTAAAACAGGGGTAGAAAATTTTGGTTGTTTCGGGAAAATCCTCCGCAAGGAAAGTCGAGCACCAAATAGGTTTGACGATAAACTCTCAGGTCCCTCCTGAATAATGGGATTTAATTGGAAATTTTTAGGACCCTCCTGAAAAATGGGACCTAGCTTAAAAATTAAAACAATCATGAGTATTAAAATCTAGCATAAATGTACCCCAAGGAGTGTAAGATGGTTTCAAGTTCGCATGCTTGAGATGGGATTTAGTTTTAAAATTTTCAGGACCCTCTTGGATAATGGGATTTAATTTCAGAATTCCAGGATCCTCCTGGATAATGGGACTTAGTTTTAAAGTTTCGGTTAGACAACAACATTTAGCGTAAATCCTGCTGTAGGGTAGTATAATTCAACTATAAAAGCTGTCACTATTGAGATAAAATTTGATCTTGGATTTTCAGGACCCTCCTGGATAATGGGGAGTAGTTTAAGACTTTCTTAGATAACAAGATGTAGCAGAAGTCATGCTTTTAAAAGATATAGCGTAGATTTGAAATTGTCATCAGGACCCCCCTGAATAATGAGACCTAGCTTTCAAATTCTTAGTAATATGATTCAATTTAACACTCACATATGTGCCCAGCTACCAAACTGGGGCAGAAAGTTTTCTTTGTTTTGTCTATTTTGTTGAAATTAGGTACCCGTTTAGAGAGCAGGGAATACATTTCAAGTCAGCAGTCAGGAGCCCGCCTGGAGAGTAGGGAATACATTTCAAGTTTAATAGTTAGGAGCCCGCCTGGAGAGCAGGGAATATATTTCAAGTTCGAAGACAGGAACCCGCCTGGAGAGCAGGGAATACATTTCAAGTCAGCCATCAGGAGCCCACCTGGAGGGCAGGGAATACGTTTCAAGTCTAGCAGTCAGGAGCCCTCCTAAAGAGCAGGGAATATATTTCAAGTCAGCAGTCAGGATCCCGTCTGGAGAACAAGGGAGTACAATTCAAGTTTTAGCTTTCAAGTTCTTATTGATAGTTGGTAATTTGATTCGCTTTACACTTACATATGTCCCCAGATACCCAAATTGGGGCAGGAAATTTCCTTTATTTTTGTCTATTTCGTTGAAGTCAGAAGCCCGCCTGGAGAGCAGGGAATACATTCAAGTTCAGCAATCAGGAGCCCGCCTGGATAGCAGGGAATACATTTAAGTTCATGCAGACAAGTGTCCACCTAGAGAAAAGAAAAACATCTCAAAATGTAGTTGGCAGTCAAGCATCCACCTGGAGAAAAGGAAAACATCTCAGATTACAATTCAAGGCGGCAACAAAGGGATTCTACCGGGAGAATACAAGTCAACAAGGCAACAAGAACTACTAGAGCAAGTCTGAAGTTATAGATAGGATTTTTTAATGCATAGATCATAGTCTAGTCTAGCTTCTTTTTATTTTGACATGGTGTAATAAGGGGTTCAGTAAGCAGTAGCAGCGGCAGCCGCAACAGTGAAATCACAACTTCATGGTAGTCCCGGCTACCAAACTTCCAAAACTACACTGACCTGATTCCTTTATAGCCAAGGATATGTAGGCAACCTCTGAAGCAGGGTGCGGTCAAATCTTTTAAAATGCTTCCCATAGAATATTCCAACTGGCAAAAATCGCTCGTATCCGCTCACTTTATCTTGGCACGAAAACTCTTCGTGTTTCCGGGCAAAGAGGGACAGCTGTGAGTATGTGATTTTTGCCCTATATGAATTACTCCCATAAATTCAAAACAAAATAATTTTTTTTATTATTTGCAATTTTGGTGGATTTCGTGGCATTTTCTGTTAATTATTTGCATTTTGTCTGTGCATTTTATTTTGTTTAATTAATGAAAAATACAAAAATAGGTTGAATTTGCATTTAGGATTTAATTCTTGTATTTTTGAATTAATTAGTAATTTAGTGTTTTTTAAAAATGAGAAAATCACAAAATAGTTCATTTTATTTTTCGAATTTTGGTATGTCTTTCTTTTTATTTGGTGTCTAATTATTGGTGGTAATATTTATTTAGAGTTAATTAGTATATTTGATGGGATAATTTGATTAGGAATTAATTTTGGTTTTATTTTTAATTTTAGTTTGCAAAAAATTAGAAGAAAAATGAAAATGAAAAAATGAAAATGATGAAAAATGAAAGTGAAAGGGAAAAAAGGAATAAGAAATGAATTCAGTGTTGGGCCAAGTTTACCCCAGCCCAAATAGTTTCTCCATACCCAATCAATTTAGCCCAAAACCTGCCATGGAACCCGGTCCAGGCTCCGCCCCTCAACCCAAAACGACGTCGTTTCGCTGGGTTGATCTGAGCCGTTGAATTGATATGATCGGACGGATCAGGACTGGGGAGGTAAGGATATTTATATGTCAAAACGTTGCCCCACCCCCCTCATTTTATCTCGTTCAACACCCCCTGAGACTCTCATCAATAAACCCTAGCCCGCCGCCCCCTTTTCCCACCATTCTAAACCCGGCGGCGCCACCATGAACCACCACCAAAATTACACCAAACCCTCCCCTCCTTCTCCTGTTTCCAAATCCACACCTCTTTTCCATCGAATCCCACCCAAACCTTTCGAATCTTAGATTCTAGGGTTCATGACCTAAAGGTTGAAGATATTTTTGGCCATGCAAGTTCATCTCTCCACAGTTCTCTGAGTTTCCAGGGTCTGATTGACCTCCAAATGACGTTATTCGTGTATTCTTGCCGAAGAATAGGCGAGTTGCACCATTTTGGCATTAAAGAATATGTGTGTGATGATTTCAAACTTGAGTCGGTAAGTTTCTTGTCCCTTTCTTTCTTTGTTTCGTTTGTCATTGCTGCCCGGTTTTTCTCTTTTCTTGTTTTTTTCTTTCCTCTTCTCCAACGTGCTTTGAATGAAGTCAGTGTCAAGGATTAGTTCCCTTTGGGGACAGTTTATTCCGGGTAATTGTAGCTGTTCTCATTTCCCCAGTTCTCCTTCCCAAAATACTAACCATTGCCCTCTGCTTTCTTTTTAATTCTACTGACTGTTAAATTTATGTTCCTTCATTTTGGTATTTTGGTTTGAGGAAAATCAGCATTAGTTAGCTTAGTTTATTAGTTGAATATTGAATATCGTGAGATTGTTTTTTTTGCCTCAGTCTATTTGGTTCTGATTTGGGCGTAGGACCATATCTTTAGATTTCTGGATCCTGGGTTGGTTTGGGTTTTAGGTAAATTCAGCCGTGGGTTAATTTGACCAATAACTCGTTTGGGGTTCAAGGTAATTTTTAGGGGTGAGAAGGGTATTTTAGGTAGTTTACTTAGGGAATCTTTTGATAACAACCTGAGGAAGCTTCCTAGAAGCTAAAAATCATACTTGCTTGGCACGCAAGTCAGAAATTTAGGGACCTTTGAGCAAAAAATAAAAATTGGAAAGGTCCATAGGGCAAAAATGAACTCTTAAGGCCTGCCGTAGCCCCTTGCCTATAAAGGCATCATTTCTTGCCTTTCAAAAAGTAGGAGAATTCAGAGAGAAGAGGAGAAAATTCAAAAAATCAAAAATAGCTAAAATTTCATAAAATCACTGTTCCATTGAACTTCTTCTGTGATTTCTGAGGTTTTTAATTTCTGAAACAATTTCTGACTCATCTAGGGTAAAAATGGATTGAATTTGGGGTTTTAAAGGTCTGGTTTGAAGTTCGTTGTGGTCATTGCTCGACTGAAACTGGTTTTTGGGTTTGCTGCGCATCACCTTAGCTTGAAACTTGTTTCACTGTTACATTGCTGTTGTTGGACTGATGTTCTGATCCCTAATCATTTCTTTTCCTTCTATTTTGACTGTTGTACCCAGGTACTTCCTTCGCACTATGAATGGAAATGAAGTGTTTTGGCTAAGCTGTGATGTTGAATTATTTATTCAAGTTGAGGAAGTTGACAAATGCTGACTCCTTGTTGCTTAATGGCTAGGTGAATTTACTTTATTTTGTTTTGGTGTCCTTCCTTAGTCTGGCTTCCTAGGTGTAGTCATTCATATTATCTGTTCTGTTTTAAGGGTCAGATTTGAAATTGTTCCAATATAGTTGATTCAAGGCTATTTTAAGGCTGTTTTAAGGCTTTTGAGCCCATTGTATTGTGGATCTGAGTCTTGTGTGTAATTTGGATCAACATCATAATTTCTGAGTTTTGATCTGTGCATAGGTCCCATTTTAAAATTCAATTAGGGGTGCTTGTTTTTTTGAAGAACGATGAGGCAAGCAACCAAAATTTAGCGAAAGTTAAGTGGTTAGGAAGGAACAGCAGGGGTACAGTCATCAACTTCATAATGTGTAATCATTTGCGTTGCTACATAGAGGTTTTGCAGACTCTAGTATGAGTTTGCAGAATTTCTTGTGTTTGATATCTGAGCTATGTCAGCTTTGACGCCAAAGTTTTGGTCTAAAATGAGTGTCGCCTATCAGTTTGTTTCAGTTATAAAAGAAAATCTTGGGTTTAATTCACTGCTCTCTTCTTGTCTGACATAATGTTTGTTTCCGTCGTCATTTTCCTTTGATTTGCCTATCTCAGGGATCGTGGGTGTGTTGTGTAGCTTATCACTTAGTCCATTTGCCTTGTTTTGTTAGTTTTGACATTTGGCTCGCCTGACACAATCGTATGATTGTGAGATATGTTGGGCTACGGGAATGGGAATTAACTAAAACCCATTAGTAGTTAATAGTGTTCACATTTTAGGAATAAGTTGGGCCAAGTGCTTGAAATAAGAAGTTTAAAAGGAATGAGTCCCCCTTAACCACATGCCCTTTCACCTAATCATCGAATTGGGAATTATATAACCCTTGAATATTCGTAGAAAAGCCTTTAGGGTCGTTCAATATACAATCGTGGTTGTTTACACGTTCGCGTGACATAATTACGGTTCTAAAATCAATTCAGAGTATGCGTTCACGCAACTTCGAATCAAACCTTTTCTTAATAATAAATTTCTTAGTAATATAGTACCTTTTAATCTAACTTAGTTCTTGTAGTTAGAGGTGTGCCATCCATAATTTAATCACATATGGCCCTCGTATTAATTTCATAATTTAGATATAACAAATAACCAATAATCATAGTTCGCTTTAGGCATGTTTAATATATTATCGTGGTCGTGGACACGCTCGCGTGACGTGATTATGATCTTAAAAACAAAACCGGAGTATGCGTTCGTGCAACTTTGGCCAAACTTTTCTTAATAAAGTGTTATTAATTGTGGACACGTTCACGTGACATGATTTTTGACGCGCCAAACAAATAGGTACGCGTGACCCGTTTCAAGATAATTTTCTTAGTTTAAAAGCGGTAAGTGGTAAATACACACAGGTTGTAGACCAGTAATTGAACAATTTTTATAAGCCAAGTATAATCAAAGCGACCGTGCTAGAACCACGGAACTCGGGAGTGCCTAACACCTTCTCCCGGATTAATAGAATTCCTTACCCGGATTTCTGTGTTCGCGGATTATATAACAGAGTCAATCTTTCCTCGATTCGGGATTTGAACCGGTGACTTGGAACACCATAAATTATTCCAAGTGGTGACTCTAATTTTAAATAAATAAATAATCCCATTTCGATTGTCACTTAAATTAGAAAAACTCCCTTATACGCTTCCCCGTGGGGTGTAGGTAAAAAGGAGGTGCGACAGGTGGTTTCAGAACGATGTCGAGCCCAGACCCTTTTATGTTTGAGGCACTATCGTTGAATAGGGTCTATACCCCCGATGATGTGCCCATCTCTGGAAAGAGTTCTTTCTCTACCTCGGGCATGAGGACAGGTGTAAAATCAGCCAGAAAGTCCACCAAAATTTGGGACTTGATGGCCGTCCGAGGTTGATACTCGATATCATACCCTTCGAGTTTGATGGCCCATTTGGAAAATCTACCCAATAGTTCAGGCTTGTGCAAGATGTTTCGAAGAAGGTATGTTGTTAAAACACATATACGATGGCATTGAAAATAAGGTTTTAATTTTCGAGATGCACTTATTAATGCAAGAGCTAATTTTTCTAAGTGGGGATACCTGGTTTCAACATCTCCTAGAGTCCGACTTACGTAATAAAATGGGAATTGCGTACCTTGTTCTTCCCGAACAAACACACCACTTACTGCTACCTCAGATACGACCAGATATAAGTACAACGTTTCATCTTCTTTCAGGGTGTGGATCAAAGGCGGGCTCGACAGATATCGCTTTAGCTCCTCTAAAGTGTGCTAGCACTCCAGAGTCCATTCAAAGTTGTTTTTCTTTTTGAGCAAGGAGACAAAATGATGACTCCGATCTGACGACCTTGAGATGAACCGGCCTAAGGCCGCTATCCGCCCGGTCAGCCACTGCACGACCTTCACATTGTTCACCACTATGATTTCTTCAATGTCCTTGATTTTGTCGGGGTTAATCTCGACCCCTCTATTCTACACCATGAAGCTTAAAAATTTGTGCGATCCTACTCCGAAGGCACATTTCTTGGGGTTGATCTTCATATTGTAACTTTTAAGGATGTCGAATGTTTTCTGCAAATGAGTCAAATGGTCCTCTGCACGCAGGGACTTAACTAGCATGTCATCAATGTAAACTTCCATAGATTAGCCTATTTGATGTTCGAACATCTTATTAACTAGGCGTTGGTACGTAAATCATGCATTTTTTAGTCCGAAGGGCATTACGTTATAGCAGTATGTACCATACTTTGTAATAAATGGAGTCTTTTCCTTGTCTTCTAGGTTCATTTGAATTTGATTATACCCGGAATAGGCGTCGAGAAAAGTGAGGATCCCGTGGCCAGCGGTGGCATCGATCAAGCGATTGATGTTGGGGAATGGGAATGAGTCTTTGGGGCATACTTTATTCAAGTCTTTATAATCCACGCACATTCTTAATTTATTTCCTTTTTTGGGGACTGTATACGGCTAAATTTAGGACGACCAATTTTACAATCGACAAGGCATTGCACAATCTCACCTCGAAGGTCCCAAAGGATAGCCCGGGGTTCGATGCCTTCGGGGAGTCCTCGCACCCGGTATCGAGGTAGAATGGAACGGTGTTTATTGCCGATAAGCGGGAAGTTCCTTATGAGCTGTATTTTCTGACAAACGCCTACGCAAACAGTGACAGTCTACACCAAGCTGATTGAGTGGTTGTACCAGCTACTTTATGTAATAATTACACATGCATTTGTACTATGTTGGGATTCCCCCTCATATATAAAGGGGACCCTTGTTATTTTGTAAAGGGATCTGATGCTCAGTACTTAAAAATACAAGAACATTCTCTCTGCTCTCTAAGACATTCTCTTAATATCATTACTTCTATTTATTGCTTATATTCGTTGTATTCTATTTATTGTTCTTCATTTATTTCTTATTATTGGCCATAAATAGCCGCCATTGAATTTACCATAACTGTTAGTCATCCATCGACTACCCTCGACAGGGCATTCGACTCAACCTCAAGGCCCCGAATACGCAAGCTCGAGGACTCAATTTCCAGCCATTTGGTTTGAGTTTTATACTATCTATAGTCTGTTATCTCATTTTCTAATCTCTTATTTAGCATCTTTTGCCTAACAACTAGCATAAAAATAGATCACATATTTTTAGAACCATTAAATCAAATCTAATTGTAATTACCATTTTCAAGGTAAATAGTTTGGCGCTCACCGTGGAGCTAAAAATAATAGTGATTATTTTCTTGCTGGTTTTACTATATAACGCAAGTTATCTTTCACACTTTTTCTTGTCCAAGATCTTTTGATTTCAGGTGAAAATGTCTAACTTAGTAAACGCACATGAAAACAACAATCTCGAGGACCACGAAGAGAATGGTGTGGATGTTCCAGGTGTTGGTGTACCACCACAAAACCCTGAGAATGCACCAGAACCAATTCCCGTGGATGCGGTCTCCTACAACACTCGATACGTTGACATAAGTTCCCACACCAACAGGAGTATGCGCTGAGAAAATCAACAAGACACTCAGAAAAAACCCACCCGGGAAGAAAGAGAGGCAAATAGGGGAAGCAAAATGGGAAAACCTCAGCATACCGTTCATATGATTATTGGGGGAACCGACGTTCCCAAAGACCCGCAATCAAGGGAATAAAGGTTTCTGCTGTAACACAAGGGCAAACTCGGGACCGGGTATCTGAGGACGTCCTCGCGTTCAGCGAAGAAGACTTCGAGACTCTATCTCATCCACACAACTATGCACTGGTAATCTCGTTTCTCTTAAATATCATCCAAATTAAACATATACTCGTGGATCCCGGTAGCTTGGCCAACGTAATTAGATCAACGGTGGTAGAGCAGCTCAGATTGGTCGATCAGATCATACCTACCTCCCAAATCCTCAAAAGCTTCAATATGGCCTGCGAAGTAATAGAAGGAGAAATCACTCTCCTAGTTAACATATCAGATGCAGTTCAGGATACCAGGTTCCACATCATTAAAAGTGATACAAGGTACAATGCCTTGCTCGGTAGACCATGGATACATAACATAAAGGCGGTACCATCGACCCTCCATCAGAAGATAAAGTTTCTAACAAAGGACGGAATAAAGACGATATACGGAGAGCAACTTGCGGCAAAAGAAATGTTTGCAGTCCACAAAGAGGTACCAAATTCTGTTCACTCCGCCTCGGAGGAATCAGAAAGCCAACAGACCCACGAGGACGATGAAGAGGATTTCCTCACTCCCAGAACCTTCATTGCCCCCGAAGAATCAGATGCAATGAAGTCGACTGTCGAAGTGTTGGAGCAAGTTGTATTGGTCGAGCATCTCCCAGATCGGACGGTATACTTGGGGACTGGATTAACCCCCGAACTCAGGAAAAAAATAATCCAATTCCTTATTAACAATATCGATTGCTTTGCTTGGTCCCATTTAGATATGATAGGGATCCCACCAGAGATAACTAACCATCGACTGAGTGTCGACCCTAGGTACAAACCTGTAAAGCAAAAAAGGAGACCCCAGTCCGAGGTAAAGCCTACATTCATTAAGGATGAGGTAAAAAAGCTCCTCAAGATATGATCTATTAGGGAAGTAAAATATCCCGAATGGATGGCCAATGTAGTGGTAGTTCCCAAAAAGGGGAATAAACTAAGGATGTGCTTAGATTATAAAGATATAAACAGGGCATGCCCAAAGGATTCATTCCCACTACCCGGTATCGACCGATTGATCGATGCCACGACCGGCCATGAAACCCTTACTTTTCTCGATGCCTATTCGAGGTATAATAAAATTCAAATGAACACCAAGGATAGAGAAAAGACTTCTTTCATCACAAAGTACGGTACGCACTGTTACAATGTAATGCCCTTCGGGGTAAACAATGCAGGGGCCACATATCAACACCTAGTTAATAAGATGTTCGGACATCAAATAGGCAAGTCTATTGAAGTTTATATTGCTGATATGCTAGTTAAGTCCCTGTGCGCAGAGGACCATTTGACTCATTTCCAGGAAATCTTCGATACCCTTAGAAGTTACAACATGAAACTCAATCCCAAGAAGTGCGCCTTCCTGGTAGGATAGGGCAAATTCTTGGGTTTCATGGTATCGACTAGAGGAATCGAAATTAACTTTGATAAAATCAAAGCCATCGAAGAAATTACGGTGGTAAATAATGTAAAGTCCGTACAACGGTTGACCAGGCAGATAGCAGCCTTGGCCCGGTTTATATCAAGATCATCGGACAGAAGTCATCATTTCTTATCCTTTCTCAAAAAGAAAAACAACTTCAAATGAACTCCGGAGTGCCAACGCGCCTAGGAGGAGTTGAAGTGATACTTGATAAGCCTGCCTTTGCTCCACACCCCAAAAGAGGATGAGACATTGTATTTGTAGCTAGCAGTATCCAAGGTAGCGGTAAGTGGTGTGCTGGTTCGAGAAGAACAAGGTACACAATTCCCTATTTATTATGTAAGTCAGACCCTAGGAGATGCCAAAACCAGGTATCAGCATATGGAAAAACTAGCTCTTGCATTACTAAGTGCATCTCGAAAATTGAAACCTTACTTTCAATGTCATCATATTTGCGTTTTAATAACGTATCCCCTTCGAAGCATATTGCATAAACCCGAATTATCGGGCCGGTTGGCCAAATGGGCCATCAAACTCGGGGGATACAATATCGAGTATCAGCTTCTGACGGTTATAAAGTCTCAAATTTTGGCAGACTTCGTAGCCGACATCACTCCCTCTCTCGTACCCGAGGTCGAGAAAGAACTTTTGCTAAAAATAGGCACATCCTACGGGATATGGACCCTGTTCACCGACGGTGCCTCGAACATAAGAGGATCTGTGCTCGACATAGTTGTAAAGCCACTTACGGGTGGCGCGATTAGACAATCTATAAAAACCATAAGGTTCACTAACAATAAAGCCGAGTATGAGGCTATGATTGCAGGTATGGAATTGGCTAGAGGCCTTAGAGCTGAGTTCATCGAAGCCAAATGCAATTCTCACCTGGTGGTAAATCAGGTAAATGGGAGCTTCGAGGTTCAGGAAGATAGGATACAAAGATACTTAGACAAAATTCAAATCACATTGCACGGCTTCAAAGAATGGACCCTGGCCCTCATACCCCGTGAGGAGAATAGCGAAGCCGATGCACTCGCAAACCTGGGATCGTCCGATGAGGAAGATGACATACTCCCCGGATCTGTTGTTCAACTGTCCAAGTCAATGATTGAGGATGGACACGCCGAGATCAACTCCACTAGCCTAACATGGGATTGGAGAAATAAATATATCGACTATTTGGAGAGCGGGAAGCTACCCACGGACCCAAAAGAGTCGAGGGCCCTGCGTACCAAAACAGCCCGATTCTTGCTCGATGAAAGCAGAACTCTTTACAGAAGAACCTTTGAGGGACCTCTAGCAATATGCCTGGGGCCAGGAGATACCGACTATGTGCTCCGAGAGATTGTCACACCTCCTTTTTTCACACACCCGAAGGTAGTATAAGGGAGTTTTTTCAATTTAAGTGACATTATTCGAAATGGGATTAATTATTCATTTTTTGTTCAGAGTCGCCACTTGGGATGGTTTGTTTTCTGGTGTCCCAAGTCACCGGTTTATTTTTTAATCCCAAATCGAGGAAGATTTCGACTTTCCTTTTGAAGTCTGCGAACCAGAAATTTTGAGTAAGGAATTCTGTAAACCCGAGGGAAGGTGTTAGGCACCCTCAGATTCCGTGGTTCTAGCACGGTCGCTTAAACTATCATAATTGGCCTATTATCTGATTTTAAAACATATTTTAGCCTATGGTATAATTTTAAATTATTAACCACTTTTAATTAATTTTAGAAAGATTCAACGTTATCTAAAACACGTCTTTAAACCACGCCACATGAAATGCACCCTCGGTCCACGATACATTTTATATAACGTTGTTGAGATTTGGATTTGGGTCATATGAAATGCACACCCGAGTTTAAGGAAATTAATTTAAATAGCGCGCCTAAAGCAACTACGCACTTTAGCTTTGCGAGGGCCATGGAAATTTGTTAAATGGAATGCCTAGAGTTCTAAGTATTTTAAAATAAATAATTAAATGAGGGAACGCATTTGAAGATTGTTTTTTGGCGCGGCGAACCTCCATTTCGATTTTTAAAGGAAGCTCAAACAAAGCTTTCGAGGGCCATAAACTATTGATGTTATTTACTATGGAACACCACAAATTCGATTAATGGAGCTTAATCAATTAACAGTGAGTGTAGTCAAAGGTTCGCTTTAAACTAACTAAGATGGCTTACATGAGGGAAAGCTAATCCATTTACGCAAAAGGCTTGAGCCAACACAAATGGACTGATGGCCCAACAAAAGAAATACCTGGATCTACTCAAAAGAACTTTCAGAATTCGGCCACATGATGAGCCCAAATTCGGAACCCTGCAACTATTGAGCACAAGCCTTCACATCGAACCCCTTCAACATTACGAACGATAACGGAAGTTGCAAGTGAATTCAAAATGGGCTAGCAAAGAGACTAACACATGTGCAGGCAAACTTGGAGTCGTTTTCGACTTATTTGTAACCAATCCCATGACATCCAGCAGTGATTAGATTTTGAAAGCAAATGTGAATTACGGTTCTAATAACTAATAATAAGCAAGCAGAATTTCTAAATTTCAACAGTTCCAATCTCATATCAACATGGCTAGTCGTATTACTTTCGCACAGGGTTAACCAACAAGTAAATGATATGTTAATGAATACTTGGTCAATCACTAACACCACATCAACAACATGACTAGTGATGAACTCGATACTTGCTGATTTGGCCCATAGGTGACCCAATCCACAAACAACAGCCCAACACTCAACAATAATAACCTTTAAATAAACCTCAAATAAGCATAACTTCGAGCATGATCACTGACTCTGCATGAACATATACCATTCAATGCCTAACCGAGCTAATTATGAATCAGACTTTAGCCATAATGCTAGTGAATCAGATAATGCTGAACCTAGGACATTGGATTTCTATTAGTGAACAAAAAATCGTTCAAAACATGTGTGAAACCATGAAGATGAACTGAAGGTCCAAAATATGAATACTAGCACCATATTACTTCTACTAATAACTATAAACTACTTATTTAAAGCTGATTTAGACAAGAGTGATCATAGTAAATTAGAAAACAAATTAGTGAAACAAAAATGGGATAATTTCTATGCTTCAATTCTTCATTTTCAATTCATTCTTCAAGTTTCCACCTCACAGCCAATAGAGTTACAGCTTCAATTCCACCCGGGAAATAAGGGGAAGCAAGAAGAAAGGAGGTTTCAGCGGATGAAGAAACAACAGCAGATTTCAGCAATAGGAGTAAACCGGCCAACCAAATTTAAAACAAGAAAATGAAGTACAGCAAACCAAATTTAAAACCAGAAAATGAAGTACAGCAAACCAAGATCCAGTTTCAAACACACAATCAACCCAGCAAACATCAAAACCCGACCTCGATGACTATACCTCAAACTATTTCAAAGCCCAAGCAATTAGAAATTTATTCAGGAAGTGGAGACTTCACATTGCAAAGCAAGGACTTAATGGAACAGTGAAAAACTTCAAACAAACTAAACCCAAAGCTTTTCAGCACAAGATCAAGCCATTTTCACTCAAAAGGATTCAGAAATCGTTTTGTAATCAAAGAACAACTTAAAATTCAGGGCAGAATTCCAATGGAATAGTATTTTCTTCCTATATTTTAGCCATCGGTTTTTTTTTTGATTTGTCTAGCTCTCTCCCATCTCTAAAAACTGAATTGAACCCCAAGTAACTATGCCTTTATAGGCAAGTTACTAGGGCAGCCTTAAGAGTTTAGTTATTTCATTTTTAGTCCTTTTCAAATTTTCCTCTTTTGCTACTTAGTCCTTCATTTTCTGACCTGCTGATCAAGTTAGTCTGTTTTTGCAGCTTCTAGGCACCTTCCTAAGTGGTTACTGAGAGATTTCCTATGCCTTTTACCCAAAATACCCCCTTAGTGCCCTATTTTTACCTTAAAGCCCAGCCAGACTTCGAGTATGGGCTATGAATCCCCAAACAAGCTCAATGTTTCAATAGACATGGGCTCAGACTCAAACCAAATAGAATTCCTTTAGAATGAGGTCTTAGACTGACCTTAGAGCCCTAATAATAAAGGTGAAACCTAAGCAAATTCAGAAAATTAAAAAACCAAACAAATCGACTAATTAATGATCACAAACAGGCGAGGAAATAATTAAGCTAATAAATTAAGCTAAGTGACCAAATCAAAAGTTCTAACAAGACAATTAATAGAACTAGGCAAATCAAAAACAAATTAAATGAGTGGAAAAGAACAAAGGTGACACATAGACAATTTTGAAAACAAAAATGAACACGACTTACCAGCTAAACTTGAAATCAAAACTGAGGCACTGATTCGACCCAAAACAGTGGCAAACGTTTGTTATTGGTGAAGAGCAAACGAGTGACACTATTTTGTGCCAAAACCAACTTGAAACAACCGAAAAATTCCTAAAATGACTTGCATGCATGATTCCGACTTTAAGCTCTTAGGGCTCGACTCTTCGATTTGATATTCGAGGAGCTCTAGAGATGTTCGAAGTAATCTGAGCGAGGATTTGGAATGAGGTAGAGAAGACGGTCTTAGGGTGTTAATTTGGGGACAATTAGAGGTGGCGCCACCACCGGAGAAAACAAGGGTGGCACTAGGGCTTCTCCTTTGAACCTAGATTCGAGACATTTCAGGGTGATTCGAAAGAAAAGAGTGATAGATTTAGGATGACGAAGGCTTGGGGGTTCTTTGGTGTTAATCTAGGGTAGATTGGTGGTGGCGCCGCCACCCTCAGGCGGTGGGATTTCAGGGCGGCTGCTAGGGTTTTCGAGTGGTTTCTAAAGAGGGGGTGAGATGAGAGACACGGGTTTGAGAGGGAGGTAGGCTTAGGACAATTATATATTAACCTGACCCCAGTTCCGGACTGATAGATCAAAATAGATCAACGGTCCTAGTCCAAAGGCCATTAAAACGAGGTCGTTTGAATCATACAGGGATTGGACCAGGTTGGGGCGGACATTGGGCTAACTCGACGGGTATCTGAAAGGGAAAAATTGGTTTGGGTTTGGGTAAATTTTGAAAGACTTGGGCCCAGACCTGATCTCCTCAATTCCTTTCCAATTTCTTTTTTTATTTTCAAATTATTTTAATTAATTCCAAATAAAAATAAAAACCTAAATGAAAATCTTAAAACTAGATTATCCTACCAAATTAATTAATTAACTCTAAATAATAATTACCACAACTAATTAAATACCAAATTAAAGAAAACTACCAAAATTCGAATCTAAAAATTTAAAAATGCAAAAATGAGTTATTTTTGTGATTTTTACGTTTTTGTAAAACATCAATTTACTAATTAATCTAAAAAATGTAAAATTAATTCCTAAATGCAATGCGTTTATATTTTTGCTATTTTTTATGGTTTAAATAAAATTAAATATGCACACAAAAATGCAAACAAACACGAAAATTGAGCAATTAATTCCTAAAAACCAAATAATAAAATAAAAAAAATCCTAATTTTGGGGATTCTGTAAGAGTAATTCATGCGACACAAAAATCTCGTACTCACAGCTACCACTCTATGCTCGGAGACACGAAGGGTTTTCGTGCAAAGATAATATGAGCAATTATGAGGGATTTTTGCCCGTTTGACTCTCCATGAGAAGCATTTTTGAAAAGAGTCTGACCGAACCCTGCTTCAAAGGTTGGCTACATATCCTTGGCTATAAAGGAATCAGGTCAGTGTAATTCTAGAAGTTTCAGTAGCTGGGACTACTGGGAGTTGTGATTTCACTACTGCTGCTGCTGCTACTGCTACTGCTTGCTGACCTCCTTATTACACCAAACGGAAAATCCAAAGCTAAGCTAGCTAGGCCTATCAACTACGAGTTGCAAGATTCCTATCTATAAATTTCTTGAAACTTGATCTTGAGTCTTAGATGATTTTGCTGTGGACCCCGATCTGAATCTTGATGCTCGCAAGTTGTAGGTGCTGGTTCTTTCTTCAGCATTGGATCAAGGCGGGACATGCGAAGCTTGTGACTTCAATCAAGTCTTGAGCATTCTGCATCTTTGTCTGCCTCAGCGCTTTGACTTCACTTCTTTTTGTTCTTTCTCTTCTTTTCTTTATTTTGGATTCAGACTCATTCTTTTGGTCATATCTAATCACGTGCCTTGAGGTAAAACTTGCTCAAACACAAAAACAAACAAACAAACGAAATTTTTCTGCCCTAGTTTTCACTAGGAAAATTTCGTGAGTTATTTGCAATACAAATCCAAACTGTCTCTTTATTGGAAGAATAAAAATCAGGATTGCATATCCTTGGGAGTAGGGTGTGAAGCCCTAAATTCGGAGGATTGTCAGGCTATGCTGGAAAGCTGACCGGGTTATGCCAGAAAATAAAAGGGTCATCGGGATATGCCGGAAAAGTCATCGGGTTATGCCGGAAGAAAAGAAAAGGGTCCTCGGGTTATGCCGGGAGGTCATCGGGTTATGCCAGAAAAGAAAAAAGGTCCCTAGATTATGCCATAGAGATCTACGAGTTATGCTAGGATAAAAGAAAACTGGTCCTTGGGTTATGCCAGGGAGATCCACTGGTTATGCTGGGGTAAAAGAAAAAGGGTCCTTGGGTTATGCCAGGGAGATCTACGGGTTATGCCGGGATAAAAAAAAGGCCCTTGGGCTATGCCAGGGAAATCCCCGGGTTATGCCGAGATAAAATAAAAAGGGTCCTTGGGTTATGCCAAGGAGAACCGCGGGTTAAGCTGGGATAAAAGAAAAAGGGTCCTTGGGTTATTCCAGGAAGATCCGCAGGTTATGCCGGGATAAAAGAGAAAGGGTCCGCGGGTTATGCCGGGAGAAAAGAAAAATGGTCCTCGGGTTATGTCGGGAGGTCATTGGGTTATGCCAGAAAAGAAAAAGGTCCCTAGGTTATGATAGGGAGATCCACGAGTTATGCCCGGATAAAAGAAAAAGGGTCCTTGGGTTATGCCAGGGAGATCCACGGGTTATGCGGGGGTAAAAGAAAAGGGTCCTTAGGTTATGCCAGGGAGATCCGCGGGTAATGCCGGGATAAAAGAAAAGGGTCCTTGGATTATGCTAGGGAGATCCACGGGTTATGCAGGGGTAAAAGAAAAGGGTCCTTGGGTTATGCCAGGGAGATCTATGGGTTATGCCGGGATAAAAGAGAAAGGGTCCTTGGGTTATGTCAAGGAGATCTGCGGGTTATGCCGGGATAAAAGAAAAATGGTGCTCGGGTTATGCCAGGGAGGTCCACGGGTTACGCCGAGATATCTAGGGAATGAGGGCCCTATGCTACCATGATTTTGAATTTTTCTTCTTCTTTTCTTTCTTTTTCTTCTTCTTTTTTACTTCGCTTTTCATTTTACTTAGGAGAATGAATGAATATTTTAAAAGGACTTCCCTTTTCGGGTCAACTTTTGCTGCAGAACAATTTTGGTTTCCGCGTGCCTTGCTTTTATTGCACCTGCTTCTTGCAGGGTTGTTTTGAACTTCACCCGTTTCCCTGTTTTCGAATCAAAGAACAATTTGTCAGTTTGAGACGATGGTTGGTTTTGTGGCCTTCATTGTTTTTTGATCACTTGATCTCGGCCCAACTCTTTGGTGAGAACCTTTGCTGCTTGCCAGTTTTCTGAATATTGATCTTTCTTTCCAACCGAGAAACTAAACTTTTCAAACTTTCTAGACGATGGTTAAACCGTGCGGGGCTTTGGCCTTTCCACTTTATCCCACCTCTAGGGCTTTTGACTTCGAATTTCATTTTCAATAATTCTGGTTTCAAAGCATCAGCTATCATGGCCAGTCGGGATCGACTCGATGCACCCGCTGAGGCTGGGTACTCTTCTTTGGATTTGGCTTTTATCAAGCAGAAACCTGTAAAACCAATCTTGCCACATTTTCTTTGTATCATTTTCGGAACGGAGTTAGACCGGAAGGGATTCAAGAAAAATTAAACAAAGAACGAGAAAAAGTAAATTTAAAGGAAAAGCGCCCCTTTCGGGAGGGAAGGAAGGACTTATCTGTGGTGCATGCGGGCTTCAATAAACATGACATGCTTCTTGGAGTAGATGTCCGACCCACACAAACTTCCCTAATTCCTCATAAACTTATTGTGAACCATATTTCCAAATCGAGAAATCTAGCCAGGACTCCAAGGGTGGCGAGGGTGTCTTCTTTTCGATCAACGGCACCCATTGCGGATTTTCGCCAAACGACCTCTCTCATTTCTCTTCTCACAATCGCCTAATAGTGCTCTTTACGAGTTTTCACTAACCAAGCTCTCTCATTTTCAATTTCTTTACTCACCGTCATCTTATGGTTCCCGTAGGTTTTTACCGATAAGACTCTCTCATTTTATTTCTCTTATTTTGATTGTATCAGATCCAAGCAGTTGTGTTTTCCAATTCCGACACCTTTGCCGATTGATCCGAAGGACTTGGACAGGGTTCGGGTAAGAAGAAAATTGGATCGCGTTACAACTTTGGATTGTATCATCTGCCCCAGTTTCACTTTTTGGGGAAAATTGGCATTTTGTTTTGGTGTGACTGAACCCCAGGGAGAGGCTGCCTACGTATCCTTTCGGAATCAAGTCGAACGTAGTTCAGGGAAACATTTGTTTTGTTGTTTTTGTTTGTTTTTTTCATTTTCATTTCATAACACTTTCCGGTTCCAAAGAGGGTAATCAAAGAAGAGTAACCGACTCAAATGGGTTTGCACAAGGGTAGATAGTGTTTGGAGTAGCGAGAATGAAAGCCTTTGTCATCCCAATCGGACAAGGTTGCCGCTGCAGAAAACCTAAACATAGTACCTTTTGACTGCATCCGCATTTACAGCTGCTTCGGGATCATTTCCTTCGATATCTCCCAGATACAATGCTCTTCTCGGCAATATCTTTCTGATGATGTATGGGCCTTTCCAATTAGGAGCAAATTTTCCTTTTGCTTCCTGGTGATGGGGAAGGATACGCCTTAAAACGAGTTACCCCACTTCAAAATTTCTAGGCCGCACTTTCTTGTTGTAGGCACGAGCCATTCTTTGTTGGTACAACTGCCCGTGGCAGACCGCAGCCATTCGCTTTTCATCGATCAAGGTTAACTGTTCCAGACAGGTTTTAACCCACTCACTATCTTCAATTTCAGCTTCAACTATGATCCGGAGAGAGGGGATTTCAACCTCTGCGGGTATTACAACTTCAGTGCCATAAACCAAAAGATACGGGGTGGCTCCAATTGACGTGTGCACAGTAGTGCGATATCCCAACAATGCAAATGGCAACTTTTTATACCACTGCCTGGAACTTTGAATCATCTTTCTCAAAATCCTTTTGATGTTTTTGTTTGCTGCTTCGACGACACCATTGGCTTTGGGCCGATAAGGAGTAGAGTTCTGGTGTGTTATCTTGAATTGTTCACATATCTCTTCCATCAAATGACTATTCAAGTTTGCAGCATTGTTTGTGATAATAGTTGTAGGAATGCCAATACGACAGATAAGATTGGAGTGCACGAAATCTACCACAGCTTTCTTGGTGACGGATTAAAGACTGATGGCTTCAACCCATTTCGTGAAGTAGTCAATGGCAACTAGTATGAATCTATGCCCATTTGAGGCTTTCGGCTCGATTGGACCAATAACGTCCATACCCCAAGCAACAAATGGCCAAGGCACTGACATGGGATGCAGTTCCGTGGGAGGCGCATGAATCAAATCACCGTGCACCTGACACTGATGACACTTCCGAACAAAGCTGAAACAGTCCTTTTCCATGGTTATCTAGAATAGCCCACTCGAAGAATTTTCTTTGCTAAAACATACCCGTTCATGTGGGGTCCGCAAACTCCCTCGTGTACCTCATGCATGATTCTTCCAGCCTCTTCTGCGTCAACACATCTTAACAATTTGAGGTCCGAAGTTCTCTTGTACAAGACATCCCCACTCAAAAAGAAACCACTCGCGTGCCGCCTAATGGTTCTCTTCTGGTCTCCACTGGCTTGCTCAGGGTATTCTTGCGTTTTCAAAAACCTTATGATGTCATTATATCATGGTTGGGTATTTGGTGCTGTTTCAACCGTATTACAATAACCATGCCTTTCCCGGATTTGAATTTCCAAGGGATCAATATGGGCATTGCCTAGGTATGGAAGCATTGATGCTAAAGTGGCAAATACATCAGCTAGTTCATTATGGCAGTGAGGCAAATGTACCTGAACTCTATTGACTTGAACCACTTGCCAAGTTCTTCCACATGTTGCCTATAAGGAATAAGCTTGACGTCTCATGTTTCCCATTCTCATTGAGCTTGTCGGATAATCAAATCTGAGTCT
Organism: Nicotiana sylvestris; assembly: GCF_000393655.2. Taxonomy (NCBI): domain Eukaryota; kingdom Viridiplantae; phylum Streptophyta; class Magnoliopsida; order Solanales; family Solanaceae; genus Nicotiana; species Nicotiana sylvestris. Next base: position 89,028,150 of record NC_091061.1, read on the forward strand.
CCCATGATTAATAGTTCTTCGACATCTTGGTCGATTGCCATGTTCATACCCATAATGCAAGCTTCATATTCGGCAGTGTTGTTTGTGTAGAAAAATCGAAGCCTGGCTATGGCCGGATAATGCTGACCAGTGGGAGAGAGCAAGATTGCCCCAATTCCAACACCTTTTGCATTTACCGCTCCATCGAAGAACATTTTCCAAGCATTGATGTATTCTGATATTGCCTCAACTGAGTTTACCTCTTCATACGAGAAGTAAGTATTTAGAGGTTGGTATTCATCATCGACCGAATTTTCAGCCAAATGATCTGCTAACGCCTGGGCTTTCATTGACGTGCGAGTGACATATACTATGTCGAATTCAGTAAGCAGGATCTGCCATTTTGCTAGCCTCCCAGTGGGCATTAGCTTTTGGAATATGTATTTTAAAGGATCCAACCTGGTTATGAGGTAAGTGGTGTAGGCTTGCAAATAATGCCTCAGCTTCTGAGCGACCCAAGTCAAAGCTCAGCAAGTCCTTTCCAACAAAGTGTATTTGGCCTTATAACTGGTGAATTTCTTGCTCAGATAGTAAATAGCCTGCTCTCTCTTTCCGGTCACATCGTGTTGCCCGAGGACACAGCCGAAAGAATTTTCCAAGACTGTCATGTACAAGAACAAAGGCCTCCCTAGCTCAGGTGGGACAAAGACTGGCGGATTTGATAGATATTCCTTTATTTTATCAAAAGCTTCTTGACATTCATCTGTCTACTTGACTTCCACGTATTTCTTCAGCAATTTGAATATGTGTTCACATGTGGATGTCAACTGGGCAATGAATCGGCTGATGTAGTTCAATCTACCCAACAAACTCATAACATCCTTCTTGGTTTTCGGAGGAGGCAAATCTTGAATAGACTTTATCTTTTTTGGGTCTAACTCGATTCCCCTCTGACTAACGATGAATCGTAGAAGTTTGCCGGATGGTACCCCACATGCACATTTGGCTGGGTTCAGCTTCAAATCATATTTGCACAGCCGCTCAAAGAACTTTCTCAACTCCTGAATGTGGTCGTCCTGGGTTTTGGATTTGATGATAACATCGTCCACATACACCTCTATCTTTTGGTGCATCATATCGTGAAAAATGGCAGTCATGACCCTCATATAGGTCGCCTTGGCGTTCTTCAGACCAAATGGCATGACTCTGTAACAATATCTACCCCAAGGTGTGGTAAAAGCTATCTTCTCCGCATCTTCTTCATCCATCAACACCTGGTTATATCCTGCGTAACAATCCACGAAAGAGTGTATCTCATGCTTGGCGCAATTATCAACAAGGATGTGAATGTTCGGCAAAGGGAAGTTATCTTTGGGCTTGCTTTATTTAGATCTCTGTAATCCACACACACCCGGGTCTTCCCGTCATTCTTTGGCACTGGGACTACATTAGTTAGCCATGTGGTGTACCGGACCACTCGGATTAACCCCGCTTTCAACTGCTTCGTGACCTCTTCTTTGATCTTGTCACTGATATCAGTTTTAAACTTTCATTTCTTTTGCTGGACTGGGGGACAGTCTGGGTAACTAGGCAACTTATGAACCACCAAATCAACACTCAGTCCTGGCATGCGTCATATGACCAAGCAAACACATCTCTGAACTCAAACAGGAGTTGGATTAAGGCGTTTCGGGTTTTTTCGTCCGTGTAAATACTTATCTTGTTTTCCCTGATTTATTCAGAACTACCCAAATTAACCGGTTCAGTATCATTTAAGTTCGGCTTAGGTTTATTCTCAAATTGTTCCGATTCTCGAATTATTTCCCTAAAAGCCTCTTCGTCATCGTATTCCGATTCTTGGTTCATCACTTCATAGTTAGACAACGTGTTTGGATCTGGGCATGAAGTCTGCAAGCATCTCATGTTATTTAAAGCCACATTGTTAGAACTGAAAGAAGAAATAAAAGAGAAAAAATAATAAAATCAGATATAATAAAGAAAGATGAACGATGAAATATTGATTTCATTTCTTGGAATTAGAAGATAACAGGGTTTACATTGGAAAATTAAAAGACAAGAAACTAAAGAAAACATCCGAGTTACACCCTGAAATAACTCGCGATGCGGGAAAGGTGGCAGGACAGGTCTACCGGGACTCCCGCCTGATCGGGAATGGCGTAGCCTTCCAATTCTGCAGTTTGGCATTAGGTCTCATATACAACACCTCAGCGGTGCTTGTGCCTTCCCCTGGTTGAACCATGTGGGCTTCATACAGTATCATCCTCATGGCCCCATAGATTTCTTCAATTTCTTCGGCCATAAATGCCTCATTTTCTTCCTCCTCATGGTATTTTGTCTTTACAAATGTTCTGTACAGATGCGGCACCGGCTGAGGCAAAGCCCAACCATCATTCTTTCTATCATTTGCCCACCTTATATCAGCTGGGGTGGGTTGGAAACCTACCCTGAAGAACTTTTCACTAGCAGGCAGGGTGATGAGTTCAGCTATTCCTTGAAATGATTTCCCGAGCCCCTTCCCCAGTTTGAAACCATATCTGATCATTTCTTTGGCCACCATGATTAATGCATTAGAAAGAAAGGGTTGGGGGCAAGGGTTCCCTCTTCATACTAGTCTGCGACCACAATTTCAAAGGCTTGATAAACTATGTGCTCACTTCCCTCTCTTGCCTCAAGACATGGGACTGATGGGTCCCGATAAATTGATTGCTCGTCTTCCCTGTGGACAACAATCTCTTGATCTTCATGCTCAAATTTTACCATCTGGTGAAGGGTAGAGGGTACAACCCCCACTGCATGAATCCATGGCCTCCCCAAAAGAAAGTTGTAGGATGTGTCCATGTCCAGAACCTAGAAAGTTACTTCAAAGTCTACTGGGTCGATGGTCAGAATCAGGTCGATCTCTCCAATTGTGTCCCTTTTTATACCATCGAAGGCCCGTACACAGACATTGTTGGGTCGAATTCTTTCGGTCCTGATTTCCATGCGATATAGTGTTGAGAGTGGGCAGATGTCTACTCAAGGGCCTCCGTCCAACACAACCCTTTTCACGTAGTACCCTTCGCATTTGACTATCAGGTGCAGGGCTTTGTTATGTGCGGGCCCTTCTGGGGGCAAGTCATTTTTGCTGAAGGAAATCTGGTTGATTGTGAAGAATCTTTCTGCCATTCTCGCCAATTGTTCTACAGAGGTCTCAACAGGTACATATGCGTCGTTAAGGGTCTTGATCAGTACCTTCTGGTGTTCGGCAGAGTTCATCAACAAAGCCAACAAGGAGACTTGTTCGAGAAATATTCGAAGATGGTCGATCACCTCATAATCTGCCATTTTTATCCTTTGAAAGAAGGTCTCCGTTTCTTCGGCACTCACGGGCTTCTTAGATGGGAAGTGCTTTCTAGTGGCATTTTTCACCTCTTCCAAATTAGAATACTTTTCAACGGGGTTATTTTCTTAAACTTCTCCTGAGATTTCTTTGCCCTTATTGGTCACCACCGTTTTGTTGTATTTCCAGGGCACAGCGGTAAGATCAGTCATGGGCTTCTGTGGCACACGTCTAATAACTACGGGCTCAGTCAGCCTTGGTGGATTAATTGGCCCCCGCATCACATAAGCCCCCTTGGCCACATACATCTGGGTTGTCTTGTTCAACTCGAATCTCCTGGGAGGACTCAAAGTCATCTGCTTTCCTTTGAGGACTCGCGGGACATAAAGAAAAGCATCCTTGGGAGGTATTGCCCCAGTTTCGACTTCAACTTTCTTCTCTAACTTTGGAGGAGTGGTTTTGTTCTTTTCCTCCCCTTTATCTTGCTTCGGGGCAGCTTTTGATTTCTTTTCTGCATCAGCGATGGCAAAGATGGCCTTCAATGCTGGGTCAAACTCCTTATCCTCACAAATCATTCCGATTATTGGCCCGTTGTTAAGGGCCGGCAGTGGGTTGTTAGTCACATTGGGAATATCTTCATCCCTTAGCACTATCTTCCTCTGTTCTATCAAATCTTCCACAGCTCTTTTCAAAGTCCAACAATTTTCAGTATCATGCCCCTCAGCCCCTGAGTGGTAGGCACATCGGGTGCCACGTTGGTAAGAGGGTGATTCTGGGTTTTGCCTATTTGGGGGTACGGGCTACAACAAACCCATTTGGACCAATTTTGGGAATAGTCTAGAATACGATTTGCCAATTGGAGTGAAGTTTGATTTCCTTGGCGGCTCCGAGGCACGAAAGTTGTTTGTGGAGGTCGGGGATTGTAGTAGGATCGGTAAGGAGGCTGGTTTTAGGGAAATAGAGCTTGGTTCCGGTTGGCTTGTTGTTGTGGCCGGACATAAGGTTAAGCATTCATGACCGGGTATGACTAAGGAGCATAAGTCATGTCTTGGTGGGGGTAGTAGTGTTGTGGGGTTCTTTCTGAGAAAAGGGATCTGGGAGCACAGTGTTTTCTTGCACCCGACGCTGCCATGTATGTTTCTTCCTTTTTCTTGCCCTTCACTACTCCTCCACACCCACCCCGAATGGCTTGGGAGGTGGATCTGATAGCATATTGGCTTAGAATTTGACCCGTTTTCAACCATTTTGCCAATCTTGATGGCTTCAGCGAACGGTTTACCCATTGCGGACATCATATTTTGGAAGTAGTCACCTTCCTAAGCTTGGAGGAAAACTGTGACCATTTCAACCTCATCTATCAGAGGCTTTACCCTGGAGGCCTGCTCATGCCATTTAACTGCGTACTCTCTTAAACTTTCCGAAGATTTCTTTCTCAGGTGTGTCAATGAGTTTCGATCTGGAGAAATATTAATGTTGTACTGGAAATGCCTGACAAAATATCTAGCAAGATCATCCCAGATGTGCCAGCGGGATATATATTAGTCCATGTACCACTCTAATTCGATGCCCACCAGACTTTCTCCAAGATAGGCCATGAGGAGTTCTTCCTTTCCACCGGCTCCTCGCAGCTGGTTGCAATATATCTTGAGATGAGCAATAGGATCACCGTGTCCATCATACATCTCAAATTTTGGGGTTTTGAATCCCAATGGTAGGTGCACATGGGGAAACATGCATAAGTTGGCATAGGATACACTTTTCTGTCCATTCAAACCTTGTATGCTTTTGAGACTCTATTCCATACTCCTCATCTTTCTCAAAATCTATTCTTGCTCAGGAGTTTTGGTGGTCTTTTATTTTCCCGCAATGAACTCAAATTGGGGTGGTTGAGGGTAAATATAAGTAGGAAACTGAGGAGGTTCTATTTGGAAGGTGGGTGTTTGGAAGGTGAAAGCTGAGGGGTCAAAACTGGGCCTAGGCAGTGTAGGTTGTGCTGTGGCCGAGCATGGGAGAGTAGTGAAGATATTTGAAAATGCACTGGACATTAACACCTGGGGCGGACCTTAGAAGGTGTTCCCACAAAATGAGCTGAGATAGTTGGGTGTCCTAGTGGTGTGTTTGGGTGACTGATCGGAACAATGAAGGCACCACTTGCTCTAGGAAGAAGTGTGGGGAATCCCGGGATGGCGCTTGGAGGCTCTCTTCTATTTGCCCAAGCGTCCCACATTTCCATAACCCGAAGATGCAAAATTTTGTTTTCTTCGGCAGCTGCCGATTCTAGGGTCGGGATGCCCGATATTGGACTATCATCCATGATGGGAACTGTTGGCAGAGTCATTTCCGAAGACATTTCGACGCTTCCCTTTGATCTCATAAAGTATGGGTGCAAAGCCAGATTACCTCAAAAACCAACTACCATTCTATAAAAACCTGGACTGGGAATAGCAGCAGCAAACGGTCAGTTTGAAACAAATAACAAATAGGTAATCGCACGTTGGGATGTGATGCACCTATACAATTAAATGCGTTTCTACATGTTTTGCAACGGTTGCATGCTTCATCCCAGCTTTACTTATTCTTTCTCGTTTCTCTTCTTTCCATTTCCACTCTCTTCCCTTTTTTTTACGATCGAATCCTATGTAGATTGCCTATGTATCATGACCTCGCATGAATCAGACTAAGCGTAGTTCTGGGCGCAATAAATGTAAAAATAAATAACAAAATATTTTGGGATTTACAATTTTCATAAAAAAGAAAATGCTCTGACTACAACGACTCAAACTAACAGATTCTAACAAAGAAAACAATAGACTCCTTTGATAAGATGACAATACAGACTCAAGAACTGACTAACAGACTCTGACGAAAGCAAAATACATAATCGAAAATAAACTAACAGACTCCAACAGAAAAGACGTAGACTCAAGTAAAAATCAAGAATACTTTATGCTCCTGGTGCCTGTGGGACATCATTCGGTCTCGTCGTAGGCCTAAATGCGAGATCCCCTTACAGTCCCTCCAAATCACTCATAACTTGGTGAACGAAAGTCATCACTGCAGCAAAAAAGGTGGTACGAGTCATGTCCTCGCACATTTGGCACTTTATGGTAATGTATTCAGCGATGGTTCTAATCCTCTCTCTAATCCTGCCCTTTTCCCAAAGCAACCGCTCTATCTGCTAATTTCGGGCTTCTAACACTTGAGAGTCATGAAGATGTTGATCTTGCAACTAATGTATTCCTTCCTCCATCTGAGCCATCAAATCATAACAGTGTTCTCTATCAACTTTGAAATCTTTTGCCTGCTTGGCTACCTCATTCTCAAGAGTAGTCACCTTTCTTCTCAGGCTGGTGATTGTCCCTTCGTTCTTTCTCTTTATTTGTTGCACAAACTATGTCTGGCCTTTTACATTCTCTGCTAATTGAACCCGGGCATCGGCTAGACTAGCCTCAGCCTTTTCTAGGTCATCTTGGCACTCAAGGGCTTTCTTTTTCAGACTGCTTATAAGTCTTTCGTCCGCTCGGCTTCTCTTTGGGTTTCTAGCAGCTATTTTCATCTTCCGGATTTGAGCTTTGAGAGATTCATTCTCTTGAGTCAGTTTTTTCTTTTCTCCCTCGTCTACGGCGGCTTGCAAACCATTTTCAAACTGAAGGTCCCTGACTTGCCTTTCTAGCTTGCTTATTTTGGCCCTGTAGCTTTCTTCTTTTGCTAACCATCCCCACTGCTCTTGCGAGTCACTAGTAAACTGTTGAACCTGAGCTCTCTTAGCAAGTCTCTCAGGAATCTAAAATCTCTTACCGAACCAAACAATGTACTTAGGGTTCATCTCACCTCTAGCTAAATCTTGCACCATGGTCTTAGGTTCAAGAAACCTACATTCATTCCACACCTGGTGAATTCTCCCTTCTGGAAATGCATCTTTTGGGCCCAATTCAATGACATGTTTACTCAAATCTTTGTCATGGGGGATGGTTTAAAATCTTCCTAATTGGCGCAGAACCCTACGGGGAGCATACGGCTGGATGCTCCGGATGCCCATCAGGAGGAGATAACACACTTCAAGTGTCATGTACACCACTTCGGTGACAGGAAGACATCTGAATGCCCACTCAATTTTATCGTCAGTCAAGGAGCTTAAATGTGTAAGCCAAGCTTCAGTACCTTTGGGGAATTCAATACACGCCACTCGATTTTCAAATTCTTCAATACAACTTAAACCGGTCATACCATAATTCATATGTCCAACCCGGTGACAGAGATGTTCCTGCATCCATAATAGTAGTAACAGATTGCAGCCTTGGAAAAACTTTCCCCCTTCCCGACATATAGTCAAGGCTCGGTATAGTTTAGATAAGATCAGGGAAACCACAGTATTGTTGGCTTTCTTGATTGCAACATCGACCATTCCTACGAGACCCACCTCTATATTACCATCTTTTTGCGGACAGACTACAACACCCAAGAATGCTACAATAAAAGCCAAACCCCGTCTTGCTTCCCATTTATCTTTATTTCCGGCATGGGTCAGACCGGTGTTCGGCTCTCCAAAACCTCGAGGGTTACCATAGCGTTGATACAAGAATTGGAGAGTGCAATACCCTTCAGATAAATTTCCATCCTGAATATCCCGACTAATACTCAGCAAATCCAGAAATATGTGGGGAGATACTAGTCTTGGTGACAATGGATATCTACTTGTAAAGTTTCCATTAATGCCCGCATAACCTGCAACTTCCTCTAGTGTGGGTGTGAGCTCAAAGTCAAAGAAATGGAACACGTTGCGAGTCGGGCCCCAAAAAGGTATTAATGCTTCAATTATGTCCAACCTTGGCTTGACGTTCAACAGTCCGACGAGGCCTCCCAGAACTTTTACCATTGTTTCTCTACTGCCTTTCCCTAGATCATTCCACCACATGTGGAGCTGTAAGGGGATGTCTTTAAGGACTGTGAAGGGTTCAATTTTATTTGTGCTCATCCTGTACATTTATTAAGGTGATTTAATGACTCATTTTGACCAAAAATGATACTATTTTTTCAAGATTTTACTTCAAAAATGAAACCCAGTTTTGCAGATACGGCCTTTCAGCACTTCGGGGAAGAAGATTTTAAGGTTGTGCCTGCTAACCGTACAAAAATAACCAAAGGGGCTGTTCTTTCATAAAGAGCCTTCCGGCGCCTTTTTTGAGGACATTCGGCTTATTTTAAACAGGAGTCATCACCCTGCTTATTGTGACAAAGATAAAATTTTGTTGTTTCTGGGCTATTTTTGCAAAAAGGAAAGTTTGACCCGATGGGGGTTGCCTACATATCCCACATCTAGTGAGAATCAAACTGGCGTAGTTCGGTCAGATTAGACGAAAATAAACCAGAAAATTTCTGTCAGAATTTTGGCAGAGTTTCAGCATATTTTGGACACTGATTTTCAAAACAAGTAATTATCTCTCCGAGCCCTCACATTGATTTTCTTTTCCCAACTTTTCTCCTATTATTCATAAGCCGGTCAACATGCAAATCCGAAGCAAATAAATGCACAAGTAGCAAGTAGGATGCATTAGGATGGTCTTTTCATTTTGGGTACACCTGTCCTAGACAGACCCAACCCCTGTGTTGAGTCTCCTAATTCAAATGCACGTGATGCAAACAAACGCTCCTACTAGGGATCCGGCATGAGGCTTTGTTATACTAGGTTTAAAACCTAGGTTTATTGTTCTAGACCTGGCTTATCCGAGCGGACAACTCGAGCCGAGGGGGGGAAGCGTAGCAGGAATACAGAAGCTTCACCGGATGAGCAACTTGTCCGAACCTCGTTCTAAAATGGGATAAGACTCTAGACAGAAGAGAAGCCACACGAAGTTCACCCTTATCCATGATTTAAAAGACTCAGACAGAGGAAAGGTTTCGTAACAGTTTATATACAGTTCACAAAATATCAAAGCGGTAAAGTATTTAGCACATTAGGCTCAAACATGTAGAAAAATCAGATAACAGATAAAGCCAATCATAACGGCTATTCTAAGCTCGAATTCTTGAACCCTGAACCAGAGATTCTGGGTTCGATCCCCAGCAGAGTCGCCAGAGCTGTCACACCTCCTTTTTTACACACCCGAAGGTAGTATAAGGGAGTTTTTCTAATTTAAGTGACATTATTCAAAATGGGATTAATTATTCATTTTTTGTTCAGAGTCGCCACTTGGGATGGTTTGTTTTCTTGTGTCCCAAGTCACCGGTTTATTTAATCCCAAATCGAGGAAGATTTCGACTTTCCTTTTGAAGTCTGTGAACCAGAAACTTTGAGTAAGGAATTCTGTTAACCCGAGGGAAGGTGTTAGGCACCCCCGGGTTCCGTGGTTCTAGCACGGTCGCTTAAACTATCATAATTTGCCTATTATATGATTTTAAAACATGTTTTACCCTATGGTATAATTTTAAATTATTAACCACTTTTAATTAATTTTAGAAAGATTCAACATTATCTAAAACACATTTTTGAACCACGCCACATGAAATACACCCACGGTCCACGACACATTTTATTTAACGTTGTTGAGATTTGGATTTGGGTCACATGAAATGCACACCCGAGTTTAAGGAAATTAATTTAAATAGTGCGCCTAAAGCAACTACGCACTTTAGCTTTGCGAGGACCATGGAAATTTGTTAAATGGCACGCCTCGAGTTCTAAGTATTTTAAAAGAAATAATTAAATGAGGGCCACGCATTTGGAGATTTTTATTTGGCGCGACGCACCTCCATTCCGATTTTTAAAGGAAGCTCGAACTAAGCTTTCGAGGGCCATAAACTATTGATGTTATTTACTATGGAACACCTCAAATCCGATTAATGGAGCTTAATCAATTAAAACTGAGTGTAGTCAAAGGTTCCCTTTAAACTAACTAAGATGGATTACATGAGGGAAAGCTAATCCATTTACGCAAAAGGCTTGAGCCAACAAATGGACTGATGGCCCAACAAAAGAAATACCTGGATCTACTCAAAAGAACTTTCAGAATTGGGCCACATGATGAGCCCAAATTCGGATCCCTGCAACTATTGAGCACAAGGCTCCACATCAAATCCCTTCAACATTACGAACGACGACGGAAGTTGCAAGTGAATTCAAAATGGGCTAACAAAGAGACTAACACATGTGCAGGCAAACTTGGAGTCATTTTCGACTTATTTGTAACCAATCCTATGACATCCAGCAGTGATTTGATTTTGAAAGCAAATGTGAATTACGATTCTAATAACTAATAATAAGCAAGCAGGATTTTTAAATTTCAATAGTTTCAATCTCATATCAACATGGCTAGTCGTATTACTTTTGCACAGGGGTTAACCAACAAGTAAATGATATGTTAATGAATACTTGGTCAATCACTAACACCACATCAACAACAGGCCTAGTGCTGAACTCGATACTTGCTGATTTGGCCCATAGGTGACCCAATCCACAAACAACTGCACAACACTCAACAATAATAGCTTTTCAATAAACCTCAAATAAGCATAACTTCGAGCATGATCACTGACTCTGCATGAACATATACCACTCAAAGCCTAACCGAGCTAATTATGAATTAGACTTTAGCCATATTGCTGGTGAATCAGATAATGCTGAACCTAGGACATTGGATTTCTACTAGTGAACAAAAAATCATTCAAAACGTGTGTGAAACCATGGAGATGAACTGAAGGTCCAAAATATGAATACTAGCACCATATTACTTCTACTAATAACTACAAACTACTTATTTAAAGCCGATTTAGACAAGAGTGATCATAGTAAATTAGAAAACCAATCAGTGAAACAAAAATGGGATAATTTCTATGCTTCAATTCTTCATTTTCAATTCATTCATCAAGTTTCCACCTCACAGCCAACAGAGTTACAAGGTCGTGTACCTGGGAAATTAGAGGAAGCAAGAAGAAAGGAGGTTTCAGTGGATGAAGAAACAACAGCAGATTTCAGCAATAGGAGTAAACCAGTCAACCAAATTTAAAACTAGAAAATGAAGTGCAACAAACCAAGATCCAGTTTCAAACACACAATCAACCCAGCAAACATCAAAACCCGACGTCGATGACTAGACCTCAAACCATATCGAAGCCCAAGCAATCAGAAATTTATTCAGGAAGTGGAGACTTCACATTGCAAACCAGAGACTTAATGTAACAGTGAAAAACTTCAAACAAACTGAACCCAAAGCTTTTCAGCACAAGATCAAGTCATTTTCACTCAAAAGGATTCAGAAATTGTTTTGTAATCAAAGAACAACTTAAAATTCAGGGCAGAATTCCAATGAAATAGTATTTTCTTCTTAAATTTTAGCCATCTGTTTTTTTTATTTGTCTAGCTCTCTCCCATCTCTAAAATCTTAATTGAACCCCAAGTAACTATGCCTTTATAGGCAAGTTACTAGGGCAGCCTTAAGAGTTTAGTTATTTCATTTTTAGTCCTTTTCAAATTTTCCTTTTTGCTACTTAGTCCTTCATTTTCTGACCTGCTGATCAAGTTAGTCTATTTTTGGAGCTTCTAGGTACCTTCCTAAGTGGTTACTGAGAGATTTCATATGCCCTTTACCCAAAATACCCCCTTAGTGCCCTGTTTTTACCTTGAAGCCCAGCCAGATTTCGAGTATGGGCTATGAATCCCCAAACAAGCTCATTGTTTCAATAGACATGGGCTCAGACACAAACCAAATAGAATTCCTTTAGAATGAGGTCTTAGACTGACTTTAGAGCCCAAATAACAAAGGTAAAACCCAAGCAAATTCAGAAAACTTAAAAACCAAATAAATCGACTAATTAATGATCACAAACATGCGGGGAACTAATTAAGCTAATAAATTAAGCTAAGTGACCAAATCAAAAGTTCTAACAGGACAATTAATAGAACTAGGCAAATCAGAAAACAAATTAAAATAGAGGAAAAGAACAAAGGTGACACATAGACGATTTTGAAAACAAAAATGAACAGGACTTACTAGCTAAACTTGAAATCAAAACTGAGGCACTGATTCGACCCAAAATAGTGGCAAACGTTTGTTCTTGGTGAAGAGCAAACGAGTGACACTATTTTGTGCCAAAACCAACTTGAAACAATCGAAAAATTCCTAAAATGACTTGCATGCATGATTCCGACTTTAGGCTCTTAGGGCTCGACTCTTCGATTTGATATTCGAGGAGCTCCAGAGATGTTTGAAGGAATCTGAGCGAGGATTTGGAATGAGGGAGAGAAAACGGTCTTAGGGTGTTTATTTGGGGACAATTAGAGATGGCGCCGCCACCAGAGAAAACAAGGGTGGCGCTAGGGTTTCTCCTTTGAACCTATATTCGAGACGTTCCAGGGTGATTTGAAAGAAAAGAGTGACAGATTTAGGATGAGTAAGGCTTGGGGGTTCTTTGGTGTTAATCTGGGGTCGATTGGCGGTGGCGCTGCCACCCTCAGGCGGTGGGATTTCAGGGCGGCTGCTAGGATTTTTGAGTGGTTTCTGAAGAGGGTGTGAGATAAGAGGGACGGGTTTGAGATGGGGGGTCGGCTTAGGACAATTATATATTAACCAGACCCCAGTTCTGGACCGTTAGATCAAAAGAGATCAACGGTCCTGGTCAAAAGGCCATTAAAACGGGGTCGTTTAAATCATGCGGGGATTGGACCGGGTTGGGGCAGATATTGGGCTAACTAGACGGGTATCTGAAAGGGGAAAACTGGTTTGGGTTTGGGTAAATTTTGAAAGACTTGGGCCCAGACCTGATCTCCTCAATTCCTTTCCAATTTCTTTTTTTATTTTCAAATTCTTTTAATTAATTCTAAAAAAAATAAAAACCTAAATGAAAATCTTAAAACTAGATTATCCTACCAAATTAAATTAATTAACTGAAAATAATAATTACCACAACTAATTAAATACCAAATTATAGAAAACTACCAAAATTCGAATCTAAAATTAAAAAATGCAAAAATGAGTTAGTTTTTGTGATTTTTCCGTTTTTGTAAAACATCAATTTACTAATTAATCTCAAAAAATGTAAAACTAATTCCTAAATGCAATGTGTGATATTTTTGCTATTTTTTATGGTTTAAATAAAATTAAATATGCATAGAAAAATGCAAACAAACACTAAAATCGAGCAATTAATTCCTAAAAACCAAATAATAAAAGAAAAAAATCCTAATTTTGGGGATCCTGTAGGAGTAATTCATGCGAGGCAAAAATCACGTGCTCACAGAGATCCATGAGGGAACCTGCGGAAATCATTACGGTGCTAATTCTTTAATTCGAAAAATAATCAGGGCAGGCTACTATTGGGACAGCATGGAGAAGGACACCAAAGAGTTCGTCAGCAAATGCGACAGATCCCAAAGATTCGCCCCAATTATCCACCAACCTGGTGAACAACTACATTCAGTTTTGTCTCCATGGCCATTCATGAAATGGGGGATGGACATCGTCGGACCTCTACTAACAGCGCCAGGTAAAGCTATATTTATTTTATTTATGACTGACTACTTCTCGAAATGGGTTGAAGCACAGGCCTTCGAAAAAATAAGGGAAAAAGAAGTCATTAATCTCATCTGGGACCACATCATATGCCGATTCGGAATTCTTTCCGAGATAACGTGTGATAACTAGAAGCAATTCATCGGAAGCAAAGTGAGTTAGTTCCTTGAGGATCAAAAGATTAAACAGATCCTGTCAACACCCTATCACCCGTGTGCAAACGGCCAAGCCATGTCCACAAACAAAACCATCATTCAAAACTTAAAGAAGAAGCTGCAAGGCGCAAAGGGAAGATGGAGAGAAATATTGCCCGAAGTACTCTGGGCATATCGAAAAACTCCAAAATCAAGCATGGGGGAAATGCCTTTCTCCCTGGTATATGACGTTGAGGCTTTGATAACGTTCGAGGTCGGAGCACCTACCACCAGAATCTGACACACCACAGAGAGCTTGAATAATGAGGCCATGGCTACTGCTCTCGAATTATTGGATGAAAATCGAGAAGCCTTGCTGGTCTGAATAGCCGCACAAAAATAGAGGATCAAAAGATACTACAATAGGAGAACAAATCTCTGACATTTTAGAATCGGGGACTTAGTTCTAAGGAAGGTCACCTTGAATACTCGAAATCCTATTGAAGAAAAGCTAGGCCAGAACTATGAAGGACCGTACCGCGTCCTCGGGATAGTTGGCAAAGGATCCTACAAACTCGGCCCCATGGAAGGCGAACAGTTTCCAAGCAATTGGAATGTATCAATGCTTCAACGTTATTACTGCTAAAAACTCAAAGGCCTTAGATTTCAATAGAATGCGTTGCACTCCTTTCATTTGATCGAGTTTTTATCCCAAGAAGGGTTTTTACCGGCAAGGTATTTAACGAGGCAACATCTATATGCTACCTAAGGAAGACTCAACAAGTATTCAAGACTTCTTTTCAATCAGCCTCGAATACTAGGGGGCATTCCCCCTGGAAGGGCACCTCCTCGGAGAAGCCAAGATGTGCTAAACGGGGTCTCGATAGAAAAATAATATATCGGGCCAAATGGTCGAATGAACCATGTTCGTATAGAATAACCGAGCCCTTAACAACAAAAATGGGTATACTTGTACCAAGTAATCAAAGAACACTTTCCCCTTCATCAGAGTATTTCGTGTTTCAATGAAGCTCGGTATTTTATGCAAAAATGGCTCCAGAGCCAATAAATGTCCAGAACTCGAGGACTGGCACCAACAACTCGAAACCATACGACGTCTAGGTCAGAGCTTCAAACTCATAAGCCCTCGATAAGGAAACATCAAGTTCACAAAACGTCCCTAGAGCCAAAAAATGTCTCAAACACTCGGGGATTGGCATCAACAACTCGAAACCATACGACCTCCGAGTCGGAGCTTCAAACTCATAATCCCTTAATGAGGTAACATCAAGTTCACAAAACGGCCCAGAGCCAAAAAATGTCCCGAGCATTCGAGGACTGGCGTCAGAAACTCGAGGCCGCATGACCTCTAGGTCGGAAGATTAGAACTCGTAAGCCTTCGATGAGGCAATACCAAGTTTACAAGGAATGGTTCTCGAGCCAAGAAACTTGGTATTGCCTCATTGCCAACCCCATCAACTTATCAAAAAACCCGAGGCCATAAGACCCCCTGTGGGTAGCCTCGGTCTCGTAAGACCTATATAAGGCAACAACAATATCTGTAAGACCTCAAGCAAGGCATGAACCACGCTTGTACCAAATGACCAAAACTCTAAGACCTCAAGCAAGGCATCATCATACTTGTACCAAGTAACCAAATTTGTAAGACCTCAAAGGCATGTAAAAATTTGTAAGCCCTTACAAAAGGCATAATCCCTATCTTAAAGTTAAGGCTATATATCAAACTTGCAAGATCCCTAGAAAGGCATACCCTCGATACAGATACTGAAACTACTTCATTCGGGGACTGAAAGGCTCCGACCAAACACAATGACTACGGCCACAAGGCTTTACCAGCCAAACTAACGTGACTCGAGGATGCCCGACTGTCGCTATAAAATCACATGCCTTCAATTACTTCGAAAATACTTCGAAAAGAACAGATTAAACAAGCTACCCTCGACATAGGTAAAAGAGCTTCATCTCCAAACTATAGGCTTCGAGATACTCAGCCACCGAGCCGAACCTCCCGAGGTGCTCGATCATCGCCATATAACGACTCACAATTGAGGTTCCTATCGAACCCTCAAAGAGTCAGGAAATCACAATTTCAAAAAGTCCTTAGCGAGGGAAAAATAAAGCCTACTAGAGGTCGTAGCGACCCAATGCATAAGAGTCACTGTCGCCAGCCCGTACTAGAGGTCGTACCGACCCAATGCGTAAGAGCCACTATCGCCAGCCCACATAAGAGGTCATATCGACCCAATGCGTAAGAGCCACTATTGTCAGCCCATATAAGAGGTCGTACCAACCCAATGCGTAAGAGCCACTGCCGCCAGACCATACTAGAGGTCGTACTGACCCAAGGCGTAAGAGCCACTGCCGCCAGCCCGTACTAGAGGTCGTACCGACCCAATGCGTAAGAGCCACTATCGCCAGCCCATATAAGAGGTCATATCGACCCATTGCATAAGAGCCACTGTCGCCAGCCCATATAAGAGGTCATACCGACCCTGCAGACATATAATTTTTGACCCTCTCCAAGATTTTACACATTTTAGTGTTAAATAGTTAGTTTAGGTCTAATATCGATATTTTAACTAGTTTTGACCATTTACTTTATTTTATCACAAAAATAAAAATTACAAAAATATTTTTTTTATTTAGCTAATTAATATTTTATCTAGTTACTTTTAATTTATCTACCTTACATAAAATTCAAAAATACAAAAATAGTTCCACTTTATTTTCAAGAATATTATTTTAATTTTGCAATAATTTTAATCTAATTCCATTTTTATCTTTTAGTATGACATTTAAAAAATACCAAAGATAGTTTTCTTTTAATGGTTAGTTTTATTTTAATAGTTATTTCTTAAGTAAGATTAATTAGTATTTTTAATAGTTTATCTTGTTTTCTAAATTATTTTTACATAGAAAAAGGGAGGAGGGAATAGAATTTATTTTTGGACTAATTTTTGTCTTGCTTTTAGCCCAATTAGGCAAATTTCCTTAGCCCATTAACCCAAAGCCCAAACCTAGACACCCCTACAGCATAAGACACATTAGATCTAACCTAAAGAAAAAAACCTAGTATACAATTTGGGGACAACCGAAAAATACCAAAAAATGACTCCTCCTCCATTTCATTCTCTACCAATAGTCAACTATTTTCACCGTTAGCTGCATTTTGTTCCAATATCTCATGCCATCATCCTTTAATTTCGATTTAGGGTTTCATGAAAAAATTTCAGTTTCTCAGAAGCTTCTCGAAGAACCTCGATCTCTTTATCGATAAGTTGATTTTTTTTTCTTTGATCGAAAATGTTTGCTACGTACTTTCGTCTATATAGTGGCTATGTATGTAATTTTTCATATCCAGAAGCTCAAAACCTAGCAATCGATTGATCCGATTCAGCTTTTGTGCATCTCTTGATTTTGGGTTTCATGAAATGTTTCATTTTGTTGGGAGATTCTTGAACATCGATTCAAAAAATTTATTATATATTTTGGTCTAAATAGTAGCTACATGAGTAATTGTTGCTCAAAAGTATATGCCTAGAAGCTCAAAATCTCGTAAATGATTAGCTTTCAGCTTTTGTAGTTATGAATATTGTATTTTTTGCTTGTAGTGTAATGTTGTAGCAATTCTGTTGTATATGATAGTAATAACTAACTAGAAAATCAAGCACCAGAAGAAGAAGAAGAGATCAAAAGCTTCTAAACAAGGCAATGTTGTTAATGGTTCTGATAATAGCAAAGTAGGGGAGAGTAGTGTTTTAAAGGTTTTAACAGATTAGCTCTGTATCTGTAGAGGAAGATGAATGTTCTTATAAAGAGGCAAATGGAAACTTGAATAAAGCGATGAATATTCTGAGTGATTTGGTAGAGCGTGAGGAAGAGGACAAGATCATGAGCTGCTCAAGCTCGAGTGGGAATGTCAGTTCGAGCTTGGATTCGAGTAAAAACTCAGACATGTTTGTTAGGAGTTAATCGTTGCAGAATTCGGCTCAGCGCAAGGCTAATACAAAGAAATTGGTAGCTGCTGCAGGAACAATCTCAGCGATGATAGGGAAGGATTACGTGAGGTCAACCCTTTCATCCTCTATTTGTTTTATTCAAGCTTAATGTTAATTAGTTGTTTGGTGATGTGATCTTGTTGTTTTTGTAAGTCCGTGATTTTGAATTTGCTTGCTCGGTTATCTGCTCGTGTTCACTCGAATAGGTTATAGCTGAAATTATCCTAGTTTGAACTTGTTACCACCAGTTTCTAATGAATATCGTAATTTGCTTTGGGTGTGTTTATAATAAATCATCATGGCTATGGGTACGGTTCCCGTGACGTAGTTGCGATGTATCATTTCTAAATTCGGGTGTACATTTCATGTGACCTGAGTTCAATTTCCAATAATGTTAAATAAAAATAAATATGTCGTAAACCGCGGGTGCATTTCATGTAGCATGGTTTACGATGTGTTTTTTTAGAAAAAAAACAAGCAATTGTATGACAATCTTGAATTTTCCTAAAAACATTAAAAAGCGGTTTGAAAGTTAAAAATGCACAATAGGTTTAAATATGTAATTAACCAGATAATTAGGCCAATAATAATAGCTGAGCGACCGTTCTCAAACCACGGAACCCGGAAATACCTAACACCTTCTCCCGGATTAACAGAATTCCTTACCCGGATTTATGTGTTTCGCGGACTGTAAAACAGAGTCAAACCTTCCTCGATTCGGGATTTTAAACTGGTGACTTGGGAGACCATAAATTATTCCAAGTGGAGACTCTGAATTTGATAAATAATCTCGTTTCAATTATTGTCACTTTAATTGGAAAAACTCCCCTATACCCCTCCGGGTGCAAAAAAGGAGGTGTGACAGCTCTGGCGACTCTGCTAGGGAAAAAACCCCAGAACTTCTAGTTCAAGGTTTAGAATTCGAGCTTAGAATAATTGTTATAGTTGACTTTTATTTATTATCTGATTTTTATGTGTTTGAGCCTAATGTGCTAAATGTTGCCTTTTACCGCTTTAATATTGCTTGAACTGTATATAAACTATTACGAAACCCTCTTCTCTCTGAGTCTTCTAAATCATCTGGGAAGTGTGCACTTCGTGTGATTCTTTTCTATTAGAGTCATATCCCAATTTTAGAACGAGGTTCAAACAAGTTGTAAAGCCGGTGAAGCTTCTGTATTCCCGGTACGCTGCCCCCTCGGTTAGAGCTATCCTCTCGGGTAAGCCAGGTCTAGAACAAATATGCTTAGGTTTTAAAACCTAGAATAACATAACTCCATGTCGGATCCCTAGTAGGAACATTTGTTTGCATCACGTGCATTTGACTTAGGGGACTCAACACAGGGGATGGGTCCGTCTAGGACAAGTGTACCCAAAAATAAAAGACCATCCTGATGCATCCTAATATGCTACATGTTGCCATCTTCAAGGGTAAAAGGGGTCATTCGGCGGACCAATGAGGTTTGAGGATAAATAAGAAAAAAAGAGGGTGAAGTGTAAAAAATAAAGCAATTAGAGCCCAGTTATGTTTTTCTTTCACATTTTTTTTTAAGAAAAAGACAAAAAAAACATGAAAAATCCAAAAAAACGTTTTGCACTTTTCCATCAGTTTTCAAAAAGAAAATAAAAAAATAGGAAAAAGAAAATCTAAAAAGAGTTTACATGTTTCATCATTTTTCAAAACAAAAAAAAAGAAAAAAAATATATTTTCTCTAAATTAGTTTTTTTTATTCTCGCCCGTATCCAATCTTCCCGGACTATGCAAACCTAATTCTCGTCTTTTGTGGCATGATACGTAGGCAACCCACATAGGGTCCGGTCTTCCTAGTAAATCTTATGTTCTTGGCTTTGCGGGGTCTTAGCTAAATTTTGCACTTCTAGCCACCTTTTAGCCACATAAGCAATTTTAGAAAAATAGTCACAATTATGTCTTGCATGTATCCAATAAGAAGGGTTATTGTCTCACATAGCGTTCTAGGTCTTTAACTTTATTTGGTCTTAATTTTCTCATACAGGTGTGAATTTACTTACCGGAGATTGAGCATGACAGACACCCCAGGATCATCCAGTCAGGACCGCTGCATCCAGGAGTTGCTTAAGGAGATTTCTTATGTTTTGAGTCTATTTCTTTTTATGTTGTCTTGTACTTTATAGTCATGTCCAGTAGTAATGATTCTTTTAGTTGGTGTCGGAGTTTGTCGTAGTATAGTTGAGTTGAGTCTCTCGTTATCATATTTCCTATTTTGTATTTGAAAATAAAAAAAAGTTGTAATGAATAATCCAAAAAGATTTTTATTTTTTTAGTTTAATTTATCCATTACTTTTCCGAACTACACAAAGATCCGATTCATGCAGCGAGATGATACGTAGGTAACCTACATATGGTTCGATCGAATCATTTTTCGTAAGTTAAAAGAAGAAGAAAAAAAAGGGAAAAAAAAGAAAAAAAGAGAGGTGAAATTGTGAGATATGAGAAATGAGAGGAAAGAAAAAAGTGATAATTAGAAGAAAAAAAAGGGAAGGAAAATGAGCAAGCCAAAAAGTGCTAGAAAAGAAAAAAAAGAGAATATTGAAATGAACAAAATTGGGATGATTCCAAGTGACCTTGTGACCCTCGAAGTCATTCTAGAACCATTAATTGTTGCTAGGTGCATTGCACGCAATGTGATATTTTTAGCTGTGAAATGCCCTAATGCTAACAGGATGACCCCATTTTGTTCCTTTTGTTATGTTCATTGAGCAGAAGGGTGGTTGGTTTGTGGTTCTTAAGTAACTCATCCATACAACACAGGGTCAAAGAGCATGGTAGCCATGGCTAGCAAAGACTTGGACCTATGGTTGTTGATTAGTCTAAGGGAATTGTTGAATCACTATCTGAGTTGAATGAAGAGGTCTTAAGGTTGAAAGGACAGATGGACGAAATATACCAAGCCTGGCTTAGCGGACGTCCTCTATCATTATTTCCCACTAACTACCCTGAAAGCCTTGTCACCATTCTGCCACTGTCACAAATCAAGATTCCCACTACTGCTGATATCTCCCCACAACCTTTTCACATTCCACCCCCAGAACCACCTCATATCCCGCTCCTTTGACCACTTATATTTTTGTAGCTCATCCACCAGCTACCTTTCCTCGATCCTCTAGCGAGACTGTGTTCAAATACCCCGATACCCCAACACTATGCTCTAGAACCAACTTTCAAGGTCTCGGATCCATACTCCCACGCTCCTCATTTTGAACCTCCCAGTGAAACTGAAAAGCCTGCTAAGATAGTGGCGCAATATGAGATATCCAGGAATGTCAAAATCTTAGAGCAGTCTTTAAGAAACATGAAAGGGATAGGGAGCTAGATGAGCATGTCTTACAAAGACTTGTGCTTGTTTCCTGACATCCAACTTCTTGCTGGGTATAAGATGCCAAAGTTAGATTTGTATGACGGACACGGAGATTCCGTAGCCCATTTGAGAGGCTACTGCAGTAAGATGAGAGGCGCCGATGGTAATGACAAATTATTGATGGCGTATTTCAGTCAAAGTTTTAGTAGGGAAGTCTTGGAGTGGTATACTCGTCAAGATATCAGTAAGTGGCATGCATGGGGTACATGGCTCAAGATTTTGTTCGGCACTATTACTACAATCTAGACATTTTCTCATACCGCTCCTCCCTGTCTAAGATGGAAAAGAAACCCGAGGGAAGTTTTGGGGAGTTTTGGTTCAGATGGAACGCACAAGTTTCTCGGGTCAGTCCTCCAATTGATAGAAAAGATATTGTTGAGCCTTGCCAACGATAGGATCCAGTGGGCATTCCTGCTAAATGCTTTAAGCCTCAATACCAACCCTATGAACATCCCCAAGCTCCACATAATCCACCCCAGTATTATCCTTCGAACAACATCCGGCCATATGTCCAACCATTAGGTCACTCCCTAGGGCAAGACCAGCATCCCAAAATTCTCATTCGCCTTCACAGCATTTTCGAGCATCCAACAACCCTAGAAAACTGGGGTATGCAGGGAAACAAAGGCAAAGAAATAGTTTCACGCCAATCGGAGAATCCTATACAAGCCTATTTAAAAAGTTAAAACACTCTGGCCTAATTGAGCCACTCCTCGGCTATACTCCGGGCCCATATGCAAAAGGTTTTGATCCTACTGTACGGTGCATGTACCACTCTAATGTCCAAGGTCATAACATTGAAGATTGTCGTGCTTTGAAAAAGGAAATAGAAAGAATAATTCAAGAAGGAATAATTTTGGTCCAAGGAAGCAATACCTCAAGTGTCACACATAATCCTCCACAGGTACATGACAACGAACAAATTGTTGGGATGGTTTGCAATAACTAAGGGTTTGTCGAAGGAGTCAATGAGCCACTTGGTGAAGACAATGTGATTGAAGTTGGTGAAGGTCCCAGTGATATTGATGTGGAACTCAGTGGCTAAGATGTCAAGCTTGGTAATTAGAAAGACACTCCTTTCTTGGCTAGCCAGGGGAGTCTTGGTGGTTCACTTTGTTGTCATTTCTGTTGTTCGAGTTATTTCAGGGTTGTAATCCGGATATTATCTTATGACTCAAACCCTTCTATCCTTTTATTTTTCCTAGTTCCTTTAGTCGTAGTAACTCATTTAGTGTTATCTATGTTAGTTCCAGGGTTGTACCCCAGTTTATTTTTCTTGTCTTGTTGTTCAAACCCTTTCACCGTCTGTCTAATGCAATTTTCTATTTTCTGTTTTCTCTAGTCATTTTTTTAGTTCTCTTTTCCTTTTATAGTTATTTTCATGCTGGCTCTATTGACATGACATGCACACATAATTTGAGGCCTAGTCTTAAAAGTTAGTTTAATCATGAAACAATGAAACAATTTTGAAGATGATAGGGACATTTGAGGGAAATAAGTATAGATTTGGACATTTTGAGATCATTTAAAGCCCGAACTATGTGAAACTGGGGCAGATAATTTGGGGAGTTAATAGAATGACAATAATTTGTTACAAGAGAGTGCATCTCAGATAATTTGAAGCGAGCAACTTTCAGTTCAAGTGCATCTCAAGTTACGAGATAAAGCCAAGGGATTTTGCTCCAAACAGATGGAGGTATCCATTGTGAAGAAGAAATCACCCAACGAGAGTTCTGTACTAGACAAGGCACTAAAGAAAAGTGTAAGGCATATCAGTGATTGTCGTGCCCCCTTTTTCCTCCACGAAATCGGGTTCATGATATTTTTGGTTGGGACAACTCTTTCCTTTTGGGAAGGGGTTCTTGTAATTTTGAAGAGTTGCCACCTAACGATTTAAGGTGTGCTACGACACCTATGGGGTTCATTTATAACTACGCTTTGGTAACCAGAGATAGGGTAAGAGCTTGAAATTATCCTAAGGGGAAGGTGTTAGGCACCCGTCAAGATCCACTAGTGTGGTTCCCGGCCAGACAGTTTTTGTGA
Source organism: Nicotiana sylvestris (assembly GCF_000393655.2). NCBI lineage: Eukaryota > Viridiplantae > Streptophyta > Magnoliopsida > Solanales > Solanaceae > Nicotiana > Nicotiana sylvestris. The sequence continues at coordinate 89,051,568 of NC_091061.1, forward strand.
ATTTGTGCAATTAGCAAATAGACAAGTAGGGCTCAAATAATAGGGGATTTAAGTTCAAGTACACAAGTGTTTGAAAACAATTAACGAAAGGCAAAATTATGAAAAAAGAATTACAATCTAAAGCATGCTTATAATTGTAAAGGGGGTGTCCTAGGTTTGTATGTAATATGAATCACATCAATGCAATACCCGGTATGACACTCCTCAAAAGAGGGGCTACACGTGGTATTAGCGCACCGGTCATCATATCCATATCTACCCTTTCCCGCCCGTGAAAATAATTAAAGCGAGGGTTGGTCTCGACCCCTACTGCATGCTACTACCCGTCCCTTCCTATCAGTCCCAGAGGAATTTGAGACTATTATCCTATAAGGAGGAGGTTCTAGGCAGACCCTTAGGTTTAAAGGCAAATTACTAAGCGACAAACAAGAACATATAAGACTGCATTTAGGGGGAAAACACAAAAACAAGTAGAAGGCTCAGATATACCTCCACAAATAATGCACAAAGATAGCATGACTTATACACAATTATGGTTGTCACACCTACTTTTTCCGCGCCCGCGGGGGCGCAGGGGAGTTTTTTCCAATTAAAGGGCAATCGAAACGGGATTCGTTTAATTATTTCAGAGTCGCCACTTGGGAGATTTAGGGTGTCCCAAGTCACCAATTTTAATCCCGAATCGAGGAAAATAATGACTCTATATTACAGTCTGCGTACCAGAAATCTAGATAAGGAATTCTGTTAACCCGGGAGAAGGTGTTAGGCATTCCCGAGTTCCGTGGTTCTAGCACGGTCGCTCAACTGTTATATTTGGCTTATTTATCTGATTTTTAATACAATATGAACTTATGTGCAAATTTATCTTTTAACCGCTTTACTATTATTGTTTTTAGGAGAATGTGAACATCGCTTAAAACACGTCTTTGGACTGCGTCACATGAAATGCACCCACAATCCGGAACGCATTTTATTTGATGTTTTGAGATTTGGATTTGGGTCGCATGAAATGCACACCCGAGCTTAAGAAAGTAAATTATTAAACACGCGCCTAAAAGAGACTATCGCGTTATTATTTTGCGGAGGCCGTGAAATTCGCTAAACAACCCTCCTGAATTCTAAGTAATTTTAAACAAGTATTTACTGAGGGCCCCGCAATTTGTATTTTTATTCGGCGAGGCTCATCTCATTCTTATTTTTTCTTTTTAAGAATTTGCAACGTCATGGAAATGCATCTCGGGCCACGCCACAATCAATGCGCCCGTGACTAGAGACATATTTCGACTCCGTTGAGATTTGGATTTGGGTCACATAAATGTGCACCCGAGTTTAGGGAGATAACATTATTAAAGGCGCGCCTAAAGCAACTAGCGCATTATTATTTTTTTTGGGGTAAGGCCGTGAAATTTGCTAAACGGCCCGTCCCAGAATCTAAGTATTTGATGCATATATTTTGTGAGGGCTCCGCAATCTGTATATTTTTCCGGCGAGGCTCGTCTCATTTTATTTATTTTATTATTATTTTTTATTCATTTTTTTTATAATTATTTATTTATTTCTTTAAAGGATGTCATTTCTACGCCTTTAACAATACTAAACTTATGGCCTCTGTACAACTAAAATCTCATAACTTGTCAAGATTTAATAAAAGAAGCTAGGCGAATGAGTGTTTCGGGCGTAGTAACAACAGGTACTAATATTAATTTTGTCCAAATAAACTAAGACAATAATAACATAACACATTGAACGTAAATAATAACAATACTAATCTTGGGACTACTAATACAACTAAATCAAATGACATCAAGTAATCAATAATATCATAACACAAAAATGAACTAAAATGCATACGGTGAAACATAAGCAGAAAATTATCATATCAATTGATATATTGCAACTTCAAACATTGAACGTAAAATTTCTTTAATCCAATACATCGAGGCTTACTAACCTGCATAAACAGAAACGCATAGAGCCATGGACCGAACCCTTACAGCGACTTCAACGAACAAACTCGACGCGCCGGACCTCGACGAACAAAACAACCTCACCGGACTGAAGCAACGACTGAGCTACTCAGCAACGCAGCGACGCAGCAACAGCTGCTGTATTTTTCGACGCAGTAACTGTTGCGTGAAGCCGCGACAAAAGGGGTCGTTGGAGGTGATGAAAGGAGCAGCTATGGAGGGTCGTTCGTGTAGTGACGACACAGCAGCAACTGGGCGTCGTCTGTGGTGGCGTTCGGACGTAAGGTCGAAGAGCTGGGGTCCGACGTGAGAGAGGGTGGTGTTTAGACTGTGTCGTTGGTGGTTTTGGGTTAGGTTTGAGGGTCCGTTTGGTGGTGGTTTTATTTTACAGTAGGGTTTTTCGTTAGGAGCAAAAGGGGAGGAAGATGACGAGCAGTGTACGCCGGGTTTAATGGAGGAAATGCCGGACTGGTTTGGCGGAGCGGGGAGGAGACGGGATGGTCGTGTTTTCCGGCGTTAATGGAGGTGGGCGTTTGGTGATGTTGGGTGTCGGATGGTGGTGATGGGGCTGGTGGTTATGGACGTGGGAAGCCAGGAGGAGGAGGGGTTGCCGGTGGGTTTTTTGACGCGGGGGAAGTCGGGATCCGGTGGTCCAAGGGCTTCCCCGTTTCTGCTTCTTCTTTTCTTTTTTAGGAGGAAGAAGAACAGTAGTCTTTCCAATCTTTCCAAAAGTCCGTCCTTTGGTCCCCATTTTTTTCAACTTTTTAAAAGCTTTTTTTTTCTTTTAAAATTTCCCAAATCCCTTTTCGTTGGTCCCCCCTCTTTTCAAATTCTGTCCGTATTTTTGTAATGCAATGCCCATGAAAATGAGCCCCACGTGTGGTGGGGTTCGAGGCATATGTCCCCCACGCGTGGTGGGGTTCCCCACGTGTCCCGGACACGGTTTATTATGGGCTAGGTCCGAAAATTAGGCTTAAAACCGGGTAGTTTAAACCCGAATATTATTCTTTTGCCCGGACCCGAGAAATAGAAAAACGTTGCTTAACTAGTCCTATGTAAGCAAAATAGCTACTAAAATAAGACTAATTATTTAAAACAAAACTATATTATTTTCCTAATATTTTTTCAAGATTTAAAATAACTACAAAATATTAATAAAACTATTTTTTGTAATTTTCGTTTTTTATATAAAGATAAAATATAAAGTAATATTTTTGTATTTTTCCAAAATTAAAACGACTATAGAATATTAATACAACTATTTTTTTTTGTAATTTTCGTTTTTTAATAAAGACAAAAATATGAAGTAATATTGTTTGTATTTTTCAAAATTATAATGACTGCAAACATTAATAGAACTATATATTTTTTTGTAATTTTCGAATTTATATAAAGTACCAAAATAAGGTACAATTTTTTTGTATTTTTCAAGTTTATGAGAGATACATAAACTAAAATTATATATATATTTTTTGTGATTTTCTTTTTTGCAACGAAATAAAGTAAAAATAGTTAAAATTGCTATACTAGTCCTAAATTAGATATTTAAGCTTAAGAACGTAAAAATTCCCGGGGAGGGTCAAAAATCACGTGCTTACAGCTGCCCCTCTTTGACTGGAAACACGAAGAGTTTTCCGACAAAGAACGACTAGCCGTGTTTTTGACCCGACCATTACTTGGACGGACTACACTTAAGGAAAGGAAGGGAATGTGACCGAGCCCTGGTATCTGAGCTGCCTACATATCCTTGGTTATACAGGAATCAGGCCACGTGTAGTTCGGGAATGAGAGAGATAGTGAAGTTGTACCGAGGTGAAGAGCTGATCGAGGTGTCGTTCCGTCGAGGTTCCGGTCCGCGGTCCTGTCGTTACAACAAAAATGAAAACTGGAAAAGACTAACTAAGCCTATCAGCTACTAGTTACAAGGATTCCTATCTTCTAAGTCTTCTGAAACTTGGTCTTGAGTCTTGAATGGTGCTTCATACAGACTTTGGATTTGAACCTTGATACTTGCTAGTTGTAGGCGCTAGTTCTTGAGAAGATCACATCTGTTCTCCACTTCCGTGCTTTGGATTCATTCATTTTTTTATTTTTTTTTTGTGGCTAGCTTTTGTTGACCCTCTCAGACTGTTGACTCGCATTCTTGGGGCGAGCTTCTTAATGCTTCTATCTTGGATTGAGTGCTGGGGATTTTTGTTGTATCCTTCTGCCTTCCAATGGGTTACGGCTTGACTTTGTACGATCCCGCTGTTCTACAGGCGGACCCCTAACTTCTTCAATCTTTGACATATAACAATCTTCTGCTCTACAGGCAGGCCCCTGACAATCAAAACAAACAAAATTTCCTAACCCAGTTTGTACTGGGAAGGTTTGTGAGTCGTTAGCAAAATCGTAGCCCACTGATACTACTGATGCAGTGCTGAGAGTGAACTAAACACTAGATTAGGATGTATTCCCTTGTTATACAGGTGGGCGCCTAACTTCAATGCTTGAAATGTAAGGACTGAAATGTATTCCTCCGTTCTATGGGCGGGCTCCCAAATTCAACACTTGTAATGAAAAAGACTGAAATGTATTCCTCTCGTTATACAGGTGGGTGCCTGGATTTAGGAAAATGACTCTTTTTTTTCAAAATGTTGTTTTTTTAGCATCTTAGGAGAAAGATTCATCGGACTAAGATTTTGATCCTAGGAGAAGGTTCATCAGACTAGGTCATTTTTTGTTTTTTGGTTATCTTAGGAGAAAGATTCATCAGACTAACATTTTGATCCTAGGAGAAGGTTCATCAGACTAGGTCATTTTTGTTTTTGGTATCTTAGGAGAAAGATTCATCAGACTAAGATTTTGATCCTAGGAGAAGGTTCGTCAGACTAGGTCATTTTTTGTTTTTTGGTTATCTTAGGAGAAAGATTCATCAGACTAAGATTTTGATCCTAGGAGAAGGTTCATCAGACTAGGTCATTTTTGTTTTTGGTATCTTAGGTGAAAGATTCATCAGACTAAGATTTTGATCCTAGGAGAAGGTTCGTCAGACTAGGTCTCTATCTTAGGAGAAAAATTCATCGGACTAAGATTTTGATCCTAGGAGAAAGATTCATCAGACTAGGTCATTTTTTTTTGGTTATCTTAGGAGAAAGATTCATCAGACTAAGATTTTGATCCTAGGAGAAGGTTCGTCAGACTAGGTCTCTATCTTAGGAGAAAAATTCGTCGGACTAAGATTTTGATCCTAGGAGAAAGTTCGTCAGACTAGGTCATTTTTGTTTTTGGTATCTCAGGAGAAAGATTCATCAGACTGAGATTTTGATCCTAGGAGAAGGTTCGTCAGACTAGGTCTCTATCTTAGGAGAAAAATTCGTCGGACTAAGATTTTGATCCTAGGAGAAAGTTCGTCAGACTAGGTCATTTTTGTTTTTGGTATCTCAGGAGAAAGATTCATCAGACTGAGATTTTGATCCTAGGAGAAGGTTCGTCAGACTAGGTCATTTTTTGTTTTTGGTTATCTTAGGAGAAAGATTCATCAGACCAAGATTTGGATCCTAGGAGAAGGTTCGTCAGACTAGGTCTCTATCTTAGGAGAAAAATTCATCGGACTAAGATTTTGATCCTAGGAGAAGGTTCATCAGACTAGGTCTTTTATTTTTTGTTTGTTATTTTTTTTTTGTTTGTTATCTTTAACAACCACTTAGGAGGAACTGCGTCTCCTACGGGTGAAACTAAAACTTAAACTTAGGAGGAAATGCGTCTCCTATGGGTAAAACTTAAACTTAGGAGGAAATGCGTCTCCTATGGGTAAACTTAAACTTAGGAGGAAATGCATCTCCTATGGGTAAACTTAAACTTAGGAGGAAATGCATCTCCTATGGGTAAAACTAAAACAAACCTAGGAGGAAATGCATCTCCTATTGGTGCAACTAAAATGAACTTAGGAGGAAATGCATCTTCTATGGGTAGAACTCTAATGATTTCAAACTAGGAAGTGCGTCTCCTATTAATGAAACCTTCGCTTTCTCTTTTTTATTTTTTTATTTTGAATTATTTACTTACCTGTGTTGTCCTCCCTCGAAACTGTTGGGGATTATTTAGATGGGGATGGCTTTTTACCTTTTTTTCCTTTTTTTCATTATTATCTTTTTATTCTATTCTTCTTTTTTTTTTATTCTTCCCTTTTTTTTCTTTTTTTTTTGCATAGCTTCTTCCTTCAAATACTACCTCCCTTGAGAGTCGTGTTGGACCCCTCGCAACTGCTAGGGATGACACTGTTGAGGAATTATTTACTTACCTGTTGGGGGTAAAATGTTATCAGCTGAGGGTACCTGACTTCCAGAAAATTTTCTAAATGGAAGGAAAATTTTCTGCCCCAGTTTGATAATATCCCTTGTGGCATGCAGTTCTGGCATCAATGCCATTTCCGTTACCTGCTTCAAATCAAACAAAATTTTGTTAGTTTAAAACACGGTGGTTGGTTGTGATACTCCCAACGGGATGGCTTTTCCTTTTTTCCTTCCTTGCTTTGCGTTGCACAACTTGTTGGGGACGATTTTATTTGCTGGGTACAATCCCTTTCTGCTAGGGATATCCCTCTTCTTTTGTGACATAGCTTGGAAACTGGCATTTCCCCGACCTTTTAGTCTAGTATGGATTTCGCCAAATCATGCTCACTGCTCTCCTTGCTTTGTTCACGGGCCTTGTCTTTGAGGTTTATAACCTTGGTTTTGGCAAGGATATCCCTCTTGACGCTCGTCAATCCTTTTGTCAATTCCCTTTTGCTGGGGATATCTTTATTGACACTGGCCTCGCGCTTGTTCCTTGCTGACTATACCATTTGGATGTACTAGTCAGATCTCATCTTGAAAAGCTGATGGCATATTTGAAGTCATTTCATACTTGTTCTGGCCCGACAGACTCTATTGGGGAATTTTTCTATGAAAGGAGAAAGATAAAAGAAACAAAATAAAAGACAAAGGAAACGAAACATGACTCTTTAACAAAAGAAACTATAAATAAAAACCTTATCAAATGCAGATACCGACTCTAATGGCCATGACATGCGTATGTGGCCTATCCTTTACCGTCAATCCTCTTTCAAGATCTTCAATTGGCGATTCCCCATCTGATTCTCACTCTTATTCGACTTGTAGTGCCCGAAGGGTTTTCACTATCAAGCCTCTCTCATGTTGGTTTTCTCTCAGCTTTTATCGCCTTATGGTGCCTGTGAAGGTTTTCACCAATAAGACTCTCTCATTTGTATCACTTTCCAGCTGGGAATTTGGAGTGTTGCCGGCATGACTCTTTTTGTTGGAGATTAGAGTCCTTTCTGTTGTGGAAACAGAATGTTATGTTCGCCGGTAAGAATCTTATTTGTCTGACTTGGCATCTTTTGAAGACTGGTCAGAAGGTCTTTCTTTGGACCGTAATGTGGGTTTTGGATAGGGCTAGAAAGAAAGGGTATTAAAGGCTCAAAAATGAATCGATTTTGGGTTATTAATTACAACCTTCGGAATTAGATTTATTTACATCAAACGCAACTTTTGCCCAAGTTTCTTGCTTGGGGATATTTTAACTGATTTTTTTTCATTTTTCAAAACTATGACCGAGCCGTGAAGCGCCTACGTATCCTCTTTGAGGAATCAGGTCAAACGTAGTTCCCAATTCCTCTTTTTCATTTGATTCTTTTTTTTTCTTTTTTTATCATTTTTCTTTCTTTCTTTTCCTTCTTTCATTTTTCCCTCTTTTTCGTTTTGTTGTTTTCTTTTCTTCTTTTTTTTTCCTTTTTTTTCATGCCATGCTTGCATTTTCTAGTCGTTTTTACTGATTCCGAACGAGGGGTATGAAAGAAAAACAAGTAAGGCTCAAAAGGGGTAATGAAGGATAAAGTGTTTAGGTAGCAGAACAAAATGCCTTCGTCATTCCAGTCTTCAAGACATGCCAAGTGCAAACAACACAATTAAACAATAGATTTATAGTCTCTTCCGATGGTGCTAGACTTGACAATTATATTCAACATCTGTTTGTTCATTTGTCACTTCTAAACACCGCTGGGCGATACTCTCATTATCATGAACACCCTTCATGCCAATTTGGCGAATCTTGGTTTTAACGGTTTTTCTTCATATTTTACTTGCCCCAGTTCCACATGACTCGAGCTCTGAATAATCTCAAACCGTCCTTATTTTCTTTAAATGGTCTGGTCGCCTTTCCAGGGTTTTATGATTAACTTTAAAGACTAGGCCCAAAGTGTGTGCGCATGTCATGTCCCTAGAATCGGCATTGAACGAAATGATAACACGACTAAACAAAAAGATGACTGGGAATAATCAAAGACCGGATTTTGCATTAGACTACCGGCGAAATTGTTTGAATAATAAAACAAACAAACAACCAGAATAAAATCCTAACACAAACTGGACAAAATTTAAACAAACTGCTATGACAAAATGGAAAGATAAGAAGGTTTGACACAGGACAAAATCCCAATTACAACCTTAATAATCCGAACAACAGAAATGACCACAAAATAAGCCACCACAAGCTTCTCTCTTGCTGACCAAGGAACGAAGCGTCCTCCCATTTAAATTGGCATCTTAGCCACTGAGCTTTGCATCAATACTGCCAAGATCATTACCCGCTTCAATATCGTCACCCTCTGTCAACAAGTTCTCGATAGGGTTCGAGTGCTCCATGTCACTGTTATTAATCACAATCCGCCCTTCTTGGATCATTCTTTCTATTTCTCTTTTCAAATCCCGACAGCTTTCAACATTGTGCCCCTGGACATTGGAATGGTATTCACACCTTTTAGAAGGGTCAAAGCTTCTTGCACGTGGGTCCACACGATTTGGAGGAATAGGTGCAATCATGTCATGATTCTTTAATTTCTCAAATAAGCTTTCATAGGACTCTCCTATTGGTGTAAAATTATCTTTCAACCTTTGTTCCCCTTTATACCACTGGCTTGGCTGTGGGTTATAGGGCACCTAAAAATTTTGTGGAGACTTCTGGAGATTTTGTGATGCTCGTGCTCGCCTCCTAGGGTGTTTTGGTGGCTGGACAACATACTGAGGTGGAGCGACAGAGTATTGAGCGTCCTGAGGTGGATAATACTGCTCAGGGGAGCCATAGAAAATTTGAGGAGGCTGCTCATACCCTCGAGATGTTCTCCTGGGACCTCTTCTAGACCCTGATGTCATCATGATTTCTTCAATCTCCTCATTTGTGCCGCTAAGATTATCTGACTCAACCCGGACAGCCTGAGTTGCGGCCTTAAGAACAGCTTGACTTATAATTTTGCCTGTCTTAAGACCATTCTCTACCATTTCTCCAATTTTGATTGCTTCCGAGAAGGTTTTGCCAACTGCGGACACCATGTTTTGAAAGTAATCTGGCTCTTGCGCTTGAAGGAAGACAGTAATTAGCTCGTGGTCATCCATGGGTGGCTTAACTCGAGCTGCTTGCTCTCTCCATTTTATGGCATATTCCCTGAAACTTTCACTTGGTTTCTTCTTCAGGTTTGAAAGGGAAATGCGGTCTGGGGGAATGTCGATGTTGTATTGGAACTGTCTGACAAAGGCCTGTGCCATGTCATCCCAGACATACCAGCGAGACGTGTCTTGATCCATAAACCATTCGGAGGCTACTCCCGTAAGGCTTTCCACAAAATAAGCCATCAACAATTCTTCATTTCTTCCCGCACCTCTCAGTTGATTGCAATACCTTTTCAGGTGGGCTATGGGATCTCCATGTCCATCGTACTTTTCAAATTTTGGAGTCTTGAAACCAGGCGGCAAGTGGACATCGGGGAACATACATAGATCTTTGAAGGCAACACTCTTTTGGCCTGCCAACCCTTGCATGTTTTCCAACCATTGTTCTAAGCTTTTCACTCTTCGGGTCATTTCTTCCTGTACCATCTTTCGGGCAGGCTTCTCAGTTTTTGCAGCAAGATCAAACGAGTACGAGTGGTACTCAGGAGAGTGGTACTGCTCTTGTTGTGTCGCAAATTGTGACTCATGACGAGGAACCCTCCGATTCTGAGTCTCTGGAGTACTTGTAACAGCTTCGACGTTAGTTGTCATTTTTCTTTGAGGCACAAACCAACCACCTCAACTTTCTTCACAATTCAAAACCAAATATGTTAGAATGGACTCAGTCGGTCCTTATTGTTATCAATATATATATATATATATATTTATTTATTTATTTATTACCTTTGTTTTTTCTTTTTCTTTTTTTCTCTTTTTCATTTTTTTCATTTTTTTTTGTTGTGGTCGAATCTTATGGAGATTGCCTACGTATCATGACCCCGCATGAATCAGACCTTGCGTAGTTCGGACTCAATAAAAGATAAACAATAATGAACACTTTTTCTTTTCACTTTTCATATTAAAACAAACTGGGTTTCAAAGGTTTAAAGATGACCTACCAACTTGAAAATCAAACAACCCGCCTATTTTAATCAAAAGATTGGTAGACTTAAAAACAAAATTCCAGCTCCCTTTCTCTGTTCGACAAATGCAACCAAATGGTTATTTTTTGCAAATGTGGCCCCTTCCAATTTTCACATGAATTTTGAGGCCGGGGAGGATTATTTTGACACTTTAAAACTTGTCCATTCTTTTACGAAAATAACCTTTCGACAACTGAAAGATACTCTAAGGCTATTTCGGCAAGAACGGTTTAAGACGCGGCCGAAGCTGGCTCGGCTTATTATGACAAAAGACGGCATTCACATGACCGTTGACTCTTTGATTTTTTTTTCTTTCCAGATTACAGTAAAAGACTTGGTGTTGCAAAACACGGCCCTTCAGCGTCTCGGGGACGAAGCTTTCTTAAGGCTGTGTGGGTCCATATCTCAAAATGACCCAAAGGTGGCTGTTTATGCCAAGTCAGCCTTCCGGCGTCCCTTTCGGGAACATTCGGCTATTTATGACAAAACAGCATCACCTGACTTATTTATAACTCTTTTTATCATTTTTTTTCAAATTAGAAAACTCAATATTGCAAGCACGGCCTCTCAACGTCTCGGGGACGAAGATTTTTAAGGCTGTGTAGGCCAATTGGACCAAATCCAAAACATGACCCAAAAGGTGGCTGTTTATGCAAAGTCAGCCTTCCGGCGTCCCTTTCGGGAACATTCGGCTATGTCTTGATAAAACAGCATCACCCGACTTCTTTATGATAAAATTAAAATTTGAAATGTATATTTTTTTTTTATTATTATTATTTTTTTTTGGCTTTTTTAGCAAAAAGTGGGGTTGGACCCGATGAGGGTTGCCTACGTATCTCACATCCGGTGAAAATCAAACCCGCGTAGTTCGGGCGAATAAACTATTTTTGAGAGGACCCTTTTCCATTTTCTATATATTTTTTTTGTTTTATTATTTTTCCCACAACAATCAAATAGACTATTATTCTTCATTCATAACAAACAAACAAATTAACGAAAAACGTAAAACATTCCTTCTTTTTGAGAAGGTGGGGTTGGACCCGATGAGGGTTGCCTACGTATCTCACATCCGGTGAGAATCAAACCCGCGTAGTTCGGTTAATCAAGGATAAGTAGATGAACTAACTTTTTTTTTGAATTTGAAAGAACTACTTTAAAAGAAGAAAGGAAGTATATTTTTATTTTTGATTGATTTTCTTTTTAAAAGAAACACTTCTAAGATATATTTTTGAATTTCATTTGCTTCTTTTTTTTATTCTAAAGAAGAAGAAGAAAATATTTTTTGGAATTTTACCTTTAATAAAAGAAATGCTTCTAAAATATTTTTTTTTTTGAATTTTCTAAAGAAGAATCAAAATATTTACGGATTTTTATTTATCTATTTTATCTTTTTTGAATTTTGAACTTTCTTTTGAATTTTGTTTTTGGATTATATATATACTTATTTTTGGAACAAATAATAAAACTCTTTTTATTTTTATTTCTGGCATTTTCATAGACAAACAAAATAAAATAAAATAAAACATTTTTTTAAAAAAAAAAACAAACTCTTTTTCATTTTCATTTAATGGCAAAACAAACTATTTTCTTTAATATTTTTTTAAAAAACAGACAGAACAATGGTGATTTTTTTTTCCTTTGCTTTTAATATAACAAACTAACCAGACATTTTTTCATTTTTAAAATTTCGGCAGAGGTTCGACTCTACTCGGACTTCTATGCTGTTATTTTCTCCTCTTTTTCACGATTTATTTTTAATCTGTGGAAAGTAATGAAAACATACAAAATCTTTTTGAATTTTCATGCTTTGTTTTATTTGTAAATTTTTTTATTTATTTATTATTTCTTTCAAAAATGGGGCATGGGAGACATAACGATTTCCAAGACTTCTTGGATTCCGCAAATGCTCCCCATGCGCTTTTCCCAACATATGAAGCGTGGGGGACATATGGGAATTCCAAGACTTCTTGGATTCCACAAATGTTCCCCATGTGTTTTCCCAAAAAGCAAGCGTGGGGGACATAGGGAATTCCAAGGCTTCTTGGATTCCACAAATGTTCCCCATGCTTTGATTAAAATAACATCATGCTGGAAATGACCCAATGACCCATACGCCCTTGACTAAATACAACATGTAGCACATAGGATGCCGAAAGATTGTCTATTATTTTCAGGTTGCTTGTCCTAGACGGACCCAACCCCTGTGTTGAGTCCCCTAAGTCAAATGCACATGATGCAAATAAACGTTCCTACTAGGGATCCGGCATGTGGCTTTGTTATACTAGGTTCAGACCTGGGTGTTTGTTCTAGACCTGGCTTACCCGAGCGGACAGCTCGAGCCGAGGGGGCAGCGTACCGGGAATACAGAAGCTTCGCCGGCTTAGCAACTTGTCCGAACCTCGTTCTAAATTGGGATTTGACACTATACAGAAAAGAAGTCGTACGAAGTACACCCTTCTTCATGATTTAGAAGACTCAGAAAGGATATGGGTTTCGGCACAGTTTATATACAGTTCACATAATATCAAAGCGGTAAAAGCACCATCTAGCACATTAGGCTCAAAACATGTAAAAAAATCAGATAAAGCCAAATATAACAATTTATCTAAGCTCGAATTTCTAACCCTAAACCAGTGGTTCTGGGTTTGTCCCCAACGGAGTCGCCAGAGCTGTCACACCTCCTTTTTCCGCGCCCGCGGGGCGCAGGGGAGTTTTTTCCAATTAAAGGACAATTGAAACGGGATTCGTTTAATTATTTCAGAGTCGCCACTTGGGAGATTTAGGGTGTCCCAAGTCACCAATTTTAATCCCGAATCGAGGAAAATAATGACTCTATATTACAGTCTGCGTACCAGAAATCTAGATAAGGAATTCTGTTAACCCGGGAGAAGGTGTTAGGCATTCCCGAGTTCCGTGGTTCTAGCACGGTCGCTCAACTGTTATATTTGGCTTATTTATCTGATTTTTAATACAATATGAACTTATGTGCAAATTTATCTTTTAACCGCTTTACTATTATTGTTTTTAGGAGAATGTGAACATCGCTTAAAACACGTCTTTGGACTGCGTCACATGAAATGCACCCACAATCCGGAACGCATTTTATTTGATGTTTTGAGATTTGGATTTGGGTCGCATGAAATGCACACCCGAGCTTAAGAAAGTAAATTATTAAACACGCGCCTAAAGAGACTATCGCGTTATTATTTTGCGGAGGCCGTGAAATTCGCTAAACAACCCTCCTGAATTCTAAGTAATTTTAAACAAGTATTTACTGAGGGCCCCGCAATTTGTATTTTTATTCGGCGAGGCTCATCTCATTCTTATTTTTTCTTTTTAAGAATTTGCAACGTCATGGAAATGCATCTCGGGCCACGCCACAATCAATGCGCCCGTGACTAGAGACATATTTCGACTCCGTTGAGATTTGGATTTGGGTCACATAAATGTGCACCCGAGTTTAGGGAGATAACATTATTAAAGGCGCGCCTAAAGCAACTAGCGCATTATTATTGTTTTTTGGGGTAAGGCCGTGAAATTTGCTAAACGGCCCGTCCCAGAATCTAAGTATTTGATACATATATTTTGTGAGGGCTCCGCAATCTGTATATTTTTCCGGCGAGGCTCGTCTCATTTTATTTATTTTATTATTATTTTTTATTCATTTTTTTTATAATTATTTATTTATTTTTTTAAAGGATGCCATTTCTACGCCTTTAACAATACTAAACTTACGGCCTCTGTACAACTAAAATCTCATAACTTGTCAAGATTTAATAAAAGAAGCTAGGCGAATGAGTGTTTCGGGCGTAGTAACAACAGGTACTAATATTAATTTTGTCCAAATAAACTAAGACAATAATAACATAACACATTGAACGTAAATAATAACAATACTAATCTTGGGACTACTAATACAACTAAATCAAATGACATCAAGTAATCAATAATATCATAACACAAAAATGAACTAAAATGCATACGGTGAAACATAAGCAGAAAATTATCATATCAATTGATATATTGCAACTTCAAACATTGAACGTAAAATTTCTTTAATCCAATACATCGAGGCTTACTAACCTGCATAAACAGAAACGCATAGAGCCATGGACCGAACCCCTACAGAGACTTCAACGAACAAACTCGACGCGCCGGACCTCGACGAACAAAACAACCTCACCGGACTGAAGCAACGACTGAGCTACTCAGCAACGCAGCGACGCAGCAACAGCCGCTGTATTTTTCGACGCAGCAACTGTTGCGTGAAGCCGCGACAAAAGGGGTCGTTGGAGGTGATGAAAGGAGCAGCTATGGAGGGTCGTTCGTGTAGTGACGACGCAGCAGCAACTGGGCGTCGTCTGTGGTGGCATTCGGACGTAAGGTCGATGAGCTGGGGTCCGACGTGAGAGAGGGTGGTGTTTAGACTGTGTCGTTGGTGGTTTTGGGTTAGGTTTGAGGGTCCGTTTGGTGGTGGTTTTATTTTACAGTAGGGTTTTTCGTTAGGAGCAAAAGGGGAGGAAGATGACGAGCAGTGTACGCCGGGTTTAATGGAGGAAATGCCGGACTGGTTTGGCGGAGCGGGGAGGAGACGGGATGGTCGTGTTTTCCGGCGTTAATGGAGGTGGGCGTTTGGTGATGTTGGGTGTCGGACGGTGGTGATGGGGCTGGTGGTTATTGACGTGGGAAGCCAGGAGGAGGAGGGGTTGCCGGTGGGTTTTTTGACGCGGGGGAAGTCGGGATCCGGTGGTCCAAGGGCTTCCCCGTTTCTGCTTCTTCTTTTCTTTTTTAGGAGGAAGAAGAACAGTAGTCTTTCCAATCTTTCCAAAAGTCCGTCCTTTGGTCCCCGTTTTTTTCAACTTTTTAAAAGCTTTTTTTTTTCTTTTAAAATTTCCCAAATCCCTTTTCGTTGGTCCCCCCTCTTTTCAAATTCTGTCCGTGTTTTTGTAATGCAATGCCCATGAAAATGAGCCCCACGCGTGGTGGGGTTCGAGGCATATGTCCCCCATGCGTGGTGGGGTTCCCCACGTGTCCCGGACACGGTTTATTATGGGCTAGGTCCGAAAATTAGGCTTAAAACCGGGTAGTTTAAACCCGAATATTATTCTTTTGCCCGGACCCGAGAAATAGAAAAACGTTGCTTAACTAGTCCTATGTAAGCAAAATAGCTACTAAAATAAGACTAATTATTTAAAACAAAACTATATTATTTTCCTAATATTTTGTCAAGATTTAAAATAACTACAAAATATTAATAAAACTATTTTTTGTAATTTTCGTTTTTTATATAAAGATAAAATATAAAGTAATATTTTTGTATTTTTCCAAAATTAAAACGACTATAGAATATTAATAAAACTATTTTTTTTTTGTAATTTTTCATTTTTTAATAAAGACAAAAATATGAAGTAATATTTTTTGTATTTTTCAAAATTATAATGACTGCAAACATTAATAGAACTATATATTTTTTTGTAATTTTCGAATTTATATAAAGTACCAAAATAAGGTACAATTTTTTTGTATTTTTCAAGTTTATGAGAGATACATAAACTAAAATTATATATATATTTTTTGTGATTTTCTTTTTTGCAACGAAATAAAGTAAAAATAGTTAAAATTGCTATACTAGTCCTAAATTAGATATTTAAGCTTAAGAACGTAAAAATTCCCGGGGAGGGTCAAAAATCACGTGCTTACAATGGTCTGAATTTAAAATACTAAAGTAGGGTGTTTAAGTGATAACAATAGGACCAGATTTATTACATGACTTAGAAAAGAAGTCTGAATCAGGTTTGCCTACTGATTATAACAGTTGATAATAAACAAAGGCAACTCCAGTTATTACCTAAGGCTTGCCTAAGCGTAAAGCAAGATGTAGTAGTTATTTAGAATTATTGAAAGACGGTTTGGAGCTTATTTTTTACCCTAAGAGCATGATGTTCTAGTTAGATGCAGAGATTATTACCAGTTGTTTTAAACGGGAGAATCAAGTGTGAAATTGTCTTTACCTCTTTTATAATCAGCAATTTACACTAAGTATGAATGCAAGTGCAAATAAGATCCTAAAACATGGTGTCTAAGGTGCATGTATAAAACTCATGATGCAGAATTCCTAGAGCAGGATTTCTAAATGCATATGGCAGGATTGTAGAATTTCCTAAGAGCAAGATTTCTAAATGCATATGGCAGGATTGCAGAATTTCCTAAGAGTAGGATTTCTAAATGCACATGGCAGGATTGCAGAATTTCCTAAGAGCGGGATTTCTAAATGCACATGGCAGGATTGCAGAATTTCCCTAAGAGCAGGATTTTTAAGTGCATAGACATAGAGCATGGATCAATAAATGAGGTGCTGAAGCAAGAAACATAGGTCCTAAGAACATGATTTCTAATGCATTGTATGAATCCTAAGCATGGTTTCTATTGCACAATTAGGAATATAAACCTAATAACATATCTTCTACCCTTAACAAATTATAGCATGCATATTTACCCTATCCTTTTTAACTGACCACCCCAAAACTTATTTACAAATCATTACAGACCATGTGATTGAATTACATAAGTAGAAATGAAAAATAAGAAGTTACAACTATAGGAAGCCTGATTTGGACCTCCTCTCTGAGTTATGTAAAAACTACCTCAAATGCCAATGTTGTTCCATAGCCTCTCTTATATCTGGGTGTGTCAGAGTTCCCTAAGGACCTCAAGGGATCCCGGGCAGTGCTCACACCGAGATTGCATAACCAAATAGAGTGAGTGCATTGTGGAAGGGCCAACCCTTATGTGTCTAAGTTCAGATGGAGCTCTAGGGTCCCAAGGCAAGGCTCACACAAAAGGGGTAGAACCTAGTAGTCTAAGAGTATATGTGAGAGTGCTTGACATAGATTTAAAGTAGTTGAGTTGGAAAACAGTTTTGAAAATAGCATGTTTGAAATAAGTTTGTAAAACAGCAGAAGAGTTGCTTAGTTAAAACAGTTTTTTGAAAGGGAAATGGGATAGGAGCAACAACACTCACAGAACAAATTTAGAGAGTAGTACAGCTTCAATAGTTACAAACATGGAAGTAGGGGTTGGGGACATAGAGGACCCAAATCATAAACACGTAATTAGTCATGAATTAGTGTTAATCAAGTAGATTAGGAGGCATACTAGTTTAGGGACATAAACAGGAACAAGTAGACATGCTGATTTCATTTTGAACAAGGGATGGAAGAATTTTAAGCATGCTGAGTAAAACAGTAAACAAGAAGTGCAATTTAACAGCCTGAGCCATTAAGCCAGTGCAGAAAGAGACAAGGATTGACAGACAAGGGAACACATAGAGATGAGTTGCAGAATTTGAATTAGGAACATACCAGTTAAAGAAGCAAAGTGTAGAAAAAATAAAGCAATCAGAGTTCCACAGTCTAGCCTTGGCTTTCAGCCAGCTAGACAAAGCAGTAGCACAAGTAGTAGAGAAAGAAAAGAGAGTTTAAGTATGTATGTGTGTGTTCTAAACTATTTTTGTTCGTGTGTTTAAAGAAGAGGGGGTAGAGTATTTATAGTTTTTGAAAACAGGCAGTAAAATAAGGTAACAAATACTGACTTATAATAATTATAGAAATAATACAAATTAGAATCAATTAAAGACCCAGACTCCGTTCAATTACGGAGTCACAGTTCAAACGGGTACCAGTTGTATTAAATAAAGAAAAGAATTGCTCGTAAGACTGATTTTACCATAATAAGAATAGTAAAAGCATGTAGCATGTAATAAGGACTAGGTAGAATATTTAAAAGTAAGGAAAGTATAATAACAACATATTGTGCACATAAACAGGTTAGAGTACAATTTGATTATGAAAATTAGTTCAGAGAATCACAAATGATATTGAAAATCACAGGGAAGCAGCACTAACTAAGGAAAGTATCACAAAAGTAAGGAAGCAATTTTGAAAAGTCAGTACATAATTACAAGGAAAATACACAAAACAAAAGTTGTAGCTTTAAGGAGATTACACAGAATCACCATAAATTATGGGAACAATCAGTAAAACAAATGGTCGGACCCATAAATGACATGGGTTTGGACAAAATCAAAGAAATCTTAAGAACAAATCAAAACAGGAAGCACAAGAGCATATAGAACACACATAAAGCCCTGAAGGTTCATAATAGTAATGCAAACACACTGCAAACAAATTCAAACTTCGAATCGAATCCAGAAGTATTAGGGTTTCTCTACAAAAAATGAATCGAGCCAAAAGGGAAAACTCAGGTAATGTTTAAACATGCTAAAAATCACAGTAATCAGAAAGAAATCATTTTTGTGCAAAAAGGGTTTTGAACCCTACTTTGGAAAATGAAGAAACTATTTGAAATCGGAGAAACATTTTGAGGAAAACAAGTGAAAACCTTAAGAACCCCATAGATCCATCACAGATCTAAAAAGATCGGAGGATTTTAGCTAGGTTTTTTCAGAAAATAAAAGAGACGAAGAAAAGATCGGTTAAAACTTATGGATACACCTAGATCGAAGACAGATCTAAAGAAAAATGGGGAATCGCAAGGGTTAGGGTTTCAGAGAACCCAAAAAAGATGAGAAAACATTAGATCGTTACTGGTTTTTGCCGGAAAGGCGATGGATTTGACTCGAACAGCCATGGATGGCCGGAAAGTAGCATAAAAGACCATGGATAGAAGTTGAGCAAGGTAAGGACTAGATCTCTTCGATATCTTTCGACGAGATCACAAAAACGGGCAACCAGGAGATGTAGGAGACGGGTATACATCTCAAACAGCCATGGGAGTTCATGGATTTAGCGAGGATCGAAGGGGATTATGATTAGTTTGGGTAGCGGCCGCTAGGGTTAGCTTTAGGTTTCAGAGAGAGTTGGAGAGGAGAGGGGATTCAAGGGCGGCGGATTGTGAGAATGAGAGGGTTTGTTGGGGGGGGGGGTCATTTAGGTTAAAAAAGGTAAGAGTGAACTGTGGTCGTTAATCTCTGCGATTAATGGCCAGGATGAGAAGGGGTATGGGTCGGGTAGGATTTAATTGGGCTAGGGTCGGGTTATAATTAGAAATTGGACTGGTAAATTGGGGTTTAATTTGGCTATAATTAAAATCCAAATTTGGCTATAATTTAAATAGCCATTTTTCCTATTTAAATTATAAAAATAGTAAGTGGTTTCTGAAAACTAATTTAAAAGGCTAAAATAATTTATAATAACTAATTAACAATTTAAAAATATAGGATCCAATTTTATGCTTATAAAACATAATTAAACCTTAAAATGGCTAATATTGCAATTATGTGCAATTTAGTTTTAGAAATACTAAATAAAATTGTAATAATATGTAAAAATTACCTTAGCCATACTTTGGCATAAATATAAAGATCCAATAGATGAATTATCAAAACAATAATATTGGAAATACTTATTAGGGATTTTATGGGTAAAAAGGGAGAAAATAAATAAATTTAAAGCTTTAAAATTATGGGAAAAAATAATAAAACACTTGGACATGCTTATATATGCATATATATGCCATTTTGAAGATATTTTTGCATATATAAAAAAATATATAGGGAAAAATTGGGTATCAACAGTTGTCCCTCTTTACCCGGGAAGGATGAACGAGTTATCAGATAAAGATATGATGGCCAATTTTGACCGAGCAAAACGGTTTGGGAAGATATAGGCTGCACCCTGGCTTCTGAGTTGCCTACATATCCCTGGTTTTATAGGAATCAGGCCATATGTAGTTCAGGATCCATCGGCGGTGTATACTGATGAAGCGGTTTCAAGAATGGACGCAATATCTAAGGTCGGGTGAGTAGGCGGTTTACGGGAATGGTTAGGTTTGATATGGCTGTGGGAACTGGAGCGGGATCATCGGTTTGATATACCGATGAATATTGTCTTCGGACGATGAGGATGACGCCCTTAGACCATTATGTCATGGGCCATGAAGTGTATGATAAAGGTTTCACAGGCCATGAAATGATGTTCTCGGGCTATGAGTATGGTGCCCCCGAACCATGACGCCTTTAAATAATGACGTGCAAAAGATTGAGAGAGATCCTCAGGCCATGACATGGTGTTCTTGGGCTATGAAGATGGGGCCTCCGAATGATGACGCCTTTGGATGAGTTGGCGATATTTCAACCCATGAAAGATGCAGTAACATGATGTGGACTAGACAGAGCTTAGTCTTGTGAATTGAAGGGCAGAGCTTAGCCTGTAAGAAAAGCGAGGTAAATGGTGCTTGAAATAGCGCTTAGTTTCGAAGAGAATGGGAGGCAGAGCTTAGCCTCGGAAGGTAGAATGATAGCCTTATGCAAAGATGCGAATGCAGATGGAGGTAGACCTTAACCTCGAAAGGCAGAATGGTAGCCTTAAGCGAGAATTCAGATGGAGATAGCGTTTAGTCTCGAAAGGCAAAATGGTAGCCTTATGCAAGAATGCAGATGGAGACATTGTTTAGTCTCAGAAGGCAGAATGGTAGCCTTATGCAAATTGGAAGGCAGAATGGTAGCCATATGCAAGAATGCAGATGGAGACAACATTTAGTCTCGGAAGGCAGAATGGTAGCCTTATGCAAATTGGAAGGCAGAATGGTAGCCTTATTCAATGCAAATGCAGATGGAGACAGTGTTTAGTCTTGGAAGGCAGAATGGTAGCCTTATACAATGCAGATGTAGATGGAGACATCGTTTAGTCTCGGAAAGCAGAATGGTAGCCTTATGCTGATTAGAAGGCAGAATAGTAGCCTTATGCAATGCAAATGTAGATGGAGATAGTGTTTAGTCTCGGAAGGCAGAATAGTAGCCTTAATGAAGAAACAAAATAACAAATGACAGTGCAGTTTTTCTTAGCTGATAGCAGATTGTCGCGCTGTGATTACTGGGACCATTGTGACTACGGAGCATTACTGGTGTGTGTGGATAGCAAGTATCAATGATTGTAATGGTTCTGAGAATCGTATTCTTCAACAATGTTTGTCCCATGGGCGTATAGTATGTTTAAGGATTACGCAATCCTAGTGCCTGCATTCAAAGAAAAATCACGAGTTTTGTAAGGAAAATGTTAGTTCGTATCCCCGCTGGCTTTTGCTTGACTCGTTCGGCTTTGATATGGTGATATCGTCTGTATTATTGGGGTAGCGTTCCTAAACAAAGCAGTTTCAATAATAAACATGCATGATTTTGCAAAAGTATGACATAAATGTATAATTAAAAAAAAAGCTTTTACATGAACCGACGATTGTGACACAGTTCAGGACATTGCAACCTCTCCTGCTATGGAATTTTGAGGGTCATCCTCAAAATTCTGCCCCAATTTGATCGATTGACGATTCTGACTGCTGCTCGCACGATGATTGGCTGAAATTAATTCGAAATTTTGAGGGTCCTCCTCAAAATTCTTCCCCAGTTTCCAATTGCGCGGGGAAATGAAATTTTTATTGAATTGTGACTGAACCCATAGGGCTGCCTACGTATCCCCTATTAAACGGGAATCAGGTCAGGCGTAGTTCAATTTACGTCATATAAGGAAAGCATAAACATTACACACAGTAATGCTTGACTGCATCCGAATTGAATGGCTTTGGACAGACTTCTTCGTCCATTTCTAAAAGTATGAGGGCTCCTCCTGTCAAAACCCGGTGTACCATGTATAGACCCTACCAGTTGGGAGAAAACTTCCCTTTGGCTTCATCTTGATGCAGAAAAATTTTCTTTAACACCAGTTGCCCTGGTGTGAACTGTCATGGCTTGACTCTCTTGTTAAAGGCTCTGAATATTCTATTATGGTAGAGTTGACCATGGCAGACTGCATTCATTCTCTTTGCGTCTATAAGGGCTAGTTGCTCATAACGACTTTTTACCCACTCTGTGTCGTCGAGCTCAGCTTCTTGTATGATCCTTAGGAAGGAATTTCTACCTCAGGGGGAATGACAGCCTCTGTACCATAAACCAGCATATAGGGGGTTGCCCCAGTTGATGTGCGGACAGTAGTGTGATACCCCCGTGGAGAAAATGATAACTTCTCGTGCCACTGCTTATGCTTCTTTATCATTTTCCTCAATATCTTCTTGATATTCTTGTTGGCGGCTTCTACAGCTCCATTCATCTAAGGCCTGTAGGCCATGGAATTCTTGTGTCTGATCTTGAAAGTTTCACACATAGCTTTCATCAAGTCATTGTTGAGGTTGGAGCCATTATCATTATTGATTGACTCTGGAATCCCGAATCAACAAACAATACGGTCGCGGACAAAGTCTGCCATGACTTTCTTAGTCACTGCTTTGTAAGATGCTACTTTGACCCATTTGATGAAAAAATCTATGGCTACCAGGATAAACCTGTGTCCGTAGGAAGCAGTAGGCTCGATTTGTCCAATAACGTACATTCCCCAAGCAGCGAACGACCACGATGAGCTTGTTGTGTTGAGTTTGCTCGAAGGTACCTTTATCATGTCTGCATGTATCTAACAGCGGTGGCATTTCCGGATATACTAGATGCAGTCTGTCTCCATAGTCATCCAAAAGTAACCAACCCGGAGTATTTTCTTCGCTAAGACAAAATTGTTCATATGTGGACCGCAGGTCCCTGCATGAACTTCCTCTAATAGCTTGGATGCTTCCTTTGCGTCGACACATCTCAACAATCCTAAGTCGGGAGTCCTCCGCTGTAAAGGAAGTTGTTGGACAATCTCCGAAGTGTGCATTTATGAGTAGGATTTGCAAGTTCTGGGTACTCTCCTTTTTCCAAATATTCCTTGATATCATAAAACCAAGGCTTTCCGTCTGCTTCCTCTTCTATATGGGCACAGTAAGTTGGCTGATTATGGATTTTTACCGAAATAGGATCAATGAAATTCTTTTCTGGATGATGTATCATAGATGATAGGGTAGCCAATGCATCGGCGAACTCATTCTAGATTCTAGGAACATGCTGGAATTCCATCTTCGTGAACCTCTTTCTCAATTCCTCTACATGATGCAGATACAGGAGTATCTTGGAGTTCTTAGTCGTCCATTCTCCTCGTACCCGATGTATAAGCAAGTCTGAATCTCCAATCACTAGCAGTTCTTGAACATTCATGTCAATGGCCATTTTGAGTCCTAAGATGCAGGCTTAATACTCGGCCATATTGTTGGTGCAGGGGAACCGGAGTTTGGCAAACACCGAATAATGCTGCCTAGTTTCTGATACTAGGACTGCTCATATGTCAACTCCCTTGAAGTTTGCTGCTCCATCGAAGAACATTCTCCAACCGTCATAGGATTCCGCAATGTCTTCTCCTATACATGATACCTCTTCATCAAGAAAATACGTTTTCAGGGGTTCAGATCCTCCATCCACGGGGTTTTCGGCAAGGTGGTCTGCCAGTGCCTGTCCCTTGACCGCTTTATGAGTTACGTTAACAATGTCGAACTCACTCAACAGGATTTTCCACTTGGCTAGCTTGCTAGTGGCCATGGGCTTCTGAAAGATATACTTCAAGGGATCCATTCTTGATGTGAGATATGTAGTATAGGCACAGAAGTAATGCCTCAACTTCTGAGCTACCCAAGTCAAAGGACAACAGGTGCATTCCAATAGAGAATATCGGGCCTCGTACGGGGTGAAATTCTTACTGAGATAATAAATGGCTTGTTCCTTCCTCCCTGTTTTATCATGCTGCCCAGAACGCAGCTGAAAGCTCCATCTAACACTACAAGGTAGAGTAATAAGGGTCTACCTGGCTCGGGCAGGACTAAACCTGGTGGTGTTGACAGGTACTCCTTGATTCTATCGAAGACCTTTTGGCAGTCATCAGTCCATTTGGTAGCGACGTCATTCTTCAACATCTTAAAGTTTGGCTCACAGATAACTGTAGATTGTGCTATGAATTGGTTGATGTAGTTAAGCCTTCCCAAGAAACTCATCACATCCTTCTTGTTCTTTGGCGATGGTAGTTCTTGAATGGCTTTGACTTTCGATGGATCCAGTTCTATTCCTCGGCGGCTCACAATAAACCCAAGCAATTTCCTAGCAGGAACCCCAAATGCGCACTTTGCAGGGTTTAGTTTCAGGTTGTATCTCCACAGTCTATTGAAGAACTTCCTCAGATCTTCCATGTGGTTGGTGGCCTTTTTGGATTTGATAATAACATCGTCCACATATACCTCTATCTCCTTGTATATCATATCATGGAAAATGGTAGTCATGGCACTCATGTAGATGGCCCCTGCATTCTTCTGGCCGAACGACATCATCTTGTAACAGTACATTCCCCACAGTGTAATGAAATCCATTTTCTTAGCATCTTTTTCATCCATCCAGATCTGATGATAACCAGCGAAGCAATCTACAAATGACAGTTCTCATGCTTGGCGCAATTGTCAATCAGGATGTGTATATTTGGCAAAGGGAAGTCGTCTTTCGGACTGGCCCGGTTGAGATCCCGGTAGTCGACACAGACTCTAACCTTCCCATCCTTCTTTGGTACTGGCAAAATCTCGGCTAACCATGTCGGGTATTCTACTACCCTGAGAACCTTAGCTTTGACCTGCCTGGTGACTTCTTCCTTGATTTTCAAACTCATATCAGGCTTGAACTTTCTGAGCTTTTGCTTTACCTGTGGACGCGTTGGATCGGTTGGCAGTTTATGAGACACAATAGACATACTCAGACCGGTCATGTCATCATATGACCAGGCGAATATGTCTTCATACTCCTTCAGAAATTCTGTGTATTCTTTCTTTTCTGATGGCGATAGGTGAATGTTTATTCGTGTTTCCTTGACGTTTTCTGCATCTCCCAGGTTGACAATTTCGGTCTCGTCCAGGTTGGACTTAGGTCTGCTCTCAAATTTCTCAACTTCTTTGATAATCTCGGCAGGTATGTCATCTTCCTCTAAATCAATGTCCGTTTGTTGCGTTGTCTCATTGCATGTCACAGTCATTGGTTCATCAAGATAAGTAATAGTAATGTTGCATTGGTAAAGTAAGGAGAAAAAACGATAGCAATAAATATCAATTCATAAGAAAAATCAAACATGCTTTTGATAAATTGAATAACTGTTTTGAACATCGAAGATCTTATTGGGCGAATTGAAAAATGCGAGAAGAAAATTATTTAGTAAATAAAAACAGTGAATGATGCTTGTTTTAGCCTTGCTACCCCGAGGCTCATCAGGCTTTGGTTTTCCTGATGGTACAATAATTAAGATGCGCCCCTCTGCTCACAGTCTGTATGGAAGGGCCTTACTTCCTCTCCTCCTTGAGAATAACACAACAGTCCATATCATCGTCCTCTAAAAACAAGTTCTTCACTACTGCAAATGCTTCTTCTTCATCTGACCCATAAATAATGTCAGCCTATTGGAAAGTCTGCTCCAGATGCGGTATTAGCTGCTGTAATGGATAGTAAGGACCGCTCCATGGTGGCGACCAGTTGTTGAATTCTTCCCAAGTGTATTCATATCCCAAACCGAAGGTAGTGCCATGTTTCTTGAGTTTTATGGTTTTAGAGATTTCTTGGAGATTTTTACCGATCCCTTTGCCAGGTTCGTACCCACTCCAACTTAGTATACTCTCAATTTTGCTATCCCGCCATTTTTTTCTCGATAGCATTGACCTATTCAATGTGGTGGTAAGTCTCTCCACCTATCTTCCTTCTTCCTTCAATCGCCGGAATGGTCTGGCGACTGTATATAGTGTTGCTACCGTCGCCGTGAATGATCACTTCCTGGTGATTCCACTAGACCTTTACTGCTTGGTGTAGCGTTGATGCTACGACCCCAGCGGCATGAATCCATGGTCATCCCAGCAACAAGTTGTAAGACGCTAGTACATCTATCACCTGGAAATCCACCTCGAACCAGGTTGGTCCCATCTGTAAGCATAGAATAATCTCGCCAATCGTGGACCTATGAGAACCATCGAAGGCTTTCACATTGATTGCTCCATACTTTATCTCATGCAGCCCTTTACCTAACTTGACTATTACCAGCAGACAAATGTTAAGACTGGAACCTCCATCGATCAGGATTTTGGTGATGAAATAATCTTCGTATTGCACGGTGATGTGCAATGCTTTATTGTGCCCCAGCCCTTCAGGTGGCAGCTCGTCCTCATAAAAGGTGATCTTGTTGCTTTCCAGAACTTGTCCTACCATATTAGCCATTTCCCTGCTAGTGATGTTACTTGGTACGTATGCTTCATTCAGCACATTCAATAAAGCATTCTTATGTGTTTCGGAATTTTGCAGCAAAGAGAGAATGGATATTTGTGCTGGCGTCTTGTTTAACTGGTCGATGACCGAATATTCCTTGGCCTGTATTTTCCTTCAAAGGTTGTCCGGACCTGTCTCAATGAAGGGTGGCCGATTGGAGGCCTGCTTGCTTGATTCATCTAGATGTTCAGGGGTATAGACTCTACCAGTTCTCGTCATACCCTATGATGCGACAGTTTCTTCAATCCTAACCTTGCATTCTCTTCTCGCCTTGGATGTATAGTCCTAGGGTACGACATTTGTATATAATGGTGTCATGGTTGACATCGCCTCCGAGATCGGCGCGGCTATCTTCACACCAAATAGAACATGTGCCTTGGGCGGCAAGACTGCAGCCTCAAATGGTGCGGGTGCATTTGCCGAAGACACGAATTCAACCTCAATTGGTGCCAATATCTTTGCGGATGGTGCTGTTTCAAACTCAAGTGGTACGGACAAATTCACCTCAGCATCCTCAAACGGTTGGATCTGGACTATGATTGGATTGAAAGTGATTGTTGGTTTCTTTGGGTCATCACCTTCTGCGATCAACCCGATTGATCCCTCGGGATCCCAGTCATCTTCTATTTCAATCATGTGGATACCTCCACCTTTATGTTCTAGTAGAGGGTTGTTGCGGACATTTGGAGCGGGTTCCTTTGCCACAATAATCTTGTTATCAATCAAAGACTGTATCTTGTCTTTCAAGGAGAGACATTCATCGATTGTATGCCCTTTCATGCCGGAGTGGTATGCACAGGACTTGTTTGGGTTAACCCACTGAGAAGGATTCTCAGGGGCCGCAACAGGGATGGGGGTGACATAACCAGCAATTTTGAGCCTCTCATACAGCTGGTCGATGGGTTCAGCGATGGTTGTGTACTGTTTTGGAGGCCTGCGATCAAACTTAGGTCGGGGTCTAGAGAAGTTTTGGCATGCATGGAGTGATTGATAGTGGGATGGTTGAGCATTATAAGTTTGGTAGACATGAGCGGGTTGGGAGTATCTGGGTGAAGTAGGTTGAT
Organism: Nicotiana sylvestris; assembly: GCF_000393655.2. Taxonomy (NCBI): domain Eukaryota; kingdom Viridiplantae; phylum Streptophyta; class Magnoliopsida; order Solanales; family Solanaceae; genus Nicotiana; species Nicotiana sylvestris. The sequence continues at coordinate 89,079,255 of NC_091061.1, forward strand.
ATGTAGGAGGTTGAGATGACTGATAAGTGGGTGGTGGAGCTTGGTATGAAGGCGAGGGTGCTTGGTAATTTGGAGTTGGCTGGTATGTGAGTGGAGGTGTTGGGTAAGTTTGGTATTTGAGGGGAGACTTGGTCCTTTGTGCAACCATCACGACCCCTACATCCCTTTTCTTGGACATACCACCGGACTGTAAAGCCTTATTTGTAGCTTGCAAGGCCTCAAAGTTTGTAACCATACCATTTTTGATAACTTCTTCAATTCTTTCACCCAATTTTATAATGTCGGAGAACTTGTGGTTCTCAATCATCATCAACCGCTCATAGTACGGCGGCTCTTGGTCCCGAACAAAGAACTTGTTCATTTGCTCCTCTTCTAAGGAATCTTTGACCTTAGCAACTTCGGACCTCCAGCGAGTAGCATACTCGCGAAATGTTTTTGTGGGCTTCTTCTTCAAATTTTGAATATAGAACACGTCTTGTGCATTCTCTATATTAAACCTAAATCTGTCCATAAAGTCAGATTCCATGCCTACCCAGCTTGACCAATTCTTGGGATCATGGCTGATGTACCAAGATAATGCATCTCCTTTCAAACTCCTCATGAATAGCTACATGCGGATTCTTTCATCCTTCCCTAGTCCAACCAACTTGTCGCAATATGTCCTCAGATGGACCCCTGGATCACCCGTGCCATAAAACATCTCGAACTTAGGAGGTTTGTACCCCTCGGGTAGTTCAACATTAGGCTGTATGCAAAGATCCTCATAGTTCAGCCCTTTGATTCCTTTGCTTCCTTCAACGCCCTGAATCCGGCTGGTCAGATTCTTAAGTTTCTCGGCCAAGTTCCTAATAAGCAGACCCTTCTCATCAAACTCAGGTGTGCATGAGATACGCTGGGTAGAGTGTGGCATGGTCTCCACGTAGATACGAGTGTTATTGTAGCCTGGTGTATCGGTGTGGAAATGGTCGTTTGTGGAGTTCTGGAGTAGTGGAGTGTTATTTGGGGTATGGCAGGTGTTAGATTGGTTCTTTGGTGGACCGGTGTGATGGTGAGGTACGGGATGATTCTGCTGTTTTGGGATATTTTGAGGAGGTGTAGGGTTTTGAGTGTTGGGGACTTGACATCTGGGTATTGAGGGAAAATGACAGGTTTGCCAGATTTCAAACCCGATCGAGCTCTTCCTGGAATTTCAACAGTTTCCGTTCAAGTTGTGACACATTCTTGTTTGGAACCCGAATACCCTGGCTATCAGTGGCCTCTACCCGTTCAGCCGTGTTTTCTTTCCTAATGTTGTTCAAATCTTCCATCTTGCCTTTGTTCTTGCCTTTGATAGGACTAAGAGGAGGAGTGGGTGGAGGGCCCCTGGATCTTGTGAAATAAGATGATGATGCTAGAGTGCACGAACTAACCTTTAGGGGAGGGAATAAATAAACAATAATAAAACAAAAGGTAATCAAGTCAGTGAGCATTATAAAAAGTATTGCAATATTTAAACACATAATGTGGGAATGTAAAATGTGTCCTAATTTGGGAACCTCTTTGTGCCCGAGGTAGGCCTAGCGACAAATTGATTTGGAGAACTTGGAATGCTAAATGCCTCATTTTATTGATAGAAATATACGAATCCTAAAACGACACTAAATAAGCAAGGAAATAAAAGTCACTAATGGTCATTGGCCTTATTACATTCATAAAGAGAAAAAGTAAATTCCTATCTACTTGGTCCCAGAAGGACCTTCCTCAGGTTGAATGCTCTTATTGATCAAATCCTACAGCTCGCGTAGGCTCACTAGTAAAAATGCCTTTGCCAGGTGTTCTCCTTCATTTCCTTCAGCGTTCCGGTAGTCGGTGACTCTCTTCCTCACTTTTCCTTCTAATTCTAGCAGACTCTATTCTACATATTCCAACTTTTCGCTAGCTTTGGTGGCCCTCTCTTTCCACTCATTGATATTTTCATTTGATGGAAGACTCCTCCACCAGTCTAGCAAGAGTGGGGGCGTTCTAACCATACTGAAACTGGGGACCTCGTACTTCATTTTCTGCAAAACAAAAGGGTTAGACCCTACCCCCCCCTCCGGACTCGACTATTTATACATCAACAATTAGTATGAAGCATTTAGTTCTCCAAATAAATGCACAGAACGTGATGATGTCCGTTTGGGTTTTAGGGAAACCTAGTGGACTTTTGGACAAGGCTATCTTAAAGGATCATTATATCGACAACATAACTGACCCAGCTAGGTTTGACCATGATGCATACACAATTTAAACAGAAGGTTTCTATGGGGTTTTAGACTGGTATCCTTGAGCGGACAACCCAAGGGGGGAGGGCATGGAACTATCGACTGCACCGCTGATCGACTAGTTTTACCGCAAATAAGACTTTCTGAATTTAGGGGTAATGATATAGGAAGAGCACAACCACTCATCAAGCGTTGCTATAGTATTTGTTTAGCACGAGTAGAGTATGACGTTGATCATGATTATGCAATAATTAAAGGCATGTTAAAATGTATTTGCATGTTAAGAAAGCGATAAATACAGTAATTTCATAAATTTAAAGCAGTTATAAAGGAAGGACACACGAAAAGATATGTCAGTTTTGCTTTTAAAGAAGAAATTGAACGCTTAAAGAAAATAAAGAGGTAATTGCACATAGGGTACAAAAACAATCTGTAATGGAAAGAGCTTAAAGTTCCCCAACGGAGTCGCCATGTTGTCACGCTTTCCTCCGCAAAATCGAGTTCATGACATTTTTGGTTGGGACAACTCTTTCCTTTTGGGAAGGGGTTCTTGCAATTTTGGAGAGTCGCCACCTAACGATTTAAGGTGCGCTAGGACACTTATGGGGTTCGTTTATAACTATGGTTTGGTAACCAGAGATAGGGTAAGAGCTTGAAATTATCCTAAGGGGAAGGTGTTAAGCACTCCTCAAGATCCATTACTGTGGTTCCCGGCCAGACAGTTTTTGTGAATGTGTGCAATTAGCAAATAGACAAGTAGGGCTCAAATAATAGGGGATTTAAGTTCAAGTACACAAGTATTTGTAAACAATTAGCGAAAGGCGAAATTATGAAAAAAGAATTACAATCTAAAGCATGATTATAAATGTAAAGGGGGTGTCCTAGGTTTGTATATAATATGGATCACATCAATGCAGTACCCGGTATGACACTCCTCAAAAGAGGGGCTACACGTGGTATTAGTGCACCGGTCATCATATCCATATCTACCCTTTCCCGCCCGTGAAGGTATTTAATGCGAGGGTGGGACAGTCTTCCCTACTGCATGTTGCTATCCGTCCCTTCCTATCAGTCTCGAAGGAATTTGGGACTACTATCCTATAAGGAGGTGGTTCTAGGCAGACACTCAGGTTTAAAGGCAAAATACTAAGCCACAAACAAGAACATATAAGACTGTATTTAGGGGGAAAATAAGGAAACAAGTACTAACTTATCATAATTATAGAAATAATACAAATTAGAATCAATTAAAGACCCGGACTTATCAAATGACTACTTTTTGTTGCTTTTAAACTACGTTCGGCCTTATTCTTGTCATCACAAGATTCGTAGGCATCCATAAGGTTCGGTCGCACTAAATAAAATGTTTCGTAACCTCACAAAGCCAAGAGTGGGGTGGTTTTCTTAGAAATTCCATCTCAAACAGAAAAAGAAAAAAGAGAATCAAATTCCCTTGTTTTAGAAATTTTGGCAAAGTTTTTAGAATGGATTCCAAAAGTTGAAAATATTTTAACCCAGTTGTCTTAGTTATTTTGAGCCTTTATGATATCCTTTCTTTCTAACGTTGTCCAAAAGCCATATTACAGTCCAAAAAAGACCTCCTAGATAATCTTTGAGAGTGCCGAGCTAGACATGCCAGGAGCATATGATGTTTTTACTTTGGCCAATGCCTTGTCATCTAAAGAATCAGAGGAAATAAAAAGAAAAAGAACAAGAACAAAATGAGAGTCTTATCGGTAAAAACCTTCGTAGGCACCATAAGGCGACGGTAAGTTGAGAGAAAGGACAAAATGAGAGAGGCTTGATGGTGAAAACACTTTGGGCACTATAAGTCGAATAAGGAACGTGAATCAGATAGGATAATCGGAGCATTGAAGCACAGTTTCACGACTCAAAGGTACAACAAGAGTTGAACATTAGACTTGCTTGACAAATTAGGCCACTTAATCCAAAGGTGCATGTCATGGTCATTAGAGTTGGTATCCACATCTGATAAGTTTCTACTTTGTAGTTTTCTTGCTAAGAATAATCTATTTCCATTGTCCTTTACTTTGTTCCTTTTGTCTTGTTTACTTCCTCTTCCTGAGTCTGTTTGGTCAGAATAAGTGAGAAATTACTTCAAAATTTGCCACCAGCTTTCCAATTGCACAAAACGGAATCTGACTAGCACCTCAAAGTGGACTAAGTCGAGAAAGAACAGTATGTGTACTAAGTTGGTAACAATCAACGTGCTTTGGGATTCATGTGAAATGCAAAGGTTCAATAAATGTCTATTCATGAGCACAATGCAACAGATAGAGGGATTTGGGCCTTAAACGGATCAGAGGTATTTTCTATGATAAGGGTGACAGAGAAAGTGGTTAGTCAATAAACAAGCAAGGACTTTCGAGTTGAAATCAAAGTTATCATGGGAAGTGAAGGAGAAATCACCCTCAAAGTCAAGGCCACAAACCATCCACCATGTTTAAACTCACAAGTTTTCTTTGTTTGAAATAGAGACGAAGACTATGTCCAAATCAAAGCTTGGAAGCATGAATTTTTTCAAGTGTCATGCGTAAATTTTGTCAGTACAAAGGTGGTTTGAGAAGGGGAAAGAAAATTTGTTCGATCTGCAGGAACCCTCAATGAGTAAAGCATGGTTCAGGGGCAAGAAATTTTGTTCGTTCTGCAGAGATCCTCTAGGAAGAGAGCATGGCTCAGGTAAGTTCATTCTCGGCTTTTCAGGACCGTCCTGGATAATGGAATTTAGTTTCAAGTTTTCAGGACCCTCTTGGATAATAGGATTTAGTTTTAAGTGTTCAGGACCCTCTTGGATAATGGGATTTATTTTCAAGTTCTCAGGACCCTCCTGGATAATAGGATTTAATTTAATGTTCTCAAGACCCTCCTGGATAATAGGATTTAATTTAAAAAATTTAGGACCCTCCTGGATAATGGGATTTAATTTTTAAAGTTCTCAGGACCCTCCTGGATAATGACATTTATTTAAGTCTTTAAGACATTCATAGATAATAAGATTTAGTGTAAGTTCTACCTTTAGAAAATAGAATTTAGCTTTGAAGTTTTCACTCTTAAGATGAGATTTAATTTTAAATTTTCAGGTCCCTCCTGTATAATGGGATTTAGCTTTTAAAGTCTTAGAGCTCTTTTGGGTAATATGATTCGATTAACACTCACAGATGTTCCCAGTACCAAATTGGGGCAGAAAAGTTTCTTTGTTTTGTCTATTTTGTTGTAATAGCAGGCGCCCACTTGGAAAACAAGGGAATACATTTCAAGTTTTGGTGTCAGGCGCCCACCTGGAAAACAAGGGAATACATCTCAAGTTTTGGCATCAGGCGCCCACCTGGAAAAACAAGGGAATACAATTCAAAGCGTAAGCATCAGGCGCCCACCTGAAAAACAAGGGAATTCATCTCAAGGTTTAAGCATCAGCCACCCACCTAGAGAATAAGGGAATACATTTCAAGTTTTGGCATCAGGCACCCACCTGGAGAATAAGGTAACACATTTCAAGTTTTGGCATCAATCGCCCACCTAGAGAATAAGGGAATTCATTTCAAGTTTTGGCGTCAGGCGCCTACCTAGAGAACAAGGGAATAAATTTCATGTTTAAGCATTAGGCACCCACCCGGAGAACAACAGAATTCATTTCAAGTTGCGGCATCAGGCGTCCACCTGAAAAATAAGGGAATACATTTAAAGTTTAAGCATCTGGCGCCCACCTAGAAAACAAGGGAATACATTCCAATTTTCAGCAGCAGGTGCCCACTTAGAGAACAAGGGAATTCACTTCAAGTATCAGTAGCAGGTGCCCACCTGTAGAACAAGGGAATTCATTTCAAATTGAAGCATCAGACGCCCACCTGGAGAACAAGTGAATTCACTTCAAGTATCAGCAGCAGGCACCCACCTAGAGAACAAGGGAATTCATTTCAAGTTGAAGCATCAGGTGCCCACCTGGAAAACAAGGGAATTCATTTCAAGGTTTAAGCAACAGGCGCCCACTTGGAGAACAAGGGAATTCATCTCAAAGTTGAAGCATCAGGCACCCACCTGGAAAAAAAGGGAATTCATTCCATGTTGAAGCATCAGACGCCCACCTGGAAAACAAGGGAATTCATTTCAAGTTGAAGCATCAGGCGCCCACCTGAAAAACAAGGGAATTCATTTCAAGTTCAAGCATCAGGCACCCACCTAGAGAACAAGAGAATTCATTTTAGAATTCAATTCAAGTCAGAAGTAGCAGAAGCTCGCGGCAAGAATACAGATCAATAGTCCGAGATGGCCAACAGAAGTAGTCTCCATCCAGAATAAAAGAAAAAAAGAAGTGAATCCAAAACGCAGAAGAAGAGAAAGATGTGAACTGCTCAAGACATGGTTGAAGTCACAAGCGCTACATGTCCGGTCTTGATCCAAAACGCTGAAGAAGAATGAACTAGCACCTACAGCTAGCAAACGTCAAGGTTCAAATCTAAAGTATGCATGAAGAACCATTCAAGACCCAAGATCAAGCTTCAAGAAGACTTACAGATAGGAATCTTGTAACTCATAGTTGACAAGCTTAGTTAGTCTTTTTCATTTTTGATTTTGATGTAATAACAGGACCGCAGACCGGAACCTCGACGGAATGGCACCTCAAGCAGCTTTCCACCTCTGTATACTCCATCACCATTCCTAATTCTGAACTACACATGGCCTGATTCCTTAATAGCTAAGGATATGTAGGCAGCTCAGATACCAGGGCTCGGTCACATTCTCCTTTCTTTTAGTTTTCGGTCTCTCTAATAAGGGGCAGTCAAAAATCATGTCTCGTTGTTCTTTGTCTGAAAATACTTCGTGTTTCCAGTCAAAGAGGGGCAGTTGTAGAAATGTAATTTTTTACCCTCCCCAAGATTTTACACATTTTAGTGTTAAATAGTTAGTTTAGGTCTAATATCGATATTTTAACTAGTTTTGACCTTTTACTTTATTTTATCACAAAAAAAAATTTATTTAGCTAATTAATATTTTATCTTGTTACTTTTAATTTATTTACCTTACATAAAATTCAAAAATATAAAAATAGTTCCACTTTATTTTTAGGAATATTATTTTAATTTTGCAATGATTTTAATCTAATTCTATTTTTATCTTTTAGTATGACATTTGAAAAATACCAAAAATATTTTTGTTTTAACGGTTAGTTTTATTTTTTTAGTTATTTTCATAAGTAAGATTAATTAGTATTTTTAATAGTTTATCTTGTTTTCTATATTATTTTTACATACAAAAAGGGAGGAGGGAATAAAATTAATTTTTGGACTAATTTTTGTCTTGCTTTTAGCCAAATTAGGCCAATTTCCTTAGCCCAATAACCCAAAAGCCCAAACCTAGACACCCCTTCAACATAAGACACATTAGACCTAACCTAAAGAAATAAACCTAGTAGACAATTTTGTGATCAGCCGAAAAATACCAAAAAAGGACTCCTCCTCCATTTCATTCTCTACCAATAGTCAACCATTTTCACCGTTATCTGTAATTTTTGTTCCAATATCTCATGCCATCATCCTTTAATTTCGATTTTGGGTTTCATGAAAAAATTTCAGTTTCTTAGAAGCTTCTCGAAGAACCTCGATCTCCTTATCGATAAGTTGATTTTTTTTCTTTGATCGAAAATGTTTGCTGCATATTTTCGTCTATATAGTGGCTACATATGTAATTTTTAATATCCAGAAGCTCAAAACCTAGCAACCGATTGATCCGATTCAGATTTTTGTTCGTCTCTTGAAGTTGGGTTTCATGAAATGTTTCAGTTTGTTCGAAGATTTCTCGAACATCGATTCAAAAATTTTATTTTATATTTTGGTATAAATAGTAGCTACATGAGTAATTGTTACTCAAAAGTGTATGCCTAGAAGCTCAAAATCTCGTAAATGATTCGCTTTCAGCTTTTGTACTTATGAATGTTGTATTTTTTGCTTGTAGCATAATGTTTTAGCAATTATGTTGTATATGATAGTAACTAACTAGAAAATGAAGCACCAGAAGAAGAAAAAGTGATCAAAAGCTTCTAAACAAGGCAATGTTGTTAATGGTTCTGAAAATAGCAAAGTAGGGGATAGTAGTGTAAGGTTTTAACGGATGCGTTTAGCTCTGTATCTGTAGAGGAAGCAGAATGTGCTTATAAAGAGGCAAATGGAAACTTGAATAAAGAGATGAATATTCTGAGTGATTTGGTGGAGCGTGAGGAAGAGGACAAGATCATGAGCTGCTCAAGCTCGAGTGGGAATGTCAGTTCGACCTTGGATTCGAGTAACAACTCGGACATGTTTGTTGGGTGTCAATCGCTGCAGAATTCGGCTCAGCACAATGCTAAGACAAAGAAATTGGTAGCTGCTACAGGAACAGTCTCAACGATGATAGGGAAGGATTACGTGAGGTCAACCCTTTCATCCTCTATTTGTTTTATTCAAGCTTAATATTAATTATTTGTTTGGTGATGTGATCTCGTTGTTTTTGTAAGTCCATGGTTTTGAATTTGCTCGCTCGGTTATCTGCTCGTGTTTACTCGAATTGGTTATAGCTGAAAGTATCCTAGTTTGAACTTGTTACCACCGATTTCTAATGAATATCGTAATTTTCTTTGGGTGCGTCTATAATAAATCATCATGGCTATGGGTACGGTTCCCGTGACGTCTCTGCGTTATATCATTTCCAAATCCGGGTGTACATTTCATGTGACCCGAATTCAATTTTCAATAATTTTAAATAAAAATAAATATATCGTAAACCGCGGGTGCATTTAATGTAGTGCGGTTTACGATGTGTTTTTTTAGAAAAAAACAAGCAATTGTATGGAAATCTTTAATTTTTCTAAAAAACATTAAAAAGCGGTTTGAAAGATAAAATGCACAATAGGTTTAAATATGTAATTAACCAGATAAATAGGCCAATAATAATAGTTGAGCGACCGTGCTAAAACCACGGAACCCGGGAATGCCTAACACCTTCTCCTCGGTTAACAGAATTCCTTACCCGGATTTCTGTATTTCGCGGACTATAAAACAGAGTCAAACCTTCTTCGATTCGGAATTTTAAACTGGTGACTTGGAACACCATAAATTATCCCAAGTGGCGACTCTAAATTTGATAAAAAATCCCGCTTCGATTATTGTCACTTTAATTGGAAAAATTCCCCTATACCCCTTAGGGTGTAAAAAAGGAGGGGTGACAGACCCAATGCGTAAGAGCCACTATCGCCAGCCCATACAAGAGGTCGTACCGACCCAACGTGTAATAGCCTAAGGGCCAGCTTTAAGTCCGAAAACTTAAGGGTTAATAAGCATGAGTCGAAACTCGATTCGGAGACTGAACCCAAAGCAGTTAACCAAATGTTCCTAAGGGAGAAAGCATAAGAGCCTAAGACGCCAGCTTACATTAAAAGGTCGTACTAACCCGATGCATGAGAATCTAAAAAATTCACGCAAGTGGCCTCGGAGCCAACACGATAGACTTATAGATCCACTCTCAACCATTGATAAACGCTCGATGGTGGCAGGAATCCAAGGGTTTAAAATTGAGATCCACAACTCCGGATCAATTGCCAAACGAATGTCATAAGTCAGAAAAAGGCAAAAAATTGATACACATATAAAAAGATTCATAAGAGTACAACTATGAAGCCTACATCTAAAAGGCCTCGCGAAGGCAAAAAGCAAATGAAAACTTTAATCTAGCGCCGGAGCTATGCCTTCGACGGCAGAAAATACACTTTCAGCAGCCTCGGCCATAGCCTCCAGGTTTCCAACGGCCTCCTCCCCTTCAGGGACATTGCCTCCATCTTCATCACCTCCCGAGTCGCTGCCCGACTCGCTTTCAGAAGGAATCAGGGCCACAGATTCCTCTTCTAGGGTCTTCACCTCAATTTCGGTGATTAAATCAACGCCCCCCGCATATACACCCTTGAGTATCTATCTCTGAGATTTTAATCAGGCATGATCCACTACTCGGGTCAGGCGCAGCTTAGCCTCCTCAAACACCTTCTGGGCCTAAGCATTTGCAGTAGCAGCGTCCTCCTTATCCGAGACCACGAACGCCTCGACCTCAGCCCTGGCCTCAGACAACATAGCAACCAACGCAGTATGGAGATCCTTATGCTTACTGCTCTCGTCCCTCGCATCTTCGAGGTAACGCCCGATCGAAACCACCTCTCTCTGGAGGACATCTCTCTCAGAGATTAGCTCACTCAGATACCGCTTAAGCTCGAGAATTTTGGAGTCCCTAGCTCGGAGCTCTTTCCCCATAAGGACCTCCTTCTCCTTAAACTGCAAAAATCGAACCAAAGATATTAAAACACGGAATTCAGTCAGACATATAGACAAAAAAATAGAAAAGAGCTATGTAACCTGTTCAGTAAGACGAGCCTTTTCCCGGGACGCCGCATCCAAGCAATCCCGAAGGCCACGGAGTTCTTCCTCCCTCTTGGTTGAAAGAGACCTGTGCTCATCGTCTTCCGAGGTAAGATTCTTATGTTCACCCTCACGGTGAGTTGGCTTGCCTTCAAAATTGGTAAACGTTTGGTAATAAAGCACCTTGCCCTGGAACCATGGAAGAAAAAAGATTAGAAGGGCAAAGATCGGGGCATCGAGCAGAATTTACAAATAGATTACCTGCTCGTATAGCCTGTTGATATCGGTAAATATAAGCAAAACATCAAGCTCAGGATTTTTCTCAGGTGCAGCAGAAGGCTTTTCAAACACATCTTTTTCACCTACAGGCGTCCCTACACCGAGAGACTCTATATTGGGGATATCTTCCGTCTCCCTCGGAGGAAAGGCCAATTCAGAAGGGGAATCACTCACTTCAACGACCTCGACTGGGTCAATCGGGGTTGCCCCTTGCTTTTGAAGAGCCTCAGAATTGGGCTCCCCTAGATCTCCCTCCAAGTGCACCGCGGCTTGAGGAAAATTTTGGTTGTCGGTAATAACATCTGATACACCCGCACAGGCCTCTTCAGCCCGAGGCTGGCCAGCGAGGGAACTGAGTTGCGACTCGTAAGCCGCCGACTCAATAGTATGAGAGATAGTCAAGTCCTCTCCCCCTTTGGGCGCTAACAAAGGATCATATTTCCTTTCGCCTCCAACTCAGGGACTCCGCGACCCTTCTAGAATTAACACTGTTGAACCATCTATAGGATCTTCCATTCTGGTTTTCTTAGATTTCGGAGGACAAGCCGACGATCCCCCTCGTCTTTTCCCCTCTTCATCGGGTGTTGGAGCACTCACTTCCCTAGGCAGAGTTTCTCTCATCAAGAAAACCTCCCCCAGACCTGCCCAAATACAAAAACAAGCATGGGAATGAGAGCGCAATTAGCAACAACCTTTGTAAAACTGAAACTATAGAGGAAATGATGTCCCACCATGATCCTTGGCTTCCTATTGAACCTTGGATAAATTGCGCCACACGCGCCCGACGTATGGGCAAGTCGAGTCCAGTTTAGCTACCCAGCCTGAAAGATCCCTTACCGCATCAGGGTATGTCACGACAGCTGAATCAACGGAGGAAGTCAGTCCATGAAGAAATTTATCCAAAAGAAAGAAACGAGCAGTTAATTAAGTATGTCTACTTACGCTTCATGTTTCATATTTCGGGGAATGGTATCCTCTCTGCGGGAATCAAGTCCGAAGTCCTAACTCGGACAAAGCGGCTCATCCACCCCCGTTCCTAACCTTATCGGTGCAAGCAAAGAGGGCCCTTGAGGCCCGGCAATGGAGCTTAATCAGGCCCCTATGAAAGAGTCGGGGACTGTACATTCTGATCAAATGATCAAGGGTAAAGGGCATCTCCTCGATCATATTCACGTAATATCTGGTCATGTAAACGATACGCTAAAATGACAGATGAATTTGGCCGAGAGTCACTTGATATCGTTCGCAAAAGTTGAGGATCACTGGATCTATCAAAGGCATGGAGGGCACCACCGGGCCAAGGGTAAATGGAAAAGTATACATACTGAGAAAGTCAAGCTTATACGTCATTATGTCTTTCCCCTGAGAAGGAACCTCCACTAACACTGTATCTCCCCAGCGACAATTGATTTTCACCATTTCAATGTCCGTTATTAAAGTGACATATCGAGACGTGGGTTCGCATCGCCTCGGCTTCGAAGAAGGTCTCTCGACCTTAAAATCAGAGGTCATCTCAAAGGCCTCTGTAGCGTATTCTCCAGCGCGGGGAAACGCTATTGCTTTACCCTTAGAGGGGAGCACAGAAGAGGAAGGCACATCTTCATGAGGGATAGGGGTGGAAGTGTTCACCATTTTTACCAGAGGATTGCAAAGAAGAAATGAAAAATCAAGTTTCAGGAAAAGACACGGGAGAGAGGTAAGAGAAAAGAAAAACTCTGTTGGGATCCTGATGATGCAGTAGAGAGGAAGGGGCGAAGAAATGAGTATTTATAGAAGCCTAACATGTGCGATTGGATCAGACCAAAATACAACCAACCGCTATAATTAATTCGAAGATGTTGAGGATTGTGTGGACGCGACCTTTGGAAGCCCTGTCTATTACATCAGTCGCCTGGTAGAGCACAACTATTTGCTTCGATGGAGGTGCCCGAGGGTAAGATATCGAGGACGTTTCTCTTTGTTTTACTCTTAGAAACGCGGGGACTATCTGTATAAGGCTAAAATTGGGAAGACCAATTTTACAATCGACAAGGCATTGCACAATCTCGCCTTGAAGGTCCTGGAGGATAACCCGGGGTTCGATGCCTTTAGGGAGTCCTCGCACTCGGTATCAGGGCAGAATGGACCGGTGTTTATCATCGATAAGAAGGAAGTTCCCTAGGAGCTGTATTTTCTGACAAACGCCTGCGCAAACAGTGACAGTCTACACCAGTCTGATTGAGTGGTTGTACCATCTACTTTATGTAATAATTACACATGCATTTGTACTATGTTGAGATTCCCCCTCATATATAAAGGGGACCCCTATCATTTTGTAAAGGGATCTGATGCTCAGTACTAAAAAGTACAAGAATATTCTCTCTGCTCTCTAACATATTCTCTTAATCTTATTACTTCCATTTATTGCTTATATTCATTGTATTCTATTTATTGTTCTTTATTTATTTCTTATTATTGGCCATAAAGAGCTGTCATTGAATTTACTATAATTGTTAGTCCTCCATCGACTACCCTCAGCAGGGCATTCGACTTGACCTCAAGGCCCGAATACACAAGCTCGAGGCCATAATTTCACGCCATTTGGATTGAGTTTTATACTATCTACAGGCTGTTATCTCATTTTCTAATCTCTTATTTAGCATATTTTGCCTATCAACTAGCATAAAAATAGATCACATATTTTTAGAACAACTAAATTAAATCTGATTGTAATTACCATTTTCAAGGTAAACAGGGACCACTACTACATTAGCCAACCATTCTGGGTATTTTACCTCCCTAATCGACCCTATTTTGAGGAGTTTTATTACCTCGTCTTTGATGAACGCGTGTTTTACCTCGGATTAAGGCCTCCTTTTTTGCTTCACTGGTTTGAACCTGGAATCGACGCTTAGTTGACAGGTGGCTATTTCTGGTGGGATCCCTGGCATGTCTAAATGGGACCAAGAAAAGCAATCAATGTTGTTAACAATAAGTTGGATGAGTTTTTTCCTGAGTTAGGGGATCAATCCCGTTCCCAGGTATATCTTTCGATCTAGAATATGCTTGATCAAGACGGCCTGTTCGAGTTTTTTGACTGTTGATTTCGTTGCATCTGATTCCTCTGGGGTAATGAAGGTCCGAGGAGTGAGGAAGTCCTCTTTGTCGTCTTCGTTCGAATGCTCATAGACCACCTGTTCCTCGGGGGTCGGCCCGTTTCGTAAACCATCCTGGACGACGAGAGTCAGTATTGGTGCCACGTCGTTTACCGCAAACATCTCCTTTGTTACATGTTGTTCTCCGTACACCGTTTTATACCATCTTTTGTTGGGAATTTCATCATCTAGTGAAGATTTGATGGTACCGCCCTCATGTTGTGTATCCACAGTCTTCCAAGTAAGGCATTGTACCCCATGTCACCTTTGATGACATGAAACTTGGTGTCCTGAACTATACCACACACGATGAATGGGAGGATGACTTCTCCCTTTGTTGTCTAGCTTGCCATGTTGAATCCATCGAGGATTCGAGAGGTGGGTGCAATCTGGTCAAGCAGTCCGAGCTGCTCCACCACCTTTAACTTGATTACGTTGGCCGAGGTACCTGGATCCATGAGTATATGTTTAATTTTAACGTTATTCAAAAGAAAAGAAATTACCAATGCATCATCATGTGATTGGGACAAGGCCTCGATGTCTTCTTCTCTAAATATAAGGGCGTCCTAGGGTATACAACTCTGAGTTTTCCTTTCTGCTGCGATGGAAACTCTGGCCCATTTAAACATAGGTCCATGTGGAACGTCGGTTCCTTCAATGATCATGTGAATGATATGTTGAGGTTCTTCTGGTCTGTTCTTTCCTTGAAGCCCAATACCGTTGTTTTCATGTGCATTTGCTGAGTTAGACATATTTTTTCCTGAAATCAAAGAATCTTTGACAAGAAAAAGTGTGAAGAGTAATGTGTGTTATCAAAAAACTAGCACCAAAATAATCACTATTATTTTTAGCCCCACGGTGGGCGCCAAACTATTTACCTTTAAAATGGTAACTACAATTATGTTTGATTTAGCGATTCTAAAAATACGTGACTTATTTCAATACTAGTTGTTAGGCAGTAAATGCTAAGTGTAAGTGAAGAAAATAAGAAATGCAAACAAATAGGGTCACAAGGTTGTGCTTCGAGCTGGCTGGAGCAGAGCCTCGAGGTCTAGACGGGGCTAATAACAATGAACAATTGATGAAGAATTAATGATAATGAGGGCCTCAAAGATGGCCTTTTATGGTTAATAATGAACAATAAATGAAGAATAATAAATGAACAATGAAAGAATAAACAATATAACAATTATGTTAGCAAAGAGCAGAGAATGTTATATTGTATTCAATATGTTGTGTAATGATTCGAATCCCTTTACAAGATGATAATGGTCCCCTTTATATAGGAGGGGTGGGAAATGCTGTTGGTATAGCTGTATAATGGCTCAGTACTAACTTATCATATTCTTGCAGGCCCTGTCAGTTCCGATTACGTGCCCTTGGAAATTTCCCGCTTTTCCATGATTGTCGTCTATTTTCGTGCTGCCTTGAGGTATGACATGATGAGTCTTCGGTATACCTTCTCGAGGCGGGTGCTTCGGGGATGATCCCTATATCGTGCTCTGAGCCTATCGAGGTTGGGCTCGGAGTATCATAGAAGCCTCAAAATCGGACTTCCTTGATTTTGACCGTGTAGAGATGTTTTTCAGGGCACATTATAGATGCACTCACCAGAAGCTATACAATTGCCTAGTCAAGAAGCAAGTGCAGCGCCTCGATTAAAATTCTTACATATTTGAAATCACATAAAGATCTTTCAACACACTTGCCATATATCTGTCACTCCGTATGTGCCTCCTAAACAAATAGAAATTATAGTTCATTAAATTGGCAGAATTCTTTCAGTTGGCTTTAGTGAATATAACTGGTTCTCAATGGATATTAAACCATAGGGAAAACTACAAGTTCTGCCTCTCTCGATCAACAAATGTGTAAGTATTTTTATCAGTACCAGCAGCCTGTGGTGGATATGGTTGACACATTGTTAAATACAGTGGCATGGAACACATCTTCTCTTCAGCACAAAAGAAAGAATAATTGAATGTGCACGGTGAAATCGGAGGACCAATTTCTCATTGACAAATCGCTTCAGTAGGTCACCTTAGAGGATCAGGACCTCGAGCCGGTTATTTCCCTCAAAATCTGTCAATACCCAGTGGAAGATAGCATCGGCCGAAACCCCGACGAACACGGGAAGCCTCCGAAGAGTGTATCCGGAGTCGATTAAGCCTACCTAGGCAACCTAACATTAGCCTATGTATACGTCATGAAGCTAGTTATATGTCTCATCCCGTTACCTTTATCACTCAACATATCTTGTACTAAGTTTGGACTTCCCCCCCCCTATAAAAGGGGAGTTGTTAACACTCTGTAAGGTGGGGCTCCAACTATTCTATACAAGATCAATAATATCTCTCTATTTCTTCTCTCTAACTTACCCGATCTTACTCGCTCGAGGCCATTCTTAGCGTTTATTGCTTTCATACTTGTTCTTCATTTATTGCTTGATATTGGCCATAAAGAGCCTTCTTTAATTATAGTCTAACTGTTATCTCTCTCCCGGTTACCCTCGATAGCTCGAGCCGGATATCGACCCTGAGGCCCCTCATCGACCAGTCCGAAGCCTGGGCGGCAAGCCCCTCAGTCTGATTGTTGTCCTGTTTTAACTTATGTCTCTTCATTAAACTTCATACTCTTGGCATCAACTGCTCTAACAATTAGCATAAAAAAGATCACGTATTTTTAGAGTCTCATTTACAAATTTAATTGTTGTTACCATTTTCATGGTAAACAGTTTGACGCCCACCGTAAGGCTAAAAATAATAGTGATTATTTTATTGCTGGTTTCATTATACAAACGCAAGTTATCTTTCACACTTTTTCTTGTCCAAGATCTCTTGATTTCAGGTCGAAATGTCTAGCTCGGTAAACAGGGTTGAGAACGACTGCCTCAAAAATCACGGCAAAAATGGTGTGGCTATTCCAGTCATTGGCGCGCCACCGCAGAACCACGATAACGCACCTGGACCAATTCCAGCGGACGCCGGTTCGCAAGACGCATAGCAGGTCGACGAAACCTCACACACTGATGGAAGCATACAACATGGCGACCAATAGGAAGCCCAAAAAACCCCGGCCCGGGAAGAACAGGAAGTCAATCTTCATGTTATTTTTGAAATATTGCAGGCACAACAGTTGGACATCGTTCAGTTACAAAGCCATCCAAAAACTCCCAGCATAGCAGAGCCGGAAATAGCTCCCCCAATCGAACAGGAACTCGAGAGATCGAGCAATAACGGATCGGTAGCTGATCCCGCCATCATGAAAATGCTGGAGGACCACACCAAAAGGATCGAGTTAGGCGAGAAAATGATAGCAGCCAATAATAAGAAGGTAGAAACCTACAACTTCAGAATCGATCAAATCCCGTGTGCGCCCCCGGCCCTGAAGGGTGCAGATTCGTGAAAGTTCGTGCAATGGCCATTCCCAGACAAAGCAACCCCGGAACCCATTCTAAAGAAGTTCAGAATGCTAGAACTCCCTAAGTACAACGGTAACTCATATCCCAACGAACACATCACTGCCTATACGTGTGCGGTAAAAGGCGACGACCCAAAAGATGATGAGATCGGGTCCGTCTTATTGAAGAGGTTCGGGGAAACACTCTCGGAAGGGGCCATGATGTGGCATCATAACCTAGCGCTCAACCCCATAAACTCACTTACTATACTGACAGATTCCTCTATAAAGGCACACGCCGGTGCCATCAAAGTAATGGCGAGAAGGCCCGACACATCTAGGACTGAGCAAAGGAAGAACGAAATGCTGTGAGAATTCGCGTCTCATTCCTAGATGGAATGAATAGGATGATCCCCGATATAGGATGATCGGATAGTACATGCCTTCACTCAAAGCCTAAACAAACCAAGCCCGACGATCCTAAGGCAGTTAAAACCAAACTTGATTGGGTACCCAGCCAAGATATGGTCGGATGCCCATATCCGGCACCAGTCGCAAACCAGGGTCGTGGATGACCATCCGAGAGCCCCATCGGGCTCAACATACCCAAGCAGGCTCCTAGCAACGATCGAAGAATGGATCTATGACAATATCCTCGAGGTATCGTTATTAAAGCCAGATTCGACGGGGGCATAAGGCTAGCAAGGGTGTCTCACCCATCAAGATACAATTTTAACATCACTGTATCAGACATCGTGTTCACCGTCAGCGAAACTGGGGACACCAGATGGCCCAAACCTATTCAACAGAATCCCTCTCAGAGGAATCACAGCTGGGTGTGTGAACTATATAATAAGTGCGGCCGCGGGGCCGAGGATGGCCTACAGCTCCGGAGAAAAAAAGCCAAGTCACTCAACAAAAACCACCGCCGAGAACTGACGAGCGACCGAATTCAAGTTCAGTCCCAAGTAGGGAGGGCGGCCAGGAAGAACGAAGCAAATGGGCCGCAGCTTATTACCATGATAGTGGAGGAGCGACGACACTTTCAAAGAACTCGTAAAAGGGAAAGAACAAATGTTCGTCATAAGAGAAAGGTGGATCTGGGGATATATCCTTGAGTACGCCCTCACAATCAGCAAAGAGGGCACAGAGACCTTGTCTCAGCCTCACACTGACGCAGGGGTAACCTTCTTCCTCACTCAATCCATTTTAAATAAAACATGTGCTCATGAATTCAGGCGGCTTGATCAATGATGTCAGGTCGAAGGTGATAGGGTAGCTCGGACTGTCGGGTCAAATCATGCAAAATTGAGCTCCTCTAACTCAACTCTTTCACAACCACATACAATCTTTTACCAACCATCTTTTTAAATGTAGGTATCGTTGTATTACGACTAAAGTCGAATTTAGGAGTTTGAATTCTTACAACAAAGCTCTACCACACGATCTAGAATAAGAAGAAAGAGTGACAGTCCTAAATGCCCTGTAGCCCCCTGCTTATAAGTGTGGTGCACTACACACCCATAAACAAGACTCTACTAGACACGGCTTGTAGAATCCCTAGGACAGAACTACTCTGATACCACTTTTGTCACGACCCGAATCAGAGGGCCGCGACGGGCACCCGGTGCTTTACTCAACCGAATACCAATGTAACATATCTTTCTTATCATACTATCATGAGTAAATGAGCCAGAAAACGGTCATGAGATAACAAGAATAAAATATAAGGGAATACTCAACATATGAAGACCCAAAATGATATACAAACTTATATACGTGACATACGGGCCTATAAGGCCGACATGACCATTTGTAAACTCAAAACATAGGCCGACACGGCAATACAAGTGTCCCTACACCTGACATTTGTCTACAAGCCTCTAAGAGTACATAAAATCATAAAGATCGGGACAGGGCCCCGCCATACCAATCAATACATATCCAAAGCATACTGACCAACTAGGCAACTCCGGAGAAAGAGTAGTGCACCAACACCTTCGCTGAGCTGATAGCCTACTAGGAGGACTGTCAACCTATCAATCGGGACCTGCGGGCATGACACGCAGCATCCCCAGGCAAAAGGGATGTAAGTACGAATAAAGTACCGAGTATGTAAGGCAGGAAAGCATAAACAAGAACAGTAATGTAAAGAGAGATAGAGGAGATACAACGTGTTACATCTGAGTGCCTCTGGGGGCTACTGACATGAAATGCATAATACATATATATACATGAACTTTTTAAAAACATTCGCCTCTGTGGGCATCATCATCATCATATCGTACCCGGCCTCAAAGAGGAGTCGGTAAAAATGTACCCGGCCATCATAAGGCTCGGTAGAATCGTACCCGGCCACGTGGAGCTCGGTAAACCCAACTGATCAGTGGTTGCACAATAGGTGCCATACCCAGCCGACCATAGCGCGGCTCGGTATAGTAAAATAGATACATATATATAATGCATGCTCGACTCATGGAATCACGTTCTAGCCCTTTCGGAGTGATGTAAGGTCATTGCACCTTCGATTAACATTATGGACATCCCTACCATCAATATGAACCTCAGTGGGATGTAAGGATCATACACACTTGTTCAGAATAACTTTATAAGGAAAGAACAACATGGACAACCTTAGTTTCTAGGTGTAGATCCGTTATGAATTAGCGTATCGTTTATGTTCATGTCACTTTAGATCATGCCAAAAGAAAGAAGTAAGTGCCTTAACATACCTTGTATATTCTTCCCAACCTCAAGCTATGCAATTTCACGGCTCCTTAGTCTACAATAAGAGAAATGACACTCTCGTTATCGTTTAAGCGTCGTAACTATTATGTATCGACCACAACCTATTTTACAATGAAGCGGACAGAACCTCCCCTATATATATGACTTCACACTAGTCAAAACAATCACAAACAGCCCAACATACCCCTATCACTTGATACACAACACGACAACCATGATAGTGTCAACCAACCCAAAAATGTTACGACGAACGACCAACAAACAACCTTGACATTATGTGGTGTTTCTCCACAACCTTCCTCCTCTCAACTCCATAAAAATAGTAGTAAAAGAGACAACCCAATACCAACACGAAATAGCCCAAAAATATTCTCACAAGTTCATCAACTCAAAAATAATTTTTCAGTTTACTTAAACACGTTTCGACTTGTCTTTTCTTTCAAATTGGGAAATACAACCAAAAGTACATCATTATACCTATTATCCAATAAACCAGCAATGAATTCAACTTAAAAATAAGTTTACAACCAGCCAACCATTACACAAGAACAAACAACATACCATTCTTTCGAAACTAGCTAGGTCTATTCTTTACGATCGAGTTACAACTCGCAAACGCATAGATAATGGAAGGAGAAGCATAAACTTACCTTGTACTGAGTATAACCCACGAAACCTGGTCCTTTTTCATCAAAAATAAGTTCCTCAACACGGCTACAAGAAGGAGAAAGAGAAACTAGCAAGCTGTCCGGACTTTTCAGCACTAGAATCGCGTCGTAACACCCGGAATACCCTAGGGTTTGTGTGGGATTTTTGGGGAGGAGTTGCAGGGGTTCAATTAGGTTTTCTTGGTCTGAAAGATAGGTGAAATAACTGAGTTTATAATCCCTTAAAATTCCCCTCTTGACCGACTTAGTTGAGGCCTCTCTTTTTGGCAAGTAGGTGATACA
Source organism: Nicotiana sylvestris (assembly GCF_000393655.2). Classification (NCBI taxonomy): domain Eukaryota; kingdom Viridiplantae; phylum Streptophyta; class Magnoliopsida; order Solanales; family Solanaceae; genus Nicotiana; species Nicotiana sylvestris. Next base: position 89,100,401 of record NC_091061.1, read on the forward strand.
CCTACTTGTCATCTACTAGCTGCGCGGTCTCGCAAAAATGCGAATATCTCTATACTATGAGATCGTATTGATAAACGATTTAATGAATTGAAAAATAGACTCATAGATCTTAAATTTAATATGTATATCATCCCTTGATTCAAAGTATGTTGGGAGAAAAGCTCAACTACATTTAACCTAAGTTTCAACTCATTTTTGAATGTAACATGTGATGACCTTTTCCAACTTTTGTTCCACAACTTGCTTGACTTAAAAATATAACACACGACTATCATACGACTAAACTAACTCATAAAATAACCTCATCATCATGTTAATTACCCTTGTATCACCCTAAAAGTATAGGTTATAACATTCCAAGCTTGTCGACATTCGACGAAACTTATTTTCTTTAATTCATTTAGCGCGTAAGCTTTCCAACCCTTTTGGTACTCGTTATTAATAATCATAAAGATTTGTAACCTCCATTATAAAAGGATTAACTTACTTTACATACTTTCAAAGTTGATCTCATTTCTGAGCTTACATCAATTAACTAACGGATACTCTAACATACGAAAACATAGGGTGTAACAACACAGCTACTAAATTCGCTCTCACCATAGGCAAAACTGGCAAAACACAGGGCATGCCGCCTAAAAGTATTACTCAATTTTCCAACAAGATAATGCGAGTTCCTAAGGTGTAATACCAGTGGTCAGCACCCGGGCAAAGCGAATTGTCCATGCCCGGTCTCTGCCATCCCCGGCAATAGCGATTAAGGGCGTGATCGACCGGCACCATGGAGTCAGATGACCCCGATGATCCTGAAAATCGGGGGAAGCTTCCCCCCCCCCCAATCAGATAAATCCCAACATTGCCGCCATCGCAGTTGCAAAGTTGAAAGACTAAAAAGAGAAAAGATGTACAGGCGTGCTAATTTCAAAACCATGGCATGGGAAATAGAAACTGCGTGAGAGACGGTAACCGTTGAGAAGGCGGAAATAGCCTCATGTTATATGTGGGAAGAGCGGCGACAATTCGAAGATGACCGAAGACACTAACTAATAGCACCCTCTCCAGCCTCGACGCGGTACCCGATTTCGAAGACCTCCACCATAGTAAGGCGGTGCTCCGGTGAGCCAAAAATGCCTTTGACAACACAAGGGTGGCACGCGACTTCGAAGATCTTCATCAAAGGGGACTAGTTTATAAAAAGATAAGCATTTTCCGAATGTCGGCCATACGAACCAGGCTCCGAGCGCTGTCCAGGATGGTCCGAGTGTGAGCTAGCCTTCGCTCAGGGACTGCTTTCAAGAAATCATAAGCATCCCCCGTCCACGGGTCCCTGAGCGAATTTCTTCTCAAAGGTTATTATGAGTCCCAAAAACATTATCCTCATTCTTATGCGAAATCAGGGTCCCAACGGCCCGAGGTTATTGGCCTTATTAGGGTTCAGTCCGAGGAACTGTAAAGGGCCTTGTGCGAAGCCGTTTCCATCAACCGAAGGCTGGAAGGAATACTAGCATCTAGGCTTAGTATTAGCAATGACAAAACAGGATCGTGCGTTCGAAGCCACCGCAAACATAAAGAAATACAGCAAGTATCAAAGGCAGGAGTCGAGAAAGTATCTTTGTATTCATTAAAAATCGCTTACAACGGCCCTCGGAGGGTCCTTACATGTCATTACAAAAGCCCGCAAGGGGATCTTTACACAAGAACAAAGAAGTTTAAGGGTATGCATACAATAAAAATCTAAAAATCTGGCCTATTCCAAAAGTACGGCATCTTCGGCATCATCTCTTCAGGCATGCGACCTCAAAGACAATATCTTCCTAGTCCGACCCCCTTAGGGACCTCATCTCGACCCTCCCAAAATGGAATCTTCAAAAGGAAAGATATAGAAGAGGAAAGCGATGGAGAAGAGCAAAGTGACGAAGGAGAAGCCGAAAGAAGGCAAGAAGTGGCTGAGTGAATTCTGGCTAGTACGAACCCCGCTAGTAATACTACTATAAAGCCACTTCTTGAGACGTTGCCTCGACCCGAGAGGCAACAGCTAGTAGAGAGTGTCGCCATACCCCCAGGAATCCAAAGGGGGTATAACATTCCAAGCCAAGGAAGGAGGGTGAGCAGCGGTGTATAATCTGAGTCCCCTCTTGAACAGCGGTGCATAATCCAAGTATCTCCCAAGGTCAGAGAAAATCGATCATCTGCTTCATCGCCCCGAGCTAACGGAGACAACAATAACAACAACAATAGCATCACAACTTCGTCCGAGCGAAGAAAGTTCGGGATTGGGGCCATAGCATGCATGACGTTGGCATGAGACCTTGAGGCCATGGGCCTCAAACATGGTCAGACGGCAAAGAACAAAAATAGCAAGAAAGGAGGAAAATGATGGATATCGAAGGATGCTTGGATGAAAAATTGTTCACAAGAAGCCCCATTTATAGGGGGGAGGGCAAAGTAACGAACTGCGCTATTATCGCCCTCGAAAAACGTAACAGCAGGTGCAATCAATGCATTCATGAAAGATGAATTGACTGCAACATTATGACCCAGAAAAACGAGGAGTCACGACATGTCGGACAACCCTGAAGAAGCAAAAGGGTGAAACGCCTCGGCACTTGTAAAAGGGGCTGCACCATCATCACGACGTCATTATGGGAGCCCATAAATTGGGATGTCAAAATCATTTCTTTTCGCTTCTCTCTAAGAAACGTGGAGACTATCTGTGCACGGTGAAATGGGAGGACCAATTTCTCACTGACAAATCGCTTCAGTAGGTCGCCTCAGAGGCTCGGGACCTCGAGCCGGTTATTTCCCTCAAAATCTGTCGATACCCAGCCGAGGATAGCATCGTCTGAAACCCCAACGAACACGGGAAGCCTCTGAAGAGTGTATCCGGAGTTTATTAAGTCTACCTGGGCAGCCTAACATTAGCATATGTATACGTCATGAAGCTAGTTATATATCCACCGTTTCCTTTATCACTCAACATATCTTGTACTAAGTTTGGACTCCCCCCTCTTATAAAAGGGGAGTCGTTAACACTCTATAAGGTGGGGCTCCAACTATTCTACACAAGATCAATAATATCTCTCTCTTTCTTCTCTCTAACTTATCCGCTATTATTCGCTCGAGGCCATTCTTAGCGTTTATTGCTTTCATACTTGTTCTTTATTTATTGCCTGATATTGGCCATAAAGAGCCTTCTTTAATTATAGTCTAATTATTATCCCTCTCCCGGTTACCCCCGATAGCTCGAGCTCGAGCCGGATATCGACCCTGAGGCCCCTCATCGACCAGTCCGAAGCCCGGGCGGCAAGCCCCTCGGTCTAATTGTTGTCCCGTTTTAGCTTGTGTCTCTTCGTTAAATTCATACTCTTAGCATCAACTGCTCTAACAACTAGCATAAAAATAGATCACGTATTTTTAGAGTCTCATTTACAAATTTAATTGTTGTTACCATTTTCATGGTAAATATTGAACATTTGCTTCATTATCTAATTTAATTGCCTATCTAATGTAATTAATTAACTAAAGAAAGAACATGAAAAATTATTGTTCTTTTGATCTAGTTCTTCCTCTCTTAAAAAATATAATTATATCTAGTGTTTCATGGCTTATGTATTCAGTTGAGCGTAAATTAAAGTATCGACATTTTATGTTGTTGATTTACCAATTAATAAGGCACCTTGTTTCGTCAGCTTGGTAAATCAATGGAACAATATTGTTCATTTTCTGACAAAACATAAGTATTTAAAAGATCTCGCATTTCTTAAAATACTAGCCTACAACTACAAATGCAACCAAAAACAAAAATTGAGTTATCCGAATCGAAGGGTAAAGTTGATGCTTGTCTTTTGTAATCATTCGCCTATATCGATTGCCAAATCCTAGCCATTTTGAATGAAAAGCTGCCAAATTCACAGAATATTGGTATGTGTTGTGTCTTGTTCTTATGTTATATATATGTAGGGTTAAGCGATTGCCGTGGAGAATGGGAAAGTGCATGTGATGTTTCTTTGTCTAACCAGATCAAGAATGTATATGGTACTTTTTGTTCCTTTCCAATCCACTAAAAATATTTACAGAAAAATGCATACTATCTCCGTCCCAACTCATGCGCGTTGGAGCAATTGATTAAGCATAAAGTATAAAAAAGAAATGAACACTAAAATTTGTGGTCCAAATAATTCATAAAATTTTATGTGACTATAAATAATATCATTACTGATAAAATAAACAGTTTAGAATTAAATTATTATATATCATTCTTTTTGTGACTCATTAAAAAAAGTGTCATATAAATTGGCTATACGGGCTCATGTTTCACTTTATCCGGTGTACACACTGAGCTTCTTGGACTCCTTCATGGACTTAGAATAACCTTTCTTCATGGAATTAAACCACTGGAAGTTAACATAGATGCTCAGGTAGTACTTTCTCTCATACAAAATAATTCTCATCCTTTATTTGCTAATCTACTTATGGATTGCAGGTACCTTCTACGACAGCTGGATCATCCCATCATACTACATACGTATAGGGAGCAAAATAGGGTGGTTGATATTCTCGTTGTTTACCTTGAATATCGTATTAACAATTATATTTGATTTTGTAGTTCTAAAAATATGTTATTTATTTTAATAATAGTTGTTAGGCAATAGATGCTAAGAGTAAGTAAAGAAAATAAGATATGCAAACCAATAATGTCGCAAGACTGGGCCTCGAGCTGGCTGGAACAGGAGGCCTTGAGGTCTAGTTAAGGTAGTTAGTAATGAATAATTGACGAAAAAACAATGATATCGAAGGCCTCGAAGATAGCGTTTTGCGGTTAATAATGGGCAATAAATGAAGAAAAATAAATGAACAATAAATGAAGGATAATGAACAAGTAATGAATATGTAGAGTAATTGTTGAGCACGTTTAGGCAAGAAAAGCAGAGAATGTTCTATTGTATTTAATATTCATGTCTGTTACAAAATGACAAGGGTCCCCTTTATATAGGAGGGGGAATTCCAACATAGTACATGTCTAATAATGACGAGTAAATGCTATTGGTACAGTTGTATAATGGCCTAGTACAGATTTGTACTATTCATGTAGACCTGGTCAGCTTTAACTACGTGTCCTTGGGAGCTTTCCCACCTTTCCATGACGATCATTGATTCGCACTACTCTGAGATTGACCACAGTGAACCTTCAATATGCTCCCTCGAGGGACGCACCTCGAGGTCACACTTAAAATTCTGTTTCGAGCTTCTCAAGGTCTGGCGTGGGATGCCACAGTATCCCCAAAGTCGAACCCCCCGATTTTGTCCATATATAGATAGTCCCCGCGTTTCTTAGAATAAAATGATAAGAAACGATCTTGAGTTCTTGCCTCTTCGATACCCCCATTGTGACGTCAGCCACATGAGATCATTAAATGATGTGACAAAAAAAGTTGTACAGAGGTCTTGTCAACACGGTCCTCGAAAAGTCCACGAACCGCTATTGGTCGCCCTTTCAACTCCCCCAATACACTTAGATGACTCTTATAAATATTCTAATTCCCTATCTTTTAAACCTTTACAACATCTTCAAATCTTAGTTAACAGTTTCTTGTCTTCATCCTTCTTCTATGTTCACTTCTTCGTCAGCTTACTTTGAAACTTTGTTATAACCCATGGCAAAACTTGTAAGACAGTACCTCAAAAAGAGGAAGCCCCTTCTTCATCACGCTCGTCTAAGAGTAAAAAGATAGTGCCTCCTCACATTGAGGAGTGTATTCCCGGGCCCTTCGAGACATCCGACGATTTCAAAATTGATAAACCTTCTTCAGTACCAGGCCAATGCGAGCCCATGTCTCGGTACATTAGTCTAATAACCGACATAGAGAAAGTGAAAATAGATCGCCGCTGGGGAGAGGTGGTACAAGTAGATACCCCTTAATCGAAAGAGGATATAACTACATACAGAGCTAGTTTCCTTAGCGTATATACGTATCACTTTACCTTACATCCTATAGATTCTTCTTGTCCACCGATAGACCCGGTGATCTTTGATTTTTGTTGACAATATCGAGTGACGCTTGGTCAAATTTATCCCTCTTTTTGGAGAATCGTCTATTTGATTAGATATTTCTCGAACATGGCCAAGGGGATGAATTTCACCCTCGATCATCTGATTAGATTGTATAGCCCTCGTCTCTATCGAAGAGACCTAGTCAAACTGCGGTATCAACCAAAGCATTTTTTGCCAACATCGACGAAGATAAAGACCGAGGGTGGATGAGCTGCTTTATTCGAGTTAGGACTTCGGACCTCATCCCTGCCGAGAAAATGCCATTCCTTCAGGAATGGAATATGAGACGTAAGTGTTGTTACACCGAGCATGTTTTATCATCATAATGTCCTATTTTCCTCTTTCGAACTAATTCCTTTCTTTTTTGAATTGATTCTCTTTCGGTTGTGTAGGCACCGTGTGGTCCCCGGTGCAGTCAAGGACCTCCCGGGCTGAGTTAAACTCTTAGACTCCACCTGCACATATGACAAGCGCATTTGGCGTAATTTGGCCAAAACTCGATAGGAGGCCAAAAATCATAGTACTCCCTCACCACTGTCACTTCTAAATCCCTTATAAATGGATTTTTTGGCGATATGTTTGAGATTTTACGTCTGTACAGGCCTAGGGGAAGCTGTTTCAATGAGACCGCCTCCTCCTGGCAAAGAGGAGACCCAAAAAACCCGCCAAAGATAGAAAGAGAAAGAAGGAGACATTGGCGGAGTCCCTGAAACCAAAGAGAACTAAGGCTCGAAAGCCTAGGGTCAATGCAATGGTCCTAACTTCGATAGCTGCTGAGAGTCTTCGTGCTGAAGACGAAGACGATGACGGTTTCCTACTGGTAGATAGGGCAGGATGAAGCATTGATGCTTCGAAGGTTGTCGAGGAGAAGACTGCCGACTCTGAGGTGGCCGATGCGGTACCACCTCGTATTAAGGAGACCCTCGAGGAGGGTTTGGATGCAGTCTCTGAGCTGACCACTAAACAGGATACAATGTGTGCCTATGAGCACTTGTTTGGCACATTTAGAGGATCCAGCTCGAGGCCCTTTGATGGTGAGAGGAAGCCCCAATAATGTTGACGTCATAGGCGATATTCAACTAGGCCCGTCGTTTTCCCCTGGGAAAATACGAGACACCCAAAACATGGAGACTACCGATGTGGGGGCATTCCAGGGAGAGGATGGTGCATTTTAAGATTTGTTTCTCGGTATTGAATATGATGCTGATCTCGATGCCTTGGTCGTCCTCGAGGAGGCTACGAAACTCCAAAAGCAGGTGATTTTTGACATAATCTTTGTGCCTTGAGTTTTGATATTTGTTTTTCTAACTTCTTTCCTTCACGCTATAGGTCACGATGTTGTACGACCAGGCCTTCTCCAAGTTAAAAGTTGAACTGAGTCATTGTGAGGAGGAGTGCGAAAAGCTTTCTTCGGAGTCGAAAGAGCTAAAAACTCTATACGCTCGAAGGGAGGAGAAACTGAACATCCTTCGATCAAGCTCGAAGAAAGTGCTCCAAGAGCGGGCCAACTTCATCAAGCAGGTAGTTCGATATTCATGAGTTTAATTTTTGTTTTCATAACTTGGTGTTTATTACCTTGACTCGACATTTGCAGATTGAGCAAGAGGATGTCCTAGCGGAGCAGCTTCGGGAAGAGATGCCAAAGATGTCGAGATCCTTGAGCTGAAGTGGTACAAGGATAGCATGGCCTCGGAAAGGGATACTCTCTGAGGGGAGCTGGCATTGACCAAGAGTGTTCTTCAAGGTGCTAAAGAGGAGACTCACAAATTCAAGGCGCTTCATGCTGAGTCGGTTGCCGCATTAACCGCGGCCAAGTCTGAAGCCGATGCACTCATATTCTCGTATCGGGAAGATGCTGCTACAGCGAATACTCGAGCCAGGGAGATATCTGAAGAGGCCGAGCTCAAACTGGCTCGCGCCCTTGCACATGCTGGATTAAAATCTCGGTGGCAGGCCTTTAAGGAAGTGCATGCCAAGGGTTTCGATCTCTCTGCCGAGATCGAAGAAGCGAAGGCCTTGGAAGAGTAGTCAGCAGCTCCGACTACTTCGGACGAGGGCTCTGCAAGTGGCTTGGGGAGTAGTGAAGATGAAAACTAGGCCCCTTTTACTGTTTTCACTTCTTTTTGTTTTGTATGTGGACTCCGCGCGGGACTTTTGTAAATACACCTTTGTAAATATATTTTTGGAATGCAAAGGATTTTCTAGTTTAATGTTTTCAAAGTTTTGCCTTTTAGTGTTCATGCCAAAGTCAGGCTTCGAACTTGAACTTAACTCCTTCGAGCTCGGTCTTGGAGTACAGAGACCCTTGAGATCGGGTTGTTCTGGTTTCAGTCGCATACCTTTCCTAGGTCGGGTTGGTAAGGAATTGATTTGACTCCTCAATCCCTCGAACACTGTGTGGTGACGTCATTCCTGTGACATGACCGTGAAGTGACCAAAATGGCCCTATCAGTACATTTTCCCAAAAAGTCAAAATTACTTTGTCAGAGCTGATTGGCTATTAAAGTTAATGAATAGTCATCGCTCTTCTTATATATACTTGTTTTCCTTTCATTGAGGGCTTTGCCGCTTTGTGCAACTACCTTTCTTTATAGAGTTCCTTTTTTGCGCTAGTTCTAGTGCCGCATCAGATCAAAGCTTTCGCATGAGTTTTCATCTTCCCTTTCTAGTTTTGAAGGAACCATGTCTACCAAGCCCAAATCCGCTCACCAGAAAGAGGGAGGTACCACCTTTGTTCCCCGCCCATACGGTGGTACACCGCCGGTATTTGGCGAACTAACTTCGAACTATTTCATCTTGATGAGAGATTTTACGATAGAGAAACCTCTCGACGTTCCGGGCCATCGAGAACATACATCGAGGTTCATTCGATCAATAGAAGAGAGACACCTTGAGGCTGTGAGGAGAGACTGCGGATAGGGAGAAAAGGTGAGGTTGTAGATACACCCCGGGAAGAGGATATTATGGCCCACGTAAAGGGGTTTCTGAACGTGTAAATGTACCCTTTTACTTGGGTCCTCTCGACCGACTTGTGCTCGAATTCTGTCAAAGATATCGAGTTATTTTGTCTCAAATCCATCCATCTTCTGGCGGATCGTGTTGATGATAAGATTTTTCGCCGAAAAGGCCAAGCTCGAGGTCAATCTTAGCCACCTTATAAGATTGTATCGGCCTTTGAATCATCGAGGTCTAATTACACTACGATGCCAATCCACCAAGCCCTTTATTGCCAGTGATGACGAGGACATGGATCGAGGGTGGATGAGTCAGTTTGTTCAAGTGAGGACTGTTGATATTATTCCTGTGGTGTTTTTACCATTTCCCGAGAAATGGAATTTCAAGTGTAAGTGATATACTATACTCTATTATTTTTGTTCTCGGTGGAGCCAGACTCCATAGGGATGTTTTCTTTCCTTTTTCACAGCGATCCCATAGATGCCAAATGAGGTCCCCAATCTAGTGGACTAGGCCCGCAAACTGGTGGCCTCTTCAACTTATGACGAGCGCAAGTGGCGAGCTTTGTCGAAGGGAAAATGGGAGGCTAAGCACCATGGTATGTGTTATGTAGTCCTTCTCTCGAGCAGTACTTTCCTTTACTAATTTCTTTGTTGCATGCATCGGTGAGTTTTCTGAGGTGAGACCGTCCCCTTTCGAGGAGGAGGAAGGACCTTCGATTTCTAAGACAAAGAAGGATAATAAAAGAAAAAGATCCTCAAAGGACGAGGATTCCCATAGCAAAGAAGGACCCGCCCGGGGGCGCGAGGAGGACGTTGCCGCTAATGAAAATCTCATATTTATCGGTTGTTCTGTGCACATCAATGCACCCGGAGAGGATTATTCTACATTGATGGCTCGAACCAGGAGGCCTCCTGAGACTGTTGAGCCTACTGGGCTCGAGGCCCTAGTCTTGAGGGAGAGATTCCACAAGAGAGGAGGGGCGAAGGTCCTTCATTACCTGATTTGGCAGCTGGTTCTCTGATATCGGAAAGCACTCCGAGAGAAATGGGCTTCGACATCTCCACCCAATCAGAGCACCTCGGGTTTGTCTATCGGGGCCGATAATATCGAGACGGTAGATGCGAGATCGACCTTTGAGGAAGCTCAGCGACTCTACTCTATGGTGAGTTTTGAAGTCGTTATAACTTTTCTAACATCATACTTTCTTCTTTTTAACTGAACTTTTGTTTCTCATAGGCCTTCTACAAGCTCAAGCCTGAGCTGCTTCACTGTGAGGCTAAGTTGCATAAAGCCTTGAATGGGGAGAAATCTCTCAGGCTTCTTTGTGATAAGAAGACAAGAGAGCTGATACATCTTCGATCGGAGTTGAACTGAAGTCATGATTACGAAGGCAACCTCAAGAAATAGGTAACCTTTATTTTGAGGGAATACAGGCTTCTTCTCCCATCTTCGGAAACTAACGTTTCGGTATCTCAGTTGTAGAAAAAGAGAGAGACTCTGGAATGTCTTCGGGGCTAAGCCAACCGGGTTAATTATGAATGCAATGACTTGAAGGCACAGATAGATGCTCATGTTGCGGCCAAAAGGAACGTTTTGGCTAAGTCCTCTTCCCTCGAGATACAACTTCGTAATGCCCGAGAAAGCAAATTGGTCCAGGATAGCAGGGTTTCTAAGATTGAAACAGATCTTTTGAAGATGAAGACCGAAGTTGTGGATGCTCAAGCCAAAGCCGAAGAGGTCCGAGCAAAGGCCGATAAGAAGGTGTCCATCTATTTGAAAGATGTTGCTAAAGCTCGTACGAAGTTGAGGGGGGCTTCCAATCGAGAGAGGAGAAGCAATGAATATATTCGATGCAGATCCTGAAGGGAAACTCTCGAGGAGATTCATTGTAAGGGATTCGATCTCTTGGAGGAGATAGAGCAAGCCAAGGTGGATGAGTTCGACGCCAAGTTCCTCGTTTCTGATGTTGAAGACAACAAGGAGGAGGCCGGTGAAGGAGCTAGTCCCGAGAGAGCCGATAGAGACATAGTCCCCGAGGGGGGAAGGCTAAGTTCCCAAGGGTATACTAGTTTTTTCTTTCTTGTTCTTTGTATAGGGCTTCCTGTGGGGGTGTTGTAAATGTATATTTGTACCATTATTTATAATAATAAAAAAGGAACCCTTTGGTTTCCCCTTTATAGAAATTTCCACTTGCTTGTGTCTTTGTTTATGTTTTGAGTTTTGATGTTTGCCGATAATTAGTCCGATATGTTGGACATTAAGATAAGAACCCTTAGGTTGCGCTTGATGAGTAACTGATAGTAGCTGACCGTTTAAGGCTCGATCCTCAAATCAAGTTTTGACTCAGGCTCATTGACCCTTAGGTTTTCAACATATTGGCCCTTAGACTCTTTAGGCTGGCCCTTAGGCTCTTACGCATTGGCCCTTAGGCTCTTTTTAGATTGGGTCGATGTGACCTCTAATATGGCTATAGTTTTCCCTCATTATGGCTAAAGACTTTGAAATTTTGATTATGCCTTGGCATGTTTTATCTTCGTCCGACTCTTCGACGGCTCAAACGAGAACCTCGATTATGAGTCGATATATGACGATAGCTGAGTACCTCGGGATGTTTGCTTGAAGGCTGAGTTTTTGAAACCATTTTTATTATTTGGAGCTGATATTATCGAAGCTCCTTTTCTTATGCCGAGAGTAGCATAATTAACCGATTTTTTTGAAGTATTTTCGAAGTATTTGAAGGCCTTTAATTTTATGGTGGCGGTCGGACGTCTCTAGGCTGTGTTAATTCGGTCGGAGCCTTTTGATATGACCGTAGTATTTATGTTCGGTCGTAGCCGTTAGTCCTCTAGTGAGATGACCTCGGCATCTATATCGAGGTTATGCCTTTTTAGGGGTTTTACAAGTTCAGATATATAGCGTTGGCCTTAATATCGGGGTTATGCCTTTTTAAGGTCTTATAAGTTTGGGCATGCCTCGTTGAGGTCATACAGATTTGATGTTGCTTCACTGAGGGCTTACGAGCTCGAAGTTGCCTGATTGAGGTCTTATGAATTCGAGTTTTCGATGGCTCGATGAGCTGACTGTCGATTGACAGTCCTCGAGTGTTCGAGAATTTTTGGCCCTTGAGTCGTCTTATGAGAAAATAGTGAACTTCTTCGAGGCACAAAGTGTTCTGATAAGCAAAGAGGCTTCCTCAATTACTTGATATATGCGTACATGTTTTTTGCCTTCGGAGGCTCGATTATTCTACATGGACACGGTTCATTTGACCATTTGGCCCAATACAACATTCTCCTATCGAGGTCTTCCTAGGCATAGTTCGATTTCTTTGAAGAGGTGACCTCCCGAGGTGATGCCCCCCAGTATTTGAGGTTGATCGAAAGGAAGCCTTGAATACTTGATGAGTTCTCCTTAGGTATCATATGGATATTGCCTCATTAAAAACCTCACTGGTAAAACCCATTTGGTATAAAACCCGATCTAAGAGAAAAAGAGCGCAACACATGCTTTAAAACCCAAGGTCTTCGAGCTGGAGGGTGCTTCGATTCCTCTCAATCGAACACCTATAATAAGTTAGCATAAAACATAAATTAAAAGGGAGGGGATTGTACCTTAGCAATGATAGAATTTGAGCCTCGATATGTTTTAATAGCTCGCTCCGAGGAAGCAGCATGGTCCTTTATTCACTCATTCGGGTGCAGCCGAGAAAGTAGGTTATAGTTGCTACTTGGTTGTTTGCTTGTCTTTTGGCTTCTTCAATGTAGAGGGCGTCGATGTTGGTGCCACGTCATGCACCGCGAACATCTCTCTTGCTGCATGTTGCTCCCCGTACACTGCTTTTACTCCATCCTTGGTTGGAAACTTCATCATTTGATTAAGGGTTGATGGCACCCTCATACTGTGTATCCATGGCCTTCCAAGTAAGGCATTATATCTCATGTCACCTTCGATGACATGAAACTTGGTATCTTGGATTGTACCGACCCCGTTGACTGGGAGGATGATCTCCCCTTTCATTGTCTCTCTCGCTATGTTGAATCCATTGAGGACTCAAGAAGCATGTACGATCTGGTCAAGCAGTCTGAGCTGCTCCACCATCCTCGACCTGATTATGTTGGCCGAGCTACCTGGATCCACGAGCACACGTTTAATTTGAAATTTATTCAAAAGAAAAAAAATTACCAGTCCATCATTATGAGGCTGAGACAAGGTCTCGATGTCCTCTTCGCTGAATGTGAGAGCATTCTCAGGTATGTAACCCCGAATTCGCTTTTCCCTGGTGATGGATATTCTCGTTCGCTTGACAACAGGTCCCTCTGGGGCGTCGACCCCTCCAATGATCATGTGAATGACGTGTTGTGGTTCTTCTAGTTCATTCTTCATGTTCGTCTCTCTTTCCCGAAATTGGTTTTTAGCTCGGTCGCTGAGGAAATCTTGAATGTGCCCTTCGCCGATCAATCAGGCTACCTCTTCTCGAAGTTGTCTGCAATCCTCGGTCCTATGTCTGTGAGTGACATGATATTTGCATACCAAGTTGGGGCTCCTCTGTGAAGGATCTAACAATATGGGTTTTGGCTACCTAGTATCTTTGATTTTACCTATGGCCCATACGATGTCCGAGACATCGACGTTGAAGTTGTACTAAGACAACCGAGGTGCCTCTATCGGCGTAGTGTGCCTATCGAAACCGGATTTGCTCATGAGTCCGGGGGAACTTTAGCCTCGATCTGTCCTTCGATCGCCTTGAGGTGTATTACGCCTCGGGGCATTTCTTCGATCTTCTCCATACGGCTGGTATCTTTCCTTGTTTGGTCTCGACTCCCTTTTTGTAAACATTTGTTCCTTTGTTAATAGCCTGCTATGATATACTGAGCCCGAGGGGGCTCCTAATTGGTTGTCTTCGACCCTGATCTTCGATTGATACCTGACGTGCACATCCTCCTAGCTCACGGTGGGATATTCGATCAAATTTTGCTTTAGCTTCTTCGAAGCTATCGAGCTTCGTTCGTTGAAGCCCTAAGTGAAGGCCTACACTGCTCAGTCATCGAAGACCGGTGGTAATTCCATTCGCTCCATCTGGAAGCGAGATAAAAATTCCCTCAGCATCTCGTTCTCCCTTTGTTTGATCTTGAAGACGTCGGACTTCCTTGTAGCAAATTTGATAACACCGGCATGTGCCTTCACAAAAGAATCTGCCAACATGACAAACGAATCCATCGAGTTCGGGGGTAGGTTTTGATACCACATCATGGCCCCCTTCGACAGTGTTTCTCCAAATTTCTTCAGCAAGACGGATTCAATCTCGTCATCCTTTAAGTCATTCCCTTTTATAACACAAGTATAAGCGGTAATGTGGTCATTGGGGTCCGTGGTCCGTTATACTTTGGGATATCAGGCATTCTAAATTTTTTCGGGATGGGCTTCGGAGCTGCGCTTGATAGGAACGGTTTCTGTACGAAATAATTTGAATCTACACCTTTTAGAATCGGGGCTGCGTCCAGGATCTTATCGACCCTCGAGTTATAAGTCTCCACCTTTTTATCATTAGCCTCTATTTCTTTTCTCTTAACACGATTCTTTTAGTCAATTCCTGCACCATTATCATGATTGTGGGGTCAGTCCCCGAGCTGCTTTCATCGGGCCTTTCTAGCATTGGTTCGTGCTGCATGTTTACTGGCTTGACGGTGTTAGGGGTTCTACTCTGACTTTGAAGTTGAGCGATGTCGACTTGCTGAGCTTGAAGCATCTCGAATATCACTTGGAGACAGACTCCTCCTTCTTCCATTCCCTCGTGCTTCTTGGCCTCCAGCCAGGGCTTCCCTGCATCTATTTCTTACGGGGTCTGCACCTGCTTCCGTGTTTAGAGCATTGTAGGAGCTGATATCAACTGGCTCCACGTTTGGCACTCCCTCAGGGTTTACAGGTGGTACACCAAGCCCTATGCCATTGTTTTCTCCAAGTCCTTCACTATCATGAGCCGGTGCATTTTGTGTGCTAGACATATTTTGGCCTGAAATCAAAAAATCTTTGACAAGAAAAAGTGTGAAGAATAACGTGTGTTATCAGAAAACTAGCAACAAAACAATTACTATTATTTTTAACCCCACGGTGGGCGCCAAACTGTTTACCTTGAAAATGGTATTAACAATTATATTTGATTTTGTGGTTTTAAAAATATGTGATTTATTTCAATACTAGTTGTTAGGCAACAGATGCTAAGAGTAAGTGAAGATAATAAGATACGCAAACCAATACTATCGCAAGACTGGGCCTCGAGCTAGCTCGAAAAGGGGGGCCTCGAGGTCTAGTTAAGGCAGTTAGTAATGAACAATTGATGAAATAACAATGATATCGAAGGCCTCGAAGATAGCCTTTTGCAGTTAATAATGGAAAATAAATGAAGAACAATAAATGAACAAGTAATGAATCTGTAAAGTAATTGTTGATCATGTTTAGGCAAGAAAAACAGAGAATTTTCTATTGTATTCAATATTCAGGTCTGTTACAAAATGACAAGGGTCCCCTTTATATAGGTGGGGGGAATCCCAAAATAGTACATGTCTAATAATGACGAGGAAATGCTATTGGTACAGCTGTATAATGGCCTACTACGGATTTGTATTATTCTTGCCGACCTGGTCAACTCTAACCACGTGTCCTTGGGAGCTTTCTCGCCTTTCTATGACGATCATCGATTTGCACTGCTCCGAGATTGACCACAGCGAACCTTCGATATGCTCCCTCGAGGGACGCACCTCGAGGTCATACTTCAAATTCTGCTTCGAGCTTCTCAAGGTCGGGCATGGGGTGCCACAGTAGCCCCAAAGTTGGACTCCCCGATTTTGGCCGTATACACTCACCAAATTTGGTTGCACCATGGACGACACTAAAGACTTTCTTACTTACACATCTCTGCCATTTACAGTACAAACTGCTTTGGAAGAAGATCGGCTAGGAATGCTTTTTGTTAGACACATATTACCTACTACTAACTATGTCTTGCGTCAACCTGACACCTCTTTTTGTACAACTCATCTCAGGGGATTAGATAGTTCTACCTCCACCCTTTTTGTAACGACCTACCATGAGGTCATCCCCGTAGTTCTTCTACTCTAGAAGGCCACTATTGTCCTGTGCCTCGTTTAAACTTACCTCCTTGTACTATGCCACCGTAATCTTAATATAATTAGTTTCTTTTGGACCCAAAAAAAACTGTCGATATATTTGCAAATTAAAAAACGATACTCTCATCTAAGTTAACTCCATTGATTAAAGCATTAAATTCCCAGTAGAAACTTATTGTACCCACTTGAGACAAGCCACTCTAAGATCATGTTGTGTTAATGTAGCCCAATAAACGAAAATAATTTTTAAAAAATGGTTAATACAAATGTATCTCTTGAAAAGAAAGAGGAATAACAAGAGGGAGAGGAGACGAGAAGAAAATGACAGGTATGGAAAATAGAAGAGTCCAGGAGCACTGCATTGTCTCTCAAACTGATCATTAGTGCACAAGTAGCCTTCAGTTCTCTCTGCATAAAGCGCTGCAGTCCATTGTGTAAGTCAACTTGTCATAAGGGTTTGGATATTCCAGTTAAAGTTGGAGATTGGAAAAAGTTTGTGCAAGTTGACAATTATTTGGACATAGCTTTGATTTGAAAAGAAAATTATCAAAGTTAAAAATTTGTGAGCAAAAATTACAGTAATATTTTATTACGGACTACGAGCACAGGATAATTCCTTCTTTCCATACAAATTCATCATTTAAAGCTGGTTTTATCATTGGCTACAAATAATACTCCAAAGCAGCTTTCGAAAGGAAGTGTAACTATAGCCAATTACACTGAAATATATCCAGAAGATTGTGTTGAGTTATATGTGTTTTGATAATTCAGAAAATGTGCAATGCAAAAATTATCCTGGGCTCATACGGCCAAAACTCGAGTCTAAGGTCAAATCTTGTTGACCCATAATTTCACAAGTCCAATTATGTGATTAATTTCCAAATCATAGTCCAAATCCGTGTTTAAACCTCCCAAAATATTCTCTCTTAAGTTGTAGAGCAAAATCGTAAATTTCAGTCTTTAATTCTATGTTTTAAGTATATAGAATTCAATGGGGAATCAAAATATACAATCAAAATCAAGTAATAATTACTTACCCTCAAGTTTGGAGCGAAAATCTTCTAAAAATTGCCTCCTCCAAAATGGTAAAAATGAGCTAAATCCCGAAATCTGGATATTAAAATACCCCTGGGCCGAATTACTTAATTTCGATCGAGACAG
Source organism: Nicotiana sylvestris (assembly GCF_000393655.2). Taxonomy (NCBI): domain Eukaryota; kingdom Viridiplantae; phylum Streptophyta; class Magnoliopsida; order Solanales; family Solanaceae; genus Nicotiana; species Nicotiana sylvestris. The sequence continues at coordinate 89,117,696 of NC_091061.1, forward strand.
CCCCCCCCCCCCCCCTCCTCAATCGTGATCCACTATCTTCCCCAAGCTACGCGCGTGATTGCGTCCCTCTGCATGCGAATGCGAATGGAAAAGCCCCTGGCCTACAGAAGCTTTCTATGCGACCATGAAAGAGTCCCCGCGACCGTGATGCACCATCCGCCAAAGCTACACGATCACAAACCACTCCACACAATGGCCAAGCATAAACTTCCCAAGTCCACTCTTCTTCTATGCGATCACGATGCGATGCTTTACATCAGAAAACCAGTAATCCTAACTCAATTCGAAATGCTCCTAAACCATCTTAAAATTCACCCGAGCCCTCGGAACCCTATCCAATCATCCTAAAAAGTCCATATACTCTATAAAAATTTATCTAAAGCCTCAAAATACTAAAAATAATTTCAATACCAAGAATCAAGCATCAAATCAAAAATCTCGAACTTTCTTTAGTTCAAAATTTTAACTTTCGATTAGAAGCATTGAAAGATACCCGGACCAAATATACGTACAAGTCTAGAATTATCATACAAACTTATTGAAACCTTCAAAACACCAAATCTGGGTCGTTTTATCCAAAATGTTGATATTGTTCAACTCTTCTAACCTTAAGCTTCAACTTAGGAACTAGGTGTTCCAAATCACTCCCGGACCTCTCGAAAACCAAACCACCCATCCCGATATCAAGATAATCTACGTGAGATATTACATAACTCGAATAGGGCTTTAGAACTCAAAATGACTAGTCAGATTGTTATATATATAGGAGTGAGGCTGGACGAACTGTTCTCCAATTTTAGCTTCAAAACCTAAAATGTCACTATCTTAAGGAATATAAAGACTCCTTTATGCGTTTTTCCTTTTCATGCAGGTATTTCATAATTGAAATCTCTGTTAATCGCAAATCCCTTCAGCTAATATATTCCTTGTAGATTACGAACAAAACCTTTAAGGAATCTGACTATTAACAGAAATTGGTTTTTCCCACTCAATTCTTCTTGCATGGAAACAACTTTCAGCTTTTGATCAATGGACTTTAAGAGACTTGGTTTTTTCACAATCATTTGTTAATTATCAAAATGAATTAAACGCAGTACAATAAACTATTTCTTTCCTGATTCATCAATCTTCTTATTAAAAGACTCATATGAGTCTTCAATGTCGAAATATGTTTAGCCACTATATTATTCAGGTCAACAGCCACAAACTGGACAATTGGGGTGAGCGTTGTCCCTCGTCACCCAACCTGAATTCTTGGTCATCATATCAAGCAGAATTTTGCACTCAGTGAACGATTTGCTTAAAAATGCTCTATCCGCTGAAGCATCCACATTCGTTTTCAAACTGTGAGCTGACTCCATAAAAATTCTCTGACCCAACATCTAATCTATAATGCTATGTGGATTCTTCACGAAAATACCCTTGAATCTTTCTTATGTCTCTTGTAAGGCCTCTATTAGCTATCGCCTGAATTGTTGGATCTCATCAATCTGCTTTGTCATATTGCTCGGTGGAAAGAACATGTTCAAGAACTGCTTGGCTTATTTATCCCAAGTAGTGAAGGAATTAGTGGGGAGTGAATTCAGCCAAGTTTGTGCATCCTCTGTCACTAAGAATGGAAACAAGAGTATCCTAATCGCCTCAGGTGTCATATTCGGTTTTTCAATGTGTAACCAAGAGAATAGCCTCTTATTTTACAAAACATGTAGCATATTCTTTGTGGTCTGAAAACTCTTAGCTTGGACCTCTATAACAACAATTATTTTTGCCAGATTATCCGCAATGAGTTGCGCCCAACCATAAAGCCAAGCTTTCGGCACAAGATAGTAACACAACTTGGTTACGAATTTGAGGATTTGGTGGATTGTTTCATTGTTCCCGTTATTGTTGTTATCCCTTTTATCACCCATAATTATCTCACTTTGTTAGAGATAAAGTTAAATCTCTATAAGTTAGGATAGAAATCTCTATTAGTTAGGATAGCTATGTTCTGTTCGCTATATTTTAGGATATATGATTGTTCTATTAGTTACCTTATCTCCCTAGTCTTCTATAGTGTGTTGTAGACTGTTGTATATATATTCAACAATGTACTCAATAGAAAATCATCGAATTCTCTCAACATCATATCTCATAACATGGTACGAGAGCCTACCATGGCATCAACTTCTCAACTTTCAGATTCCACCACCTCTACTGCAATAACCTTAACCAGTCCAAGTCTTTTTGCTTCTTTACCTCATGCTCAACTCTCTTTTTCAATAAAACTCAAACCAACAAACTATTTGACTTGGAAAACTCAGTTTGTTCCTATCATTAAATGCTATAATCTTTTCAATCATATCAATGGTACACCAGTGCCTCCCTCTATCATCATCAATGCCACAACAAATCAGTCAGAACCAAATTCTGATTATCTAAAGTGGTTACAAGAAGACCAACTCTTACTGAGTTGGATCTTATCATCATTAACCGAGGTAATTTTTCCTTATGTGACTGGTTTAGATACTGCCTTTGAAGCTTGGGAAGATCTCTCAAATGCATTTGGTATAAGCAACAGCGCTAGAAGAGTCCAATTGCACAGCACCTTGCAAAACATGACTCTTGGTGACAAACCAATGGCTCAATTTCTACGCGAAGCTAAAGCTATCGCTGACGAGCTTGCTGCTGCTGGAACACCAGTATCTCCTGATGAATTCAATGCCACCATCTTCCGATTACTTCTTTCTGATTATCATCCTGTCATTGCGACACTATCTGCAGAAAAATCACATGTATCATTTTCTGATCTTTCTGGTAGACTTATGGCTCATGAGATCCTATTGCAAAACTCTCGCATATCGATCTCTGTTGTTGCCAATGTTGCTCGACAACACACTTCATCTGCTCGCCAATTCCACCAAAGCTCCCAGAAAAATAATGGTAACAGAAATAATGGTGCTTCCTCTAAAGGAAATAAGAAGTGGTTTCCTAATAAAGATCAAAACGGCTCAAGTATAACCAAATGTATTCAATAATTGATACAACAACCGGTTCCATCAAACTCTAGAGTAGGAATTTAACTACTCATAATAGTATTTAAAATACAATATTAAATTCATAACCAACAAGAGGAATAAGAAGAAGAACAAAAGCTTGTTGCCTGAATCTACTCGTCTTTGCTCCATGCACGTTCTTGCCTCTAAAAGTAGTGTCTAACCCTCAAAAAGTTATTCTTGGACGTATTTATAGTAATTAGGGCTTGTATGAGACAGACTAAGCCAATCAAACCTCCGACAGGAAATCTATCACTGATCCTACTTAATAAATGGATTAGTGATTGATTATCAAAAAAATTCCGTTAGCTATTAATGATTTACCGATTGATTAACGGCGAACTTCGAAGCTAATTCTAGTTTTTTAGTAGTAGGAGAACTAGGACACTCGTCCATAGTCCTCGTGCCGGCGAGAAGGGGCAGACGAGCTGCCTCAGGTCTCGCAATGGGAGCTCGCGATTGCTTCCTTCACTGCCTCCTGCTGGAGGCAGAGACCTATTGGAGTCCAAGCCCTCTCGCGACGGGAGCAGGGTTGATTTAGCTCTTCACCCACTTTTGCTCCAATTCTTTTTTTTTTCCGTAAGTTTTGTCAAATTCATTCCCTACAAACATAAAGTGCATAGTAAGCAGGAAACACATCAAACACCATGCAACCTATGATACCTAAGCACACAATATGGGGCAAAACACCGCTCAACTGGTACAATTCAAGCTGTATATCACAGGGGCAGCTGAAGCTAACGAGTTCGGAAAAACTTAATAATTGTGGTTTATATTTTTTATTTATGTCAAAAATTTATTTAATGTGAATAAATAATTTATTCTAAACCTTGTAAATTATCTTTTTTTGAATTCAGAAATAATAAATTCAAAATCCTCACTCCGCCCCGAATCATTTTCCCTGAACTCCTACTACTTCTATCTCCCTAGTTCATTATTTCTTTTTATAAATGAAGCAATTTTCCACTATAAAAGTTAATTACTAGACCTCCTAGTCTCCGACAAAACTAGATGCGATCAAGCCTAGTTACTATAAGAAAGGGAGAGGGAAGGCCAGAGACCATTTCGTACAACGTTGGGCCCATAGTTTATTTCAGGTACAACGCATTTTGGTTCTAAATATCAATGAAGATAAAGTCCTATGCAGCACGCAACTAGTTTTGTCGGAGAGCTACGTACTGATATGCAACTTGCTAATGCTTAATTACTCCTTTCCTTTACATGTATTTCAAATTACTCCTAATTACTTATATTTAGTAAATTATTCATTAAAAAAAGACAATGAAAATGGAAGGGATTATGAATTTTCATTTCAATTGAAAGAAACAAAGGGACAGATTTCATCTGTTCATTACAACGCTAATTACAAGCCATTAGGAACGATCAAGAAAACTCTGTGACGGCGGCAAAGTGAAAATCACCGAATATGCCGTCTATATACAAACCAGGTAAGCTGGTAGAAATATCATCAGCTGCCATTATAGCAGGAACAGAAGGAGAAGACACCATGAAATCCTTCCAAATATTAGAATCAGTTTGTTCCTTTGACTCTTCATCTTCTTCTTTCGTTGTGGGATTATCAGACGAAGGGGGCTGATCTTTTTTACAAGGAACATTTGGATTTGTTTCAAAAGGAGGGTATTCACGCATGACGACGCTAGATTCTGGAGTAATCGTAATCTGACGCTGTGGCTCCTTTTGTGAACGTTTGCAAATGTGATGGCCAAAATATGTGGTTTGGTAAATTATTGGGTCCTCTTTGATTCTTTGAATTCGTTTAGTGGCTTGGCATTCTTGATCATACTTGTAAGTGCACCGATAGTAGCACCTACAAACAACAATATACAGCAGTATACTTCAATTTAATCCTAATTGTCAGTCTCCAACAGCTTTATAAATATTCACTATTCAAGTTGCTGCCAATTACGTCCTTCTCACTAAAATATTATAAATATTTATTTCTCTAGCACCAGAATGGTTTTCAACATTTTCTAGTGGCAGCGAGAGTAGCACCAGTCGTTACAATAAAGGGTACCACGCAAAACTTGGTAAAATTAAAATTCCTTGGATTGACATTTATTAGGAGATATAAAATACACCATCCATTTCAATGTAGATAACTTGGTAAAAACCATGATATTAATCCGTTCCAAAAAGAGTGACACATTTCTATATTTAGAAATAATTTAACTTTAAGATTTTTATTTTACTTACTTTACTCTTAATGCGAAGGTTTTATTGCCACATAAATATCGCAGTTTTTTCTAAAATCCTCACTTTCTTCAATTTGATTCATCAAACAATCGCTAAATTCAAGGTTGGAATTAATAAATATGGAATATTGCTGGAAGAAAAAAAGAAGGCTTTTAACTCCAATGAGAGTGTTCTTCCTTTCGGTGAAAAAAATTACCACTATAATTTACTGTAAAAGTGGGCATATTGTCATAGGTACGATACGAGAAACAAGAAAAGTTTGTATACCTTGGGTATTTTGAATTAAGTATAACCTTATGTCCGTATTTCCTCCACTCATATTCATCTTCCTTTTTTGCAGACTCTCTCATCATCCACGACTCTTAGTTCTTTCTGCATTGAGAAAAAAAACTAATTCTTCAATTTGCAAAACTAATCTTTATTCAGGATAAAAAAGTACGAGTATTATTTGATATTACAAGTAGTTTGTGATTATCTATCTACTTCAGAACATAAATAAATAAGTACCGTTACTAGATATTTAGTTGAGAGTGAGATTATTATATGCATCAAGGTTCAAAATATGTCCATCTTACGCGTGTGAAATTTTCTTACAAATTATTTAATCTTTTTTATTCGGATAATCAGTTTAGATTAATTATAAAAATGTCATAGGGTGGTATATGTCAATTTAACCTGATACTACACTAAATATTAATTATTCCATTTGCTCTACTTTATGACACAGTTAAAGAGTCAAAGGAATTTGTGCCTACTGTGATTTTTTCATATGCTTTTTTAATATTGTGACTTTATAAGTTTCTAAATATGTAACTTAATTTTATTTTAGACAACCGGAAGATACTATATCCGAGGTCATGCTGAAAATTAAATAATTGACTCTCGTGCTCCGAATAGTATATAGTGTTATTAAGTAGAGAGTTAAACTCATTAAATTATACTACTATCACCTTCTCCAGTAGCAACGTCCACTCTGGTTCTTTTCCACTTGCAGCTTGTCCTTCTTCCTGAACTCGCTGCCAAAATCCTTGGACCCTTTGGAGCGGGGAAAAGCTGTGAGTTCCGAAAGAGCATCAGTAAAAGAGGCCCAAATTTTGAGAATAAGGTCATGAGCTGAGTCTGCTTGATGATCTCCAGCAAGAGGTTGTTGAAGTAGAGTTTGAAGTTGGACTACAAATTCTTTGCCTTGTATAAGCTCTTTGATCAATCTTTTTCGAGCTGTACGTGGACTTTCGAAGTTCTCCATCTTGCTTAATTAGTTGAGTTGGTTTGGATAAGATCTGATAAATTGGGAAGGGAGTTGATTTTGTTTTGGGGAGGAATGTTTCCTTTTATATGAGTGGTTGAAGGAAGGAGAAAGGCAAATCAAAAGAAGCATATAGGAAGCAAAATAAACTAAAAATAAAATTAGGATTTTTTTTTTTTTGTAAAAATATCTAATAGTACTAGATTTTGATGTCAAAAGTGTGACATATGAGCATGACGCAATGTTATTTTTCATTTTTTTTCCTCGTTAGGTTTTGTCTATTTTGGATAGTGTAGTGAAAGTACGGGGGGTTGTAGCGCTTATTAATTTTATGAATGCTAGTCGACTAGCTTATTAGTTAGTCGATTAAACTTTAGGGGAAGAGTATAGTCAGATAACAAGTGCAGAATTAAAAATAAAGAGAAATAAATGACGCATCTATATTTTTATACTTATTTGAATTTAATGTGAATCCTGCTCCAGTTTCTTTGAATTGCATGAGGGTTCTTTTTTTTATGCTCCCTGTGGTTTTTGAGAACACCTTATTTATGTGTTCCCTACGCCTCTGGATACTTTTTGAATGTTTCACCAATAATATTTTAACTCTGAATACTTTTTAAATGTTTCACCAATGATTCTCTCTCTCTTCTCTCCTTCTATTACACAGTAAATCAGACTGAACTCTAATATTTTCTAAGAGTAGAATAAAGAGCTTGAGGTTGGTTAGATAAAAGTAATATATTATCTTCGAATATATATTATCTGAGTAGTGAACAGTTTGGGATCTTTGATTGGCATCGATCTTGAGAGATTAGTAACCCAAAGGAATCGATCTTTAGAATAATCTTTCTTGATGTTTCTTTCCAAGAATGAGTATGGAAACTTTTTATTACAGAATCTCCTCCTTCATGTACTGCATCGAATTCTGATTGCTTCGCTTTTATATAATTGCTTGATTGAGTCGTCCTTAGGAGTGCGACTTTTCTGGCCTGAGTTGATTCTTCACGACCCCAATTTTCATCCGTAGGATATCGTGATGGCATATAGTCTCTACGACTAAGTAAGTCTAACATTTGATAACAACTTAACAGATATAATTAAGTAATACTAAAAACTGGTATGATAAACTCATATAAACTTCCGAAAAATAGAATCTTACCAACAATCCCCAAGAACGGCTGAACAAAGTAATAAGCTCTACTGAGTAAGCTAAAGTGTCTAGTACATCACTGTCTGAATGAAAAATACAACAGTAGTAAAGGTAAAGGAAGGTGACTTCAAGCTTTGCGGACGTGGAGTAGGTATACATTGAAGTCTCCAACGCAGTAACTCAAATCAACTCTAGCGTCCGGCACGGGTAGACATACCTGGATCTATACAAAATTATGTAGAAGTGTAGTATGAGTACACCACAATGGTACCCAGTAAGTATCAAGTCTAACCTCGGGTAGAGTAGTGACGAGGCCATTACAAGACACCTACTAGGATATAAATAAACAGAATGAAATCATAAGAACGAATAATAATAGAAAGCAGAGAAATAACTGATACGAACAAGATGATAGCATAAACTAATACTAGAAACCAAACATGGAAATAACATACAGAGGCAACTAAAGAGAACTAAAATGATCATATACGGACAACAACTGTTAGAACAAGGAAGAAAAAAATAACAAGAAACATTCCCACCAAAACTCTTTGCAACATGAAATAGATAATAAGAATCACAGCGAGGTACCGCCTCGTGTACAATAAATCACCACCGAGGTACCGCCTCGTATAAATCAAGTATCACAACCGAGGTACCACCTCATATTTATATTTCTCAATTTCAATCACAATCTTAACTTATACCACCGCGTGAGCCTTATGTTTGAAATAGGATTTGAAAATAGTTTTTTTCCGAAATAGCTACATGCACTTTAGTCCACCCTATGACGCCGCGTGGCTTCACGTATTTCCCTACAATCAACATGCACATAAGTCACACCTTATACTGTCGCATGCACGTTAACCCCAAGCCTTATACCGACACATGCATATCAATATGATATTACAATAACAAATCGCACCGCAAGTGCCCATATATCACAACTTGCCAACAATAAAAAATATTGATATTTTCACAACAATAGCCCACAAGTCGACAACAACGTGTACAAGACTATCATCAACAACAATGAATGTAAAATGCGCAACAAGGAAGATGTTTCAACAATAATAATTTCGTCTCAATGTGATAACGTCTTTGACAACTTCAACACCAATAACTCAACAATGAGAGATAATGTATAACCACATTATTAAATAAGGATAACTAACAAGGGAAGAGATAATGTATAACAATGGCTTCAAATAATGGAAATCAACAAGGAAAGAGATAACATGAACAATAACTTCAAGTAATGACAATAATATTGGAAGAGATAACACGAACAATAACTTCAAATAATGATAATCAACAATGGAAGAGATAACATGTAACAGTAATAGAGGCAACAACTTCAACTAAAGCTTGAGAGCATTTATTAATTAGGATGTAGAACAAGTGTTAACGAAATCATTTAATGCATGTAAGGATAGACTAGCTCAAATAGGAATAGATTGACTATGAAAATTTGGAACATGATACTACAATTCAATTAAATAATGGAAAGACTCTAAGTAGTCTAAATCGGTTTCCATATACAGCCCATGTACCCACTCGTCACATTGTGTACAGGGCTTTTACATAGCACAAATGAATCAATCAATACCAATCCTAAGGGGTAGTTCCCCCATGCAAAGTTAGGCAAGACACTTACCTCAACTAGGCCAATTTAACACTCGAAAATAGCTTTTTCCTTAAAATTCGTCTCCCACGACTCAAATCTAACAAAAATTGACTTAATATCATCAAACAATGCTACAAAAATCAATTGCAATAGATAAAACTAAGATCTTTACACTTTTCCTAAAAATTCAACAAAATTAAACCTGGGGCCCGCCAGGTCAAAATTCGGGTCCAATGGTAGATTCCTACTTGTCATGACCCCACGAGTTCATATATGTGATTAGTTTCAAAATCCGAGTCCAAATCGACTCTCAAAATTCAATTTCTTTCTTTTCAAAAACATGACAAAGTTTCACAAAGTTTCACAAAGTTTCACTTTGATTCACATGATTTTAATGTTAAAATCTACAATATGTTGATGGAAAATGATTAAAAATAGATTAAAATCACTGACCCAAGGTTTGTAGGTGAAAATCCCCTCTCCAAATCGCCTCCTACTAAGTCTAGGATTCAAAAATGTTAGAATGAGAGATGAAATCCCCACTTCCAGCCCTTTTGATCAGCTACAGATGTCGCAATTGCGACACAGGTTCACAATTACGTGGGTATTTCACGCAAATGCAGACAGTGTCAGTCCTATGAGAAGGTAGCAATTGCAACTCTAGCTTCACATTTGCGAAGCGTGTCCCCATGCAAATGCGATTTTCTTGTTGCAAATGCGAACTACCCTCTACCTGAAGCTACTTCTCAATTGGGAGTTAGGTATCGCAATTGCGATACTTGAGACCCCCCTGCTAAGCTCGCAATTATGAACCTGGTGTTCGAAAATGCGACACTAGAGGCTGTTGGACACCACATTTCTAGTTTTCAATCCAAAACACTCTGATACATGTCCGAAACTCACCCGATCCCTCAGAACTAAACATCCATACAAGTCTAAAAATATTATACGAACTCGCTCAACGATCAAAATACAATAATAACATCCAAAACTACAAATCGAACACTAAATGCATGAATTTCAAAGTAAAGTTCAAGAATTTCTAAAATTACCACTAAACATCTGAATCCAATCAAATCAACTCCAAACGACACCAAATTTTGCAGGCAAGTTCTAAATACCATAAAGGACCTATTCTAAGTCCCAAAATCAAATTTCGAGCTCGATAGCTAAATGTCAACCTATGGTCAAACCTTTTAATTCAAATTGCCAATTTTTCAGCAAATCAACATAAATCAACCTACAGACTTCTAAAATCAATTCCGGGTATACGACCAAGTCTAAAATCACGACATGAAGCTATCAAAGACATAAAAATAGAGTTTGTGGTAATTTTCACAAAATTCAAAGTTTGGTTAACACTTTATAATTTAAATTTCTAAGTTAAAATCCAAGGGTCCAAATCAATCCCAAGCTTTCCGGAACAAAACTAACCAACCCGACAAGTCATAAATCTATAAATACACATGTGTGAAGCATGAAAAGTGGAAATAAGGCGCAATTACACAAAACAACCGATCGGGTCATTACATTCTCCCCCTCTTAAAATAAATGTTCGTCCTTGAACGTACATAAGGGACATACCTAAAGTGGTGAATAGATGAGGATAACGACTCCGTATGTCATGCTCGATCTCACAGGTCGCCTCCTTGACTGGATGACCCCTCCATTGGACCTTCATTGAAGCAATATTCTTTGATCTCAACTTTCGTACCTATCTGTGCAAGATAGTCACAGGCTTCTAAATATAAGTCAAATCCTCATCCAATTGGATTGTGCTGAAGTCTAGAACATGAGACGGATCACCATAATACTTATGGAGCATAGAAACATGGAACACCGGATGAACCGCAAATAAACTAGGTGGCAACTGTAGAAACCCGGAGTAAGACTCGCTCTCAAACCATACGTGCAACAGCGCGAACCTTCCGATCTGCATAACTTTTCCATTTAGATTGGGCTGTACGAAGTTGATCCTAGATCTTATTGACATTCTCTAAGGCATCTCGAACCAAATTTGTGCCTAATAACTTAGCCTCTCCCAGCTCAAACCACGCAACTGGAGAACAACACCGTCTCCCATATAGGGCCTCATAAGGAGCCATCTAAATACTCGATTGGTAGTTGTTGTTGTAGGCAAACTTCGCAAGCAGCAAGAACTGATCCCAAGAGCCCCCAAAATCCATAGCGTAGGCACGAAGCATATCCTACAATATCTGAATAGTACGCTCGGACTATCCGTCCGTCTAAGGGTAAAATGTTGAACTCAACTAAACTAGTATGCCTAGCTCACACTGTATAAATCTCCAGAAATGCAAGGCAAATTGCATACCCAGATCAGAGATGATGGATATCGGTACACCATGAAGTTGGACAATCTCGTGGATATAAACCCGAGCAATCTGCTCTGAAGAATAGGTAGTCACTATCGAGATGAAATGAGCCTACTTGGTCAACCTGTCCACAATCACTCATACCGTGTCAAATTTCTTCTGAATCTGTGGGAGCCCAACAACAAAGTCCATGGGGACATGCTTTCATTTCCACTCGAGAACCTGAAGTTGCTGAACCAAACCACCCAGCCGCTGAAGCTCACACTTCACCTGCTGACAATTTAGGCACCGAGCTACATACTCCACTATGTTTTTCTTCATTCTCCTCCAGTAATAGTTCTGCTTCAATTCCCGATACATCTTAGTGACACCCAAATGAATGGAATACTGCAAACCATGGGCCTTTTGAAGAATTAACTCACACAAACCATCCACATTAGACACACATAACTGGCCCTACATCCGCAACACACTGTCATCTTTAATAGTAACCTCTTTGTCATCATTGTGATGAACCATGTCCTTAAGGACAAAAAATGGTGGTCGTCATACTGACACTCTCTGATACGATCATAGAGAGAATACTGATAAACCACATAGGCAAGAACTCGACTGGCCTCCGAAAAATCCAATCTAACAAACTGATTGGCTAAGGCCAAAACATCCAATACGAATGGCCTCTCCGCCCCCGGTAGACATGTAAAACAACCCAAACTCTCCGTCTTTCGACTCAAGGCATTGGCCACCACATTGGCCTTCCCTAGATGATATAGAATGGTGATATCATAGTCCTTAAGAAACTCTAACCACATCCGCGCCAAGGCAAACACGTGACACATCACAATACATAGTATAAGACCCCGAGACCGTAGGAAACACCAATATTGGGGTTGTAGTCAAAGTAGTCTTGAGCTCTTGAAAGCTCATGTCATACTCCTCGAACCATCTAAAAGGAGCAACCTTCTAGGTCAATCTAGTCATAGGTGCAGCAATAGATTAGAAGCCTCTACAAAACGATGATAATACCCGGCCAAACCAAGGAAACCCCGGATCTCAATAGCTAAAGACGGTCTTCAACTTTGCACTGCTTCAATCTTCTTTGGTTCTACACTGATCCCCTCACTTGACACCACGTGACCCAATAACGCCAACTAATCAAGCCAAAATTCACACTTTGAGAATTTTGCATACAACTTCTTCTCTCTCAAGGTCTGGAGCATGATCATCAAGTGTTTCTCATGATCTTCCCAGCTGTGGGAGTACACCAAGATGTCGTCAATAAATACAATGATGAATGAATCATGATATGGCTAGAATATACTGTTAATCAAGTGCATAAATGCTGTCGGGGCGTTGGTCAGCCCAAAAGACATGACAAAGAACACGTAGTTACCATACCTAGTCCTAAAGGCATTATTTCGAATATCTAAATCCCAAATCTTCAGCTGATGATAACCTGACCATAAATCAATCTTTGAGAACACTCTGACACACTGTAAATGATCAAATAAGTCATCAATTTATGGCAATGGATACCTGTTCTTCACTATAACCTTATTCAACTATCGATAATCAATACACATGCGCATAAAACCATCATTCTTCTTCAAAAACAAGACCGGAGTACCCCAAGACGATACACTAGGCAAAATGAAGCCCTTATCAAGCAACCCTTGCAACTACTCCTTTAACTCCTTCAACTCCACCAGGGCCATACGATATAGTGGAATAGAAATAGGCTGAGTGCTCGGTAACAAGTCAATACCAAAATCGATATCCCTATCGGGCGGCATTCTTGGAATATCCGATGGAAATACATTTGGGAAATCTCTCACTATCGGAAGTGACTCAACGGTACGATTATCAGAACTAACATCTCTCACAAAGGCTTGATAAGTATTACACCCCTTCCCAAAAATTTATTGAACCTTTAGAAATGATACAACCCTACTAGGAACATAATCTAATGCACCCATCCACTCTACTGTGGTAAACCTGGTATAGCCAACATCACAGTCTTGGTGTGATAATCTAGAATAGCATGATAGGGAGACAACCAGTCCATGCCCAAGGTAACATCAAAGTCTACCATACTAAGTAACAATATATCACCTCTAGTCTCAAAAGTACTAATAATAACTAAACATGATCAATAGACACAGTCCACCACAATAGAATCTCCCACATGCGTGGACACATAAACAAGAGAACTTAAATAATTACATTATATATCCAAATACGGAGCAAAGTAAGATGACACATATGAATAAGTGGATCCCAGATAAAATAAGACTGATGCATTTCTATGAAAAATCAAAACCATACCTATAATGACTGCGTCTGAAGCAATTACCTCCGTCCTACCAAGAAAATCATAAAATCTAGCCTGGCCTCCCCCTCTAGGGTGACCTCTAGCCACCACCCATACCCCTAGCTGGATGTGTAGGTGGAGCGGCCACTAGGGCAGCAATCATGGCATGCGAAGTCTACAGACCTGACTGAATTCGTGGAGCCTGAGTAGCCTAGGGAGGTGCACTCCTCCTGAGTCTGGGGAAGTCTCTAACCATGTGATAGGTATTAATAAACTCAAAGTACACTCTTGGTAGGCATGGCTATTGGGACTAGCTCGGGCATGGTTGGTTGGATTGACTGTTGAAGGCACCCTGTGAAGAAGATGCTCTAGAAAGTGGCTGAGCAAAATGTGCAACCTGAGACCTCAAAAACAACTCGAGCACTACTAGAAGATGCAAGTGCTAAGTAAACTAGATGGCTCACATAGCCTCTACCATGATGGGATGTAACTACATCATGACCACCGTTAAATTTTCCCGTACCTCGAGGCATCTTGGCCATCCTGTCATCTCTCTCACGACCTTGCATACCCTCCAACCTCTGTGCAATCTCTACCAACTTCTGATATGGGGTATATGTCTCCATCTATCGAGCCATGCTAAACCAAATACCATAGTTTAGGCCCTCGATAAATTGACAAACTCTTTCTCTAACCGTAGCAACCAAGACAGGTGCGTGTCTGGACAAATCATTGTATCGGACAGCATACCCTGACACGGTTATAGTACCCTTGTATAACTACTCAAACTCTATGCTCCATGTATCACGAAGCTTCTAGGGAACAAACTCGCTTAAATAACTCTGAAAACCGAGTCCATGTAAGTAAAGTTGCATCTATTAGGCTACCCTCCTCATACACCGCCACCACTGATACGCTACTCCTGACAAGTAAAGGCAACCCAATTTGTCTCCACAATTCCCATGGTGTTGGTAATATGGTGACACTCCTCAAGAAAATGATGTGCATCCTATGAAGCCAAACCACTGAAAGTAGGAGGGTAATACTTTTTGAACCTCTCAAGTCTATGTTGCTCCTCCTCTAATGTTGTTTCCCTAACCACGGGCTGAATCGGAGCAACAAGTTGTACTGGTATAACCTCTGGGATCTAATCAACTTGGACTCTCTGATCTGGGTTATGGGCCGCGGGCGTCTGAGCTCCTCCCCCAGCGTGAGATGTGGCTGGTGCAAGTGGAATCAATGCTACCTAAGCTAAGGCACCGAACATGCTCAAGAACTGTGTGATGGTCTCCTGAAGTGCTGGGGTGGCAGCAGGCGCCTGGAGTGTCTCTCCCCCAACTGGATCTACTGATGACTCCTCTATCGTATCTCGAGCAGATTCCCTGGCTGCACCACGTGACCAGCCTTTGCCCCATCCCTGGCCTCTCGCGGTTCTAGTAGAGGGCGCGCGTGATTGATAGTCGGATCCAATAGTACTTGTCCTCTCCATCTGTGAGAGAATAGAAAGTCATAGATTCAGTTTTTGAAGTCGACAAATTCAAACGATAAGGAATCAAGGAAGTGAAGTTTTTCTAACGTTTCTGTAGCCTCTCAAAGAAAAGTACAGACGTCTCCATACCGATCCGCAAAACGTACCTGGATCTCCTAAAAAATTATGCAAAAGCATAGTGTGACTACCCGCAATGGTACCTAGTAAGTATCAATCCTAACCTCGATAGAGTAGTGATAAGGCCAGGTCATGACACCTATTAGGATATAAATAAACAGAATGAAATCATAAGAACGAATAATAACGGAAAGCGAAGAAATAACTGATACGAACAAGATGATATAATGAACTAATACCAGAAATCAAATATGGAAATAACATAAAGAAACAACTAAAGAGAACAAAAATGATCATATATAGAAAAGAACTATTAGAACAAGGAAGAACAAAGCAACAAGAAACATTCCCACCAAAACTCATTGTAACATGAGATAGACAACAAGAATCACAACGAGGTACCGCCTCATGTACAATAAGAATCACCACCGACGTGCCGCTTTGTATAAATCAAGTATCACAATCGAGGTACGACCTCGTATTCACATTTCTCAATTTCAATCACAATCTTTCCTTATACCTCTACATGAGCCTTACATTTGAAGTAGGATTTGAAAACAATTTTCCCGAAATAGATACATGCACTTTAGCCCACCTTATGATGTTGCGTGGCTTCACATAGTTCCCATACAAGCAACATGCACACAAGTCACACCTTATACTGCTGCTTGCACATTTACCCCAAGCCTTATACAGCACTTGCACATTAATTCCAAGCCTTATACCGCTGCATGCGTGTCAATATCACATTACCAAAACAACCCGCACCATATGTGCCCATATATCACAACTTTCCAACAATCAACAATATCAATTGTCACACCTCCTTTTTCCGCCCCCGCGAGGGGTGAAGGAGTTTTTCCAATTAAAGAAAAATCGAAACGGGATTTATTTGTTTATTTCAGAGTCGCCACTTGGGAGATTTAGGGTGTCCCAAGTCACCAATTTAATCTCGAATAGAGGAAAAGAATGACTGTGTATTACAGTCCGCGAACCAGAAATCCGGATAAGGAATTCTGTTAATCCGGGAGAAGGTATTAGGCATTCCCGAGTTCTGTGGTTCTAGCACGGTCGCTCAACTGTCATATTCGGCTTGTTTATCTGATTTTATACAATTATGAGCTCATGTGCAAATTTTAACTTTTAACCGCTTTTGTCATTATTATTATATATTTTTTTATCAAGAATTGCAATATCATGGAAATACATCTCCAACCACGTCACATCAATGCACCCGTGGTTGTTGGCACATTTCAACTCTGTTGAGATTTGGATTTGGGTCACATAAATGTGCACCCGAGTTTTAAGAAAATTAAATTATTAAAGGCGCGCCTAAAGCGACTAGCGTATCATTTACTTTGGGTAGGGCCGTGAAATTTTGCTAAACAGTCCATCCCGAAGTCTAAGCAGTTTTAAAGCAAATATTTACCGAGGGCCCCACAATTTGTATTTTTATTCGGCGAGGCTCATCTCATTCTTATTTTTTAAAAGGAATTTGCAACGTCATGGACATGCATCTCGGACCACGTCACAATCAATGTACCCGTGATTAGAGACACATTTCGACTCCGTTGAGATTTGGATTTGGGTCACATAAATGTGCACCCGAGTTTAAGAATGTAATTTAATTAAATCGCGTCTAAAGAGTCTAACGCGTTATTATCTTTGGGGAAGGCAGTGAAATTCACTAAACAGTCCATCCCGAATTCTAAGTATTTATTATGACCAATTATTGAGGGCCCCGTAATCTGCATTTTTATTCGGCGAGGCTCGTCTCATTATTTTTTAAAAAAGGATAATCTTAGAACGACTACATTTTTTTATTTTTTGTTTTTCTCTAAAATAAATGAAGAAAAGTTCCTACTTTATTTACATACTTTCGAGTTATTATAGTTAAGTTTCGAAAGTGAGTCGTTTAAAGAGTTTACATGGGCAGCGCATAGAATGTTCTACATACAGACAGTAAAAGAAAGAAAAGACTACATTAAACTACAACTTCAAATCTTTCTCATTTTTTGCATTCATGCTTGGAGTAGCTTACAAGATGAACCAGTGTATCAGTTTGTGTACATGGTATTTAGAAAGCAAGGAAAGAAGATGAAGATCAGTAGAATCGGCAGTAGTGTAAATACACAACAACAACAGGTTCAGCAACACAGCAAAACCAGTAACGACCAGTAGAATAACCCAGTAACAGATTGAAAAATCAGCAATACCAAAATGAAGTTGCAGTCAAAGCAGAAGAGAGACGGATACAAGATGCAGTAGTTTACTGATTTTGAATAACACTCAAGGAAAGACAAACGGAAATTATTCAAGTAAAAGTTCAAATTGTCTTTATCTTTTGCTCTCAAATTCTGATTTCTCAAAATTCAGTCAACTCTCTCAACTTTTCTTCTTCTAAAAGTCTCTTCCTTTTTTTTTTCTCTAAGTCCAAGTCCTCCCTTTCTATGTCAAAATGACTCTTATTTATAGCAAGACTCTTGTCTTGAACCACTAACCCTAAATATTCCCCTAATTGCATGTTTTGCCCCCACTACTTAATGTTTTTCTTATTTAATTCCCTTTTCCCCCATGCCTACATGTTTTGTCCCCCACTATATTAAACAACTACATTATTCTCCACTAACTTATGTCTTGTCCCCTGCTATATTAAACAATTATATCAACCCCCCACTACTTCATGTCTTGTCCCCCACCATGTACTATTCTAATATTATTAATGCCTAGTGGACGGAGCACTCAGATTAAATAATTGTTCAAATTTTCAATTCCAAAAATACCCCTCCGACCTTACTGAAATTACCATTTTACCCCTGATAGTACTGCAATTTACCAATCTACCCCCATCAGCTATAACCAATTCACCTAATCAATTCCAACTAAAATACAGCAAATATAACCAATTCCTAAACAAATTCAAACAACAAATCCCATGAACACAGATTGAATCATACAACATCAGATTAATGGGAATAAGTTAACCATATTGGGAACCAATCCTGGTTAACTTAGACAAAAATGAATGAGCAAGAAGACAACAATATTAACAACAAAAGTGAACTGAAACAACATGAATCACGATTAACCGAATCGAAATGCAAACTGAAATCATATGATGAACAACAAAGAGCAGAAAACCAAACAATACACAAAACGAAACCATTTGAACCAATAACAATAATAAACACTTATGGGAATAGACACAATTTTATACAAGACTGATTGAACTTCCTAACTTGAAATATGCAATGATACAAAGAAGAAGAACATCAAAATAAACAAACATTTAATTTTACCCGGAACGAGAATTGAGCAGAAGATGAACGAAAACTAACAACAACATAAAATAGATCGGAATCCTACCATATTAAAGGGATTAGGTTCGAATGACAACCTCGACGCACTGCAACTCGACGACCTCGACTGTGTATGAACTGTTTCGACAAACCCCGACCAAAGCTCGAACAAACGAGATGGTTGGCTCTCATTTTGGACTGGAGGTGATGGAAAAAGGTGAAGCAGTAGCGATGGTGTTTGTTTGGACGTGATGGAGCTGCTGGTCGACGTGAGTATGGGTGGTCGACGAAGGTGGAGCTGGAGCAGCAGTCTTGGAGATGTTGCTGCTCCTTGGTTTTCTGTCCAGCGGCGACGAGGTGTTTTGGTTGGAGGTGCACGACGAAGCAGTCATGGGAGGTGAGACATTTGGGTTTGCTGGAGGTCGACGAGCTGTTCGTCGTCGATGGCTGGATGTAGCAGGAGTAGCAAGGGCGATGGAGCAGTGGTTTTAAGTTGATAAATAGCTTCCTCCTGCTTTTGTTCTGAGGCTGCTAGGTTTTGGTTTTAAGTTGTCTAGGTTTGTTTTGTGAAGAAGATGAGGAGCTGGATGATGGTGGTTTGTGTGTTAGAGATGGAGGTCGTGAGGATGATGAAGAAGATGAAGCAGAGGGTTCGTTCATGGTGGTCGACGAAGAAGATGAAGCAGAAGGCGAGGTGCTAGGGTGCTGTTCGTCGAGGGAGGCAGCCATGGGAGCTCGAGCTCGAGCTCGACGACGCAGAAGAAAGCAGCCTGCTTGGATTTTGGTTTGGAGCTGTGTGTGTGTGTTCTTGTGTCGAAGAAGACGATGCAAGGGTAGCCATGGATGGGGCGTGAGGAAGCTTGGAGAAGATGGAGAGAAAAAGGGGGGGCGGATGTTTTTTTTTGGTTTAGGTTTAGGAAATGAAAATGAAGATTAGGAGGGGTTAGGTCATTTGGGGTTATGGGGCGGACCAGGTCGACCCGGGTTGAAATGGACCGGGTCATGGGGAAGGTTGGGTATCTTTGGGCCTATGGTTTGAAATTGAAGAAGAGGCCCAATTCCGATTTTCTTTATATTTTTTGCTCTATTTTCTTTTACTTTCTAATTAATAAAACTAAAATTCTAAATTAAGTTATAAACTAAATTAACTTATCAAAAATACTAACTAATTCCTAGCAACATTTATCATACATAATTAAACACCCATTAAAACAAAATTGCTCAATTTGACATTGAATGCTAAAAATGCAAACGATGCATATTTTTATAATTTTCATTCTTGTAAAACAAACTTAATTATTCCTAAATGTAGAATTAAATCCTAAATGCAAATGCGACATATTTTTGTATTTTTATTAATTTTAACAAATAAACATGCATGGACAAATACAAATAATTATCCTAAAATGCCGCGAAAATTCTCAAGATCGCACACAAAGGAAAATCGTTTTTTTTGAATTTTTTTTGGGAGTAATTCTTTCATAGGGCAAAAATCACGTGCTTACATCAATGTTTCCATAACAATAGCCCACAGCTCCACCACAATGTGTACAAGAATATGAACAACAACAATGAATGCAAAATGCTCAACAAGGAAGATGTTTCAACAATAACAATTTCACCTAAACATGATAATGGTTTTCACAACTTAAACACCAATAACTCAACAATGAGAGATAATATATAACCACGTTATTAAATAAGGATAACTCACAAGGGAAGAGATAAAGTGTAACAATGGATTCAAATAATGGAAATCAATAAGGAAAGAGATAACATGAAAAATAACTTCAAGTAATGACAATCAATAATGAAAGAGAAACACGAACAATAACTTCAAATAACGATAATCAACAATGGAAGAGATTACATGTAATATTAATAGAGGCTACAACTTCAACTAAAGCATGAGAGCAATTTATCAATTAGGACGTAGAGCAAATGTTAACGAAATCATTTACTGTATGTAAGGATAGACTAACTCAAGTAGCAGTAGATTGACTATGAGAATTTAGAACATGATACTACAATTCAATTAAAGTACGGAAAGAGTCTAAGTAGCCTAAACCGGTCAAATTCCATGTACAACCCGTGTACCAACTCGTCACCTTGCGTACACGGCTTTGACATAGCACAAATGAATTAATCAATATCTTCTAAGGGTTAGTTCTCCCACACAAAGTTAGGCAAGAAACTTACCTCAACTAGACCAACTCAACACTCGAAAATAGATTCTCTTAAAATTCACCTCCACACAGCTCAAATCTAAGTAAAATTGATTTAATATCTGTCGCGCCCCTTTTTCTCGTGAAATCGGGATTCGACATTTTGACAACTACTTTTGAGAGAGTAGGGAAAAGGAATTGGTTGTTAGAGTCGCCACCTAACGGATTAAGGTGCGTTAGGGAACATATAGCAAATAACTCAGATTATACCAGTTTTCATCACCAAAGATCGGGTAAGTGCTCAAAATTACCTCGAAGAGAAGGTGTTAGGCACTCTTCGAGGTCCACAATTGTGGGTCCTGGACGAACTCAATTATGAATTAGTCTAATAAAGAAGCGAGAGAGTTATTTAATAGGGATAGGGGGTCCTAAAGTTTTTAGCCTAAAGGATCACCCCGTGCAACATAAATAATACTTCGTAACTCCCTCGAGTCAGGGTGTTAATCATATTATTCAGTGGGCATAGACTATCATCTCCTGTAACTCGATTACTATCTTTTAGATTTTGCTTAAAATGCTCTAATCAATTCTAACTCGTACCCTATGCATGCACTACCCGTCCCTTACCTATGGTCCCGAAGGCATTGGGACCTCTATTTTGGGATGGTTCTAGACTCAACTTAGGTTGCTCAAAATTGTAAAACTAAGTGACATACAAAACATATTGGACTTTTTATGCAAGAGCAGATAAAGGCTCAATTTGGCCTCCGCATATAAGGCAGCAAATGCACGCAAAACATATTAGCGTATTGACAGTTTAATCAGTTAAGGATATTGGATCCTATAGACATGATTTCTACGTGATTCTGGATATTTAAACATGCTGACAGTAATTTTTGAGTGATCCTGTAATTGACTACTGATTTCAATTAGAGCAATTTGAACCTATATGCGAGTTATTTAAGCATTTTATGGAATAACTAATAGTGATGATTACTGGATTATATTTAGAATTGGTAGTTGAGTCCTGTTGGCATGATTTCTAGTGACAATGGTTAACCCAGTGTTGATGACTGTTAAAGAAAAGAGTAAAACAATTAATTAACTAGTTCAGATCCTATAAGCATGATTTCTATAATTATACTGATTTTAGGTCTTATAGGCATGATCTCTAAAATTAAACTGATTTTAGTTCCTATAGGCTTGGTTTCTATCATTGAACCGACTTTAATCCTATAGGCATGCTTTCTAGAATTGATCAGTATATATGCAGGAATTTATTCATATTGAGCCATAAAACAATTAAGCCAAATGTTGATCCTATGGGCATAGTTTCTAACACACAATTACTGGATAAATTGATACACCTAAAGGCAGGATTTCTAACAAATCATAAAGTTGGTCATATAGGCAGGATTTCTAACATGTGAACACAAACATAGAACTTATAGGCAGGATTTCTAACATACAACGACATAACATGGAACTTATAAGCAGAATTAACAACACAAATAGAGATCCTATAGGCAGGATTTCTACCCAACCTTGCAAATGAAAATAAGAAACCCTTCCCAATTTACTAAAAACCCAGAATTATTTGTTACAAAATTATTACAGACCAGATTAACGAATGAATTACCTAATAATGGAATAAGCTATAGAGAGCCTACAACAGGCCCAAATATACCGGGGCAACCCAGATCTTCAACTCGTAGCATCTCCCAAGCCCATGTTCATAGGTACAACATGACTAATGGTGAGTGATTCACCCATATTTCAAAGATAAGCATACATATCCCAAAACTCTAGTGTGTCAGAGTTCCCAATGGCTTAAAGAATCTAGGGCAATGCTCACACTAGAGAATAATGATTAGAACAGTTCAAGGAAAATTATGGACCAAATCCTGGTGCGACAGAGTTCACGAGGGTCTCATAGGAACACTGAGTAGTGCTCACACTAGGAAAACCAAGGGACAAGGCTAGGATTACTTTGGCTTTCAGTCAGCAGGAATTAGAACTCAGAATAGTGTAAAACAAGATAGGGAAATAGGTTTAAGGACAGAATCACACATAGAACAGAGGCAAACACATTGAAACTAAACAAACTTGAAACTAACAAGTTTGAAACAGGCTGACAATGAACATTTTTAAACATGCTTCACAAAGGAAATAAAGAGTTCAGATTGGGATAAGTCATATGAAATCAATCATGAATCAACAGGCATATTTGTTATCAATAAATATTAACAAAGAGGATGCATCATGGTGGGCACATCATCAAGTGAATACATGACAACAGACTTAGCAATGAACTGGCGAGTTTACATGGTGAATCAGTGTTGCAAACACAATTAATACCAAATGGCAGTCTTAACTTACACACATTCCCATAAGTTTATCAATTAATTCACAGATTTTAAACATGTCTAAAACACAAAGAGAAATGAATCTAATAACCGTAGCATATTGGACAAGTGACACAGTACGAAGGTTTCAATAACTTACTAGTTTAGATAAAATAGAAATAAACTAGGTAATGCAGCAATGATCATCAATAGCAGTAAACAACAAGAAGGTTTCTGGCCTTGGCTTCCAACTGGCCAAGAATTAAAGTAAAGTAGAATATAGTATATATTGTTTCAGTAGTGAGAGATACTCTGATCCTTAAGGGGAATGGGAGGATAGGTTTAAATAGCACTAGACTAGACACATAAATATGGAAATAATCAATTAATAAAACATCTAATAGTCAATTCAGGGAAGAAAAATCAGAACCTTATTTAAGGTAAGTCAGAAGTAACAAGTGTATCGATGCGTAAAACATAGAGTCAGAGATTTTAACACGGTAATTAGGGACTCAAACAGATTTGAGGAATCAAAGACTCCTAAGTATAGGGTAAGTGAAATTGGTCAGCATTTAACGGCAAGAATTACAAAACATATAGACAGAATCACTGGGGGAAACAATGAAAGAAAGAATCGAATACCCTTATTTTTAGTGTAAGTAAAAATTAGTCAGAAATTAATGGCAAGAGTTATAATAAAGATGCATAGAGACATATAGCCGGAATAAAGATTGAACCAAATTTGATTCGATTTCAAAGAATCAAAAACCCTAATTTTAGGGTAAGTAAAGATTAGTCAGAAATATCTATGAAAAATCATAATAGAGATGCACATAGATAGATATACAGAAACGTTAAAGAGAAATATAAAAGTATAAAAAGTCATTCTCTACATAAATAAAGTAATTATACATGTATATGGGCTATTATTGTAAAATGTGCAATTTAGCCTTAAAAATATAAATGTAATTATAAAAATGCAATGAAAAATATTTAAATATTATGATGGTGTAAATGATATGTTAAGATGATTAAATCATCATAAAATTAATTTGGAGGGTAATTATTGGATATTTATATAATAAAAATTTAGAAACAAATTGATTTAAAGTCTTTAAAAATTATGAAAAATACTTGTGCATGCTTGTGAATCAAATGATGATGCATGTGTACTATTTTGAAAGTATATATATATATATATATATATATATATATATATATATATATATTATGTGTGTGTGTGTGTGTGTGTGTGTGTGTGTGTGTGTGTGTGTGTGTGTGGAAAATATGAGGGAAAAATTGGGTTTCAATAATATCGTCGAACAATACTAGGGAAATCAGTTGCAATGGATAAAGCTTAGATCTTTACACTTTTCCCAAAAAGCCAACAAACGAAAATCCTAGGCCCGCCGGTCAAAACCCGGGTTCAATAATAGATTCTGACTACCCATGACCCCACGAGTTCATATATGTTATTAGTTTCAAAATACTAGTCGAAATCGACTCTCAAAACTCAATTTCTTACTTTTCAAAAACGTGACAAAGTTTTACAAATTTTCACTTTGATTCACATGATTTTGATATTAAAATCTAAGATATGTTAATGGAATATGATTAGAAATAGATTAAAATCACTTACCCAAGGTTTGTAGGCGAAAGTACCTTCTCCAAATCGTCCCCTACCGAGTCTGCTATTTAAAATTGTGAGAATGAGAGATGAAATCCCGACTTCCATCCCTTTGATTAGCTGCAGATGCCGCAATCGCGATATGGTTTCGCAATTGCCAACCCTCACAATTGTTAAGTATTTTGTGCAAATGCAGACACTATCAGTCCTAGGAGGAGGTCGCAATTGCGAATCTGGCGTCGCATTTGCGAAGCCTGTTTCCATTGCAAATGCAACTACTTTGTCGTGAAAGAGAACTACCCTCTTCTTGAAGCTACTTCATAATTGCGAACCAGGTATGACAATACATGAGGCCCCCCTGCTAAGTTCGCATCTGCAAACCTTGTGTTTGCAAATGCGACACCAGAGGATACTACACAACAAATTTCTAGTTTTCAATAAAAAACACTCCAATACATGTCCGAAACTCACCCAGGCCCTTGGGGCTCCAAACCAAAAATCCAAACAAGTCTAATAACATTATACGAACTCACTCGCATTATCAAAACATAAACATAACATCTAAAATTATGAATCGAACACTAAAATGCATGAATTTCAAAGTAAAATTCAAGAATTTCTAAAATTACAACTAAACGTCTGAATCCTATCAAATCAACTCCAAACGACACCAAATTTTGCAAGCAAGTTCTAAATACCATAACTGACCTATTCCAAACCCCAAATCAAATTCAATCTTGATAGCTAAAAGTCAACCTACGGTCAAACATTTCAATTTCACATTGCAAATTTTTGGTAAATCAACATAAATCAACCTACAGACTTTAAATACCAATTACGGGCATATGCCCATGTCAGAAATCACTATATGAAGCGATAAGAGCCATTAAAACACAGTTTTGGGGTTGTCCAATTTGTGGACTGCAGAAGTGTTATGCGACCGCATATGCGACCGCTGATCTGCATCGGGGCTTCATTTTTTCTAATTTTGTAACCCGACCCTATTTCGATATATAGTCTCTAAAGACCATTTGTAAGGGAAAAATCTAATTTTTAGAGAGAGGGAAGTGGTCTAGAGTGAGAGGGGAAGTTCCTAAGATTATTGTTCATCAATCCTTATGAAAGTTGAAGAATTCACAAGAAAAAGTCACGAGGTCTTCATCCAAGAGGTAAGGTTCCATACATAGTCTTTAATTTCGAGTTTGGGGTAGAAAATGATTAATGGGGAGTATGATTCTTAGGTATGGGGGTGTTATCTATGCATGCATGTACCAACAAAGTTGTAGGAAGGTTGTTGAGCTAAAAATGTTATAGATTGGGTTGGAGGACGAAGGTCCACCATAAGAGGACCTTGAAATCTTAGTGCACACCTATTGTTTGATAAAATGCTCAAATAAGCTGGAACCATGAACTCCTTCCTAATATGTGTTCAATTTTGCTATATTCTAAATAGATCGAAGTGGCTAAGAATTCCGGAATATTATAGTAATTTAATAAAAGCTCAAGGCGAGGTATCTTGGCTAAAGTCCTCTTTTAAAATCGAACCCCACAATGTCCTTGTATGTCCCGGGTTGTTCATTATAAATTAGTTATTCCGAATAAGCCTGGTGTCGAAAGATATATGTTCAATATGTATTCCAAATGTTATTTTTATGTTATGTTACTACTTGAGAATGTGTTTAAAGTATGGGTTGCATATCTTAATGTTATAACTTCAATTCAGGTTTCCAATGAAAGCTATTATGTCATATTGTGTAAGAAATCTCAATGTGTGTAAGACTCTTATCTACTCACATGTGTACTTAAGGTCTTGACTAGAAATGCTTTGGTGTTGATGATCCATGATGATGTTTGAAAGTGAAAGAGGTGAGCATAAGATGTGAAATATGGCACGCATGCCAAGAATGATATTACATTTGAGGCCACTAGTTCCAATGAAATTAAGAGACATGTAAAAGATATTGAAATAAGTTGTAAGTCCATTAATAAATCAACACTTTGGGAGTATCGTTAGTCACCGAGGAAGTGTAGGTTGTAATAACCTAACCCCGAAACTACACGTGCCGGTGTAGGAGTGAATTTTGATTATTCCCCTTATTAGGGATGAGATTGATGTGATGAGAACATTCCCCTTTATTAGGATGAGATAATTGCTAGAAAAGGTGATGTCGACCCACACGACATTGTGGTAAGATGTCCTAGCTGATCGGGTCAAGATTGGACGTGATGTCGCATACATGGTGGTGATTGTGCTTGAGATTATGATTGAACTAGTGATTGCGATTGAGATAGAATGATTGGGATCGGTCCGTGATCGGACTCCATGCTAAAATCACGATTGTATATCGATGCTAAAATCTCCTAACCTAAAATATGAAAATTTACTTGAAAACTTGTCTTGTTCCTAATTTGATGCTTTGGGTATTGTTTGAGACTCCCATTGGTTCTATGATTGATCTTCATTGTGTTATTGCTCGTTCTATTGAAAGGGTGTTTAGTCATTCATACTAGTACTATTCCACATGTACTAATGTCCCTTTTGCCGGAGAAGCTACATCTTTAATGGATGTAGGTGGTTCCATAGCAGGCGACTTTGATCATTGATAGTAGTACACCCTCTTCCCAGCTGACTTGGTGAGCCCAATATCCTATCGGGGTTGTGTATCTTTTGTTCCTTGTATATTAGTTTTACGGTATAGTCTGGGCCTTGTTGCCGTCGTCATACTCTTTTGTATCTATTAGAGGCTCCGGAGAAATAGTGTGGGTTGTATGTTGGTGTTAGGAAGGTCAAACTAGTGATGTTGTATTTGTACCCCATGTTCCACTTCGAACTATGAAGGTGTATGTATTTTGAAAAGTTATAAATGATGTACCTAATGATAATGAATTCTATAATTCGTATGATCCTCCCCATTGTCTAATTAATGAAATAGATCTTTTCTTTATTCATGAGTGAGTTCAGGTAGAAGACATTAATGCATCAAAAGTAACAACATGGTGGGGACATGTAGAAAGGGGCAAAAAGCAGAACAATAAGTAAGACACACCAAGTAAACCTCTTTCAAAATAAGCAATGAAACCATTAAGTCATGTCCATATTTTGAATTCAAGTAAAATCAATAAATTCAACAAAGTGCACGGCATCACCCTTCGTGCTTTTACTCTCATCCTCACCATATATCATAAATGCAAGTTCATGGCATTACCCTTCGTGCTTTTAATCTTATCCTCAGGTGATCACAATAAAAATACATAGGTGCACCCTTCGTGTATTAACCTCGCTTGATAAATAAGCATGTGCACGACATCACCCTTCATACTTTTATCCTCACATTCACTCAATCAATGATATCAATATGGAAATGAGGCACGACAACACCCTTCGTGCTTTTCACTCTTCCTTACCAAGCAATAACAATAACCCAAAGTATCAAGCAAGGCGGAAAGTAAATTTCAATCTCAACAAATAGTGTTAGAATAAGCAAACTCAACTTTCAATCTAACAACAATTTCAACATAAGCGATAAACATGAAAGTGAATAGCCAAAGAATAAATGATCTATATAAGGAATTAAAGGCATAGTAAAAGAAACAACATGGTAAAAATAAGACAAATTTCAGCCGCATGCTTTAACCTATGACGGCGTATATACACTCTTTACCTTGTATATACACCGTCCCCATACATAATTCACGTAGAAAATAGACCAAACAAGTCCTAATTCCCTCAAGTCAAAGTTAACCACGATACTTACTTCTTTCCAGAGTCAAATCAATAATCAGCCATGGATTTTACTTTAAAAAAGGCTCCAAACCAATCGAATCTTGACAACTATAGTTCAAATAATTCGAAACAAGCTTTAGAAACTACCCAGAAGTAAAAAGGCTTAATCTTTAATGAAATTGAAAAAGTCAACAAAAGTCAACTTAGGACCGCTTGGTCGAAATCCTAGATTCAGACCAAATCCTCATTATCCATTCAACCCAACCCCTGATTCGTGATTTATTTCAAAATCCAACCTTAATTGAAGGTCTAAATCTCAATTTTACCAAATTCCTAAATTCTACCCAAAACCCTAATTTCTACCTTTAAAGGCATCAAGTGAATGCTAGCTCCCATATCACATAGTGCCTTCGCAAAATCATACCAATGGTACATGAGATTGTAAAACTTCCGGGGTTAGACAACTTCTAAGTGATGGGATTTTTTCCACAGTACCACAAGTATGGATCAAAATCACAGTAAACAAGTTCTAAAAGTCAATCTTGCGGGACATTAAATCCTTTATCATCTTTGCATAATTCAGCATCTCTCTCAGCACATCTATCATTGCTATGTTCACGTAGATTTGTGTTAGCATCTCCATAATCTTCTTGTACTAATCATCCTTTTTATGCTTTTCCAGTCTCTGCGGGAAGGGCGTAGGAGGTCTCCTCTTCCCACTAGTTTGAGCACTTTCTTTCTCAGGACTTTCTCTAGAGTAGGGTCAACTTATTTTTCCTTATTATTTTTTATTTTGTGATTGTTAAGTTACAACCTTTGCGAGATCGTTAGATTCATCTAAATCAAGTGGCACTTGAACAGGTTGCACAATTTCTTTGTTCTAGATATCTCTTTCTCTCTATCTAGATCCCTTTCATTCTTAAGATCCATAGCCAACATTTTCTTCGGGTCCTAATCCTTTATGTTTATGTTGGTATAAGTAGGGAGTGTTCCCTGTGGGCAATTGTTCAAGGCCATAAATTGTGTTGAGCTGAGCACGTGTTATATTTTGATGATTAACCAACCAAGATCAACTGTATTAAAAGAACCAGGTTTCATGGATAGGTTGATATGCTACTAGACGGGTGCATAGATATGTTGATAATGCAAGAATCAGGTTCATAGCAGATGAAGTGAAGATGCTAATCAGATGTGGAAAGTCAAAATACCTATGCAAGTTGTATTCCTTAACAAAACTTGTTCATGCTCTACAAGAAAAACATTAGCTGGAGGAATTCATATTCGAAAAGGATTCTACAAATAAGGAAAACTTGCATAGGAAGAAAAGGTTGAGGAGTTGAAAAAAAAACAAATCAAAATACGAGAGGTTTTCCTAAACTTAAATATTCTAGGTCTTAGAAAATTAGTTCCAGAAGATTTTCGGCCAACCTCACACCCATAAAAAGAAACCTTCTATAGTTATTCAAGTTGATCCTATTGGAACTAATTCATATAAGTATTATGTGAAATAGAAATCTCAACAAGAAGGTGCTCTTGGAGATTAAAGCTGCTCAATTAAAGAACCTAATCCTAAAGATGAAGATGCTGAAGTTCTATAACTATCTGGCCAATCATTTTGAGTATTTTTCCCTATTTACCTTATTTGATGTGTTACAGTGCATTTGTGGTTACGTGACTTGCCGTGGTGATTGGTTTTGTTTCGGGGAAATTTAAAATTTAATTGGGACACTTAGGCCCCTGGTTAGAAGTTTAAATTGTGAGAGTTGACTGGAGTTTGACTTCTATGTAGACGATTTTGGAAAGGAATTTTGATGCTTCCAATATATTTATATGGTAATATATGAATTAGGCGTATGTCTAGATTTGGAGTTGAAGGTTCCTAGGTTGATTTGGTTCTATTTGGCGATAGTTGGAAATTAAAGGTTTGGAAAGTTGATATGTTTGACTAAGAGTAGACTTTGGCGATATCGAGATTGGATTATTGATCCGAAAGTTGGAATAGGTTTTTGTGTCATTTGGGACTTGCATACAAAATTTGAGGTCATTCTAAGGTTTTAGGCATATTCGGCGTGAGTTTTAAAATTTTAAAATCAGGATTAGTTCCTTAGGCATGAATTGAGGTGCGATTCGTGATTTTGATGTTGTTTTGCATGATTTAAGGGCTTGATTAGGTCCATTTTATTTTTTGGAATTGGCTGGTGTGATCGGACGGGGCCCCGAGGGGCGCGGGTTCGAAGACGCACTTGCGAGAGGATGATGCACATATACGGAGAGGAGCTGGGCAGGAGGTATCTGAAGATGCGGAGCTTTTGTTGCAAAAGTGACAGCGCAGGTGTACCTGATGATTCGCAAAAACGGTGTCTTGTCCGCAGAAGCGGATCTATGGGATTTAAGTTGTTTCCGCATTTGCGATGATTTTTCTGCAAACGCGGTGTCATAGATATGACTGAGGGACTGCAAAAGCATTGTTGGGAAGAATATATCTTGAACGAGGGTTTAATTCCATTTATCATATTTTGAGGTTAGGAGCTCGAATTCCATCGATTTTGGAGGGGATTTACATGATTTGGGTTGGGATAATTATTTTTAATTGGAATTGTTTATTATTTATAAATTCAACTTTAATTTTAGTGATTGATTAATAAATCAAAGAGAAGAAATTGAGAATTTTAGTAAATATTTTTTTTAATTAAAAGAGGGGATTTGACTCCTAATTTGGAGTCGGATTTGGATGAAATTGGTATGGTTGGGCTCGTACTCGAATGCGTGTTCGAAATTTGTGATCTTTGCCAAGTTCCGAGATGGGGGTCGGTTGACATTGAGTTGACTTTTTTTATTTTTGTTATCGAAGTTTTATTGTTTTGGGTTTGTTCTCTATAGCTTATATTGATATTATTAAGTTATTTATGCAAGATCTAAGCCGTTCAGAGGTTGAATCACGAGGGAAGGGATTTTTAGAGTACTCATTTGGCTTGTTTGAGGTAAGTATCTTGCATAACGTTGTATGGGGGAGTACTCCTTAGGTTCTAGCACTAATTTTTTATTTCTATGATGTGAAAAGTATCGTGTGCATGAGACGATGAGCGTGTATAGGGGTACTATGTGTGGTTTTGACAGTAATAGACTGTAGGCTATTAATATGCCTTAATATGATAATGAGCTTTACATGAAATATGTCGAGGCAACATTATGACTATTTGATCTTGATCATTTGTTTGACTTAGCTATAGTCATGCTTATTTGTTGAACACCCATCCGCTTTTATGAATATTGTTATGTCCTTTTGCACTATTGTTGAAAGTTGTGAGTTTATATCTTGGTGAAACTTTGGTATCATTATTTGTGATATTAAGACACTTGGTATCATTGTTTTGTGGTATTGTGGCTCTTGTGGACATATTGAGCAGATTGATTGGGGGTGTCACCATGAGATCTTTATAGTGCAATTGTATCTATTTTTGTGCGCGTGGGGCTAAATAAGGGTGGAGTTATGTTGGACTGCCCACGTGACAAAACAAGTGTGCCTATATGCCCAGGTGGCGAAATAAGGGAGGCATTTCATTGTAATGTGCTCATGTGGTAGAATAAGGATGGTATTGTTATTGATATTATGTGATATTTCAGGGTGTCCTTCTTATTGTTGTGATTGGGTTGAGACAGGGTTGATATTTTTCTACTACATAATTGTTTTTGAAAGTTTTCATTTTTCACTTATATGAGTTAATGGCTGTATTTGACGTGTTATCACATGCCTAAACTCTATTTGATTTTTTATGATCAATGATGGGTTTTACTACACTAAGTTGCTATTACATGTTCTAAAGGGATTGTTGTTACTATTTTCTATTATATTTCTATTGTCAGTTTCTTTGATATATTCATTGCACAAGTTATTTGTCTAGCGAGTATCATATGACTTGAACATCATCACTAGTCCACCGAGGTTAGTCTTGATACTTACTGGGTACGGGTATGTGGTGTACTCACACTACTCTTCTACATATTTTTGTTCAAATCCAGGTACTTCGTATCGGGATGATCGTTAGTGAGGCATTTCTGCACATCAGAGACTTCAAGGTACCCCTGCATGTTCCGATCGTAGGCCTCGTAGTTGCCCTTTATGTTTCCTTTCTACTATTTATGTAGTTCAAATAGTTTTTTTGAGATATTTCTATGTATTTAGTTAGAGCTTGCGACTCTGTACTACCGAGATTTGGGAATATGTTGTAATTATCACCGGGTTATCTGTATCACCTTTATTTACACATTTATGTTGAACTCTGCTTCATTATATCATGTCTTTATTTATTTAATAAATTTATAAGTTATCGGCGTACCTAGTTTTAAAGACTAGGTTCCATCATAGCCCCTATGGTGGTATTTGGGTCATGACAAGTTGGTATCAGAGCCGTAGGTTCACAGATTATATGAGTCATGAGCAAGTTTAGTAGAGTTTTGTGGATCGGTACGAAGACGTCTGTACTTATTTTTAAAAGGCTACAAAACTATTAGGAAAATTTTAGTTCTTTCATTCTTTATCGTGCAGATTTGTTAATTTCATTATTTGAGCCTTTGTCTACCTATTTTCTTACAGATGGTGACGACACAAGCTACAATTACCGATGATACTACCCCAAAGGCTGGTATTGCTAGGGGTCAGAGCAAGGGCAGAGCAAGGGCAGAGCCCGGGGTGGTGAACATGCTACAACTGAGCATCTACCAGAGCGGAAACTGAGGAGCCACCAAAAGCTTAGGTTGGGGAGCAGGCATTTGAGGCGCCTGTTACTACCCCTAGACTTTGGGACACTTTGACACATTTCCTGAGCATATTTGGTACCTTGGCTTAGGTAGAATTGATCCCGGTTGCACTAGCTACTTCTCAGGCTAGGGGAGCAGCTTATACTCCTGTCGCCCGTACTCCAGAGCAGCGGGCTCATATTGATCAGGTTCTAGGTGTTATGCCAGTGTAGTCCATGATAGCGGCTCAGCCCGAAGTTAGGCTAGTTGAGACAGAGGAGGAACAGAGGAGGATATAGAAGTTTCAGAAGTACTATCCTCCTCATTTCAGTAGTGGACCTTTTGAGGATGTGTAGAGTTTCCTAGACCAGTGTCACCATATTCTATGTACTATGGGCATAGTGGAGTTGAGCAGGATCGACCTTACTACTTTCAAAGTTGAAATGGTTGGGATATAGATGGTGGCATGCATATTAGGAGAGTATGCCAACTGGCGCAGCACCACTTACTTGGGCTCAGTTCACTGATCTCTTTTTGAGGGAGTTTGTTCCGCATACGCTCAGGGATGCATTGTGCATCGAGTTTGAGCAGTTGCGCTAGGGTACTATGAATATGTCTAAGTATGCTATGAGATTTGCTAAGTTATCTCATCATGCACTTGCTTTGGTTTCCACTATTAGAGAGATAGTCCGATAGATTTATTAAGGGACTTGGTTATGGTATCAAATTTGGGATGGTATGGGAGTTCGAGACTCATACTCCATTTCAGCATGTTGTAGAAAATGCTAGGATGTTGGAGCGTATACACGTTTAGGAGAGATAGGATAGGGAGGCTAAGAAGCGTCGTAGTTTTGGAGGATTCAGGGGCCTTATTCTGAGGGCAAGATCCATTATGGCTGAGGTTTTATCAGTCGACCAGTTAAGTTTGCACTTCAGGTTACTTGTGGTGCTCCAGCCAGTGATGAACCTCGAGGTACTCATATTGGGCATCCATCTTTCAGTGCACCTTCTTTACGAGGTTCCTCCATTGGTTATTCCAATCGCCCAGCTCAGACTCGGTACCAGCAACCACGCCCGTAGAGGGGTTGTTTTGAGTATGGTGATACTAGGCACATTATGATACACTGTCCCAGACTTCAGAGTGGTGGACCTCAGTATGGTACTCACGCTGTGGCTCCTACTCCAGTTGCTACTGTACTTGCACAGTCAGCTAGAGGTAGAGGACAGGTGGGTAGAGGACGTCCTAGAGGGGGAGGTGAGGCCCATTGATGCTTTCCCAGGTAGGACTGATTCAATGGCATTAGATACCATTATTACAGGTATTGTTCTGGTTCGTGATAAAGATACATCAATTTTATTTGATTCGAGTTCCAGTTATTTGTATGTATCATCCTATTTTGCTTCATATTTAGATATAACTCGTAATTTTTTGGGTACTCTTATTTATGTGTCTACACCCATTGGGGATTCTATTATGGTAGATTGGATCTATCTTTCTTGTTTGGTCATTATTGGGGGCTATGAGATTAGGGTGGATCTTTTGTTACTCAATATGGTGGATTTTGTGTGATTTTGGGAATGGATTGGTTGTTATTACATCATGCTATTCTTGATTTTCACGCTAAGACCATGATATTGGCTATGCCGGGGTTGGCGAGGTTGGAGTGGAGAGGTACATTGGGTCATGTTCCTAGTAGAGTGGTGTCATTTTTGAAGATACAACGGATAGTTGAGAAGGGTATGCTTGGCATATTTGTCCTTTGTGAGGATGTTAGTGCTAATACTCCTACCGTTGAGTTAGTTCCGATCGTGAGAGAGTTTCCAAATATGTTCACAACAGACCTATCGGGCATGCCACCCGATAAGGATATTGATTTTGGTATTGACTTATTGCTGGGCACTAATCCCATCTCTATTCCACCATATCGCATGGCACTAGTGGCGTTGAAGGAATTTAACGAATAACTTTAGGAGTTGCTTGATAAGGGTTTCATCAGATCGAATGTTTCATCTTTGGATGCTCCAGTTCTATTTGGGAAGAAGAAACATTGTTCTATGATGATGTGTAT
Source organism: Nicotiana sylvestris (assembly GCF_000393655.2). NCBI lineage: Eukaryota > Viridiplantae > Streptophyta > Magnoliopsida > Solanales > Solanaceae > Nicotiana > Nicotiana sylvestris. The sequence continues at coordinate 89,153,184 of NC_091061.1, forward strand.
TGACTAAAGGTAGCTGAACAAGGTTACCGTCAAGAATAAGTTCCCACTACCATGTATTGATGATTTATTTGACCAGCTTCAGGGTTCTAGGGTATTCTTGAAGATTGACTTGAGATCGAGATACCATCGGTTGAAGATCTGGGCTTCAGATAGTTCGAAGACAACTTTGAAGACCCGCAATGGTCATTATGAGCTTTTGGTGATGTCTTTTGGGTAGACCAATGCCCCAGTAACTTTCATGCACTTGTTGAAAAGCGTGTTTTAGCCGCATTTTGATTCCTTTTTCATTGTGGTTATTGATGATATATTAGTGTATTCATGCAGCTAGGATGATCATGGGAAGCATTTGAGGATCATTCTCCAGAATTTGAGGGAGAAGAAGCTATATGCTAAATTCTCCAAGTATGAGTTTTGGCTAGACTCGGTGGCATTCTTGAGTCATGTGGTGTCCAGTGAGCAAATTAAGGTGGATCCTAAGAGGATTGAGGTAGTTTAGAGTTGGATTAGACCGTCTTCTACTACTGAGATCCGTAGTTTCCTTGGGTTGGCTAGGTATTATTGTCGTCTTGTGGAGAGGTTTACATCTATAGAAGCCCTATTTACTAGATTGACTCAAAAGGGTTCCCCATTCAGGTAGTCTGACGAGTGTAAGAAGAGCTTTTAGAATCTCAACACTACCTTGACTACAGCTCTTGTTCTAGTTTTGCCTTCACTATGGGTTCATAAACAGTCTATTGTGATGCATTACAGATTGACATTGGGTGTATGTTGATGCAAGGAGATAGAGTGATTGCTTAAGCTTCATGTCAGTTGAAGCCCTATGAGAAGAACTATCCAGTGCATGATTTGGAGTTGGCAGCCATTGTTCACGAACTTAAATTTGGAGGCACTATCTTTACGACGCGTCTTTTGAGGTGTTCATGGATCATAGGAGTTTCTAGCACTTACTGAAGCAAAATGGACTAAACTTGAGGCAACGAAGGTGGTTAGAACTACTAAAGGACTATGATATCACCATTCTTTATCACTTGGGGAAGGCCAATGTGGTGGCTGATGCCTTGAGTAGGAAGGCTGAGAGAATTGATAATCTTGCTTTTATTCTAGTTAGGGAGGCCGTTAGCTTTGGATAGTCAGGCTTTGGCCAACAGGTTTGTGAGGTTGGATGTTTTGTAGCCTAGTTAGGTTCTTGCTTGCGTGGTTTCACGGTCTTCTTTGTTTGAGCACATCAAGGCACGTCAGTATGATGATCCCCATTTTCTTGTCCTTATGGACATAGTACATCACGGTGGTGCCAAGGAGGTAACTATTGGTGATGATAGAGTATTGAGGCTTCATGGCCATATTTGTGAGGCCAATATGGATGGGTTACATGAGATGATTCTTGAGGAGGCCCATAGTTTGCGGTATTCCATTCATCTGGGTGCCACAAAGATGTACCATGATTTGAGGTAGCACTATTTGTCGTGGAGGATGAAGAAGGATATTGTTGAGTATGTTGTTCGGTGTTTCAATTGTTAGTAGGTAAAGTACGAGCATCAGAGACCGAGTGGTTTTCTTCAAAGGATTGATATTATAGAGTGGAAGTGGGAGCGTGTCACTATGGATTTTGTAGTTGGACTTCCACTAACCTTGAGGAGATTCGATATGGTATGGGTTATTGTGGATAGACTAACCAAGTCTGCACACTTCATTCCAATCATGACTACCTACACTTCAAAACTACTAGCTCGGATTTATCTTCGTGTGATTCTTAGACTTTATAGTGCCAGTGTCTATTATCTTAGATTGAGGCGTGCAGTTCATATCACACTTTTCAAGAGCCATGCAGCGTGAGTTGGGCACACAGGTCGATCTGAGTACGACATTTAATCCACAGACAGATGGCAGTCTGAGCACACTATTCAGATTCTCGAGAACATGTTATGTGCCTGTGTCAATTATTTCGGGGGCTCATGGGATCAATTTCTACCACTAGCATAGTTCACCTACAACAACATCTATCAGTGAAGTATCTAGATGGATCTGTACGAGGCCTTATATGGGAGGCAATGTCGTTCTCCGGTTGGTTGCTTGGTTGGGGAGGCTAGGTTGCCGGAAACCGATCTCGTTCGTGATGCTTTGGATAAGGTTAAGTTGATATAGTTGCGGCTTCGTACAACATTGTTTAGGTAGAAGAGTTAGGATAACAAAAAGGCTCGTGATGTGGCATATATGGTAGGTAAGAAGGTTCTACTATTGAGTTTTTTTTAAGATTGAAGCTTTATTATTTAAATTTGTTTTCTCTAGCTTCTATTGATACTATTAAGTTATTTTGGCTAGATCCAAGCCGTCAGGGGGTTGATACATGCTGGAAGGAATTTTTAAAGTACTGATTTGGCTTCTTTGAGGTTGATATCATGCCTAACCTTGAGTGGAATACACCTGTCACGACCCCAAATCGGATCCGGTCGTGATGGCGCCTATCCTGAAACAAGGCCAGCTGACACAAACCCCCAAACCAATTAAACAGTTATAATAATTCATTCTTAAATCATTAATAAGCTATAAATCCCAAAATATATAGTAGAATAGAATAATGCAGAAACCAACACAGACCGACATCAGGGTGTCACCAGTCATGAGCATATACACATCCATCTAAGAGTATGAAGAGACTACATAGTCTAATACAAAGCTAGTGCAAAGGAAAATAAGGATAGGAAGGAGAAACACTAGGCTGCGAATGCCGAGCAGCTACCTAGTCAACTCCGAACAAGCCTGCGATTGAAGCAAATCAGCCCTCGCTAGCGTAGCCCGAGACTCCTGAATCTGTAAACAGGGTGCATGGAGTAATGTGAGTGTGCTAGCTCAGTAAGTAATAAAAGTAAAGGCAACTGAGCAATAACAAAACACGTAAAACACAACAAAATGCTACAACAAGACAGTATAAAACCAGAACAATGCAATAAAACAGTAAAAGCTCGTAGAAACACCTTAGTTCAGTAAAAAACTCTTTAAAACTTCTTTTAGCCGTTTAAATGAGTGAGTGAAAAACAAGTAGAAAAGATAGATACATAAAACCAGCCCCTCGGACAAAATACCAATAAAATCAGCCCCTCGGACTATCTCACAATCACTCGTATCAGCTCCTCGGGCAATAACACAGAACAACATCAACCCCTCGGGCTATATCACATCTCACACTGGGTACCCCACGCTCACTGGGGGTGTACAGACTCCGAGAGGGGCTCCTTATAGCCCAAGCGCAATAACAAGCCATCTTGTGGCATAATCAAACAGGTTCTCGATCTCATATCAAGCCACCTCGTGGTATAACAAATCAGGCCCTCGGCCTCATAATCATGAATCAGTATAATACTGTTGTGGTGCTTAGCCCGATCCCATAGTATACTCACATCACAAGCCCTCGGCCTTACTCAGTCAGAATCTCACAAGCCACTCGGGCAACAGTAAAACATGATGCTCAGCCCAAAATATCATTTAAAATATCAAAAACGAGTAAAGATGGCTGAGTTGTGAAATAGTAGAATATAGCATGACTGAGTACAAATACGAAGTCAAAACAGTAAGGAATAGTAGTACAAATCCCCTAAGGGTCCAAAATAGTTGGCACTAGGCCCAAATATGTCATTCAGCCCAAAACATGATGATAGCAAATAGTTTTCAATCAAATATGCGGTTACACAATCATACGGGACATACTAAGTCACAATCCCCAATGGTGCATGACCCCACGCTCATCATCTAGCGTGTGCGTTACCTCAAAGTAGCACAACAATGTGAAATCCGGGGTTTCATAAACTCGGGACAGCATTTACAATCATTACTTACCTCTATCCGGTCCAAACTCTAGCCCGCGATGCCTTTTCCTCTTGAATTGGCCTCCGGATGCTCAAAATCTATCCAAAAGCAGATTTAAACCATCAAAATATGCTAAGGAAACAAAGCATACCCGAAATTAACCAATTTACATCAAATATTCCGAAATTCGCCAAACCCGACCCCCGTGCCCACATCACAGATTTCGATAAAAATCACAAAACTTGAATACTTACACTCTCACGAGTTCATACATATTAAATACATCAAAATCCGACCACAAATGACCCCACAAATCCCTAGATTTAGGTCTCCAATTTTCAAGTCCTAACTTACAATTTTAGGCTTTAGATTCCCAAAATTCCATGTTTAATTAGGTATAAATCACATTACGATCGAGTATTAAGTCAATAAATCTAACCTCCAAGTGTTTCCCCTTAATTCCCTCTTCAATCCTCTTCAAAAAGCTCTAAAATCGCTCGACAATGGTAAAATATGGCCAAAAATTGTGAAAAGGGGTCTTTTAAACATTCTACCCAGCTTTTAAAATTCCTTCACTATGATCGCGGAAATAGCCTCGCGATCGCGAAGTACAAATGCTGACTGCCCCCACTTAACCTTACGCGATCGCAACAAACTCCACGCGATCACGAAGCCATAGCATACAGACCCACGTGATCGCAACTAACTCCACGCGATCGCGAAGCTACACCATACAGACCACGTGATGGCAACATGCCTCACGCGATCACGTAGGTCAACTCTACCTCATCCCCCAAATAAGCCTACGCGATCGCACCCCTTATACGCGATCGCAAAGAACAAAAGGTCTGCAACAGACCTGAAGAAAATTTGCAACTTCCCAACATACAATTTGATCTGTTTAACCACCTAAAACTCACCCGAGGCCCTCGGGACCTCAACCAAACATGACAATATATCCCATAACATCATTCAAACTTTTTCCAACCTTCGTAACGCTCAAAACAACATCAAAACACCAAATTTGCATCGGATTTAATCCTAAGAATTCTAAAAACTTCCAAATTCTGCTTTCGATCAAAAAGTCTTTCAAACCTCATCCGAATGACCTAAGGTTTTGCACACACATCACAAATGACGCAACCAACTTACTCCAACTTCCGGAATTCCATTCCGACCCCCTTATCAAAATCTCACCTATCAACCGGAAAATGCCAAAATTCTAATTTCGCCAATTCAAGCCTAAATCTACTCCGGACCTCCAAAACTCATTCCGATCATGCTCCTAAGTCCCAAATCACCTCCTAAAGCTATCCGAACCGGAACTTACATTCGAGTCCTTTTTCACATAAGTCAAAATCCGGTTGACTTTTCCAAGTTAAGCTTACTACAAAGAGACTAAGTGTCTCAAGCCTTACCAAACCTCTTCGAACCCGAGCCAACCAACCCGATAACACATAATACAACAGAACAAGGCAATAAGAAGCAAAAATGGGGGAAATGTTGCGGTAACTCATGAAACAACCGGCCGGGTCGTTACATCCACCCCCTCTTAAACAAACGTTCATCCTCGAACTAGTCAAGAAATATACCTGAAGCCTCAAACAAATGAGGATATCTGCTCTATATCTCCCGCTCGGTCTCCCAGGCAGCCTTCTCCACGGGCTAACCTCTCCACTGCACTTTCACTGATGTTATATCCTTTGACCTCAACTTTCGAACCTGACGCTCCAAAATGGCTACTGGCTCCACATAATAAGTCAAATCATCATCAAACTGAACTGTGCTGAAATCCAAAACATGAGACGGATCACCAATATACTTCCAGAGCATAGAAACATGAAATACAAGAGGCACACTCGATAAGCTGGGTGGCAAAGCAAGCTCATATGCCAACTCCCCAATCCTCTGAAGCACCTCAAAAGGCCCAATGAACCGAGGACTCAATTTAACTTTCTTCCTAAACTCATAACACCCTTCATGGGTGAAACCTTCAATAGAACCTTACCAACCATGTAGGATACATCCTGAACCTTCCTGTCAGCATAACTCTTTTGTCTCGATTGCGCTGTACGAAGCCTCTCCTAAATTAACTTCACCTTGTCTAAAGCATCCTGCACCAAGTCTGTACCCAATAGCCTAGCCTCACCCGGATCAAACCAACCAACTGAAGATCTACACCACCTCCCATACAAAGCCTCATATGGAGCCATCTGAATACTCGACTGGTAATTGATGTTATAAGCAAACTCTGCGAGTAGTAGAAACTGATCCCATGACCCTCTAAAATAAATGACACAAGCGTGCAACATGTCCTCCAATATCTGAATAGTACGCTTGGACTGCCCGTCCGTATGAGGGTGAAAAGTTGTGCTCAACTCAACCTGAGTACCCAACTCTCGCTGTACAGACCTCCAAAATTGTGAAGTAAACTGAGTGCTCCTATTTGAAATGATGGAAACTGGGACACCATGCAAACGAAAAATACCTCGGATATAGATCTCTTCCAACCGCTCTGATGAATAGGTAGTACACACAGGAATGAAGTGCGTAGACTTGGTCAGCCGATCCACCCAAATAGCATCGAACTTCTTCAAAGTCCGTGGGAGCCCAACTACAAAGTCCATGGTGATCCGCTCCTTCTTCCACTCTGGAATATCCATCTGCTAAAGCAAGCCACCCGGTCTCTGATGCTCATATTTCACCTGCTGACAATTGAGACACCGAGCTACAAATCCCACAATGTCCTTCTTCATTCTCCTCCACCAATAATGTTGTCTCAGGTCCTGATACATCTTCGCGACTCCTGGATGAATGGAATACCGCGAGCTATGGGCCTCCTCCAGAATCAACTCCCAAAGTCCATCTACATTGGGCACATATATCCGGCCCTACATCATTAACACCCCATCATCACCAATAGTCACATCTCTAGCATCGTTGTGGTGAACTCTATCAATAAAGACAAGTAAATGAGGATCATCATATTGGCGCTCTCTGATGCGATCAAATAAGGAAGACCAAGAAATCACACAAGCTAATACCCGACTAGGCTCCGAAATATCTAACCTCACGAACCGATTGGCCAAGGGCTGAACATCAACTGCAAGAGGTCTCTCCCCAACTAGAATGTACGCTAAACTCCCCATACTCACTGCCTTCCTATTCAAAGCATTGGCTACCACATTGGCCTTCCCCAGATGGTACAAAATAGTGATATCATAGTCCTTTAGCAGCTCCAACCATCTCCGCTGCCTCAAATTGAGATCCTTCTGCTTGAACAACTACCGGAGACTACTATGATCAGTAAACACCTCACAAGACACACCATACAAATAATTCCTCCAAATTGTCAATGCGTGAACAATGGCAGCCAACTCCAAATCATGAACAGGGTAGTACTTCTTATGGGGTTTCAACTGACAAGAAGCATAAACAATAACTCTACCCTCATGCATCAACACACACACAATACCAACTCTCGAAGCATCATAATACATGGTATATGAACCTGAAGCTGATGGCAAAACTAACATTGGAGCTGTGGTCAAGGCAATCTTGAGCTTTTGAAAGCTCTCCTCACACTCATCCGACCACCTGAATGGAGTACCCTTTTGAGTCAACTTGGTCAAGGGTGATACTATAGATGAAAATCCCTGAACAAACCGACGGTAATAACCCGCCAAACAAAGAAAGCTACGAATCTATATGGCTTAGGACGGTCTGGGCCAACTCTGAACCGCCATTATCTTCTTCGGATCAACCTGAACACCCTCGCTGGACACCACGTGCTCCAAGAATGCCACTGAACTGAGCCAAAACTCACACTTGGAGAACATTGCATAAAGCTTCTCCTCCCTCAATCTCTGCAACACAACTCTCAAATGCTCCGTGTGCTCCTTCTGACTATGCGAATACACCAGAATATTATCAATGAAAACTATGACAAATGAGTCGAGATAAGGCCGAAACACGTTGTTCATCAAATGCATGAATGTTGCTGGGGCATTGGTCAGCCCAAAAGATATCACCAGGAACTCATAATGACCATATCGGGTCCTGAAAGGTGTCTTAAGAATGTTCGAGTCCCTGATCTTTAACTGGTGATAACCTGAATGGAGATCAATCTTGAAGAACACTCTCACTCCCTGAAGCTAGTCAAACAAATCATCGACATGAGGCAAAAGATACTTGTTCTTGATTGTTACTTTGTTCAACTGCCTATAATCAATGCACATCCTCATTGTGCCATCCTTCTTCTTCACAAATAGAACAAGCGCACCCCAAGGCAACACACTAGGCCGAATAAACCCCTTATCAAGGAGTTCCTAAAGCTGCTCCTTTAACTCCTTCAACTCTATTGGTTCCATATGATACGGTGGAATAGAAATGGGTTGAGTGCCTGGCACCAAATCAATACCGAAATTAATATCCCTGTCCGGTGGAATGCCCGGCAGGTCTGCAGGAAACACATTGGGAAAATCCCTTACAACAGGAACAAAATAAATGCTAGGAGTCTCTGCACCGACATCCCTCACAAAGGCTAAGTATGAAAGACAACCTTTCCCAACCATCCGATGGGACTTCAAGAACGAAATCACCCTACTGGGGACAAAATCAATCGAACCTCGCCACTCAATCTGCGACACACCCGGCATAGCCAACGTCACTGTCTTAGCATGACAGTCCAAAATAGGGCCACACGGAGATAGCCAATCCATTCCCAATATCATATCAAAGTCCACCACACAAAGCAATAACATGTCCACTCGGGTCTCCAGACCCCCAATAGTCACCACACACGACTGGTACATACGGTCCACAATAATAGTATCGCCCATTGGAGTAGATACACGAATATATGAATCAAGAGGCTCATGGGGCGTATCCAACTAATGAGCAAAATATGATGACACATATGAAAAAGTGGAACTGGGATCAAATAACACAGAGGCATCTCTGTGGCAGACTGAGACAATACCTACAATCACAGCATCTGAAGCCATAGCATCAGGTATAGCTGGAAGTGCATAGAAACAGGCTTGACCCCTACCTGATCGACCTCCCCCTCTAGGGAGACCCCTAGCTGAATAACCTCTACCCCTAGCTGGGTGAGTAGGTGGTGGTAAAATAACTGGCGTTGAAGCCGATGGCTGACTCCTCTACTGAGATGAACCCCCAAGATGACGAGGACACTGCCTCTACATATGACCCAAATCTCCACAATCATAGAAACTCTCTAGTGCTGGAGATGGGGGACTGAAGGGAACCCCTAGCACCAGAATGACTAGCAAATGCACCTGGATTAAAAGAGCCTAGATCTGACGGAGCAGGGGACGAACTCTAAGCAGGAAGGGCACTGAGTGATGAGTGGCCCTGATGAGAATTGTGAGAACCATGACCCGATGATGCCCCACGATAACCTGGGCGAGCTGACTGAGCATGTCTGAATGAACGGCCTCTTCCGTGCTGAAATTGACCTATCGAAGGAGCACCACCACAACTACCAGATCCTTGAGGCCTCTTGGCCTCCCTCTCATCTCGCTCCTGGCGACGAACTAACTCAATCTTGCGAGCAATGTCAACAACCTCCTCAAAAGTATCACCAGACACCCTCTACCTAGTCATGAGAATCTGAAGCTGATACGTGAGGCCATCAACGACCCTCCTAATCCTATCTCTCTCCATAGGAACCAACCAAATAGCACGACGGTCTAACTCCGAGAACCTCATCTCATACTGCGTCACAATTATATCTCCCTAACGCAACTGCTCGAATTGCATGCGCAGCTCTTCTCTACGAGACTGTGGCATATACTTCTCCAAAAAGAGAACGAAGAACTGCTACCAGGTAAGGGGTGCTACACCAACAGGCCTACGCCTCTCATAAGCCTCCCACCGAGTGAAGGCAGCTCCAGAAAACTGAAAAGTAGTAAATGCGACTCCGCTGGTCTCCAGAATACTTGTTGTGCGAAGAATCCTCTAACACTTGTCCAAGAAACCCTGGGCATCCTCGCTCTGTGTACTACTGAAAGTCAGAGGCTGAAGTCTACCAAACCTCTCCAACCTGCGCTGCTCGTCCTCTGGCATAGCAGGAGCTACATAGTCCTGAACAGCTGCAATTGACTGGGCTAGAGATACCCTCGGTGTCTGAAGTCCCTGCACAAACTGCTCAGGTGTGCGAGCGGTGGGAGTTTGAGTGCCTCATCTGGCCTGAGAAGTAGCTGCCACTGTAGTAACTGAGACCGTCTGAGCTAGGCCAGTGTATATTGATAGAATCTGAGCTACAGCCTCCTGAAGACCTAGAATCATAATGGGCAGAGCTGGTGCCTGAGCTGGTGTTTATGGAGAATCCACAACTAGGACCTGATCATGAACTAGGGTGGCTGGTGGATCTGCAGGTGCTGCCCTAGCTATTTTGCGGGCTACACCCCTGCCCCTACCACGACCTCGACCGCGTCCTCGGCTTCTAGTGGCCCCAACTGGTGGTACTAGTGGTCGTCCATCCTGACCGGTAGCACGTGTCCTCACCATCTGTGAGAGAATAGAATAACAGAAGTTTAGTACTCAGATCAACAGATTCGCACGACAAGAATTCCAAGAATATGAAGTTTTCCTAAAGGTTTGCAGTGTTCTGAGGATAAATACAGACGTCTCCGTACCAATTTTCTAGACTCCACTAAAACCTACTAATGACTCATGATACCTATGTAACCTAGACTCTGATACCAACTAGTCACGACCCCAAACCGGACCAGGTTATGATGGCGCCTATCGTGAAACAAGGCCAACTGATACAAACCCCCAAACTAATTAAACAGTAATAATAATTTATTTTTAAGTCATTAATAATCTATAAATCCCAAAACATAGAGTAGAATAGAACAATGTAGAAACTAACACAGCCTGACATCAAGGTGTCACTAGTCATGAGCATCTAAATATTCGTCTAAGAATATGAAAAGACTACATAGTCTAATACAAAGCTAGTACAAAGGAAAATAAGGATAGGAAGGAGAAGCACTGGCTGCGAACGCCGAGCATCTACCTAGATAACTTTGAACAAGCTTGCGGTGGAAGCAAATCAGCCCTCGCTAGCATGGACCGAGACTCCTGAATCTGCACACAAGGTGCAGGGAGTAATGTGAGTACGCCAACTCAGTAAGTAATAAAAGTATCACATCTCACATTGGGTACCCGCGCTCAATAGGGGTGTACAAACTCCGGGAGAGGCTCCTTACAGCCCTAGTGCAATAACAAGTCATCTCTTGGCATAATCAAATAGGCTCTCGGCCTCACATCAAGCCACCTCGTGGCATAACAAATCAGTCCCTCGGCCTCATAATCATGAATCAGTATAATACTGCTGCAGCGCACAACCCGATCCCATCGTATCCTCATAATCAGGCCCTCGACCTTACTTAGTCAGAATCTCACAAGCCACTCGGGCAATAGTAAAACATGATGCTCAGCCCAAAATGTCATTTAAAATATCAAAAATGAGTAAAGATGGCTGAGTTGTAAAAATAGTAGAATATAGCCTGACTGAGTACAAATACGAAGTCAAAACAGTGAGGAATAGTAGTAAAAATCCTCTAAAGGTTCAAAACAGTTGGCACTAGGCCCAAATATGGCATTTAGCCCAAAACATGATGATAACAAATAGTTTTCAATCAAATACACGGTTAAACAGTCATACGAGATGGATTAAGTCACAATCTCCAACAGTGCACGACCCCACGCTCGTCATCTAGTGTGTGCGTCACCTCAAAGTAGCACAACGATGTGAAATTCGGAGTTTCATACCCTCAGGACAATATTTACAATCATTACTTACCTCTATCCGATCCAAACTCTAGCCCGCAATGCCTTTGCCTCTCGAATCGGCTTCTGGATGCGCCAATCTATCCAAAAGCAGATTTATACCATCAAAATATGCTAAGAGAACAAAGCACACTCGAAATTGACTAATTTACATAAAAAAATCCCGAAATTGGCCAAACACGACCCTCGGGCCCATGTCTCGGATTTCGATAAAAATAAAAAAACTAGAATCCTTACACTCTCACGAGTTCATACATATTAAATACATCAAAATCTGACCACAAATGACCCCTCAAATCCCTAGATTTAGGTCTCCAATTTCCAAGCCCTAACTTCCAATTTAGGCTTTAGATTCCACAAATTCCATGTTTAATTAGGTAAAAATCATATTAGGATCGAGTATTAAGTCCATAAATCTTACCTCCAAGTGTTTCCCCTTGATTCTCTCTTCAATACTCTTCAAAAACTACAAAATCGCTCAACAATGGTGAAATATGGCCAAAAAGCGCGAAAAGGGGTCTTTTAAACATTCTGCCCAGCTTTTAAAATTCCTTCACTACGATCACGGAAATAGCCTCGCGATCGTGAAGCACAAATGCTGACTTCCCCCTCTAAACCTTACGCGATCGCGAAGCCGTAGCACACAGACCCACGCGATAGCATCCAACTCCACGCGATCGCAAAGCTACACCACACAGACCCACGTGATGGTAACATGCCTCACGCGATCACATAGGGCAACTCTACCTCAGCCCCTAAATAAGCCTACGCGATCACAGCCCCTTATATGCGATCACGAAGAACAAAAGGTCTGCAACAGACTTGAAGAAAATTTGCAACTTCCCAACATGCAATTTGATCCGTTTAACCACCCGAAACTCACTCGAGGCCCTCAGAACCTCAACCAAACATGCCAACATATCCTATAACATCATTCAAACTTATTCCAACCTTAGGAATGCTCAAATCAACATCAAAACAACAAATTTGCATCGAATTCAAGCATATGAATTCCAAAAACTTCCAAATTCCTCTTTCAGTCAAAAAGTCTATCAAACCTCTTCCGAATGACCTGAAATTTTGCACACACGTCAAAAATGACACAACGGACCTACTCAAACTTCTAGAATTCTATTTCGACCCCTAGATCAAAATCTTGCCTATCAACCAGAAAATGCCAAATTCCTTTTTTCGCCAATTCAAGCCTAAATCTACTCCGAACCTCAAAAAACACATTCTGATCACGCTCCTAAGTCCCAAATCACATGCCGAAGCTATCCAAACCATCAAAATTCACATCCTCGCCCTTTTTCACATAAGTCAACATCCAGTTGACTTTTCCAACTTAAGCTTACTCAAAAGAGACTAAGTGTCTCAAAACTTACCAAAACCTCTCCGAACCCGAGCCAACCAACCCGATAACACATAATACAGCAGAACAAGGAAATAAGAAGTAGAAATGGGGCAAATAGAGCGGTAACTCATAAAACGACCGGCTGGGTCATTACAACCCCATAGGCTCTATCACTAATTTAGTGATTTCTATGATGTGAAAATTGTCGTGTACATAAGGTGAGGATCATGTATATGGGTTCTATATGTGGTTTTGATCGGAATAGACCATAGGCTATTAATATGCCTTAAAGTGATAATTAACTTCATAAGAAACATGTCAAGACCACCTTATGACTATTTGACATTGATCATTACATTGACTTAGCAATAGTCATGCCTTATATGTTGAACACCCTTCCGCTTTTATGATTATTGTTATGTCCTTATGCACTATTGTTGAAAGTTGTGAGCTTATATCTTGTTGAAACTTTGGTATCATTGTTTGTGATACTGTGGCACTTGGAATCATTTTTGTGGTATTGTGGCACTTTTGGACATGTTGAGCGGACTGATTGGGGGAGTCAGCACAAGGTCTTTGCCGTGTGATTATGTCTGTTGTTGTGTGCGTGCGGCAAAATAAGGATGACATTATTTTGGATTGCCCACGTGGAGAAATAAGGGTGGTTATATGCACATGTGGAGAAATAAGGGAGGCCTTTCACTGTTATGTGCACATGCGTTCAAATATGGGTGGCTATATGCACATGTGGAGAAATAAGGGAGGCCTTTCACTGTTATGTGCACATGCGGCCAAATATGGGTGGCATTGTTAATGATAATATGTGATATTTAGGGGTATCCTTCTTGTTGTTGTTATTATGCTGAGACGGGGTTGATATTTTGATTACATAATTATTTCTGAAAGTTTTCGTTTTGTACTTATAAGAGTTAATGGTTGTATTTTGTGTTATCACGTGCATCACCTCTATTTGATGTTTTGTGATCAAAGATGGGTTTTACTTTATTGAGTTGTTATTACACGTTCTAAAGATATTATTGTTACTGCTTTCTGTTACACTAATGTTATCAATTTCTTTGATATATTCATTGAACATGTTATTTTTCTAGTGAGTATCGTATGACTTGAACCCGTCATTGGGTAGGTATTTTTATATGCGTTCGTGACAATGGAGTCGTGTTTGCGTTGTGTGAGGCAGATTGGCCTTCAAGTTCGCGACTGGGGCATATCATTCACAAAGGAGTGAGGCACATTAGGGATGGTTAGGTGCTTGGACTTCGCGTTCGCGGGAAAAGGACCTTGTTCGCATTGGCATGTTGAGTTGTTCATGGCATTTGTGGGCTGAAAGCTACGTTCGCAAAGGTTAATCTGAGGTAATGCACTTTTGTGATATAATTTTGAGACTTTACCCGTTCTCTCATATTTTGAACCCTAAACTTCGAGAGGTGGAGATTTGTGAGAGCATATTTACTACTACATTTGAGGTAAATAATTTTGACTTTAATTTGGCTTTAAATCTCAAATCCTCGTGGATTTCTACACTAAAAACTTGGAATTGTAAAGGAAAAGTTGGAATTTTTGTCTACAACTTAAAAGAGTGAATATTTGGGGACTTGATAGTCGATTTGGACTCGATTTTGGAATCTAATCATATATTAGGACTCGTGAGGTTATGATAATCGGGATCTATCCTTTGACTTGGGTTTTGACCGTGTAAGCGCACGTTGACTTTGTTGACTTTTGAAAATTTGATTAAAGACCGTAGCTTTATTCTTTGGGTTGTTTTGTATGGTTTTATTTGATGTTATTGAGTTTTTTTTGGCTAGATTCGGGTCGTGCAAAAGGAAAGGCAATTCTGGTGGGTTGATTTGGCCCATTTAAGGTAAGTATCTTGCCTAATCTTATTTGAGGGAATAGCCCTTAGTGTTGGACCTTAATTGTCTAATTGTATTGTATGTGACAAGACGTATATGCGAGGTGACGAGCGTATATGCGGGCGCTATATATGAAAAATGACCGGATTATACTCTAGGCTTCTACTTTGCCTTGATTTTATTATGTGCTCTCTATGATACATATGTAATTCTTTGTATGACTATTCATGCTTATCTTTTCATGCTAGAGATCATGCTTTAGGATTATTATTTTCTAATTAGCCAAGATGGGTATTTGTGAAATTATTGCGAAATTAATTTAGTCATAGTCATGTCTTATATCTTTAGCATACATTTGAACTCTATTATTTTTATATCCAAGTGCACTTTATTGATGAATTATGAGAATACGTCCCGTAATGATAAAATAAAATCATGAATTTGTATGTTTATGGCACATGTGGACATGTTGGACCGAAAATTATTATTGTGATGATATATGGAGTATAAGGGAGGCATTCTTGTTGATGAAATGTGGCGTATAAGGGTGGCATTCATATCTATGATATATGGAGTATAAAAGTGAAATTCTTGTTGATGAAATATGGAGCATAAGGTTGGCGTTCATATCTTTAATATGTGGAGTATAAGGGTAGTATTATTGTAGTAGAAATGTGGAGTATAAGGTTGGCATTCTTATTGATGAAACGTGGAGCATAAGGATGTCATTTTTTATTGAGCAAGTGCATTCTTTAAGCTTTGTTATGCACTTTACATGATTTTACGTTTTTTTTAACATGATACTCTATGACCTAGTTATCGAGTGATTATTTTTTTGTTAAACATGATTTATCTGTGATGAGTTGATAACTCTTGTTTCGTTATGTTGACGGTTCTACATCTCGTTATATTATTGTTGTTAGTTATTTGAGTTATTGCACAGGTTCTCTAATTAGTGAGTATCAAATCACTTGAACCTCATCACTAATTCAGCAGGGTTATTCTTGATACTTACTGAGTACATGTTGTCCCATATTCATATACACTTCTGCATATTTTTATGCAGATTCAAATGTTGGAGGTGACAGACCTCGTGAGTGAGCTTGTGATTGTTCGAGAGGATTTAAGGTAGTGTTGCATGGACGCTGCAGAACCCTTGGAGTCCCCTTCCCTTATTTTTTTATATATACTATTGTATTACTTTCGAACAATATTATGCTTATTGAGACTTGTTATGTATTCTATTTAGAGATATGACTCAGTATTACCTAGTTTTGGGAGATTGGCATATATTATATGTACCACTGTTTTGGCTTTATTGAAATTTTATTTACCTGTTACGTTAAATTCAGACTTATTATATCTTATTTCGATATTTTGTATCATTGTGTGATTGACTATGTAATCTTAGAGATTATGCGTCATCATGATCATTGGTGAAATTTTGGATCGTGATAATTATGGTTATTTGTGAAAGGCTAAAACTTTCAAGGGGTCGTTGGGCCA
The DNA here is from genome assembly GCF_000393655.2 of Nicotiana sylvestris. Classification (NCBI taxonomy): domain Eukaryota; kingdom Viridiplantae; phylum Streptophyta; class Magnoliopsida; order Solanales; family Solanaceae; genus Nicotiana; species Nicotiana sylvestris. Next base: position 89,169,543 of record NC_091061.1, read on the forward strand.
GGCCTGCTTTCAAAGCCGAAAGGCCAAGTCTGCTGGCTCAAAAGCTTGAGGCCAATTGGGCTTGAGCTTGCATGGCTATGAGAGTTTTGATGGTGCCTTGATATGTTCGTAGGCTGGGATTCTGTGTGTAAAGCAATGACCCAACACCTCTGTTTGTGGGTAAAAATTATATGGGGTAGCCACTATTTAAAGTGGTATTTACTTTTTATCCAGCATTTTAATGTTGAGCAAAAATAGTCATTAATTTATAAAATTAATATGAAAGGACATTATTATCCATTCTTTCCCAAACGGAAATAATGAATTTGGAGAACTGGTCGCTGACCCTGATACCAATGAACTGTTGCATTACATTGAGAAACCTGAAACTTTTGTACGTCCAGATCCAACATTTACTTACTCTTGGGCTTTACTTGTGTAAACTAGGAAATGTGTAGGTTTATACCCATGGTGTCTTGCCTAATAAGATGAAATGCAGGTGAGTGACCGCATCAACTGTGGTATTTACGTATTTACACCAGATATCTTCAATGTTATTCAAGGAGTATTCGGTCAGAGGAAAGACAGAGGTTAGTCTACGCATCATAACTAGAGGTTCCCTTGACTGTGTTTTCATGTTAAAAGGACTGAGATATATGGTCCATCTCTTCCTTTGATCTCATTGTTCTAGTATGGACGATAGGTCCTCAACTTAGGCTAAGAAGCCAAGAGTTAAGGACAATAGGTCCTGAACTTACAGTTACAAGTTCAAAAGTTAAGGACAATAGGTCCTGAACATAGGCTAAGAAGCCCAAAAGTTAAGGACAATAGGTCCTGAACTTAGGCTAAGAAGCCCAAAAGTTAAGGACAATAGGCCTTGAACTTAGACTAACAAGCTCAAATGTTAAGGACACTTGGTCCTGAACTTACAGTTACAAGTTCAAAAGTTAAAGACATGTAGTCCTGAAGTTAAGTTCAAAATTTAAGGACATGTAGTCCTGAAGTCCTAAACTTAGAGTTCCATGTTCAAAAGTTAAGGACATGTAGTCCTGAAATTAAGTTCAAAAGATAAGGACATGAGCAAAAGGGTATTTTCGTCCGGTAATTAAAGTTTATTAAAGCAGTGGTTAAAGAGTAAAAACATTTAAACAGTGCCTTAAAAGTAAATACATGTGTTATTAGTGGCTAACCGTACACTTTCCCCTATTTGTGGGGAAATCAGGCTAAATATTTGACCCTGCAATTTTTGATACTATTCCTATTTAGTAAATTAATTAATTATGCCTGAAGTCAATTATTCGTATAATCTGTTTTAGCTTGGTTAATTCGTACCAATTCAAGAACTCCCAAAAATCAAATGTTAGCATCACCATTAGCCCGAATCTTGGTAAATTTTTGTAATTGGATAATTTCCAAATAACCCTGTCACAAATTTGTTAAGCTGTGAATAGCCTTAGCAATGTAATCATTATTACCTTAGCTTCAAATTTCTTTAGTAATTATGATGCTAGTAATCCATTAAGTCGTAAACACTTTAACTTAGTAATATAATAGACTTTATTAGTAATTCCAATTAATTCATGTTTACACATTTTCCCATAATAACCCATGACTTACCTCATAACAATCTCAAATATAGTGAAGAATAATTAAAATAAGTTAGCATGCTTTTAGGCGCATTTCAAGTAACTCAATTATCGTGGTTATGTACACATTCGCGTGATGTAGTTATTATCTATAAATTAAAGGCAAAAGTACATGTTTGCGTGACTTGACTAATTAATCCTTTAAAATAATAATAATAATAATAATATATTTTAAATTATTTACACGCATGCCTAACATAATTTTCGACACACCAAACAAGATAAGTACTCATATATGTGACTTTTTTCAAGATAATTTTTATAAAGCAATAGTTAAGTAATTGAACACGGTTAAAGGCAAAAAGTAATGCATAAAATCTTAGAACATAGATATACAGGAATTAATTAAGCCAAATATAAATTATTAAGAGACTGTGCTAAAATAACTAGATTCGCGGAGTGCCTAACACATTCTCCCTGGTCAATAAAATTTCTTACTTGCCCTTTTGTGTTCACGAACCATAATTCAGAGTTAAAACTTCTCTTAAACTGGGATTAAATAATTTGGTGACTTGAAACATCAAAATCAAATAATTCAAGTGGTGCCTCCTTAAAAATAATAAATAATCTCTTTTCAAATAAAATTACTTCGATTTGAAAAACTACTTGCCTATCCCCAGAAAAAGGAGGTGGGAAATTAAGAGAACATGTTCGTGCACAACAAGGAAAATATTAACTGAAGTAATTCGTGTTCGAAAAGGATTCTATAAACAAGAAAAACTTGCATGGATCGGAAAGAAATGGTTGAGGAGTTGAAAACAATTAAGGAAACCAAATTAAAATATGAGTGATTTTTCTTAACTTAAAATATTCTAAATCTTAGAGCAATAATTGCAGAAGATTTTTAGTCAATCTCACACCTATATAAAGGGACCTTTTACGGCTATTCAGTTGATGATATTTGAACTAACTCACAAAAGTATTTTTCGCAATAGCAATCTCGGAAAGAAGTGCTTTTTGAGATTCAAACTGCTCAACTAAAAAACATGTTGCAAAGGACGAAACTTCTGAAGTTCTTTAGTTGTGTAGGTTGAGTCAATTACTCTAAATTGTTACCTATTTGCTTTTGAGAAGTGTAATCACCACACAAACCTTGCGATTTTGTTAGGTTCCTAAACTAGAGTTAGTTTGAGAAGGGTAGCTACAATTGAGTTGATTGTAGGGGTTAGGGTACCAGAGTTAGTCCCCTTGGTTATAAAATTATAATCTAAAACTGTTCATTGAAGTTAGTGAAGTCTTGAAGCAAATCCTATTGGGGTAGGTCGTGATTTATACTCCCCGGAGGCTTGAGCAAAGAGGCTTTTCATGTAAAATTGATGCGTTATTTAATTCTGCAGTTTATTTTCTATTTGTGTCAGCTTAGTTTGTTCAAAGAACCAGATTTTTAAAATTGCAAAAATCGGATGAGACATTCAACTCCCTCTTTTTGTGTCTGAGTGAACTCTAAAATAACAGTATGCCTAGTTGTGTTTCAACACCCTTGATAGAGGAATCACGAGCAACTACCTTTTCGTGCATATTACCATTTTTCCTAATGATTTATTGTCACATACCCTTAATTTTTGCCATATTAACATTGTATGCGGCGAAATCGGAGGGCTTAATTTCTTGCTATCGAGTCACTTTAGAAGAACACCTCGAGACCCCGAGGACGCAAAGCTGTGACCGAATTCCCTCCCTTGGAGCTCGTCGAGGTCCGACTTAAAGACGATACTGTCACACCTCCTTTTTGCGCGCCCGCCCCGAGGGGTAAGATGCGCGGGTGGAGTTTTTCCAATTTAAGTGACAATATTCGAAATGGGACTATTTATTTAATTCAGAGTCGCCACTTGGGAAAGGTTTGGTTTTTGGTGTCCCAAGTCACCGGTTTATCTTGAATCCCAAATCGAGGAAATTTTCGACTTTTCCAAATGAAGTCTGCGAACCAGAAATTCTAAGTAAGGAATTCTGTTGACCCGAGGGAAGGTGTTAGGCACCCTCGAATCCCGTGGTTCTAGCACGGTCGCTTAAATTGTTATAATGGCTAAATATCTGATTTAAATACATGTTGTGACTTATGTGCTTTTATTAAGTTTAAACCGCTTTTATTATTATCATTTATTTTTATAGAATTGCAACGTCGTGAAAATGCACCTCGAACCACGTCACAATCAATGCACCCGTGGTTGTCAACACATTTCGACTCCGTTGAGATTTGGATTCGGGTCACATCAATGCGCACCCGAATTTAAGAATATAATTTACTTAAAGTTGCGCCTAAAGAATCTAACGCGTTATTATCTTTGGGGAAGGCAGTGGAATTCACTAAACAGTCCGTCCCAAATTCTAAGTATTTATCAAGATCAATTATTGAGGGCCCCGCAATTTGCGTTTTTTATTTGGCGAGGCTCGTCTCATTATTTTAGAAGGGTATCCTACAGTGACTACGTCTCCACTACGTTTGTCTTTAAAAAGAAGGATGGTACCGAACTTTGCTTGTTTGAACAAATACAGACTGAATCTTTATTATGTTTGCCGAACCTAAATTTGTTTGATTACCTGATTGATTGTTTATGAGGTGAGAGTTACCTCATGCTTTGTCTTCATCGAGTGAACGTGCTTATTAATTTGCTAAGTGAGATTGCAAGCAAACTAACAACATATACTGAGTTATATTTAACGACCTCCAAGTTCTGTTTTTAACTCTAACCTATTTGAAATTGATAAACGAAATTGGCTGTTTTATTATGAAAATTACTACTAATAGAACTCAAAACGACTATTAGTTTCCTTCAACAATCATCACATTATTTCGAAACAAGGAATCTATACCGAGACCCGATATCGAACCTATATTGGAACACATAATCTGACAGGAAAGCTGGCATTCATAGCCAGACCCTTAATGTGACTGCATGAGAGTTTGTTTGGGATACATTTATCCCGGACCTAGTACCACAGATTTGTCAATTCAGTGGTCTAGGCAAAAATACATACAAGTTCTTGCCATGACTCTATGTTATACAGTCATAACTAAGCCAAACAGAGTGTTATACTGAACTGAAAGTATACTAAATCAAACATGCTGCCTATATCATACTGTCATTACTATTGAACCATGCTATCTAACAGTTCATCTTAAACAGAATGTATGCTAGTTTATACAGAATATTTGCAGTTTGCAGTAAAAATACAGGCCCAACTATCATTCGACCTATTTTTTAACACCAATGCTATAACATAAAACTGATGTTCATTTATTTATTTCTGCTTCAACTTCAAACTTTCAACAATACATGGTTCAGAGGTTGTGTACCTGGGAATATTTGACAATTGAAGAAAAGGGCAATCAGTAGAGTAACAATGACAACAAATGCAGCAGCAGTAACAGCACTAACAGTAGCAGCAGGGCAGAATAGCAACAGCAACAAGAAACAGAAGAGTAGCAACCACAACTCACAAAACAATTGGAGTGAGATTAACCCCAACTAAACCAAACTCTCGAGTAGAACAAACAACAAACAAGCAGACTCAGTTGGGAGAAATCAGTGTTGCACAAAACTGGTCCAGATTTAGTGAAGTCAGAAACAAAAGGAAAGTAAGCAACTTCTAGTTTTGTCTGTCTGAGTCATCAGACAAAAATTCTTTTCCAGTTTTCCTATATGCTTTGTGTGTATCTATTTGTCTGTATTTCAGCTCTCTCAAAAAAAAATTCCTCACAGTCTGTCTATTTTTCTTTCCCCCCTCTAATTCTGTATATCTCTCTACTTCTCTATATCTCTCAATGTGCCCCCTTTTATAAGCCTCAACACTATTCCTTTTAACAGCCTCTTTTGAATATCACAGTACCCCTCCCATGTGCCTTTTCATTATCAGATTCCAATTAGTTATTTAAGTATTAAACCATCAATATTCCCTGGCAGACTCATCTTTCCTATTTTATTAACTAAAAGCAAACATGGGCAGTAGAATATATCTGACAGCATATGCTGTCAAACCATTTTTAACTCAAAAACCTTTTTATGCAGGAAAACAGGCTATGCACAAAGCACATGACGTGCACCAATGCACATGCTGTGCATGAGTGCACATGCCCTCCAATTCAGAGTTTAAACCAAACGTCCCTTTTACATTACTGATCCAAATCAACAGCTATAAGTAAGCAAAACTGGTTCTTAATTGATCCAGGCAAATGTTCATCAGAAGCAAATCGATTTACTTTGTTCAGACAGTTGAAACTAATTGACGACACATGTCGACTCGACTATATTAGCATTAACATACACAATCGTAGCCAAAAATCAGACATTTAAACAGTATCGATACATGGTTCGAATTATACTGACTAAGCAGAAATACACTCGAGGAGTCAACTAGTCAGTCCAAACTTGAAAATCAGCTACTTGCACAACATTTACATACACATTATCAGAAAAAATGGAAGGGCTTAATCAAACAACAGAGGTTTGGGCAAAGTGGACAAACAAAAGTTGATAAAATTAAAACAAATATGAATAGACTTTTAAAACAAATCACACGGACTAATACAAGTAAAGGAAAGAAAGCAAACTCACCTTAAAACTCGAAAGATCAAAAGTTTGAACTCGGATTTGGACAGACCTTTCTTAAGGCTGAACGGACTTTAATCGAAGTGTTTCTCAGATGAGAAACACTTTGATTAAAGTCCATTAGACCTTAATCCCTTCGGTTGAACCAGTGACGAAGAACTACAAAATTTCCAAAACTCAGATCTGGGAATCATGTTTCCCTGGTCAGATTCGGACCAAACCAAGTATGGTTTGGTCACGAGGGGGTCTGGGGAGTGTCTGGTGTGAAACTGGGGTTAAACTGTGTAGATTGAGTTTTGACTCGAATCTTCAAATGAAGATTCGAGAAGGTGGGGAGGGATTCGAACTACATGGTTATCAGATCCATGTTCAGGATGGCAAGGGGATTCTAGGGTGTTAAGGGGAAGGTCACCAGCGTCCATGCCGCCGGCTTTCATGGCGAAGAGTACAGGGGCGGCTAGGGTTTGAAGGAGACGGGCTTGGTGAAGACGAAGGCAGGGGTGTTGGCTAGGGGGGGCAGGGTATGGTAAAGGGTTTATATAGTTAGTGGGTGGGCGAATCTCAACCGTTAGATCAATCTAGATCTACGGTCTGGATCTGAGGGCTTAAGTGGAACGATGTCGTTTTGAGGGTGAAGGGTTTGGGTCGGTCCGGGTGAAAACGGGTCGGGGTTTATTGGTGGGTTATGGGGAATTGATCTTGGCCGTTGATCACTCTAAGATCAACGGCCCAGATCAGGCACGACCCAAACGACGTCGTTTGGATTCTCTGGGCATCAGTCGGACTGGACCGGGCAGGCCTGGGTTTTGGGCATTGTTTGTTTGGGCCAATTTTAATAAATTGGCCCAAGTCTGGAAAGGCAGGGTCCTTTTCTTTTTCTTTTTTTTTATTATTCTTATTTATTTTTAAAAAAAAAACAAAACTAAGCAAAAAATCAAATTAAAATTAAATACACGCTCAACACAATTATTTGCACACACACTAAAAATATTTCAAAACAGGTAAAATCAAACAAAATAAAATCACGGACGAAGATGCCTATTCATGATTTTCTATTTAACGACCGGATTACGGTTCGAATTATGCATGACACACACATTTTTTTGTATTTTGTTTTAATAAAGTAAAAATGGGAAAAAATTGCAAATAACCAACAAAGTGCCATGTAAAAATCCAAAATTTGTACAGCGGGGCCAATTATTATTATTTTTTATTTCTTTTGGAGCGATTGTCGTGCGAAACAAAAATCACGTGCTCACAGCTGCCCCTCTTTGTTCGGAAACACGAAGAGTTTCCGTGCAAAGATAAAGTGAGCGTGTATGAGCGATTTTTGCATATGGACCACTCCGTATGAAGCATGTTTTTGAAAGATCTGACCGAATCTTGCTTCAAAGATTTCCTACATATCCTGGGCTAAACAGGAATCAGGTCAATATAGTTCGAGAAGTTTTGGTAGCTGGGACTACCATGGGATTGCAATGCTTGTTGCTACTGTTGTTGTTGTTGTCACTGCTGCGTCACTAACCGCCTTATTACAACCAAACGAAAATTGGAAACTGAACTAACTACTTATATGCATGTCAACTGCTAGTTACAAGATTCCTATCTATGATTCTTTTATGACTTGATCTTGGGTCTTAGCTGATTCTGCTTGTAGACTCCGATCTGAATCTTGATGCTTGCGAGTCGCGGCGACTTGTTTAACCTCTGGGATAATGAGTGAGACGCGATCGGCAGGGTTCAGGATCTTAATCAAATGTTGGAGTCAATCTGCCTTCCGATATCTCGGGACATCTTCTCTCTTTTTTCTTTGATTCCGAACTGAGACTCATCTCGTGGGTCGTTTCGATCCATGTGACTCGAGGTTAGACCTGCGGGAGAAAACAAACGAACGAAATTTTCTGCCCCAGTTTCACTAGGAAAATTTCGTTAATTATTCGCCAGGAAGTTCATAAATGTTGATTGCATGGAAAAGCTCAGTTTAGAGTTTAAAACTCTAATGCTGGCTGAAAGGAAAAAGTTCAGTTTAGGGTTTAAAACCCTAATGCTGACTAAAAGGAAAATTCAGTTTAGGGTTTAAAACCCTAATGCTGATTGCATGGAAAAGCTCAGTTTAGAGTTTAAAACTCTAATGCTGGCTGAAAGGAAAAAGTTCAGTTTAGGGTTTAAAACCCTAATGCTGACTAAAAGGAAAATTCAGTTTAGGGTTTAAAACCCTAATGCTGATTGCATGAAAAAGCTCAGTTTAGAGTTTAAAACTCTAATGCTGGCTGAAAGGAAAAAGTTCAGTTTAGGGTTTAAAACCCTAATGCTGACTAAAAGGAAAATTCAGTTTAGGGTTTAAAACCCTAATGCTGATTGCATGGAAAAGCTCAGTTTAGGGTTTAAAACCCTAATGCTGGCTGAAAGGAAAAGTTCAGTTTAGGGTTTAAAACCCTAATGCTGACTAAAAGGAAAATTCAGTTTAGGGTTTAAAACCCTAATGCTGATTGCATGGAAAAGCTCAGTTTAGGGTTTAAAACCCTAATGCTGGCTGAAAGGAAAAGTTCAGTTTAGGGTTTAAAACCCTAATGCTGACTAAAGGAAAATTCAGTTTAGGGTTTAAAACCCTAATGCTGATTGCATGGAAAAGCTCAGTTTAGGGTTTAAAACCCTAATGCTGATTGCATGAAAAAGCTCAGTTTAGAGTTTAAAACTCTAATGCTGGCTGAAAGGAAAAAGTTCAGTTTAGGGTTTAAAACCCTAATGCTGATTGCATGAAAAAGCTCAGTTTAGAGTTTAAAACTCTAATGCTGGCTGAAAGGAAAAAGTTCAGTTTAGGGTTTAAAACCCTAATGCTGACTAAAAGGAAAATTCAGTTTAGGGTTTAAAACCCTAATGCTGATTGCATGGAAAAGCTCAGTTTAGGGTTTAAAACCCTAATGCTGGCTGAAAGGAAAAGTTCAGTTTAGGGTTTAAAACCCTAATGCTGACTAAAAGGAAAATTCAGTTTAGGGTTTAAAACCCTAATGCTGACTAAAAGGAAAATTCAGTTTAGGGTTTAAAACCCTAATGCTGATTGCATGGAAAAGCTCAGTTTAGGGTTTAAAACCCTAATGCTGGCTGAAAGGGAAAAGTTCAGTTTAGGGTTTAAAACCCTAATGCTGACTAAAAGGAAAAAGTTCAGTTTAGGGTTTAAAACCCTAATGCTGACTAAAAGGAAAATTCAGTTTAGGGTTTAAAACCCTAATGCTGATTGCATGGAAAAGCTCAGTTTAGGGTTTAAAACCCTAATGCTGACTAAAAGGAAAAAGTTCAGTTTAGGGTTTAAAACCCTAATGCTGACTAAAAGGAAAATTCAGTTTAGGGTTTAAAACCCTAATGCTGATTGCATGGAAAAGCTCAGTTTAGGGTTTAAAACCCTAATGCTGGCTGAAAGGGAAAAGTTCAGTTTAGGGTTTAAAACCCTAATGCTGACTAAAAGGAAAAAGTTCAGTTTAGGGTTTAAAACCCTAATGCTGATTGCATGAAAAAGCTCAGTTTAGAGTTTAAAACTCTAATGCTGGCTGAAAGGAAAAGTTCAGTTTAGGGTTTAAAACCCTAATGCTGACTAAAGGAAAATTCAGTTTAGGGTTTAAAACCCTAATGCTGATTGCATGGAAAAACTCAGTTTAGGGTTTAAAACCCTAATGTTGGCTGAAAGGGAAAAGTTCAGTTTAGGGTTTAAAACCCTAATGCTGACTAAAAGGAAAAAGTTCAGTTTAGGGTTTAAAACCCTAATGCTGACTAAAAGGAAAAAGTTCAGTTTAGGGTTTAAAACCCTAATACTGACTAAAAGGAAAATTCAGTTTAGTGTTTTAAAACCCTAATGCTGATCGGCTGGGGATAAAGTTCGAGAATACTACATGATCTATTTTTTTTGAGTTTTCTTGTTTTAATAGAAGATAAAAGGGAGTTTTGCGGGAACTTACCTTTTGAGTGAATTCTTTATTGCCAAAATGTTTCTTGTACCCGTGTACCTTCTTCTTTGGGCGACACCTGCTTCTTGCACGGTTGTCTTGGATTATACCTGTTTCAACTTTTCAGACAAAGAACAATTGTTAGTTCGGAAATGACGGTCGGTTCGGTGACCTTGATCGTTCCCAATTGCTTTGTTGCGTCTCTATTTCTGTTGCGAAGTCCCGCCACTGATTTGATTCGAATGGCGAAACCTTTAGACTGCTCAGGCTGGTATTTCCGGATTCTGTGATGACTTGCTTCTTAAGGCTCTTTTTTCTTCTTATTTTTTTTTGTGTGTCCCGTTTTGCTTGGAGGTTCTCAACGGGGATTTTATTGGAGGTATTTTGTGGGAATTTGTACAAAAAGGAAGCTCTGTGGGGAATATTTACAAAGTGGATTCTTTGTGTGGATTTTTGTACAATGGGGCATGCTGGGGATTTATTTCAAAGCGGGATTTCTAGGATTTGTTGGGGTAAGCTTGCTGGGGAATTTTTACAAAAGGACTCGCTGGGATGTGTTGGGGAGATTCCATTTTTTTTTTATTTTTTTTTGTATATTGGGGAGACTCTGTGGGAGATTGTACAATAGAGACTCTGTGGGGATTTGTACAGGGGAGACTCTGTGGGGATTTGTCCGAAGGCGGACTTGCTGGGGAAGATTTCAAGATTTCTCTCTTTCCTCTTTACTCTGAAACACCATCAAACGTCATGATTCGTCATGCTTGGGCAATCACACCAACGAGATGAGGCGCTTTCCTTCATGAGACGGGATTCCGTGCAAACAAACCATGCCACCTGTCCTTTCCGGTGTGTCCTGAACTCGGGGTTAAAATGCAAAAAGGATTCGAAAAGAAACAAAGAAAGGGAAAACAAATCAGAAAAGGAATACCCTTTTCGGGACGAGAAAGACTTATCCGAGGAAGATAATGCTGGCTTTAAATGACATGACATGCTCTTTGGACTGGACGTCTGACCTTCTAAGAGCTTGCGTTTTCCTGAACCAGAACGGATCTGTGATTCCAAACTGGTGGCATTCTGCCGAAACTTTCTTGGGGTGGCGTCATTCTTTTTCGGCCAACAGCGCCCTTTGCGGGTTTTCGCTGGCTGACCTCTCTCATTTCTCTTCCTGTCATCGCTTGATAGCACTCTTTGCGAGTTTTTACCAAACAAGCTCTCTCATTTTGGTTTCTCTACTCCCGTCGCCTCGTGGTGCCCGAAGGTTTTCACCGCCGAGACTCTCTCATTTTATTTCTCTCAATTCAGAGTGTGCCGGTTTCCATTCGTGGTGCTTGTTGGTTTCCCACTATCTTTGGTAATTGATTTGAAGGCTTGTACTTGGTAAAAAAAAAAAGTAGCTGATACTAACTTACCAACTGCTCGACGTGCCCCGGTTTCAATTTCAGGGTGAATAGGATTTTATTGTTGGTGTGACTGAACCTTAGGGAGAGGCTGCCTACGTATCCTTTCGGAATCAAGTCAAACGTAGTTCAGGCCTCAATCAAATTTTGTTTTTGTTTTCTTTCTTTCTTTTTTTTTTGTAGAGAGGATTGGGTAGTGTTTGGGGAGTAGTGAGGAATAAAACCTTTCGCCATTTTCAAACGTGTCAGGACCACTGGAGTATGATTTAGACGTAGTACCTCTTGACTGCATCTGCATTTACTGCTGTGTCGGGGTCATTTCCTTCGATATCACCTAAATACAATGCTCCTCTTGGCAATATTTTCCTTACGATGTATGGGCCTTTCCAATTTGGGGCAAACTTTCCTTTTGCTTCTTCATGATGCGGCAGAATACGCCTCAGTACCAGCTGACCTACTTCGAAATTCCGGGGTCGGACTTTCTTGTTGTAAGCACGGGCCATCCTTCGTTGGTATAACTGTCCGTGACAAACTGCGGCCATTCGCTTTTCATCAATCAACGTCAATTGCTCTAACCGAGTCTTGACCCACTCGCTGTCCTCGATTTCTGCTTCGACAATGATTCGAAGCGAAGGAATTTCTACCTCTGCCGGTATTACAGCCTCGGTCCCATAAACCAAAAGATAAGGAGTCGCTCCCACTGATGTGCGTACCGTAGTGCGGTACCCCAATAATGCAAATGGTAACTGCTCATGCCACTGTCGGGAACTTTGGATGGTCTTCCTCAAAATCTTCTTGATGTTTTTGTTTGCCGCTTCCACAGCACCATTGGCCTTTGGCCGATAAGGCGTGGAATTCCTATGCGTTATCTTGAATTGCTCGCATACATCTCCCATCAAGTGACTGTTCAAGTTTGTTGCGTTATCTGTAATGATAGTCGCAGGAATACCGAAGCGACAGATAAGATTTGAGTGTACAAAATCCACCACAGCTTTCTTAGTGACCGACTTGAGAGTGACAGCTTCTACCCATTTTGTGAAGTAATCTATGGCAACCAGTATAAACCTGTGTCCGTTCGAGGCCTTTGGTTCAATTGGTCCAATGACGTCCATGCCCCAGGCGACAAATGGCCAAGGCGCAGACATGGGATGCAGTTCCGTGGGAGGTGCATGAATCAAATCACCGTGCACCTGACACTGATGACATTTCCGAACGAAGCTGAAGCAATCCTTTTCCATGGTCATCCAGTAATAACCTGCTCTAAGGATTTTCTTCGCTAAGACATACCCGTTCATGTGAGGTCCGCACACACCTGCGTGTACTTCGTGCATGATCTTTCTCGCTTCCTCGATATCGACACATCTTAGGAGATTGAGGTCCGGGGTCCTCTTATATAACAATTCACCGCTCAAAAAGAAACCACTTGCATGTCACCTAATGGTCCTCTTTTGATCTCCGTAGCGTGCTCGGGGTACTCTTGCGTCTTCAGGAACCTCTTGATGTCATGGTACCAAGGTTGCGTATTTGATCCCGCCTCGATTACACTGCAGTAACCGTGCCTTTCCTTGATTTGGATTTCCAAAGGATCGACGTGGGCGTTGCCCGGGTAGGGTAGCATTGAAGCCAAAGTAGCAAGTGCATCTGCCAGTTCATTGTGACACCTCGGAATATACCTGAACTCTATTGAGGTAAAGCGCTTGCTGAGGTCCTCCACATGTTGTCGGTATGGGATAAGTTTGACATCCCGAGTTTCCCACTCGCCTTGAGCTTGCCGGATGATCAGGTCAGAATCTCCCATAATCAGTAAGTTTTCGACATCCTGATCGATTGCCATATGCATGCCCATAATGCAGGCTTCATACTCAGCTGTATTGTTTGTGCAAAAGAAACGCAGTCTAGCTGTGGCGGGATAATGCTGACCGGAAGGCGAGATCAAAATTGCCCCAATCCCTACACCCTTGGCGTTCACGGCTCCGTCAAAGAACATCTTCCAAACATGAGCTTCCTCCGAGATCACTTCTACGGTGTTTACCTCTTCATCTGGAAAGTAGGTATCCAATGGCTGGTATTCCTCATCGACCGGATTTTCGGCCAAATGATCTGCTAATGCCTGGGCTTTCATTGCCGTGCGAGTGACATAAACTATGTCGAATTCCGTAAGCAAGATTTTCCATTTAGCCAGTCTCCCAGTAGGCATTGGTTTCTGGAATATATACTTCAAAGGATCCAACCTGCTTATGAGGAATGTAGTGTGGGCTTGGAGATAATGTCTCAGCTTTTGAGCAACCCATGTGAGAGCGCAGCATGTCCTTTCCAGCAGAGTGTATTTGGCCTCGTAGCCGGTGAATTTCTTGCTCAAGTAGTAGATTGCTTGCTCCTTCTTTCCGGTTACGTCGTGTTGCCCGAGGACGCAACCGAAAGAGTTCTCCAAGACTGTCAGATACAAGAAAAGTGGCCTTCCCGGTTCTAGAGGGACCAAGACCGGGGGATTCGAAAGGTATTCTTTGACTTTATCAAAGGCTTCTTGACACTCAACTATCCATTTGATCGCTGCGTCTTTCCTTAACAGCTTGAATATGGGCTCGCATGTGTTTGTCAGCTGGGCAATAAACCGACTGATGTAGTTCAACCTGCCCAAAAGACTCATCACGTCTTTCTTTGTTTTTGGGGGAGGCAGATCTCTGATGGATTTTATCTTAGTTGGATCTAGCTCGATTCCTCTCCTGCTTACGATGAAACCCAAAAGTTTGCCCGACGGAACTCCGAAAGCACATTTGGCTGGGTTCAGCTTCAAGTCAAACTTCCTTAGCCTCTCGAAGAACTTCCTCAAGTCTTGGATGTGATTATCCTGCGTCCTGGACTTGACTATCACATCGTCTACGTACACCTCTATTTCCTGATGCATCATGTCATGGAAAATGGCAGTCATGGCCCTCATGTAAGTAGCCCCCGCATTCTTCAAACCAAATGGCATGACCTGGTAACAGTAGGTGCCCCAAGGCGTGGTGAAAGCAGTTTTCTCGGCGTCCTCTTCATCCATCAGTACCTGATGATACCCAGCGTAACAATCTACAAAAGACTGTATCTCGTGCTTGGCACAATTATCAACGAGGATGTGGATGTTGGGCAACGGGAAATTATCTTTAGGACTTGCTCTGTTCAGATCTCGGTAATCTACACATACCCGAGTTTTCCCGTCCTTTTTTGGTACTGGAACCACATTCGCCAACCATGTTGTATATTGGACTACCCGAATCACTCCCGTTTTCAGTTGTTTGGTGATCTCCTCTTTAATCTTGTCACTGACCTCAGTTTTGAACTTTCGTTGCTTTTGTTGAACTGGAGGACAATCAGGATGAATCGGCAATTTATGAACCACTAGATCAACACCTAGTCCCGGCATGTCATCATATGACCAAGCAAACACGTCTTTGAATTCAAAAAGAAGTTGAATTATCGCCTCTCGTGTCTTCTTGTCCGTGTGAATGCTTATCTTGGTCTCTCGGACTTCTTCCGGGGTTCCTAAGTTTACCGGTTCAGTGTCATTCAAATTTGGCTTAGGTTTATTCTCGAAATATTCCAACTCTCGGTTTATCTCCCTAAAAGCCTCCTCCGCATCATATTCTGGTTCTGGGTTCATTAATTCGCAGTTAAATAACTCATTGTGATCTGGGCGTGAAGTCCGCAAGCATGTCATATTTAAAGCCGCATTATTAGGACTGAAAAGGAAGATAAAAGGAAAACTAATAAAAATCAGAACAAAAGAAAGAATAGGAAAGCAATGATGATTTTTTTTATATATATATTTTCTTTGGAAAGTTGGAAGACAACAATGTTTACGACTAGGAATTCAAAGCAACAATTGAAAAGAAGAAAACGTTCAAGTTATGTCCTGGGATAACTTGTGACACAGGAAAGGTGGCAGGACATGTCTACCCGGACTTCCGTCTAGTCGGGAATGGCGTGGCCTCCCAGTTTTGGAGTTGGGCGCTCGGCTCCATGTACAGCATCTCAGCAGTACTCGTTCCTTCACCTGGTTGAACCATGTGGATTTCGTAGAGCATTTCCCTCATTGCCCCACATATCTCCTCGATTTCCTCAGCTGTGAAGACCTCATCATCTTCTTCAACATACTTCGGCCTGATGAAAGTTGCATATAAATCCGGCAGTGGTTGAGGTAACTTCCAACCCTCATTTTTCCTTTTCTTTGCCCACTCTTCATCTGATGGAGTAGGTTTGAAGCCTAGTCCAAAAGGTTTCTTGATGACTGGCAAAGTAATGGGATCTGTTATTCCCTGAAGGGTTCGTCCAAGTCCCTTCCCTGGCCTAAATCCGTGCCGGATCATTTCTTTGGCCACCATAATCGAGGCGTTAGACAAGAAAGGCTGGGGGTAGGGTATTCCCTCTTCGTGCTGCTCGGCCAGTACAACCTCGAAAGCTTGATAGACCGTATGTTCGCTTCCTTCTCTTGGTTCAAGGTACGGGATGGATGGGTCCCGATAAATGGCATGCTCATCTTCCCCATGGACCACGATCTCTCGGTCTTCGTACTCGAACTTCACCATCTGGTGAAGAGTGGAAGGCACGGCTCCTGCCGCATGGATCCAAGGTCTGCCAAGGAGAAAATTGTAGGATGTGTCCATGTCGATCACCTGGAAGGTTACTCGAAATTCGACTGGTCCTATGACCAACAACAGGTCTATTTCTCCCATGGTATCTCTCTTGATGCCGTCGAAAGCTCTTACGCAGACATTGTTGGGTCGGATTCTTCCGATCCCAATTTCCATTCTTTGTAGCGTGGAGAGCGGGCAAATGTCAACGCCTGAGCCTCCATCCAACATTACCCGCTTGACATAGTAGTCCTCGCATTTAACTGTTAAATGCAAGGCCTTGTTGTGTGCTGCTCCTTCCGGGGGTAAATCGTTTTTGCTGAAAGAGATTTGGTTGACAGCGAAGAATCTTTCTGTCATCCGCTCTAGTTGTTCCACCGAGGTTTCAACTGGTACATATGCTTCATTCAGGGTCTTCAGTAAGATCTTTTGATGCTCGGCCGACCTTATCAATAATGATAGCATGGACACTTGCTCAGGGTGCTTGCGCAGCTGATCTATCACTTCGTAATCCGGCATCTTCATTTGTTGGAAGAACACTTCCGCTTCTTCAACACTCACAGGCTTCTTTGGAGGGAAGCGCCTTTGTGTGGCGTTGTTCAGTTCTTGGGTATTTGAGTACCCTCCAACGAAAGTATTTTCTGGAAGTTCTCCCATGACCTCTTTACCTTTGTACATCACCAAAGTCTTTTGATAATTCCACGGCACTGTGGACGGGTTGGTCATTGGCTTTTGTGGCACGCGTCCGATAACCACTGGCTCATTCAGCCGAGGTGGTTGAATCGTCCCCCGGACCACATAGGCCCCTTTTGGCACGTACATAGGTTTTGTCTTTTTGATCCCGAAGTTCTGCGCCTTCTCAGCTCGACCTCGTGGTATGTAAAGAACTTCATTTTTTACAGGTACCACTTTCTTCTCTACCTTCTTTTCAGGCTTGTTCTTTATAGCTTTGACCTCTTCCCCCTTTTCTGGTTTCTGGTCTATTTCAGGCCTCTTCCCCGTGTCGACAATGGCAATTATGGCTTTCAAAGCAGGGTCGAACTCTTTGTCCTCACAAATCATTCCGATCAGCGGCCTATTATTGTGAGCGGGCAATGGATTGTTAGTCACATTTGGGATCTCTTCGTCCCTTAGTACTATTTTCCCCTGTTCTATCAAATTTTCGACCACTCTTTTCAATGACCAGCAGTCGTTTGTATCATGTCCCTCGGCCCCTGAATGATAGGCGCAACTGACTCCGGCTTTGTAAGAAGGCGATGTTGGGTTTTGCCTTGTTTGGGGAATTGGTTGCAAGAAACCCAATTGGACTAGCTTAGGGAACAAAGTAGAGTATTGTTCACCGATGGGCGTAAAAGTCCGCCGTCGAGGTGGCTCCTGGGGGCGGTAGTTATTCTGCGGGGGTTGTGGGTTATAGTGGTTGCGGTAAGGAGGCTGATTTCTGGGAGGTGGAGCTGGGCCTCGGTTGGCTTGTTGTGGTGGATGGTTATAAGGTTGGGCATTCATGACCATATAAGGTTGATGAGCATATGCCAAATTTGAGTGGGGGTAGTAGTGTTGTGGGGCTCTTTCCGGAAAATGGGGCCTGGGATGACGATACTCCCTTGCTTCAGAGGCTGCCATAGTCGTTTCTTCCTTCTTCTTTCCCCTTGTCGTTCCTCCGGACCCGCTTTGGACGGCCTGGGAGGTCGCCCTTATGGCTGCTTGACTCAGAATCCTACCTGTTTTCAGCCCATTTTCTACCATCTCTCCTATCTTGATCGCTTCCGCGAATGGCTTACCTATGGCCGACATCATGTTTTGGAAATAGTCAGACTCTTGAGCCTGGAGAAAGGTAGTGACCATTTCCACTTCATCCATGGGAGGCTTCACTCTCGACGCCTGTTCACGCCACTTGATAGCATATTCTCTGAAGCTTTCCGAAGGTTTCTTCTTCAAATTCGACAGAGAGTTTCGGTCTGGCGCAATGTCGATGTTATACTGGAATTGTTTTACAAAATCTCTGGCGAGATCATCCCATATATGCCATCGGGACATTTCCTGATCCATATACCATTCCGAAGCTATCCCTACTAGACTTTCCCCAAAATACGCCATCAGCAGTTCTTCTTTTCCGCCGGCTCCCCGTAATTGGTTGCAGTATTTCTTAAGATGTGCAATGGGGTCACCGTGCCCATCGTATTTCTCGAACTTTGGGGTCTTGAAACCCGTTGGCAGGTGCACGTGAGGGAACATGCACAGGTCGGCGTAAGAGACGCTCTTTTGTCCGCTCAATCCTTGCATATTCTTCAAACTTTGTTCAAGGCTTCTCATTCTCTTGGCAATCTCATTTTGTTCTGCAATTCTGGGGTTCTGATCCTGCCCGGGTGCAAGCTCGCACTGAGGCGGTAGAGGATTAGTGCTGGTAGCGAACCTAGTTGGTTCCATTGAGAACGATGGTGCTTGGAATGTAAAAGAGGATGAGTCAAAGCTTGGCTTGTACGTGGTAGGCTGTGCCGTAATCGGGCAAGGCGATGCAGTAAAGATGTTCATGCTTGCATCAGTGGATGACATTCGGGGATGAGGCTCAGAAGGCGATCCAGCAGAGAAGGCTGAGGTGGCTGGGTACCCGAATGGGGTAGCAGGATAATTTATGGGGACATTAGAAGTCCCACTTGACCTGGAGAATAATTCAGGGAATCCGGGGACGACACTTGGCGGCTCTTTCCCATTGTTCCAGTCGTCCAGCATTTCCAACATGCGGAGCCGCAAGATTCTATTTTCCTTTGCGGTTGCGGATTCAGGTGTGAGGACGGCTGAGATTGAGCTTTCCTCAGAAACATGGATCGTTTGCAATGGAATTTCTGAAGACATTTCCACACTTCCTTTTGACCTGGTGAAGTAAGTGTGAGTGCTGCTTCTGGCCCTAACAACAGGTAGTTGAACACTTCTCCTTGACCTCGTGAAGTACGAGTGCGAGGCCAGACTTTCACCAAACCAACCGTCTTTCCAAAAACCCTGGAAATATGCTCAACGACAAACGCACGGTTAATTTGTAGCAAATAACAGATAGTTAATCTCACGTTGGGCATGATGCACCTATACAGTTAAGTGGATTACTATATGTTCGCTACGAGAGCATGCGTCATTCCGGCGTTTTATTAGTTTTTTTTTCTTTTTTTTCTTTTTCTCTTTTGTTTTTTCTTTTATGTTTTTTTTTTATTTTGCTGTAAAAGAAATGCGACCGGATCCAATGAGGATTGCCTACGTATCACGATGCCTACGTGAATCAGATCATTACGTAGTTCGAAAAACGCAAATGAGCGTAAAAGAAAACCTCTTTATTGTTGAAACGTTCTATTACAAGCTACATTTTGCAAAAGAAAGAGCAAACTTTGAAAATAAAACTAGACTCAAAAAATAGACTAAAAATCACCCAGGCAGAAAGTGCTAAGATACAGATTTGACTTATGAGTGCATTATGGTTTTAAAAATTGGTTTCCGCGGGGCATCGTTCGGCCTCGCCGCGGTCCTAGGCGTGAGATCCCTCTCAAGTTGCTCTAGCTCGTGCATAGTCTGCTTGACATAAACCATTACTGCCGAGAGGAAGGTAACACTGGACATGTTCTCACATCGTAGACATCGTCTGGTGATGGCATGGGCAATGGCCTTGATCCTATCTCTGGTTTGCTTCTTCTCTACAAGCAGGCGTTTTATCTGATCGCTGCATATCTTGAAGACTTGAGCATCTTGTACATGCTGATGCTTCAGTTGCCGTATTTCCAACTTCATCTGGGCTATTGAGTCGTGCCAGTATCTGCTCTCAATTTGGAAATCCTTGGCCTGATTAGCTGCTTTGATCTCAAGTGCATCCACCTCTTTCTTTATTTTAGCAACAGTTTTCTCGTGGTCGCCTTCCAATTGATTCAGATATCGACGATGCTTATCTGCTCTCGTATCCCACTGCGCTTTGAGCTCTGCTATGACGTTTTCAGACTTCTCCAAACCATTTTGCCATTCTCTGATCTCGCTTTTTAGCCTTTTTATCAGGCGCTCGTCTGATCGACGCCTTGGTTGTTTATCTGCATCCAATCTTATTTGTTTGATCTGGGCTCTGAGCATTTCATTTTCTTGAATTAACCTATTCCGCTCTCCCAGATCGGTGGCAATTTGCACGTTGTGCTCGTATTTCATGCCTTCTACTTGTTGCTTAAATCTGCTGATTTCGGCACAATAGCCTCTTTCCTTTGATAACCAATCCCAATGCCTTTGCGATGACTCGGTGAAATCCCAGATGTGGGGTCTCTTAGCTGGCCTTTCATGCTCGAGTTCCCTTCTATACCATGCAAGGTAACCTGGCGTCGTTTCTCATTTGGCTCGATCCCGCACGCAAGTATCTGATTTCAAATGTTGACCCTCATTCCAGATTTGGCGAATCTTTGCTTCTGGGAACTGTCCGTTAGGACTTATCTCAACTGTTTGAGCGCTAAGATCTTCCTCATGAGGTACTGTCTGGCATCTTCCGAACTGTCTCAAAACTCGGCCGGGTGCGTAAGGTTGAATGCTCTTAAGCCCCATCAGCAAGAAATGAGTTTTAGCCGCCGACATATATAAGATCTCATCAACAGGCAACCATCCCAACGTCCATTGTATTTGGCTGGCAGTAAGAGCTTGCAAGAACGAGGTCCATGCCAGGACTCCTTTGGGCCAAATGATCTCTTTGGTTCTCGTGTAAGATTCTTCTATGCGGGTCTTTTCCGGGGAACCATGG
This sequence comes from Nicotiana sylvestris, assembly GCF_000393655.2. Classification (NCBI taxonomy): domain Eukaryota; kingdom Viridiplantae; phylum Streptophyta; class Magnoliopsida; order Solanales; family Solanaceae; genus Nicotiana; species Nicotiana sylvestris. Next base: position 89,190,407 of record NC_091061.1, read on the forward strand.
CTCAAAATCTCGGAATGATGGCAGAGGTGCTCGGTCATCCATATCTGTAGGAGCAAATTACAACCTTCGAAGAAATTTCCCCCAGCTTTACAAGCTGTGAGAGCTCGAAAGATGTCAGATACCACCATTGGCGCGAGAGTACTGTCACTTTGCGTGAGTAAAGTGCTGACGACCCCAGATATCTTCAAATCAATGTTTCCATCTTTCCTCGGAAATACCAGAAGACCCAGGAACATTATCATGAACGCTACCCGTCTGTGCTCGTCCCACTTCTGACGAACTCCTTTGCTGCACAGTTTGTTGATTGGATTATTGAATCCCCCCTCGTGACCGTACCTATCATATATGAAGCATGGAGTACAGAATCCGGCTGCTAGATCCGGGTTGTGGACTGTTCTAGGTATTTTCAATGAATCCAGGAACCGATGTACCGTGACGACTCTTGGGGCGACCAAGTATTTTTCCCTCAACGGAAGTTCAGTATTCCCGATGTATCCGGCCATTTCTTCCAAAGTTGGGGTGAGCTCAAAATCAGAGAAATGGAAAACATTGTGCGCCGGGTCCCAATAGGTAACCAAAGCTCTTATGATATCTCCCCGAGGCTGGATTTCCAACAGACCCACAAGACCTTTCAGATATTTCTTAACCTCATTTTGTCCTTCAACACCTAGATCATTCCACCATAGCCGTAACTTGACAGGGATTTTGGTCATTATTGAAAAATGTTCATTTTGCATCGTGCTCATCCTGCACATTTATTAAGGTGATTTTAACAAAAATGACTGACTCAAAAATATTTTTACAAAGGGGATCAAGTTTTGAACACGACCTTTAAACACTTCGGGGATGAAGATTTTAAGGCTGTGTGGGTCTACTGGGTAAAAATGCTAAAAGAGACCCAAAGGTGGTTATTTAGACAAAGTCAGCCTTCCGACGTCCCTTTCGGGAACATTCGGCTAATTATGACAAAACAACGTCACCCGATTTATTTACGACTCTTTTAAAATTTGAAAACGCATCATTTTTTTTTTGATTTTAGCAAAATGGGGGTTGAACCCGACGAGGGTTGCCTACGTATCTCACATCCGGTGAGAATCAAACCGGCGTAGTTCGGGCATATCATGAATAGAGAAAATTAAATAAACCTAGAAATCAAGAATAAGTATTTTTATTATTTTTGAAAAAAAGATAAAGACTAAAGAAAAATACCTTTTTTTTTGCAATATTTGGACCATTAGTCTGAATTTATAAAAAGGGGTACTATAAAAGAAACAACACATTTTTTGAATTATGGATTTTCCATTTTTTTTTACTTTTAAAATAAATACCTTTTCCTTTTTTTTTTTTGATTTTGAAAGTGATAAAAGAAATTTTTTTTTTATTTTTTTTAATAACTCTCAATAAAAGACAGGTTTTTTTTTTAGAAAAATTCCGGCGAGGTTTTGACACTACTTGGACATTGGTTTTATTTTCCAAAAATAGTAATTATCTCCCCTACGCTGCTATTTTCCCCCTTTTTAGGAACCGGTCGACATGCGGAACCGAAGCAAATAAATGCACAACACAAACAGGATGCAGCAGGGTGGTCTTTTTCGTTTCAGGCTGCCTGTCCTAGACGGACCCAACCCCTGTGTTGAGTCCCCTAAGTCAAATGCAACATGATGCAAATAAGCGTTCCTACTAGGGATCCGGCATGAAGTCAAGTTATTTTAGGTTCGTAACCTGGGTATTTGTTCTAGACTGTGTACCCGAGCGGACAACTCGAGTCGAGGAGGGGGCTACGTACCGGGGACCCGCGAGATCGTCCGGCTTTGTAACTTGTCCGACCTCTTTCTTATTTCAGGTATTGACACTAACAGAATAGGGAGTCTCGACCAGCGAGCTTCTCCCCGGAGGTAAGAAGAGAAGGGTTTCGGCACAGTTTATATACAGTTCAGATAATATCAAAGCGGTAAAAGACAACATTTAGCACGTTATGCAAAAACATGTAATAAAGATCAGATAATAAAGCCAAATATAACAATTATTCTAAGCTCGAATTCTTGAACCCTGAACCAGTGGTCCTGGGTTCCATCCCCAGCAGAGTCGCCAGAGCTGTCACACCTCCTTTTTGTGCGCCCGCCCCGAGGGGTAAGATGCGCGGGTGGAGTTTTTCCAATTTAAGTGACAATATTCAAAATGGGATTATTTATTTAATTCAGAGTCGCCACTTGGGAAAGGTTTGGTTTTTGGTGTCCCAAGTCACCGGTTTATCTTGAATCCCAAATCGAGGAAATTTTCGACTTTTCCAAATGAAGTCTGCGAACCAGAAATTCTAAGTAAGGAATTCTGTTGACCCGAGGGAAGGTGTTAGGCACCCTCGAATCCCGTGGTTCTAGCACGGTCGCTTAAATTGTTATAATGGCTAAATATCTGATTTAAATACATGTTGTGACTTATGTGCTTTTATTAAGTTTAAACCGCTTTTATTATTATCATTTATTTTTATAGAATTGCAACGTCGTGAAAATGCACCTCGAACCACGTCACAATCAATGCACCCGTGGTTGTCAACACATTTCGACTCCGTTGAGATTTGGATTCGGGTCACATCAATGCGCACCCGAATTTAAGAATATAATTTACTTAAAGTTGCGCCTAAAGAATCTAACGCGTTATTATCTTTGGGGAAGGCAGTGGAATTCACTAAATAGTCCGTCCCAAATTCTAAGTATTTATCAAGATCAATTATTGAGGGCCCCGCAATTTGCGTTTTTTATTTGGCGAGGCTCGTCTCATTATTTTAGAAGGGTATCCTACAGTGACTACGTCTCCACTACGTTTGTCTTTAAAAAGAAGGATGGTACCGAACTTTGCTTGTTTGAACAAATACAGACTGAATCTTTATTATGTTTGCCGAACCTAAATTTGTTTGATTACCTGATTGATTGTTTATGAGGTGAAAGTTACCTCATGCTTTGTCTTTATCGAGTGAACGTGCTTATTAATTTGCTAAGTGAGATTGCAAGCAAACTAACAACATATACTGAGTTATATTTAACGACCTCCAAGTTCTGTTTTTAACTCTAACCTATTTGCAATTGATAAACGAAATTGGCTGTTTTATTAGGAAAATTACTACTAATTGAACTCAAAACGACTATTAGTTTCCTTCAACAATCATCACATTATTTCGAAACAAGGAATCTATACCGAGACCCGATATCGAACCTATATTGGAACACATAATCTGACAGGAAAGCTGGCATTCATAGCCAGACCCTTAATGTAACTGCATGAGAGTTTGTTTGGGATACATTTATCCCGGACCTAGTACCACAGATTTGTCAATTCAGTGGTCTAGGCAAAAATACATACAAGTGCTTGCCATGACTCTATGTTATACAGTCATAACTAAGCCAAATAGAGTGTTATACTAAACTGAAAGTATACTAAATCAAACATGCTGCCTATATCATACTGTCATTACTATTGAACCATGCTATCTAACAGTTCATCTTAAACAGAATGTATGCTAGTTTATAAAGAATATTTGCAGTTTGCAGTAAAAATACAGGCCCAACTATCATTCGACCTATTTTTTAACACCAATGCTATAACATAAAACTGATGTTCATTTATTTATTTCTGCTTCAACTTCAAACTTTCAACAATACATGGTTCAGAGGTTGTGTACCTGGGAATATTTGACAATTGAAGAAAAGGGCAATCAGTAGAGTAACAATGACAACAAATGCAGCAGCAGTAACAGCACTAACAGTAGCAGCAGGGCAGAATAGCAACAGCAACAAGAAACAGAAGAGTAGCAACCACAACTCACAAAACAATTGGAGTGAGATTAACCCCAACTAAACCAAACTCTCGAGTAGAACAAACAACAAACAAGCAGACTCAGTTGGGAGAAATCAGTGTTGCACAAAACTGGTCCAGATTTAGTGAAGTCAGAAACAAAAGGAAAGGAAGCAACTTCTAGTTTTGTCTGTCTGAGTCATCAGACAAAAATTCTTTTCCAGTTTTCCTATATGCTCTGTGTGTATCTATTTGTCTGTATTTCAGCTCTCTCAAAAAAAAAATTCCTCACAGTCTGTCTATTTTTCTTTCCCCCCTCTAATTCTGTATATCTCTCTACTTCTCTATATCTCTCAATGTGCCCCCTTTTATAAGCCTCAACACTATTCCTTATAACAGCCTCTTTTGAATATCACAGTACCCCTCCCATGTGCCTTTTCATTTTCAGATTCCAATTAGTTATTTAAGTATTAACCCATCAATATTCCCTGGCAGACTCATCTTTCCTATTTTATTAACTAAAAGCAAACATGGGCAGTAGAATATATCTGACAGCATATGCTGTCAAACCATTTTTAACTCAAAAACCTTTTTATGCAGGAAAACAGGCTATGCACAAAGCACATGACGTGCACCAATGCACATGCTGTGCATGAGTGCACATGCCCTCCAATTCAGAGTTTAAACCAAACGTCCCTTTTACATTACTGATCCAAATCAACAGCTATAAGTAAGCAAAACTGGTTCTTAATTGATCCAGGCAAATGTTCATCAGAAGCAAATCGATTTACTTTGTTCAGACAATTGAAACTAATTGACGACACATGTCGACTCGACTATATTAGCATTAACATACACAATCGTAGCCAAAAATCAGACATTTAAACAGTATCGATACATGGTTCGAATTATACTGACTAAGCAGAAATACACTCGAGGAGTCAACTAGTCAGTCCAAACTTGAAAATCAGCTACTTGCACAACATTTACATACACATTATCAGAACAAATGGAAAGACTCAATCAAACAACAGAGGTTTGGGCAAAGTGGACAAACAAAAGTTGATAAAATTAAAACAAATATGAACAGACTTTTAAAACAAATCACACGGACTAAAACAAGTAAAGGAAAGAAAGCAAACTCACCTTAAAACTCGAAAGATCAAAAGTTTGAACTCGGATTTGGACAGACCTTTCTTAAGGCTGAACGGACTTTAATTGAAGTGTTTCTCAGATGAGAAACACTTTGATTAAAGTCCATTAGACCTTAATCCTTTCGGTTGAACCAGTGACGAAGAACTACAAAATTTCCAAAACTCAGATCTGGGAATCATGTTTCCCTAGTCAAATTCGAACCAAACCAAGTATGGTTTGGTCACGAGGGGGGTCTGGGGAGTGTCTGGTGTGAAACTGGGGTTAAACTGTGTAGATTGAGTTTTGACTCGAATCTTCAAATGAAGATTCGAGAAGGTGGGGAGGGATTCGAACTACATGGTTATCAGATCCATATTCAGGATGGCAAGGGGATTCTAGGGTGTTAAGGGGAAGGTCACCAGCATCCATCCCGTCGGCTTTCATGGCGAAGAGTACAGGGGCGGCTAGGGTTTGAAGGGGACGAGCTTGGTGAAGACGAAGGCAGGGGTGTTGGCTAGGGGGGGCAGGGTATGGTAAAGGGTTTATATAGTTAGTGGGTGGGCGAATCTCAACCGTTAGATCAATCTAGATCTACGGTCTGGATCTGAGGGCTTAAGTGGAACGGTGTCGTTTTGAGGGTGAAGGGTTTGGGTCGGTCCGGGTGAAAACGGGTCGGGGTTTATTGGTGGGTTATGGGGAATTGATCTTGGCCGTTGATCACTCTGAGATCAACGGCCCAGATCAGGCACGACCCAAACGACGTCGTTTGGATTCTCTGGGCATCAGCCGGACTGGACCGGGCAGGCCTGAGTTTTGGGCATTGTTTGTTTGGGCTAATTTTAATAAATTGGCCCAAGTCCGGAAAGGCAGGGTCTTTTTTTTATTATTATTCTTATTTATTTTTTAAAAAAAAACAAAACTAAGCAAAAAATCAAATTAAAATTAAATACACACTCAACACAATTATTTGCACACACACTAAAAATATTTCAAAACAGGTAAAATCAAACAAAATAAAATCACGGACGAAGATGCCTATTCATGATTTTCTATTTAACGACCGGATTACGGTTCGAATTATGCATGACACACACATTTTTTTGTATTTTGTTTTAATAAAGTAAAAATGGGCAAAAATTGCAAATAACCAACAAATTGCCATGTAAAAATCCAAAATTTGTACAGCGGGGCCAATTATTATTATTTTTTATTTCTTTTGGAGGGATTGTCGTGCGAAACAAAAATCACGTGCTCACAGATACAGATCGAGGCTAGAGTTAAATGGGGAAATCCCCAGGCACACGGCTAAGTCTGACAAAGCCGACTTACCCGGAACCTGTGTCAAGGCGTCATGTCTAGCCGTCTCATCTCCCTGCCTTTACAATTAAAGTATTTTGTACTATGATGGGATTCCCCTATATAAATGGGATCCCCATCACTTTGTAAGGGGTTGCTGTTGCTCCAACTATTCTACACAAGATCAATAACAACTCTCTTTCTCTCTCTCTTTTTCTCTCTAACTTACTCGCTCGAGGCTACCTCTTTCATTTATTGCTTTCATACATGTTCTTCATTTATTGCTTGGTATTGGCCATAAAGAGCCTTCTTTAATTATATTCTAACTGTTTTTCCCTTCCCGGTTACCCCCGACAGCTCGAGCTCGAGCCCAGGCATCGACCTTGAGGCCTTTCATCGATTAGCCCGATGCCCAGACGGCTAGCTCTTCGGTTTGATTACAACCCCAATTTAGTTTTTATTTCGTCGTTAAACTTCACATATCTAGCATCCACTGCTCTAACCGTTATACCATATTTAAACCAGGACATATTAGAGTATAACATATTAGTGATTCCGAGGTTGAATTAATTTTTAAAAGAGTAACCACCTAATTAATTCTAAGGTGAATTAGGACACCTATTTTTATAGCTTAAGTCAAACTCTGTCTTATGGTCTTAACCTAAAGATTCTAAATAAGAGTTTTAAATATTTTAAAAGGAAGGCTTTAAAACACCTTTTAAAATCTGTTAATAACGATTAACCGGCTGAACATAGGTTAATAAGTATTAAATAATTTATCGAAAATATTTAAGGTATTACATGACAATAACTTATAATTGAGTAGTTTAAACTTGAAAATATTATTAAGTAAAAAAAAAAGAAGTTGAAAGCTATTAATATGTGCATATATAAATTTGGAAGCAAATGACCATTTTTTTTTAAAAACCTGTCACTACCCGCAATAAAAAGAAAATTATTTTTTGTTTGTCATCAAACTTTACTAAGGTCAAGAAGTTGTTGAAATTATTTATTTAAAGAAAAAAAAAAGAAATATGCAAAACTCAATTCAAAAGCCACGTTGTCAAGCATAAGAAAGTTTTGTTGCCTTCTTTAAGTCTCAAAAGAGAACGTACCAATATTCCAAGTGATTGAATTCTTAGATGTTTTTTGATTAGTAAGATATTTGGCCAGAATCACGGTTATAAATTTACACGATAAAATTAATCATCAATAATAAAACAAACTCCACACAAAACCAAATCACATAAACTAACGAAATTTAGACAAAGTAAGTAAAGAATAATGAAATCCGCCATAGGCGACCCCAAACAAATTTGCTTGTTTTCTTCTTGTCTAATGCGATTAAAGAAGATAGTTTGTGATAACTATATGCGGGTAGGATGAGTCTTGCATTAAGCCTCTAGGTCGCTCCGAAGTGTACATGCAAATAAAAAAAATAGAGAATAAAGATTAGTAAAAATAGTCTTAAAACTTTAGTGTTCGAAATGAGTAGAATAATCACATAAATCTTTTGTAAAACCCAAATTAGCTTTCATATTGTCAAAACCCTTTTAGGCTGCAGGCTTCTTTTATATCAGACAATAGAATTCCAAACAAAACTTTTAGCATCAAGCCTTAGAGAAAAGGTTTTCAATAGTAAGTTCCTACATAAACCTATATAAATATTTACATCCAGGTGATTAAACTGATACAGGTTAGAGTTTTAGAATATACTTCTGGTAAACAATAAACTATTAGACACGTTATACAACAAAATAGCTGAAGGTTTTCTTTCTAACTTAAACTAACACTACCTCAAATAAGACAAATGCTTAACAAGACTTAATGCTATTCTACCACATAAACCAGTCATTTGACAAGATCATAAACCACATGTAATCATAACATAATATCAAATGAAGCTACAATTTGTCTATTAGCATGGATTCTAACAGATACTTTAATAATCTATATGAATATCTTATACATGTACACATATATTTCAAATTGATACTACCCTTTTCTTGAAAATATGATTTCTCAAAATGTAAGAAAAATCCATCTATGGTTATAATAAGGTTTTTTTTAGAAATAGTTCTTAATCACGAACTAAAATGAGATATTTTTTATATACACACAGTGGATGAACATGGCTTCCATCTAAAGGTTCAAACTTGTAATGAATCCTAACAGCTAGAGAACATGTTGCCTTTCGACATATCTATGCAAGGCAATAGGTTACTATAGTCATGATTCTGGCATAATTTAAGGCATGAATCTCTGCTGCAAGAACTAAAAAATAGAAAAAAAACACACGATAAAACTTCTACAACATTTATAAATGATAAAACACATGGTAACTTTTGGCAAAAAAAACAGCTAGCATTTTTATGGAATATTATCACTCATAATGCAAATACCTCTCGCCCAGAAACTAATTTCCTTAAAGACATAATTTCTATACACAAATGAACTCTAAATCATGATTTCTAATATGTTACTTAAAGTAATAAATACAGAATAGCAGGTTCAGATCTAACTTTTATTGGAACAGTGACCCTGGTGCTCTTAAGGCTTCGGATCTACTCCTCTTTTAATGAAATTGAATCGGACAGAGATAGATAGGGATTAAATTAGTTTTTGAGATCAAGTTTTAACGTGAAACTTTTTAATTCCTAGTTAGTATGAAAATAGCGGCATCTTATGAATATGCTTCATGGGTGAACCAAACAAATTTTTGTATGCATGATTTATACAAAGAAAGCAACTGAACCATGAACTTCTATAACAAAACAAAAAGGGACTAACACATGATTCTACCGGATAAGAAAACAACAACTTTATACTTAATAAAAATAAAGAGCGACTAAAACTTAAAAGGAAAAACTGACCTTTTGCGGTGCAGGAACTGGGGTCGTGTCAAGGTTTACTATCTTCGGCCTCTACTCCGCAACCTCGAACAATCGTCAAATTCCAAAACGATTACGCCGCCGCCTCTAGTTCGATAAAACGAGACCAGTAGGGGGTGACCAAAACGAGCCCTTAAAGCGTGGCTCCAATGAGTAAGAAATCAGAGAATGTGGGTTCAAAAGTTGCTGAAAATCTCCACCAAGTTTGGTATTTATCGGAGATGAATTAGGGCTCTCTAGGGTTAGTTGGGCGGGATTCTTGATTTTTGATTTTTCATTCAAAATGAACGTTTTAAATTTGATCGTTGATCTTTTTTGGACGGACTTTGCAGACATCACGTGATTTGGTCAAAAAGGCGTGATTTGTTACAGTCCTTACCCGAATTGGCAGAAAGAGGAAAAGGAATATCCTTTGGAATATTTAGATACGTAATGAGAGTAGAGAGACCCTTTTGCAAAAAAATGGTGCGTCATTCCTCTGCTTGAAAGATATAAGAGCTTGGAGGTTTTCTGAAAATGGAGAAGGGAGTGGGGCGTCTGTTTTGGGGGAGATAGAGAGAGGTTAGGAGATTTAGGTTATGGAAAAGATGGGCTGTTAGATCTGTTATTGGGCTATTGAGAAGTGATGGGCTACTGAAAGGTGGTGATGTAAAGGCTTTGCTTGGGCCGAAAACCATGGCACTTTCCTCCTTCCAATTAATTTAATTTTGCTCTGATATCTTAATAACTTGGACTCAATAAAAATTTCATAAATAAACAATAATAAGTAAATATAACATATTTGTAGCAGTAAAACTAATATATCATATCTTTTAAAATAAAATTATGTTGAGTAATAAACTTATCCAAATATGGATTTCTTTCTCCCCACAAATATCACTTCTAATTAATTGTTGAATCTCTCTCAAAATTCATGATTATTTTCAATAACTTTCTTCCTTTAAGGGAATTCGAAGACTTAGAGAAGTGGTAGAGGTGTATGGATTAAAATTAAAATTGTGTATTTGCAAACAACTTGAAAATAATTCATCGTGCTAATTACACAAACCGATTGGCACGATTTGATTGAAATTTATATCCACTATAAATTATTCTTGATAATTCAAAATCTTTTAACTATGACCATTTTAAAATAGCAACCATAAAAAAAATAAACATGTCTTTCAAAAACTCTACGAAACTCCAAAAATATGTGTATAATATAGTACTATATATGTTGTGTTATTTAATGTGTATTTTATGTGCATCACATATATATATTTATATATTAAATTAATTAAATATATATATATAATGTGTATAAAACTAAGGTATATGCCTCCAATGTGTATAATAATAATAATAATAATAATAGACTAATCACTTCAATAACTATAACAATAATAGTAATAAAAGGTAAGAAATAATTAAGATAGGGCATGAAACTATTAATGACTAGGGAGCACTAGAAAATTAATCAGAAGAAAGGTAGGACAAAATTGGGTATCAACAGCTGCCCCTCTTTGACCAAAAATGATGAAAGAGTTTTCGGGCAAAGAAATTGATGTAGTAGCCAATTTTGTCCCGACCATTAAGGTTGAAATGGGGCAAAAGGGAGATAAAAAAAATGATTAGGGTCGAACTCTGGTTTCGAGTTGCCTACATATCTTGGGTTTCACGAGAATCAAGCCATATGTAATTCCAGACTGATGGTGCTATGGAGTAGGATTTAATGATTGATGCGGATCCTAAAATATTGCCTTAGTGTCGAATTATGGAGACACAAGGTGTAAGACACTGGGAATCATGATTGAAAGAAAATGTGTCGAAATAAGGATTTTGGGTAAGATTTTGGTAGTCAAGCCGAACAGAATCCGAAAGTAGACCTTTGACTTTTGCTGGCGAGTCTGGTTTCCTCCCCAGCAAAATATTCCAGTCCGCTGCTTAGATAGAGTTCCACGTTGTGCTAAATTTCCTGCTAAACTCAATAGGTTAGGTAAAATTACTAGTAAACGAGATATAAAAATGCGATAAGTCATAACAATAATTTCATTAAAGTGACACCTCTAAGCCATTAATTTATCATAAAATAAGCGAGGTATATTAAAAATAATTCTTTGATCATGACTAATGAAATGAGGCTTTGAGCCAATGATTCATGTAAATGGTGCCTTTCAGCGATGACTTATGTATGATTGATAAAAATGAGGCATTTAAGCCAATGATTGATGAAAATGAGGCATTTAAGCCAAATGATGAAGAAATTGAGGCGTTTAAGCCAAATGACTGATGAGGTATTCCAAGCCAAATGATTTAAGGTAATGAAAATATTTGTGGTGCATTTGCAAGGCAATTGTGTGGTGCATTTAAAAGTAATGGTGCAGTGTAGTTGAAAGTATTTGCATCGTGCATTTGCAAGCAATGGTACTTTTTAAAGCATTTGTGCAGTGCATTTGCAGTGCCTTTGAAAGCAAAAGTGCAGTGCATTTAAAAGCATTTATATTATGCATTTTGCAGGAAATGGTGCATTCAAAAACAATGGTGCAATGCATTTGAAAGCATTTGTGCAGTGCATTTGCAGTGTATTTGAAAGCAATGGTGCAGTGTATTTAAATGTTTATGTGCAATATATTTAAAGCCGTGTGCCATGTAGTTTGCATTTATAAAAAAAATTAGTAGCTGAAAAGTAATGACAATCAATGTATTAAAAAATATTGTAAGATTCCAAAATCATCATTAGAAAAATCTCAAACTTGGATTTTAAAGATCATCATCATTCAAAAGGTGTAATTTTCTATAAAGTACTATAAAAAATTCAAACCTCTTGACGAAGGCTCTTGATATTTATATTCGTTATTGATTCTTCTGCTTCCTCTATCTTTAAAATCTGCACTCAAAGAAACAATTGTGAGTTTTGGGGGGAATGTTGATCCGTGTTGACTTTGATGCTCTGGCCTTTGATAATCTTGTGCTTCCCACTTTGTTTGGACTTGTAACCTCCACCCAACATTGAATCTTGGCGAACGAATAGTTAAGAAATTTTGATGAAAAATCCTATTTTAATAAATAAAATATGCATAAATTTTATAAAATAAAGTTATTGCCGAATTCTGCATTGTGACATGCTCTTGAAACAAAGTGAACGTCCTCATCTGGAATCCCGTCATTCATCTTGCTTGACCATCCTTTGTCGATGACTGATGCCTCCTTATGATGATGCCTTCAAAAGTTGCCCCAATTTCCAATTTGGGGGAAATATTGAATTTTTATTATGATGAGACCGAACCCACAGGGCTGCCTATGTATTCCCTCTTAAACGGGAATCAGGTCAAACGTAGTTCATTTACATTAAGAAGCATTACATAGAAAAGAAAGAGGTTGCTAGATATGCCTCTAAATATAGTATCTCTTGGCTGCATCTGTGTTGATGGTCTTGGGCCACAATTCTCCATCCATTTCTGCTAGAATCAGTGCTCCTCCAGTCAATACTCGATGCACCATGTATGGATCTTGCCAATTTGGTGCAAACCTTCCTTTAGCTTCATTTTGGTGCGGGAATATGCGCTTCAAAACCAGTTGCCCCAGTTTAAACTAACGTGGTTTCACTTTCCTATTTTGATAGAGTTGACCATGGCAAACATTCATTCTCTTCTCGTCAATAAACATAAGTTGTTCGTACCGATTCTTTACCCATTCTGCATTACTCAGCTCGGCTTCCTGGATGACCCTCAAAGATGATATTTCAACTTCCACTGGTAATATGGCTTCAGTTCCATAGACCATAAGATAAGGCGTTGCCCCAGTTGATATTCTGACTGTAGTGCGATATCCAAGGAGAGCAAATGGTAGCTTCTCATGCTAGTGCCTATAGTTATCAATCATCTTCCGCAATATCTTCTTTATGTTCTTGTTGGCTGCTTCAACGACTCTATTCATCTGACGTCGGTAGGGAGTGGAATTTCGGTGTGTAATCTTGAACTCATCACATATTTCTTGTATCAAGTCACTATTGAGATTGGCTCCATTATCTGTGATGATTGACTCAGGAATTCTTAATCGGCAAACGATGTTGTTGCGGACAATCTGTACCACCTTCTTTGTAACTGGCTTGTAAGAAGAGGCTTCTACCCACTTTGTAAAGTAATCAATAGCTACCAAGATAAATCTATGCCCATTCGAGGCGGCTGGCTCAATAGGGCGAATGACATCCATGCCCCAAGCTGCAAACGACCAAGGAGAACTCGTCACATTGAGTTCATTTGGTGGGACTCGAATCAAATCACCGTGGATCTGACACTAATGACATTACTGTAAAAAATGAATGCAATCTGTTTTCATGGTCATCCAAAAGTAACCTGCTCGCAGAATTTTCTTTGCCAAGGTAAACCCATTCATGTGAGGCCCACATGTTCCTGCGTGTATTTCTTCAATCAGCTTGGTTGCTTCCCTGGCATCTACACACCTCAACAGTCCTAAATTTGGGGTCCTCCTATATAGGATTTTGCCGTTTAGGAAAAAGTGATTTGCCAATCTCCTAAGCGTTCTCTTCTGGGTAATGGTTGCTTCTTTCAGGGTAATCCCTTGTCTTGAGATACCTCTTAATGTCATAATACCATGGTTCTCCGTCTGACTCTTCATCCACATGGAAACAATAAACTGGTTAATCTTGCACATTCACCTTGATGGGGTTTATGTAGTTTTTATCTGGATGTTGAATCATGGAAGTCAAAGTTTCCAAAGCATCTGCAAACTCATTTTGAACTCTTGGAACTTGCTTGAAGTCCACTTTGATAAACTTCTTACACAACTCCTTTACACAATATAAGTACGGTAGGTTTTATGTGTTCATTGTATTCCTTTCGCCTTGTACTTGATGAATCAGCAAGTCTGAATAACATATAACCAACAACTCTTGGATGTTCATATCAACAGCCATTCTAAGACCAAGTATACAAGCCTCATATTCTGCCATGTTGTTGGTGCACGGAAACGAAGTTTTGCTGAGATTGCATAATGTTATCCAGATTCTGAAACTAATACTGCTCCAACTCCGACTCCTTTGAAGTTTGCGGCTCCGTCAAAGAACATTCTCCAACCAGAATATGCCTCTAAAATGTCTTCTCCAGCAAATAATACTTCTTCATCTGGGAAGTATGTCCTAAGTGGCTTGTATTCTTCATCCACAGGATTTTCTGCAAGGTGGTCAAATAAAGCTTGTCCTTTGATGGCCTTCTGAGTAACATACACGATGTCAAACTCACTTAGCAAAATATGCCACTTCGCCTGCTTTCCTGTAGGCATAGGTTTCTGAAAGATGTACTTGAGCGGGTTCATCCTGGAAATGAGATAAGTAGTGTATGCTGAGAAGTAATGCCTCAACTTTTGTGCAACCCAATTTAAGGCACAACAGATACGTTCCAACAAAGTATATCTTGCTTCATATGGTATGAATTTCTTTCTCAAGTAGTATATGACTTGTTCCTTCCTCCCAGTTTCATCATGTTGCCCCAAAACACATCCAAATGCATTATCTGATATGGACATGTATAACAACAACGGCCTTCCAAGTTCCGGAGGTACCAACACTGGTGGGTTAAATAAATATTCCTTGATCCTATCAAAAGCTCGTTGACATTCCTCTGTCCATTTGGTAGTGGTATCTTTCCTCAGCATCTTGAATATCGGCTCACAAATCACTGTTGATTAGGCTATGAAATGACTGATGTAGTTAAGGTGACCAAGGAAGCTCATCACGTCCTTCCGATTCTTTGGAGGTGGAAGGTCTTGGATAGCCTTTATCTTTGAAGGATCCAACTCTTTGCCTCTTCTACTGACAATGAAACCTAATAATTTTCCAGCTGGAACTCCGAATACACACTTTGTGGGATTCAACTTCAAATTATATCGCTGCAACCTATCAAAGAACTTCTTTAGGTCTACCAAGTGATCTGAACTCTTCCGTGACTTGATGATGACATCGTCCACATAGACCTCAATCTCTTTATGGATCATGTTATGAAAAATAGTTGTCATAGCTCTCATGTATGTAGCACCTGTATTCTTGAGTCCAAAAGGCATTACCCAATAACAATACACCCCCAAGGTGTGATAAACGTTGTCTTCTTAGCATCATCTTTATCCATCAAAATTTGGTGGTAACCGGCAAAGCAATCAACGAATGGCTGCAACTTATGCTTTGCACAATTATGAATGAGTATGTGAATATTCAGAAGTGGGAAATCATCCTTTGGACTAGCCTTGTTGAGATCCCGATAATCCACACATATTCTGATCTTCCCATCCTTTTTTGGTACTGGTACTATATTGGCCAACCAGGTGGGGTACTTCGTGACTCGGATGACATTTGCCTTAAATTGCTTGGAGACTTCTTCTTTGATCTTCAAACTTAAGTCCGTTTTGAATTTTCTTGTTTTTTGCTTTACTGGGGGACAAGATGGATCCGTTGGCAACTTATGGGAAACAATATTAGTGCTTAAATCAGGCATGTCATCATACGACCAAGCGAACACATTGACGTATTGTCTAAAAGATCCACATATTTCTCTTTTTCTGATGGTGTCAAATGGACACTAATTCTTGTTTCTTTTATAGACTCTGAATCCCCCAAATTTATATGCTCAGTTTCATCCAAATTTGGTTTTGACTTGTTCTCAAACTGCTCAAGTTCTTTAGTTAATTCTGCAGGCAGCACATCTTCTTCATATTCTTCAAGATCTTTCTTGTTATTTTGTTCACTTGTTTCATTACATGTCACATTCACGATGTCGGCATTTTTATTAATTTGTTTGCTGAAAAACACAATAAAAAGAAAGAAAATTAATAAAGACAAAAATTTAAATGTAAAGTGAAAAAGTATATTCAAATTTTGCATTTAAGCTTCCAAAAGATCGAGGCAAACAACATAAAAATCATAGACACGATTCAGGCCTCAATTTTGAATCATTTTTTGAAAACAACTACTAATACAATCCATCTACCAAGACTCCCGGTGAACCGAGGACGGGGTACAAGTCCAATTGTTCAAAACATCTCCAGGTGCGGCATCCCAAATAGTTCGCGCCTCAGTGCAATCCTTCAAAATCACGTTGCAGTTGGTAATAAATAGGTTCTTGATTCCTTCAACGAGGTCGTCTTCAGCATCTTCATCTAGCTCATGAATAGTAATTATCTTGGGGAATGACTGGCTTAGCGGCGGGATAGGCTGTGGTAGGACAATGTCACGTTTCTTCTTGAGACGAGCCTCCAAGACTTATTTTGGAGTGGGTTCGTACCCTAGGCCAAATATGTTGTTCTGTCCCGGTAACTGAATTGGCTCCACTATTCCATGCAACCTTGCTCCAATTCCTCGACCAGGCTCGAAACCATTCTTCAACATTTCTGATGCCACCATCATGAACACACTTGGCAACTTTATCTCTTTACCTCGAGTAGCAGTCACAATTTCTTCAATGTGGAAAGTGGGTCCATCCAGCCTCTCCACACTTTCGATGACAAGGATTGAATTCTTGGGGTAAATGGGATTGCTTGCTTCTCCATGAATCACAACCTCCTGGTGACTCCACACAAACTTCACGTTCTGGTGCATAGTGGAAGGGACTGCACCAGCCATGTGTATCCACGGCCTTCCCAACAACAAATTATAAGTAGCAGATATATCTAACACTTGAAATTCAATGATAAACTCCACATGCCCAATTTGTAATGCTAAGTCAATTTCACCAATAGCACTCCTTTGCGCTCCATTAAAAGCTCTAACATTCACATGACATTCACGAACTTTTCCAATATCAATTCCCAAAGCTTTGAGGGTAGTGAAAGGACATATATTGAATGCAGAACCATTATCGATCAAAACCCTAGAAACAAACTTGTCCCTGCACTTGACAGTGAGATGCAAAGCTTTGTTGTGACTTAGACCTTCAGGTGGCAATTCATCCTCATGAAAAGAAATCTTATGGGCTTCTAAAATTTGGGCTACCATAGATTCCAAATGTTCACTAGTTATCTCGGCTGGCACATATGCTTCATTGAGTACTTTTACCAAAGCATTCTTGTGGCTGTCAGAACTCATCAATAATGACATGAGGGAAATTTGATCTGGCGTCTTCTTCAGTTGGTCTACAACAAAGTATCCGCTACATTGCATTTTTCTCCAAAACTCTTCTTCTTCTTCCTCGTGATGCTTCTTCAGGAACATAACACCGACCGAATCTTGTCATACCTGCAGCAGCAGCTTCTACAACTAATTTTGCCTTTCCTTTGTTCCTTACATCAGACTGATAGTCCTAAGGAACTGCTTTGGTTTCAAATGAGGGTTTCTGAGCAACTAGAGCCATGATCCTGGGTTTCGGAGGGAGTACTTCCACCTCAATTGGTGCTCGCACTTGCACTGTGATGACAGGAGCAATGAAGGCAGATGACACAGCCTTTTTCTCATCTTCAATTGGTACAATTGTTCCTTCCAAATTCCAATCTTCATCAGTAGATATCATGTTAATACCGGTATCATCGTGATTTGGAAGAGGGTTGTTGTTCACATTCGGGGGAGCTCCCTTAAGCTGAATGGTTCCTGCTTTGATCAACTTTTCAATCTTATCTTTGAGAGTAAGGCAATTTTGTGTGTCATGTCCCGTCACACCAGAGTGATACGCACAATGTTTGGTCCCATCATACCATCCTGGGAGGGGGTCGGGAACTCTTCCTAGAACGGTTGGAGTACTCCTGCGGCTTTCAACCTTCATACAACTAGGCTAAAGGTTCAGCTAGGGGTGTATAGGTTTTGGCTAGTTTTCTTTCAAAGCTCGGGCGAGGTCTAGGTGCATTTGGGCGGTTTTGTGATTGGTAGTGGGGTTGAGATGGATATGTGGGTTGGTAATGTGATGGATTCGGGTATGTGGGTGCTCGGTGTAGATAATAGGTTTGTTGAGCATTATAAACAGGATAGGGAATGGGTGAAGGTTGGTAATAAGGTTGAGGAGTTTGCGTGTATGGGCTATAGTATGAAGGTTGAGGTAACGAGTTTTGGTAGGTTAACATTTGGTTAGGCCTGCGGTTTTGGATGGTCATAACAACAGATACTTCTTTCTCCTTCTTCTTACTTGCTCCTCCAATAGTTCCTGACTGGATTGCCTTACTCGTTGCTTGTAGTGCTGCCAAGTTTGTAATCTTTCCAGATTTGAGACCTTCCTCTATATCGTCTCCCATCCAAACAACTTTCGAGAATTTCTACCCCAGCATGCTTATCAATCTCTCATAGTATGTTCCATCCGTTTGAGATCGAATAAAAGTAGTTGTCATATCATCCTCTCCCATCGGGGGTTGGAATTTTGCTGCTTCTGCCCTCCATCTCATGGCATACTCTCTAAAGGATTCTGTTGTTTTCTTCTCCAACTTTATCAAATAGAATCTATCTGGGTTGGTCTCGGTGTTAAATCTGAATCTATCCATGAATTCTTGTGCCATGACACTCCAGCTGCGCCATTTCTGTGACTCTTGACTTGTGTACCAATCAAGGGCTTATCCTGTAAGACTCCTTATAAAAGTTTCATCCTGATAGCTTCATCCTTTCCCACTCCAACTAACTTATCACAATACGACCTCAAATGAGCTCGTGGGTTTCCTTTTCCATCAAACATGTCAAATTTTGGTACTTTATATCCTGCGGGTAAATCGACATCGGTATGAACACATAGATCCTCATACTCCAAACCTTCCATACTCCTTATGGTTTTCAGACTTTTGAATGCTTCCTTTAACTCACGGATCTCCTTCGCCATATACTCGTCGGCTTTGGCCCTTACTTTTGTTTCTGCTTCCTGATACTGATACACTTTGGAGTGAAGTTGGTAAGGCATAGGGGTAGTAAAAGGTTGTGCTTCCGCTACATATACTGGCGACACATGCTGCATGTTAGGAATAGCGACGTGTGCCATCGGTATGTGTTGGGTTACATAGTGGTTTTGGGTGAGCGTGGTGCTTTGGGCTAGTGGTGGTTAGGAAACATATGATGTGTTGAAAGTCGATGGGTTGGCTTGTTGCGGGTTAGCATGTGCGTTAGTAGATGCTGGCTTGTTGTTGTGAAGTAGAGGGTTTGGTGGAAGGTGTTTCGGGATAGGTGAGTCAAACGATGGGAAAGGTGGTGGGATAGGTGCATTTGTCCTTTCTTTGGGAAGTGGTGTGTTGAGGCTAATATAAAGATTGGTAAGGTTCCAAAGCTGTTCAGTTTTACCTTGCAGGTTAGCCACTTGTTGCGATAACTAGGCAATGTGCTCATCACGAAGAGTAACCTCCCTTCCTTCTGAGCCTCGGGTTCGTCTCGTTAAACGGTGACAAGTCCCAAGCCTGTCATATTAGATGTGTTTGAACCAGTCATGTTGGTAGCTGCTTGTGCCTTAGATCTCGTGAAGTATGGGTGTTCATCCAGTTCGCAGTCAACACAAATCAACCTTGGGGAGCAATAAAATAGAAAACCTTTAAAAAGAAAATAAAAGACAATGTTAGTAAGGGGTGATTAAATTTAAAAGCAAGTATATCACATAACAAACAAATCACATAATAATACAAACAAGTCAAGCAATGATAAGCGTGTCCTAGTATGCACGGGACCTCTTTGTGCCAGAGGTAGGCCTATCGAAAATTTGAGAGATAGACACACCATTTTATATGATTCCATTGCTCCTTAATTAGATACCCCAAAATAAACTTTCATCGATGATTTGAGTCTTAGTACATAAATGAAAAGAGAAATACTAACATTGTCTTAGTCTAAAACGATTACAATGGCTTAGCCATAATTGAAATAAAGATTACAACATAGTTCTAATCTAATTGACTAAGGATGGTTCTTCATTGCCCCTTAGCCTCTTCGCTGCTCTTATTGCCTTGTCGATTTTCTGGCGATTCTTCACAAGGTAAACCATGGCTAACTTTCCTCCTTCATCGAGTCCTTGGCAATAGCATTCTATGATCTACTTCTCGAGGTCTCCATCCAAATATTTGAGTCCTTGCTCCATTTCCATAGCTTGTTGTTTCCATATTTCTATTTGTTGCTTCTATATTTCTTCTTGTTGTGTCAACATTTCAATCTCTTTGGTGTCCTTCTCATGCTGCTCCTTGTGCTTTGCTTCAGACTCGGACACCCTTCTTTTCAACCAACGGTACTTGATTTCAGCTTCTGTTGCCTTATCTTTGATTCGGCCTCCCATATTAATCCCTCTTATGAATGCAACCACTGGGATCGTGTATGAAGTGATATGATTAGCACCGTTTTTCTTGTAAAGCTCTTGGCTTCCACTGATCTTTCGAAGATGGCCCCATAAACTACAACTGTAGCAACAAATTACATCCCTCAAAATGTTTAAATCCCTTCTTGTAAAGGCCCAAAGCTCGGTATATATCTACAACAACCATCGACACTATGTTGTATGGCTTTCCATCAATGCCATTAAATAATTCATCAGCAACCATGACAAGTCGGGTGTGAATCTCCTGTTTTGCTCCTCGGGGAAATACTAGGAGCCGAGGATACAAACCGAAAAGGCGAATACCCTCTTTTCACTCCAAGAAGCATGTGAGGAGAACACCTCTAGATGTCGTATAAAAGCATCTGAACATCCAAAAATGTCGAACAGACAGTCAGGGGTATCTTGGATTCTTTCAAATGCTTTAGCCCCATTTCTTTCTCAAAACCAAACTTTTCAAGGAACTCTTTTATCGAGAAATTTTTTGGAATAATCATGTCAGCGCTTTGCCAAGAATGTCTGCCTTTCCATAACAAACTCACATTCTCTATGAAGCCTCAAATTTCTTCTAAAAATGGTGTCATCTCATTTTCCCCAAATTTGAATACGGCTCTTTCTTCATCCCAGAAGGTGACTGATGCTTCAATTACTTCCTTACATGCTGTGACTTCCATAAGTAACGGTAGGTGACCCAACTTCTTTCGTACTTGGTACTGTGCATTCTCTCCTAAGTTTCTCCACCATGCCTTTAGTTTGGGAGGGATGTCCAACACCATGCCAATCTTTGGGTAAACAACTTGATTCATGATTTCCTGCATTACAGAAAAGGTTAATCCTACCCGTTTTTCCTTTTTAGGAGTAAATAGTCCACATAAGCAGTGTGTTTATCTTTCAAATAATGCACATAAAGGAAGGTGTCACTCGGGGTTATAAACCCGCTTGGACATTTGGATAAGGCTAACTAATGGACTTAACACACCTAAGGTATTAAGCCTTCTAAGGTTGCGTGATGCATGCCCCTAAGAAGGGATTTGGTTTAGCTCTATCCTAGGTCGACTAAGAGTGGGTTTTCTAGACTGGTCTTTTCCCAAGTGGACAACTTGAGAGTGGAAAGTTGTGACTGTCAATTGCACAGCTGATCGACTTACCCACAAACTTTCCCCTAAAAGGTATTTTTTGAAAAAGTGCACGGCCGCAAACCGCGTAACCGCTAGGTGTGTGCTCAGTGTGAATTTTCTAAAAGTGGAGGAAGTAAAAACGGAATGACAGTTTATAAAAGATAGTAATCACATTTTATAAGGAGTAGCACATTTTCAAATAAGGTAACAAACAAAAATATTTACAAAATACAAAAGACATTTTTATTAACCTAAGTTTGTTATGGTTTAAAATCTAAAATCCCCAGCAGAGTCGCCAAGCTGTTATACCCCATTTAAACCAGGTCAAATTAGAGTATAACATATTAGCGATTCTGAGGTTGAATTAATTTTTAAAAGAATCGCCACCTAATTAATTCTAAGGTGAATTAGGACACCTATTTTTATAGCTTAAGTCAAACTCTGTCTTATGGTCTTAACCTTAAGATTCTAAATAAGATTTTTAAATATTTTAAAAGGAAGGCTTTAAAACAGCTTTTAAAATTTGTTAATAACGATTAACCGGCCGAACTTAGGTTAATAAGTATTAAATAATTTATCGAAAACATTTAAGGTATTACAAGACAATAGCTTATAATTGAGTAGTTTAAACTTGAAAATATTATTAAGTAAAAAAAGAAGAAGTTAAAAGCTAATTAATATGTGCATATATAAATTTGGAAGCAAACGACCATTTTTTTTAAAAAACCTGTCACTAACCGCAATTAAAAAAAATTATTTTTTGTTTGTCATCAAACTTTAATAAGGTTAAGAAGTTATTGAAATTATTTATTTAAAGAAAAAAAAATCTGCAAAACTCAATTCAAAAGCCACGTTGTCAAGCATAAGAAAGTTTTGTTGCCTTCTTTAAGTCTCAAAAGAGGACGTACCAATATTCCAAGTGATTGAATTCTTAGAAGATTTTTGATTATTAAGATATTTGGCCAGAATCACGGTTATAAATTTACACGATAAAATTAATCATCAATAATAAAACAAACTCCACACAATATGGATTCTAACAGATACTTTAATAGTCTATATGAATATCTTATACATGTACACATATATTTCAAATTGATACTACCCTTTTCTTGAAAATATGATTTCTCAATATGAATGCAAAATCCATCTATGGTTATAATAAGGTTTTTTTTAGAAATAGTTCTTAATCACGAACTAAAATGAGATATTTTTTATATACACATAGTGGATGAACATGGCTTCCATCTAAAGGTTCAAACTTGTAATGAATCCTAACAGCTAGAGAACATGTTGTCTTTCCACATATCTATGCAAGGGAATAGGTTACTATAGTCATGATTCTGGCAGAATTTAAGGCATGAATCTCTGCTGCATAAGAACTAAAAAATAGAAAAAAACACACTATAAAACTTCTACAACATTTATAAATGATAAAACACATGGTAACTTTTAACAAAAAAACAGCTAGCATTTTTATGGAATATTATCAGTCATAATGCAAATACCTCACGCCCAGAAACTAATTTCCTTAAAGACATAATTTCTACACACAAATTAACTCTAAATCATGATTTCTAATATGTTACTTAAAGTAATAAATACAGAATAGCAGGTTCAGATCTAACTTTTATTGGAACAGTGACGCTGGTGCTCTTAAGGCTTCGGATCTACTCCTCTTTTAATGAAATTGAAACGGACAGAGATTGATAAGGATTAAATTAGTTTTTGAGATCAAGTTTTAACGTGAAACTTTTTAATTCCTAATTAGTATGAAAATAGTGGCATCTTATGAATATGCTTCATGAGTGAACCAAACAAATTTCTGTATACATGATTTACACAAAGAAAGTAACTGACCATGAACTTCTATAACAGAACAAAAGGGGACTAACACATGATTCTACTGGATAAGAAAACAATAACTTTATACTTAATAAAAATAAAGAGCGACTAAAACTTAGAAGGAAAAACTGACCTTTTGCGGTGCAGGAACTGGGGTCGCGTCAAGGTCTACTATCTTCGGCCTCTACTCCGCAACCTCGAACAATCATCAAATTCAAAAATGATTATGCCGCCGCCTCTAGTTCGGTTAAACGAGACCAGTAGGGGGTGACCAAAACGAGCCCTTAAAGCGTGGCTCCAATGAGTAAGAAATCAGAGAATGTGGGATCAAAAGTTGCTGAAAATCTCCACCAAGTTTGGTATTTATAGGAGATGAATTAGGGCTCTCTAGGGTTAGTTGGGCGGGATTCTTGATTTTTGATTTTTCATTCAAAATGAACGTTTTAAATTTGATCGTTGATCTTTCTTGGACGGACTTTGCAGACATCACGTGATTTGGTCAAAAAGGCGTGATTTGTTCCAGTCTTTACCCGAATTGGCGAGGCTGTGGTCTGCCTCAATTTGATTTCGAAGTTGTCAAGCACAAACAAGAAAGAGGTAAAAGAATATCCTTTGGAATATTTAGATACGTAATGAGAGTAGAGAGACCTTTGACACAAAAATGGTGTGTCATTCCTCTGCTTGAAAGATATAAGAGCTTGGAAGTTTTTTGAAAATGGAGAAGGGAGTGGGGCGTCTGTTTTGGGGAGATAGAGTGTGACGACCCAAACCGTCGTCTCGTGAGTTACCTCCCCATTTTCTCCATTTTCTATTTCTTTATGCTTCATTATCAGTGTTGGGTGTGAACGAGTTGATTTCGATTGGTTTTAGTAGGAAATGAGACACTTAGTCTCTTTAAGGAAGGTTTGTTTTGGAAAAGTTAACCGGACGTTGACTTATGTGTTAGAGGGCTCGAATTGAAATCCCGATAATTCAGTTAGCTTCGGGGGATGATTTGTGACTTAGGAGTGTGATCAGAAGTAATTTTAGAGGTCCGGTGTAGAATTAGGCTTGAATTGGCGAAGTTAGTATTTGGCGTATTCCGGTTGATAGGTGAGATTTTGATCCTAGAGTCGGAATGGAATTCTGAGAGTTTTTGTAGCTTCGTTAGGTGATTTGGGATATGTGTGCAAAATTTCAGGTCATTCGGACGTGGTTTGGTCGGGTTTTTGATGGAAAGTGTATTTCGGAAGTTTTTAGAAAATTAGGCTTGAATTCGATGAGTTTTGGGTAATTTGATGTTGTTTGAGGTGTTTTGATAATTGAAAGAGGTTTGAATAATGTTATGAATTATGTTGGCATGTTTGGTCTGGGTCCCATGAGGCTCGGATAATTTTTGGAAGAGTTTTTGGAAGATTTTTGCCGTTTGAGCATAAGCATGTAATGATCCAAAGGTCCATTTTTAGTTCTAGAGATCGAAATTTTATTTTGAGATTTCCAGAATTTAAATAATGAATTATAGGAGTGATCTGAAAAGTTTGGTCTAATTTCATCAAGTCGTGGTTGGGTTTTTGACACGAAACATGAGTTAATTGTTTAACGAGCGAAATGGATATCGCACTGATCAAACAAGCTCCGAATTGAGTTTCTATTGAAGGACTATGTTCGTATCATTATTTGTGAATCATAGGAACAAGAATCATCGAATTCCGAGTTCGTATGATGGAGTTAGAGCCATTTTAGTAAAAAGAAAAGTGCTGCAATTTCTTTGGCTGTTGTTGTATTTTTTTTAGCAGCGTGAACAGTAACCACGCGGGTGAACAGTGACCACACGCATGAACAGTAACAGCGCGGGTAAACAGTACTTTTGAAAAATTTGAGTTTACAAAACAAATCATTCGCGATTTTGGGTCATTTTTCCTCCATGGTTGATAATTTTGAGAGCTTCTTGGTGGAGATTAAAGAGGGATTCAAGGGGGAACGACTTGAGGTAAGTTTCTTGGACTTAGAACTCATTTTTATTGTGAATTCCACCTAGAGATTCATGAAATATAAGCCTACAAATCAAGAACTAGGGCTTGAATTTTGAAACCAAACAATTAGGATTTGATGGGTCATTTGAACTCGGATTTGGGAGTTCTTGGTATGTATAGACTCGTGGCGAGACAAGGAATCCGGTGATGTTAATTTTCTATTTTTTCGAGATTTGGGCCCGAGGCTCGGATTTTGTCAAATTCGTGAATTTTGATATTTTTCGATTGCTTTCGATTGGGTATTGTCTCTTTAGCATAATGCGACATATTCGTTGTGATTTTGGGCAGATTCGTCGCACGAGGAGGGTAATTTGAGAGGCAAGGGCATAGCGAGCAAGACTTTGACCGTCTTGAGGTGAGTAATTGTGTAAATGATGTCCTGAGGGTTTGAAACCCCGGAATTTCACATCGTAACGCTATATTGAGGTGACTTGCACGCCGGATAACGGGCATGAGGTAGAGCACCGTTGGGGATTGTGACTTGGTCCGTCCCGAGAGATGTTTTTACCGTATTTTCTACTTGAACTTAATTGAGAATCATCCTTACTTGGATTTAATTGTTACATTTGGGCTTCTTGCCAATTATTTGAATCCTTCAGGGATTGATATCACTGCTTTCGCATATTTTGCATATCATTTGACCTCAGTCCAAGGTTTTAAATACTGTTTTGCAAACTCAGCCATCTTTCTAAGATTTGAAAACTTAAATGATATTTCTAAATGATATTTCGGGCTGAGAACTACTGTTTTACAAATGCCCAAGGGGCTTATGATGATTTCTGGACTGAGCATGGATCGGGCTGCGCGCCGCAGCAGTGTTATATTGATATTGAGGCCGAGAGCCTGGTTGATTACATTGATGGCTTGATATTGCGCTTGGGCTGTAGGAGCCCCTCCGGAGTCTGCACACACCCCCAGTGAGCGCCGTCGACGATAAATAAATGGATGGCTCGGGCTGCACGCCGCAGTGGGTACTGGAGTGTACCATCATATGCATTGCATTGCACTCATGCATTTGTTTTTATCTGTTATACTTGTCTCAGTATTTGGTACTCTGACTTAATTGACTTGTTGCTTCACTATTTGTTGTTCTAAACTGCCAGTTATAGTTTACTTTGTATTTTTTCATGATTTCTTATTCTCAGCCTTTATTTATGTTTATTACTCACTGGGTCGGAGTACTCACATTACTCCCTGCACCTTGCGTGCAGATCCAGGTACACCAGAGGCTAAGTGAGGAATTGTTTAGCTGAGCAGGCAGTATCCGGGAGTATTGAGGTAGCTGCATGGCGTTCGCAGCCTTGATCTCTCCCCTCTATCTCTATCTTTTATTCCGTATTTTTCCTAGACAGACTTGTAATAGGTGGATATTTTATATTAGAAGCACATATTCGTGACACCGGATTCTGTTGGGCTATGGTGTGGTATTTTAATTGAAATTCCTTCAAGGGAATTCGAAGACTTAGAGAAGTGGTAGAGGTGTATGGATCAAAATTAAAATCACGTATTTGCAAACAACTTAAATATAGTCCATCGTGCTAATTACACAGACTGATTGGCACGATGATTGAAATTTATATCCACTATAAATTATTCTTGATACTTCAAAATCGTTTAACTATGACCATTTTAAAATAGCAACCATAAAAAAAAATAAACATGTCTTTCAAAAACTCTATGAAACTCCAAAAAATATGTGTATAATATAGTACTATATATGTTGTGTTATATAATGTGTATTTTACGTGCATCACATATATATTTATATATTAAACTATATATATATATATATATATATATATATATAATGTGTATAAAACTAAGGTATATGCATCCAATGTGTATAATATAATATATATATATATATATATTGTGTATAAAACTAAGGTATATGCATCCAATGTGTATAATAATAATAATAATAATAATAATAATAGACTAATCACTTCAATAACTATAACAATAATAGTAATAAAAGGTAACAAATAATTAAGATAGGGCATGAAACTATTAATGACTAGGGAGCACTAGAAAATTAATCAGAAGAAAGGTAGGATAAAATTGGGTATCAACACTAACAACTTGCATAAAAATGGATCTCGTATTTTTAGAGTCTCATTAACAAATTTAATTGTTATTTTTATTTTCACGATAAACAAACATCATACTAATTGACTAACTGTTGCGATTATTGAGGATAAGTTAATTGTCGTTGCTGGTGATTGTAGTCAGTTTGCCTTTGATATGACACCAGCTGACCTTGTAGTCAGTTATTGTACTGCAACTATGGCTAGGCAGTTCTATATTGTATTTATTGATTTTGCTATTTTCTGACCATCTTGCCTATGACCATCAAAGTTGTTCACATAGTTCATGTCTTATGTTTAGCCCTTGGATTCACATCTACCACTCCACGAGCAAACATATGGTTAATTAATACAAAAACGTGAATACTCAGCCATTTGTTGTGTCGACAATATGAATCTGCTTCGTGCCCGTATCATTAATCTTCTTTATCAGTAGGCTCATCTGAGTCATCAAAGTAGCCATGTTTACAACATTTGTGTTGTTCGGGTTGAGAGCAACTAAGTCACAATTGGAGTAATGTGTGTATCTCTCGTCATCCGCTATAAATTGTTGGGATTTTAAGTATATTAATAGTTAAAAGAGGGTGAACGGAAAATGGAGGGAAATTAAATTTTAAGTTTCTCCCTTTGGCAAAGGGACATTGTCCCATATTGGAAGAGGAAGAGGTTTTTAATGGGTATATAAGCAATTGCTCTTCTTCTAACTCTTAAAGAGTTGAGAAGAAGGCGAGCCTCACATCGTCGCCGGCTTCGGCTTCGGATTAATTAATTTTTGGACCAAATTTGTTTGTTATCAAAAATATTATTAAACATCCGTTTTAATAACAAAATATTAATATTAAATCCAAGAATATTAATATTAAAATCCGTTTCCATTTTTTTATTTTTTGTTTTGGTAACAGAAAATTAACTGCACTCTTCAATTTTTCCTCTTTATTTTCCCTCTTTATTGATGAGTAAGTAGCCATTTATGTTGTGGCCGTTTTGCATAAACAACCATTCTGAAGAGTTGCACCTCTTCAGATTTCAGCCCAACGTTGGCTATAAATACAAGTTCATTCTCTCAGAATTTCCATACGATTTTCTGAGTTTCTCCTCCTTCTTCTGCATTGTTTTAACTTCAAAGAAAGCAACAGTAAGTGTGATTTGCTACTGAATTTTGTGTTCGCTGAAACACTGGGGTTTGAAGTACCACTGCACTAGTGTGTAATTCGTTCTATCATGGAAGGAAATAATCCATAACCTTGGGTACTAGGAGGAGATTAAATTCCTTAAGGAAACACTGTGAGTTCAGTGGGCTCGGATTAACTTTTGTTTCTTTACATTTTCTGTTTATGTTATTTTATTTTCTCCAAAATTATTTTACAAATACAGTTTACTAACAAGCTTAAGGAATTTAATTTGTATTCTGTATTTGTGTTATATTCACTGGTTTGGAGTTTAAAACCTTTGTGGTTTTCTACTCTGTTGGAGATTAAAATCTACGTGATTTTAACATTTGTTTGTGTCATTCTTTTACAGAAATGACTAATGATAACGGGAACCAGGTTGTTCAAATGGTGACTGCCAATGCATCAACAAGCTGAACACCAGTGTTGGCACGGGCGAAGAAACCCGAAAAATTTTCCAAGTTAGATTTCAAGCGGTGGCAGCAAAAGGTGTTTTTCTACTTGACTACTTTAAGTCTGCAGAAGTTCATCAAGGAAGATGTTCTTGTTTGCCTGATGAAACTCCAGAGAATGAACGCTTTCTCGTGATTGAGGCGTGGAAGCATTCTGATTTTCTATGCAAGAATTATGTTCTTAGCGGACTGGAGGACGATTTGTATAATGTCTATAGTGGCGTGGAAACGTCAAAAGAATTGTGGATTGCGATTGAAAAGAAATACAAAACTGAAGATATCGGGTTGAAGAAATTCGTTGCCGCCAAGTTTTTGGACTACAAAATGGTAGATAGCAAGTATGCTATTACCCATGTCCAAGAATTGCAAGTGATTATTCACGATCTCCTTGTTGAAAGTATAAATCAAATTAATACTGATGTTGAAAGTAGTAATCTTAGTATTTTTACTAACAAATTTTTTATTGAAAGTCTTGTCATCAATGAAGCATTCCAAGTAGCAGCGATGATTGAGAATTTGCCCCATTTGTGGAAGGACTTCAAAAACTACTTGAAACACAAACGCAAGGAGATGTCCCTTGAAGATCTCATTATTTGGTTGAGAATCGAAGAGGACAACAAAGCTGTTGAAAGGAGAGGCCATGGAAACTCAACAATAATGGGAGCAAACATTGTTGAGGATACTTCTCAAAATAAGAGAAAGAGGAAGCATGCTTCTAGACCGAAAAGCAACCCAAGCAAGAAGAGGTTCAACGAAAATTACTACAACTGTGGGAAAGCTGGGCACAAATCTATGGAGTGTCGTGCTCCGAAGAAAGACAAGAAGAAAGGTCAAGAAAACATGGTTGAAAAGCATGAAGATGTTGATGACTTGTGTGCTATTCTTTCTAAATTCAACTTGGTGGGAAATCTTAAGGAGTTGTAGATTGATTCTGGAGCCACTCGCCATATTTATGTTGTTAGGGAAGCCTTTGCAACATATGCTCCTATTGGACCCGAAGAGACTCTTTCTATGGGAATGCTGAAACCGCCAAAATCGAAGGATGTGGGAAGATCTTTTTGAAGATGACTTCTGGCAAGGTGGTGACTTTGAACAACGTCCTTCATATTCCCGAGATTAGGAAGAATTTAGTCTCTACTCGACTTCTTGTTAATAATGGTTTTAAATGTGTTTTTGTATCCGATAAGGTTGTAATAAGTAAGAACGAAATGTTTGTAGGAAAATGTTACCTCACTGAGGGCTTTTTCAAGATGAATGTAATGATTGTTGAGAATAATAATAAAATTTCAGCTTCATCTTGCTTACTTGAGTCAAATAAATTATGGCATATACGTTTAGGTCATGTCAATTATAAAACCTTGCGGAAAATGATTAACTTGGAAGTATTGCCTAAGTTTGAATGCGATAAATCAAAATATCAATTATGTGTGGAATCTAAGTATGTTAAACATCCTTATAAGTCAGTTGAAAGGAGTTCAGATCCTTTAGACTTAATTCACACAGATATTTGCGATATAAAGTCAATACCATCTCGCGGTGGAAAGAAGTATTTCATAACTTTTATTGACGATGGTACTTGATATTGCTATGTTTACTAATTTAATAGTAACGATGAAGCAATAGACGTATTCAAGCAATACAAAAATAAAGTTGAAACGCAACTTAACAAGAAAATCAAAATGATAAGAAGTGTTAGGGGTGATGAATATGAATCTCCTTTTGAACAAATATGTTTAGAATATGGAATTATTCATCAAACAATAGCCCCTTACACGCCCCAATCCAATGGGATTGCAGAAAGAAAGAATCATTCATTAAAGGAGATGATGAACGCATTATTGATAAGTTTTGGTTTGCCACAGTACTTATGGGGGAAACCGTTCTTACGGCTAACCGAATACTAAATTGAGTACCCCATAGCAAAACACAATCCATTCCTTATGAAAAAAGGAAAGAAAAGAAGCCCAACTTGAATTATTTTAAAGTGTGGGGGTGTTTGATAAAAGTGCAAGTTCCTAAACCCAAAAGGGTAAAAATTGGACCGAAAATTGTTTATTGTGTTTTCATAGGATATGCGACCAATAGTAAAGCATATCGATTTCTGGTTCATAAATCAGAAAATCCCGACATTCATAATACTACGGTTATAAAATCAGATAATACTGAGTTCTTTGAAAATATATATCCGTATAAAAAGGAATGTGAGTCGATTGGTGAAAGATCTAAACGACCTCGGGAAGAAACAAAAGAAAGTACATTTAATTAGGAGGATCCAAGACGTAGTAAACGTCAAAGAATGTCTACTTCATTTGGACCAGATTTTGTGACTTTTTTATTGGAAAATGAGCCTCGAACATTTAAAGAAGCCATGTCTTCTTCGAAATCATTATTTTGGAAAGAGGCAGTCAATAGTGAAATAGAATCCATACTGAACAACCATACATGGGAATTAGTTAATCTTTCTCCTGGAAATAAACCTTTGGGTTCTAAATGGATCTTTAAGAGGAAAATAAAAGATGATGGCACTTTTGATAAATTTAAGGCAAGACTTGTAGTAAAAGGGTATAGACAACGAGAAGGTCTTGACTACTTTGATACAGACTCTCAAGTTACAAGAATTACGTTCATACGGATGTTAGTAGCATTAGCTGCAGTATATGGTCTTTAAATTCATCAAATGGACATTAAGACGGCCTTATTGAATGGATATTTGGAGGAAGAAATCTACATGGAACAACCTGAAGGGTTTGTAGTTCAAGGTAAAGAAAAGAAGGTCTATAGACTTGTTAATCCCTTTACGAACTAAAACAAGCACCCAAACAATGGCATGCGAAATTTGACCAAACAATGTTGTCAAATGGTTTTAAGATAAATGAATGTACAATAAAAATGTTCCAAATCACATAGTCATTATTTGCTTATATGTGTACGGTATGATGATAATGAGTAATGACATTGCCAACATAAATGCTACTGAGCGTATGCTAACTAGAAAGTTTGATATGGAGGACTTGAGAGTTGCTGATTTAATTCTGGGGATTAAGATCCATAAGACTCCTCAAGGTCTGGCATTGTCACAATATCATTATATTAAGACAGTACTTGAAAAATTCAAGCACTTAGGGTTTAAAGTTGTAAAGACTCCAATTGATGTGAATCTTGCATTAGCAAAGAACAAAGGACAAAGCATATCACAATTGGATTATGCTCGTGTATTGGGATACTTAATGTACATCATGAATTGTAAACGACCAGATATAGCATGTGCTATAGTAAATTGAGTCGATACACGAGCAATCCAGGTCAATCTCATTGGATGGCAATGAAACGAGTTTTGGGATATTTAGAACATACCCAGGGCTTTGCTTTGCACTACAGTAAATATCCTGAGGTGATTGAGGGATATTGTGATGCAAATTGGATCACCGGTTCAGCAGATTTGAAGTCCACAAGAGGATATGTATTCACTATTGGTGAAGGAGCGGTATTTTGTAAGTCGTCCAAACAAACTTGTATTGCCCGCTCTACAATGGAGGCTAAATTAATAGCCTTAGATAAAGCCGGTGAAGAAGCAGAATGGCTTTGAAATTTCTTGGAAGATATTCCATTTTGGCCCAAACCGTTAGCACCAATATGCATACATTGCGTTAGTCAAGCGGCAATTGGAAGGGCTGGGAGCGTTATGTATAAAGGTAAATCTCGTCATATCGACAAAGACATAAAACCATTAGACAATTACTCTCTAGAGGAATTATCATGATTGACTATGTAAAGTCAAGTGATAATGTGTTGGATCCACTTACAAAAGGCCTAACTAGAGAGGTAGTTGAGAAATCATCAAGGGGAATGTGACTATGGCCAAGAACAAATCATTGTGGCGGTAACTCTACCTAGAAGACTGGAATCCCAAGATCTAGGTTCAAGGAGATCAAACAAAGTCATTAATGACGATTCAACATTGTCAACTAAAATTTTGGTCCATTCTCGTGATGAGACAATGTTTAGTACCAAGGATAAAACATTAAAGATTTTTAATGATTTCTAAATTTGATACGGGGTATATCAAATAGTGTATCTATGGTATGACACGTTTAGGAATCACCCATGTAAGTGTGAAGTATTAGCCGCTTCAAGGAGAATTTTGTAAGGCTAGTTCTCTATGCACTTTTTAAACCAGGCGGTGTTCATGGCTGAAACGAACACAACAATGAAAACCAAAGACGGTTAAGGGTTGGTTGTGTGACTTATGGTTGTCTAGATATACACCAAAGTTCGACGGTTCAAAGATATCAAATTTACCAATTGACCGAGTATATCCGACATAAGTTCACTACGGAAAGTTCAAAGGGAAACCTACTTATCTAGATGCAATTAATCCTTGCTTGCGAATCACATAGTTTTTCATGCATATTTTCGTGATATAGCCATTCCCCATTCATGTGGGAGATTGTTGTCTTTTTAAGTATATTAATACTTAAAAAAGGGTGAGTGGGAAATGGAGGGAAATGAAATTGTAAGTTTCCTCCCTTTGGTAAAGAGACATTGTCCCATATTGGAAGAGGAAGAGGTTTTTAATAGGTGTATAAGTAATTGCTCTTCTTCTAGCTCTTAAAGAGTTGAGAAGAAGGCAAGCCTCGCGCCACCGTCGCCGTCGCTCGCTCGGCTCGACTTTGGCTTCTATTTCGGCTTTGGCTTCAGATTCGAATTCGTATTCGGGATTCGAGGATTCGGGATTTGGTCAAATGATCGATTGATTAATTTTTTGGACCAAATCAGAAGCCATCGCGAAAGACCCTGGAACACATTCCTCCACAGAGGAGGCATCGTCACTTCTCCTTGAGATAGGAGCAAAGAGGACGAGGACACAACCTCCTGAGAAAAAGAGGCAGAAGTTTTCACCATTTCTAGAAATTTTCGGAACAAGAAGGAGAGTTGCGTTCCTAAGAAAAAATGAAACCAAAGGAATAATGAACCTTTTCTGAGGTTTGGGAATACAATGAGTTATAGAAAATAAGAAGGGGAGTATTTATAGAAACCCCGCGTGCGCATTGAAGAAGGCCAAGAGACAATCAACTGCCATAGTTAATGCGAAAATCTTCAGGGGCTGCGTGTGCATCGTGTCTTGGTGCCTTGTTCCTGACGTCGTTACGAGAGCAAATGAGGGGGAAGAAATTCAAGATCGTTTCTTATCACTTTCACTCTAAGAAATGCGGAGACTATCTGTGTACGATAAAATTGGGGGTGTCCAATTTCCTCATCATTATGGTGCCCCGCGAACGTGCTTCTCGAGGTTCGAGACCGAGGTCGAGGCTCACTGTAAAGGGTCATTGGGGTATGATCTCGGGGCAGTGTAGACCAATGGCTATATTAGAGAAAAGGGAAGTTCCCAAGATGCTTGGCTAAGACTGACAGAGCTTAGTGGGCTATTCTAAACCCAATGTAGGGCATCAGGACATCATATCTAGCTGTCCCATCCCCGTATCCGAGTAGTTAGTGTATTTTGTACTATGTTATGACTCCCCTCCTTTATAAGGGGTATTCCTACCATTCTTGTAAACTCTGTTGTTCCAGCTGCTCCATAAGAAATATAGAAGAACACACTCTTTGCTCTCTCACACTCTCTTGATATTATTGCTTTCATTTATTATCTTCATACTTGTTCTTCATTTATTGCTTATCATTTGCCATAAAGAGCCTCCCTCGGTTATCCCATAACTGTTATCCCTACCCTGATTTCCCTCAATAGCTCGTAGCTGAGCATTGAGATCGACCTCGAGGTCCGGAATCGACAAGCCCGAGGCTCCGAGTAAACAACCTATCAGTTTGATTATAGCTCTCTCCTTTACTTTATTTCGTTTGTAAATCTCATATACTTAGCATCAACTGCTTAACAAACTAGCATAAAAATAGATCACGTATTTTTAGAGTCCCATCAATAAATTTAATTGTTATTATCATTTTCACGGTAAATAGTTTGCCGCCCAACGTGGGGCTAAAAATAATAGTGATTATTTTCTTGCTGGTTTCGTCACACAACGCAAGTTTTCTTTCATACCTGTTCTTGCCCAAGATCTTCAAATTTCAGGTTGAAATGCCTAAAACATCAGACAGAGGTGAAAACAACTACCTGGAAGACTAGGGAGAAAGTGTTGTGGCTGTTCTAGCCTAGGGCGCAAAAAGAGATCCCTCAGCATGTTGTTCATATGATTATTGGAGGGACCGACATTGCCCAAGGGCCCATGATCAAGCAGACAAAAATATCCGCCACAACAGAAGGGCCAATCTGAGACCACGTGGCCGAAGACACCCTCGCGTTCAGTGAAGAATATCTCAAGACCTTGACAGAACCACACAACGACGCGCTGGTAATCTCATTCCTTTTAACCAGTGTACGAGCTAAACGTGTGCTCGTGGATCTAGGCAGCTTAGCCAACGTGATCAGGTCAGGATTAGTTGAGCATCTCGGGTTACTCAACCAGAATACCTGCCTCCCGGGTCCTCCATGGCTTCAACATGACCGGTTAAGTAACAAAAGGAGAAATCACCCTCCCAATCGACACGTATGGCATGGTTCAGAACATAAAGTTTCAAGTCATAATGGAAACATAAGATATAATATATTGCTTGGCAGGCCGTGGGTATACATCATGAGGGCAATACCATCAACCCTGCACCAGATGATTAAATTTTCAACAAAAGACGGCATAACAACCATATACGGAGAACAACATGCAGCGAAAGAAATGTTTGCAGTTTATCAGGGGGAGTCAACCCCCATACTCTCGACCTTGGACGTGTTTGGGAATATACAGACCCCCAAGGATGATGAAGAAGATTTCCTCGCTCCTCGAACTTTCGTCGCCCCCGAAGAGTCGGATGCAATGAAATCGACAATTGAAGATCTGGAGCAAGCTATTTTGATCGAGCACCTCCCCAATCGTAATGTATACTTGGGAACGGGATTAACCCCCAAACTCAGGAAAAAATTTATTCAATTTCTTATCGATAATATCGACTGTTTCGCATGGTCCCACTTAAACATGACAGTTATCCCGCCGGAAATAACCTCCCATCGACTGAGTGTCGACCCCAAGTTTAAACTAGTAAAGCAAAAAAAAAGACCCCAGTCCGAGATAAAGCACGCATTCGTCAAGGATGAGGTAATCAAACTCCTTAAAATAGGGTCCATTAGGGAGGTAAAGTACCCCGAGTGGTTGGCCAATGTAGTAGTGGTACCCAAAAAGGGAAATAAGTTAGGAATGTGTGTAGACTATAAAGACTTGAATAAGGTGTGTCCCAAGGATTAGTTCCCATTGCCTAATATCGATCGTCTGATAGATGCTACGGCTGGCCACAAGACCCTCACCTTTCTCGATGCCTATTTGGGGTACAATCAAATTCAGATGAACCCCGAAGATAGGGAGAAGACCTCATTCATCATAAAGTATGGTACCTACTGTTATAATGTAATGCCTTTCGGACTAAAAAACGCAGGGGCTACATACCAGCGTCTAGTTAATACAATATTAGAAAGTCAAATAGGCAAATCCATGGAAGTTTATATTGACGACATGCTAGTTAAGTCCCTACGCACAGAGGACCATTTAACTCATTTGCAGGAAATATTCGACATCCTCAGAAGTTACAACATGAAGCTCAACCCCGAGAAATGTACCTTCGGAGTAGGTTCAGGCAAATTCCTAGGTTTCATGGTATCAAACAGGGGGATCAAGATTTACCTTGATAAATTCAAGGCCATTGAAGAAATCATGGTGGTAAACAATGTAAAGGCCGTGCAACGGCTAACAAGTCGGATAGCGGCTCTGGGCGGATTCATATCCAGGTCATCCGACAGGATCCATCATTTCTTCTCCTTACTCAAATGAAAGAACAACTTCGAATGGACTCTAGAGTGCCGACGCGCATTAGAAGAGCTGAAGCGATATCTGACTAGCCCACCTCTGCTCCACACACCAAAGGTGGATGAAACACTATATCTATACCTGGTCGTATCTGAGATAGCGGTAAACGGCGTGCTAGTTCGAGAAGAGCAAGATACGCAATTGCCTATTTATTACGTAAG
This sequence comes from Nicotiana sylvestris, assembly GCF_000393655.2. Lineage (NCBI taxonomy): Eukaryota > Viridiplantae > Streptophyta > Magnoliopsida > Solanales > Solanaceae > Nicotiana > Nicotiana sylvestris. The sequence continues at coordinate 89,227,523 of NC_091061.1, forward strand.
TCGGACCCTAGGGGATGCTGAAACTAGGTATCCTCACCTCGAAAAATTAGCTCTCGCATTAATAAGTGCATCGCCAAAATTGAAACCCTATTTTCAATGCCATAACATTTGTGTTCTAACGACATACCCCCTCTGGAGCATATTGCACAAACCCTAACTATCGGGTCGATTGGCCAAATGGGCTATCGAGCTCGGGGGATATGATATCGAGTATCAACCTCGAATGGCCATCAAGTCCCAGATTCTGGTAGACTTCATGGCTGATTTCTCGCCCTCCCTCGTGACCGAGGTAGAAAAAGAACTTTTACTGAAATCAGGCACGTCTTCCGGGGAATGGACCCTATTGACTGATGGTGCCACGAATGTGAGAGGTTCCGAACTAGGTATAGTCCTAAAGCCACCTACGGGCGGAGTGATCAAGCAATCCATAAAAACTGCAAAAATTGACTAACAATGAGGCCAATTACGAGGCTATGATTGCAGGTTTAGAACTGGCCAAAAGCTTGGGAGTTGAGACCATCAAAGCAAAATGCGATTCACTCCTAATAGTGAGCCAGGTGAATGAGAGCTACGAGGTCCGAGAGGACATGATGAAAAGATATTTGGATAAACTCCAAGTTGCATTATGTTGCTTCAAAGAATGGACTTTGGTCCATGTACCTCGAGAGCAGAACAGCGAGGTCGATGCCCTCGCAAACCTGGGATCATCTGTTGAGGAAGACGACCTACTCCCCGGGGCTGTCGTCCAGCTATATAAATCAGTAATCGAGGAAGGTCATCTGGAGATTAATTCCACCAGTCTAACATGGGACTGGAGAAATAAATACATTGATTATTTGAAAGACAGAAAATTGCCAGAGGACCCAAAGGAATCGAGGGCCCTGCGAACCAAAGCATCCCGATTTTCTCTCGATGAAAATAGACTTTATACAGAAGAACTTTTGATGGCCCCCTAGACTTATGTCTAGGGCCGAGGGATATAGATTATGTACTCTGAGAAATTCACGAGGGCATCTGCGGAAATCATTCTGGTGCCGATGCCTTGGTCCAAAAGGTAATCAGAGCAGGATACTATTAGGATGGCATGGAAAAGGACACCAAAGAATTCGTCCGGAAGTGTGACAAATGCTAGAGATTTGCCCCGATGATTCACCAACCCGGTGAACGGCTACACTCGGTCTTTTCTCCATGGCCGTTCATGAAGTGGGGGATGGACATCATCGGACCCCTTCCAACGGCACCAGGTAAGCCTAGATTTATTTTATTTATGACTGACTATTTCTCCAAATGGGTAGAAGCGTAGGCCTTCGAAAAAATAAGGGAAAAAGAAGTCATCAACTTCATCTGGGACCACATCATGTGCCGATTTGGGATTCCTTCCGAGATAACGTGTGATAACGGGAAATAATTCATCAGGAGCAAGGTAACACAATTCCTCGAGGATCACAAAATCAAGAGGATTCTATCGATGCCCTACCACCTGTGTGCGAACGGCTAGGCCGAGTCCACAAACAAAACCATCATCCAAAACTTAAAAAAGAAACTAGAAAGCGCCAAGGGAAATTGGAGAGAAATATTGCCAGAGGTGTTATGGGCATACCGAACAACTTCAAAATCGAGCACAGGGGAAACACCTTTCTCTCTAGTATACAGTGCCGGGGATTTGATACCAGTGGAGGTCGGGGAGCCGAGCGCCAGAGTCCAACACGCCACAGAGATCTCAAATGACGAGGCATGACAACGACACTTGAATTGCTGGATAAAAGGCGGGAAGCCTCGTTGGTCCGAATGGCCGCCCAAAATTAAAGTATCGAAAGATATTATAAAATGAGAACAAACCTCCGATATTTTGGAATTAAGGAGTTGGTTCTAACGAAAGTCACCCTTAACACCTGAAACCCTAGTGAAGGAAAGCTGGGCCAAAATTGGGAAGGACCGTACCGTGTCCTCGGAGTAGTCAGCAAAGGGTCTTACAAGCTCGGCACCATGGATGGCGAACAACTTCCAAGCAACTAGAACATATTGATGCTAAAACGATATTATTGCTAGGGCATCCGATGAAAAATTCTGAGAACATCTTCGAGCATCCGTTGCACTCTTTTCCTTCGGCCAGATTTTGTCCCTAAAAGGGTTTTACCTGCAAGGTTTTTAACGAGGCAACATTTGCGTGCTACCTAAGGGAGACTCAACTAGTATTCGAGGTTTCTGTCGCAATCAATCTCGAACACTAGGGAAAGTAATGTGCCGAGCTAAACGGCCGAATGAACCGTGCCCATATAAAGCAGCCAAGCTTTCAATGGCAAATACATGTGTTTGAACCAGGTAATCAAAAAACACTTTTTGTCAAAGCTTTTAACGATAAAGACATATATACATGTACCAAGTAATCAAAGAACACTTTTCATCAAAGCACTTCATGCTTCAAAAGAAACTCGACGTTTTAGCAAAGAGGACTCCTTTGTCAAAAATGTCACAAACACTCGGAGACTGGCATCAACAATTCGACACCTGAATGACCCCCGGGTAAAACCCCAAACTCGTAAGCCTTCAACGAGGCAACACCAAGATCGTAAAACGTCTTTCCCAACCGAAGGTGCCATGAACACCCGGAGACTGTTGCCAAAATAAAAAAACGTGCGACCTCACGGTCAAGATCTCCAAAATCATAAGCCCTCGATGAGGCAATATAAAGTTTGCAAATAATGGCTCCTGGGTCAAGAAGCCCTCGATGACTCGGGGACTGCCGTCGAGCGCCACCTCCATTGACTTGTTAAAACCTGAGGCTATAAGACCCCGAGCGGGCAGACTCGGTCTCATAAAATCTATATAAGGCAGCAACTATAACTGTAAGACCTCAAAGGCATGTAAAACATGTAAGATCTCACTAAAGGCATAAACCCGATCACAAAGTTTCAGCTATATATCAAACTTGTAAGACCCCTAAAAAGGCATACCCTCGGACAAACACAAGTGACCCTGGTCACACGGTTGTAGCAGCCAAACTAACACGACTGGGGGACGCCAACCGTCACTACAAGGCGTAAGAGCAATTGTTGTCAGCCCACACATGACTTCAATTACTCCGAATCTACTTCAAAAAGAACCGGTTAAATAGTCTACCCTCGACATAGGCAAAATAGCTTCGACCATGTCGGCTCCAAATCACTGACTTCGAGCTACTCAGCCTCTAAGACAAACCTCCCGAGGTGCTCAAACATCGCCGCAAGTTACTCAAAATTGAGGTTCTTCCCGAGCCAACAACAAATCAGGCAAAAATTACTTCAAAAGTCTTTAACGAGAGGAAAATAAATCCTACATAAATGGTCACATCGACCAAGCACGTAAGAGCCATTGTCGCTAGCCTAATGAGCTTCAAGGCCACATACACTAAAAGGTTGCATCGACCAAAATCGTAAGAGCCATTGTCTCCATCTTGAAATCTTAAAGCTTGAGGGTCAAAATAAGCTCGAGTCGTAACCCGATTCGGAGACCGAACCCAAAATAGTTAACTATACATGCCTAGGGGCAAAAGGCGTAAGAGCCACTGTCGCCAGCCCATGCAAATTCGAAAACTTCAGGGTCAATTGAGTTCGAGTTAAAACCCGACTCGGATACTAAACCCAAAATAATTAACTACATATGCCTGAGGGAAAAGCGTAAGAGCCATTGTCGCCAGCCTAATGAGCCTCAGGGCCATGCATATGAAAGATCGCTTCGATCAAAGGCATAAGAGCCATTGTAGCCAATCCTAATGGGCCCCAGGGTCGTCGCTCCAACCCAACGCGCAAAAGCCCAAGGGCCAGCTCGAAATACTAAAAATTTAAGGGCCAGATGAACTCGAGTCCAGATCTTACTCGGAGACTGAGCTCGACCTAATAAAAATGCCTGAAAGCAAAAACACAGGAGCTCAAATGCCAGCTTACTCTAAGAAGTAACCAACTCAGTGTGTACGAGTCACTATCACCAGTCTCGACGACAGTGAAGCCGGGGGGTCTTACCCAAAGACGGGACCCTAGTTCGAAAGTCAAAGAACATCACATAATATTTCCGAAAAGCAAAAAGGAAGGAAGCAATAGGAAATAAAAAGCCTTCTTATAACCCCCAGAGGGATTTTTACAAGTTTTGAAAAAACCCCTACAAAGAGAGAACCAAACAGAATCTTAATCTACCATCGAAAGGGAGGTCTTCGGTGTCCCCACCAAAGGTTGCACCCCGACAACTACGGGTCCTTCAGCGGCCCCTCTTCGACGGCATCTTCCGTTCCAGGGGATCCTCCTTCTCTTTTATCACCTCCTGAGTCACTACTCGGTGCACCCCCGAAAGCAAGCAAGGCAGCGTCTCGCTTTTCCAGGGTCTCCACTCTCTCGAACTCAACAGGCAAAATGATATCTCCCACACGTATGTCCACTTACTGAGTCAACCTCGGCCGTCCCCCTCGGGTGCCCCTCTGGCTTGGGCGTTTGTCACAATAGCATCTTCTCCATGCGAAGATATAATCATCTCGGCTTCAGTCTTGATCCTGTATAATGCAGCTACTAGCTCGCGATGGAGACCCCTGTACTTGACGCTATCCTCCCTCGCTTCATTAAGTTGACACCCAACTAATATCACCTTCTCCTGGAGGGCATCCCTCTCGGAAGATATCTCTCTCTCTCACGCTGTTTGAGTTTAGAGACTTCAGAGTCTCTGGCCTGAAGCTCCTCCCTCAGCAAGGCGCATTCCTTCCCAAACTACACAAATCAGATCCAAGATATTAAAACATTGGGATCTGGCAAAACATTTAGATAAAGTCAAACGGGGACTAGATAACCTGCTCAGTAAGAAGGGTCTTCTCACGCTCGATACAAGTCACCTTGACCTGATACCGGGTGAAAATCTGATTGTAAAGCAACTTGGCCTAAAGCCACGAGAAAATACAAGTTAGAAAGACAAAGGTCAAGGCAACCAAGGCCTGGGCGGCAGGTAGGGAAAGCAAAGATTACCTGCTCGCAAAGCCTGCTCATTTCACCAAAGACAAGGGAAGCATCGACCTCAAGAACTCCCTCGGAGATGGTTGGGAGCTTTTCAAGCACATCTTCGCCTTCGACGGGCATCCCCGCATCGGGGGATTCTTCGCACGGGGCATCTTGCACTCCTTTAAAGGTAGGTTCGCTCCCTGAGGAGAAACAATCACAACTACGGCACTGGCAAGGCCGGTCAGGACCATCCCTTGTCCATTCGGGGTCCCTGAACTAGGCCCCTCCAAACCACCCAATGAAGGCACCTCAGGCCGAGGAGAACTATGACCACCAACCAGAACCCGACACTCCCTCAATTGTCTCTTCTCCACAAAGTGGGGCCACAACGTCATCAATCTCTAGCTTGGAAGCCGCCATCTCTACGGCCTTAGGGTCGGCCAAGTTTGTCCCTCCCTCAGGTCCGCCGAGGAGCTGTTTTTCTCCTCACCCTCAACTCGAGGGTTTCCCACCGTTTCCAAGGTTAGATCCGCTGGGTCGGCTTTAGTCTCTCCCACCTTAATCTTCTTAGATTCAGGAGGCCCGTCCAACGGATCCCTTTGTCTTTTCTTCCCTGGCACCAAAATGCATTCCTCAACGGGTAATGCTCCCTTCATCAAGGGGACTTCCCCCAGACCTACACAAAGGCAAAAGGTAAGCGCAGGGAACGGGAACGCTGCCAGTAGTGATTTAAGTCGAAAGGGATGACTATAGCAGGCTAGAGGCTCACCATGATTCTTAGCTTCCCACCGGGACTGGGATAAATCATGCCACACTCGCTCAGCATACGGGCAAATCGAGTACAGACCACCGACCAAATTCTGGAGAACCGAAACCGCGTCGGGGTAAATTGCTGCAGCTGCAGTAACAAATATATATATATTAGGTGCTTAAAAGGAACATAGCCAAAGAAAAGCAAGGGAAGTCAAGGCAACGTGTCTACTTACGCTCCACATTCCACCTCTCAGGGAACGACATCTTTTCCGCCGGGATCAGATCAGAAGTCCTCACTCGGACAAATCGGCTTATCCATCCCCCCTTTTCAAGCTCCTCGGTATAGGCAAAGAGGGACCTCAGGGCTCAACATCGGAGTTTGATTAGACCTACACGGAGGAGACTGGGTTGTACATCCTGATCAAATGATCAAGGGTGAAGGACATCTCCCCCATCACGTTCACATAGTACCTGATCATGTAAACAATCTGCCAGAATAAAGGATGAATCTGGCCAAGAGTCACTTGGCATTATTGACAGAAGTCGAGAATCACAAGGTCGATCGAGGGCGAACATGGCCCCACCGGCCCTAGAGTAAATGGATAGGTGTACACACTGAGGAAACCTTTTTTGTGTGTCATAATATCCTCCTCCAAAGAAGGGATCTCCACAACCACCGCATCCCCCAAGTGGCAATCAACTTTCACTCTTTCAGTGTCTGTTATCGAGCTAATATACTGAGTCACGGGCTCGCTGCGCCCCGACTTCGAAGAAGGTCTCTCGGCCCTGAAATCAGAAGCCATCACGAAAGACCCTGGAACACACTCCTCCGCACGAGGAGACATCGTCACTTCACCTTGAGATATGAGCGAAGAGGACGGGGCCACAACCTCCTGAGAAGCGGAGGCGGAAGTTTTCGCCATTTCTAGAAATTTTCGTAAGGAAAAACGAAAGCAAAGGAAGAACGAACCTTTTCTGAGGTTTGGGAATACAATGAGTTATATAAAATAAGAAGGGGAGTATTTATAGAAACCCCACGTGCGCATTGAAGAAGGCCAAGAGACAGCCAACTGCCATAGTCAATGCGAAAATTTTCAGGGGCTGCGTGTGCATCGTGTCTTGGCGCCTTGTGCCTGACGTCGTTACGAGAGCATCGAGGGGGAAGAAATTCAAGGTCGGGCCCGATATCGGGGTGGTGCAGACCAATGGCTATATTAAAAAAGAGGGAAGTTCCCAAGATGCTTGGCTAAGACTGACAGAGCCTAGCGGGCTATTCTAAACCCAATGTAGGGCTTCAGGACATCATATCTAGCTGTCCATCCCCGTATCCGAGTAGTTAATGTATTTTGTACTATGTTATGATTCCCCTCTTATATAAGGGGCATTCCTCGCATTCTTGTAAACTCTGTTGTTCCAGTTGCTCCATAAGAAATATAGAAGAACACACTCTTTGCTCTCTCACTCTCTCTTGATATTATTGCTTTCATTTATTGTCTTCATACTTGTTCTTCATTTATTGATTATCATTGGCCATAAAGAGCCTCCCTCAGTTATCCCATAACTATTATACCTACCCTGATTGCCTTCAATAGCTCGTAGCCGAGCCCTGAGATCGACCTCGAGGCCCGAAATCGACAAGCCCGAGGCCACAAGTAACCAACCTAACGATTTGATTGTAGCTCTCTCCTTTACTTTATTTCGTCTCTAAATCTCATATACTTAGCATCAACTGCTTAACAAACTAGCATAAAAATAGATCACATATTTTTAGAGTCTCGTCAACAAATTTAATTGTTATTACCATTTTCACGGTAAACAATTAAATCCAAGAATATTAATATTAAAATCAGTTTTCATTTTTCCGTTTTCTGTTTTGGTAACAGAAAATTAACTACCCTCTTCAATTTTCACTCTTTATTGTTGAGTAAATAGCTATTTATGTTATGGCATTTATGATGTGGCCGTTTTGCGTAAACAGTCATTCTGAAGAGTTGCACCTCTTCTGATTTCAGTCCAATATTGGCTATAAATACAAGTCCATTCTCTTAGAATTTCCATATGATTTTCTGCGTTTCCATACGATTTTCTGAGTTTCTCCTCCTTCTTCTGCATTGTTTTAACTTCAAAGACATCAACAATAAGTGTGATTTGCTACTGAACTTTGTGTTCGCTGAAACACTAGGGTTTGAAGTACCACTACACCAGTGTGTAATTTGTTCTATCCTGCGAGGAAATAATCCATAACTTTGGGTACTAGGAGATAATTAAATTTCTTAAGGAAACACTGTGAATTCAGTGGGCTCGGATTAACTTTTATTTCTTTACATTTTCGGTTTATGTTATTTTATGTTCTCCATAATATTTTTACAAACACAGTTTGCTAACATAAATTTCGAGCCATATTATTCAGAAGAATTTTATATTCGATGAACGACTTTCTCAAGAATACTCCACCTGGTGAAACATCCATATTCGCCTTCAAAGTGTCAGCTAGTTTAAACTTAAAATGGAGTAATTGCTCAAGTCTGATTAAAGAAAGATAAATAATACCCTTCTGAGTTTAAATATGTATGTGTTTTTCAAATAAATATGACTTTACAAGGATTTTGAATCGCACAATTTCTGGCAATTGATCTACTATACATCCAAAATGTTTAACGAAAGATAGATTCGAGCTTTATTGAACGAGTTTTGTAGACTTTATGATTTATAGCAAAAGATCTTCGAAAGTTGTGGCTGAATGATATTCTTTAAAGCTGTCGTTTTGGATCACCAATCAAATGTTGCAGTACCATTTCTTTGAGGACTGGAATGTATCAAGAGCATAACTTTTATTTTTATTTTTTTTGTTAATATAAGCAAATTCAATTTACCAATGAGGACTAATGTGGATTATTACAAGTTAGCAAGAAAGCTGAAACTCAAAATTCATCCCTAAACACACGACATAAACAATCATACGCGTTAAAATTTGTCACGATTGTTAATAAAAGCATATTTATTAATAAGGACTAATGTGGATCATTACAAGTGAGCAAGAAAGTTGAAACCCAAAATTCATCCCCTAAACACAAAATATAAATAGTCACAGCGTTATTTGGATCACGTTTTAACTTGTGCCCGCTTTACAAAAAAAATTACAAGTGTACGCACTTTTTCGCGTAACTTCAACATACGGGGCTGAAGTAGCAAAGACAATCACGCAAAACTTCAGCATTCTAGTAGACGGGCCGAAAATAGCAAGTGTGCTGAAGTTTTTGTTTGTAATTGTTGAACTTAAGCATAATAGCTGAAGTTTTATTCTCTCTTCGCTATAGATTTTGTTTGTAATTGCTAAACTTAAGCATAGTAGCTGAAGTTTTGTTCTCTATTTGCTGAAGTTTTTTTGTAATTGCACTAAATAAGCTGAAGTTTTTTGTCCTGGATTCATTAGTTTTGTCATTAAGCTTTTTCAAAAACTTCAGCCGAAGATGCTGAAGTTATTTAGCTCATTTATAAAAATTTCAGCACTAAATAAGCTGAAGTGTTTTTGTCCTGGATAAGCTTTTTCAAAAACTTCAGCAGAAAATGCTGAAGTTATTTAGTTCATTTGTAAAAACTTCAGCACTAAAAGCTGGAGTCTTTTTGTCCTGGATTCATTAGTTTTGTCATAAAGCTTTTTCAAAAACATCAGCAGAAGATGCTGAAGTTATTTAGTTCATTTGTAAAAACTTCAGCACTATACAAGCTGAAGTTTTTGAAATTTTTTTCTAACATACTAGATAAATAATAAGATTGCCAACAGTATCTAAATCATAAATTTTGGAAATAATAAACGTGAAAAAGAACAGAATTATCATTGTCTACTAACTTACGTACGTGAAATATTCGCAAATTATTGTCTACTTGCTACGTAATTATTTATAAATAATCTGATAAACTTATTTATGGCAATCATCCCATGAACTGAAGTTTCATAGCAGCAGAAGAAAGAAGAAGAAGAAAACAAAGGAGGAGAAGGAGGAGAAAGGGGGCTGAAATTGTTTAAAAAGTGGGTACAAGTTAAAACTTTTTTAAAAATGAATATAGGTTAAATGGGGGCGGCCAAATAGGGCGTCCCGTGTAATTTTTACCCAAAAATGTGGTGGTTTTATTGAAGCAGCCCATTAGGCATTTGTTGAACTCTGCGAACACAGACCTGTTATTATAGCAGGAGCTGTTCATTAAGCAGTCCGTCCCGCTATAGGAGCCAAGCAGCAGCCCATGTTTTCGCTTGGGCCACATTGCCAATTCGATACACTTGGACAGGGCACGCCCTACTTTTTGGAGCATTGTCCTGTCCTTTTGGAGCAGCTCAATTTTCCAGCACCTTAATATCCCTGTGTTACAACTTACAAGCATACGTTACCAAGCTCGGCGAACATCATATGTTAATAAACGCTTGTAAAGGGAAAGATCTTTTATTTGTCGATGTGGTAGCAGAATTAAACAACAAATTGCATTTATCATTATTTTATTGTGTACTGCTAGTCGTGAAAGCTAAAGCTAATTAGGAGTTTCCTAACATATTTTCTCTACCAGGAAATATGGATGGGTGCATGATTCCCAACTAAATATAGAAAGAAGGTACTAGTAGTGCAAATTAGGGCCAACTGTTTCATTTGACATACGCAAAAAGATTGATCTATAATCATCTAATTCTTTGTTCGGTGAGGTTTTATCGTGAATTGATTGTAATTGTAACCATCCAATACGTCTTTCTGTGTAATTGCACCCCATTACCCCTTTTATTGCTTCACACTTGCGTGTTTGTATCTTATGACTTGCGGGGTTGATTGGTTTCGTTCCGGGAAACTTTCGGTTTGATTTGGACCCTTGATTCTAGACTTTGAGGTTTTAATTTGAAAATGTTATCCAAACTTTGACTTTTGAAAAAATGACCCCGGAATTGTATTTTTATGACTTCGATAGTTTCGTATCGTGATTTCGGACTTGGGTATATGCCCGAAATTGATTTTGAAAGTACGTAGGGTGATTTGTGTTGATTTGCCGAAATTTGACAATTTTAAGTTAAAAAGTTCGACCGTAGGTTGACTTTTAGCTACTGAGCTCGAAATTTGATTTTGGGACTTGGAATAGGTCCGTTATGGCATTTATAACTTGTTTGCAAAATTTGACATCGCTCAGAGTTGATTTGATAGGATTCGGACGCTTAGTTGAAATTTTAGATGTTCTTGAAAATTTCTTGGAAATTCTTGCGTTTTAGAGATCATTTTGTAGTTTTAGATGTTATTCTTATCTTTTGATCGCGCGAACGAGTTATATGATGTTTTTGGACTTGTGTGAAGGTTTAGTATGGAGCCCCGAGGGATTGGGTGAGTTTCGGATGCTTACAGAATGTGGTTGGAATCAAAAGATTGTTGGTTTTTCTGCACAGGCCTCAGATCTCGCAATTGCGAGGTCTAAGTTCGCATTTGCGAAGGTAGGCCTGGTTGCTGTTCACATTTGCGAAGTATGCTGAGATGGGCTAGGATTGCAATTGCGATGATTTTGTCGCAATTGCAAGGGCAACAGTGGTTGCAAATGCGATCCAATCTTCGCATTTGCAAAGAATCCCTCAAGTCTTCAGTGCTGCAATTGCAAGGATTTATTCGCAATTGCAAACCCATATCGCAAATGCGACATATGCAACTCATCAAATAGTTGGGAGATGGGATTTTTGAGTTCATTCTCTCATTTTTAAACCCTAGACTCGGTAGGAGACGATTAGGAGAGAGGATTTTCACCTACAAACCTCGGGTAAGTGATTCAAATCTATTTCTAATCATATTCCATCAACATAACTTATATTTTAACATAAAACTCATGTGAATCGAAATAGAAATTTATGAAACTTTGTCAAGTTTTTGAAAAATAAGAAATTGAGTTTTGAGAGTCAATTTGAACTCGGATTTCGAAACTAATCACACATATGAACTCGTGGGGTCATGGGTAGACGGAATCTACCATTGGACTTGGAGCCCCAAATGGACTTTTGTTAACTTTTTGGAAAAAGTATAAAAATCTTAACTTTATCTATTGCAATTGAATTCCTACTATTGTTTGATGATATTGAGTCGATTTTGGTTAGATTTGAGCCGTGTGGAGGCGAATTTTAAGGGAAAAACTATTTTCGAGTATTGAATTGGCCTAACTGAGGTAAGTGTCTTGCCTAACTTTGTATGGAGGAACTACCCCATAGGATTTGGTATTGTTTTTGTCACGCCCCGGCCTCGGGGAGCGCGATCGACGCTCAATCGGGGTAACCCGGTCAAACAAGCATGCTAGATGCTTTCTATCTGGCCCTGCCCATGAATAGAGTAAAGATGCATACCATTCATTAGACAATGAGAAGATTACATTAACAACACTAATTTCGTTACCATTGATAACTTCGTTCACGATTTTTCCAAAATATTTTACACATTCATAGTTTAGTAGTGAAAACATGCGATACAAATCCAACATTTCTAGTTTGACTTTTCCAGAACCAAGATACAACCGAAACTATGTCTACAAAGCTTCTAACAGAAACAAAATAGTGTTATCATAGTGTCGGCAACAAGGCTCCGACTATACCTCAAATATAATACATGAGAAAAGGACACAAGACCTCGATGTGAAGTGGGGCTCACTAAGTCACTTGAGAAGAGAATGTACTGCTATCACTGATTGATGTCGCCTGTTCTGGAACCACCTGCATCTATTAAAGATGCAGGGGCCTCGGCAAAAGGGACGTGAGTACATGTGGAATAGTACTCGTATGTAAGGTAAATAGAAAAAACATATGAAAGTACGATAACTCAAATAAGAGGCAAATGAAGTACATCAAGAAAGTACGAAACCTCCCATAGAATCACATCTCAAGTCTTATTATACTTACATCATTCTGAACTTCTTTTGGATTCAATTGAGCCACATGAACTATGTGTGGGATACAAAATATAATGTAATTGTAACAACATATACAATAAAGACAATGAAAGTGGCACCTATTGTTTGTGTTGGCTATGCGAGTCACTAGACCGTCCATAGCCCTCTCGCACTATGCACCTAGATGTTTCATAGACCGTCCATAGTGTTCACCCATACTATACACTTATGCATTTCGTAGACTGTTTATAGTGTTCACCCACACTATACACCTATGCGCTTCATAGACCGTCCATAGTGTTTATCCATACTATACATATATGTATTTCATAGACCGTCTATATTGTTTATCCATACTATACACTTATGTGTTTCATAGACCGGCCATAGTGTTTATTCATACAGACACCTATGCGTTTCATAGACTCTCCATAAGATCACCTATACAATACACCTATGTGTTTCATAGACCGTCCATAGGATCACCTATACAATACACCTATGTGTTTCATAGTCCGTTCGTAAGATCACCTATACAATACACCTATGTGTTTCATAGACCATCCATAGGATTCACATATTATATTAAACACCTATGTGTTTCATAGCCCATCCATAGGGTTCATATATTATATTATAAATCTATGTATTTCATAGACCGTCCATAGGGTTCACATATTATATTTTACACCTATGCGTTTCGTAGCCCGTCCATAGGGTTCATAACACATCATTATGCACATGACCATATAAAAACTCAAAGTAACATGATTAGCATTACATTTAAGGTCGAATATTCCCGGATCATTGGAATACTTCATGATTATGCTCATCATGGAGAAACACAACTTATTACATTAACACATGTATGGCAAATCAATAAGTAGATTTCAATGGCGCATGGACCCAATTTTTTTTCTCTCTTCCACCTCATTATATACCCTCTTATCATCTTAAGGTCGTTAGCTAAGTTCATGATTCTTGGGGACTTAACATCGAAGTCATTTTCATTTATTGTTTTATAAGCATACATACTATGATTGAAACCATTGAAAATATTTATAAAGGAGAGCATAGGGATTTACGATTGAAACATGGGTTCAAATCATAGGCATCAGTTAAAACAACCACATTTGAACATAAATTGAGTACATAATCTTTTAGGAAAATCTATTTTCGAAGTCAATTTGAAACAGTTGAATCAAGGCTCACTTCATAATCTTTCACACGTCATTTCATTTCATTGTCACTACTGGCCACAAGTATAGCTTTCATTCTTGGCACGGTAGCCATACTTTATATCCCCAACTCACTCCCTTCACTTTCAAGCATATTTATAGATTATAGACAACAAAATATCTCTAATCATGACTTTTAGTACACATATGGGCAATTAAGAGTCTTAAGCACATTGAGTTTTCCTCCACAATTTGGCATTATAACTTTCATTTGAAACACGACTCGAAGTCATAACATTTTAATTCACAACTCATACTTTGAACACATTCCCTAAGGATAATATAATATGATAAGAGCATCCGAAACATATTTTGAACATATATATCTTTCGACACAAGGTTTATTCGGAATAGTCAAGTTTATAATAAATATCTCGGAACATGAGAAATAAGAAATTGACCCATCATACTAGGGACTTACGCGAACGTCGTGGAATTAAATTCTAAGAGAGAAGTTTAGCCAACATACCTCAAATTTGGCCCTTAATAATAGTATGATGGTCCACCACACTAAACAACTTTAATCTACAATAATGCAACACAATTGCACCAATATTAGCAAGATTTCTATAATTTAAGTCATTTAAATATTTTATCAAACATCTAATGTGCATATCTTTCTAAAATCTCCTTTAATGGGATTTCTTCACCTAACAACCACCTTCCACACTAATGATTCACCTCACAATCATCTCTAGGCCATCCACAACTTCTATTAGCACATGCATGCCCAACAATTCAATTACAACCCATAAATCTTATCAATTAATTTATTTTACAATTTCTACAATACCAACACACCCTAGGTTGGACACTTATTGCTTCCAATCACCATCTCATAAGTCCTAACACATATTTCGTACATAAATAATAACCATGAATTAGTTAGAGATGGTAAACATACCTCTTGTAGTGAGATTCTTGAAAATCCCAACTTATAGTGTTCTTGACCAATTTGGGGACTTGAATGGAAATCTATATCTTCAAGATTAATACTTGTTAATATAAGTGTTTAGGAGTAGTAATCAACTCAAATACTCCAAAAATATTACCTTGGTTCATGGGAGGGAAGTATAGGACGGATTTCCCTTGATAGAGCAAGTCCTAGCTCAAAGAAATGACTTATCCACTCTCTCTCCCCGACCTTGGGGGTATTTATAAGGCACCTACATGCGTAGCCACACACCTGGGCAAGTTGACTGCACATCTGGCCGTGCACACAAGGCAGAAACCCCTCTTATATGCGCGGTCGCGCATCTAGGCACGCATATGGTATAGGTCCGTTAAATTTTCCATAACAATCTGTATATATATATATATATATATATCCAAATGATAAACGGTTTGATGCGTTGAACACTAGACTCAAAGGGCTTTAATTTGATACGTATATCACCACCTAAGTCTTTATAGTTTGGTAACTGCATGCGTTTGAAGTCGGATCTTGTGAGAATTTATTTAAAACTTTAGCCCATTGCGTATCTCCCAACTTGGCTTAGTTCTAGGGACCTCCTTAGACCCTAAACAACATCCAATACACCTACTACACTTAATATCTTGATCATATAAGTTGTTCCAGTACTTAACCTCTCGTGAAAGGCAGGACAACACTTAAGCGACTTGTGAGCGTGCCTTATGGCCTCGGACTCATCAGAAATTTAAGGGGCCTCACAGTTTGATTCAATGGTACTAGGTGAAATCTGTGTGCATACGAGTGAGTACATGGGTTATACGAAGTATTTGACCAGTTTAGGCTACTTAGACTATTCCCATGATTAAATTGAAATGCCCAATTATGTTCTAAACTCTCATACTAAAATTATCCTTAATTGTGTTAGTATCCTTAATTGCCTTAGTTGACTTGTTAAGTAGTTGTCTGTCTACATCCTACTTGCTAAATTTCTATCAAGCTTTAGTTGAACATGTTGTCTCTTTTACTGTTACATGCTATTTCTTCATTGTTAATTATCATTGTCGAAGTAATTATTCATGTTTTTCCTTTACTTGTTGATTTCCATTATTCGAGGCTCATTGTTGAATATTATCTCTTTTGCGGTGAAGTTACTCTTATTTAATATTTTAGTTATATATTATTTCTCCCAATGTTGATTTATTTGGTGTTGAAGTTGTGGAAGTTATTAATACGTTGAGGCGATGCTGGTTATTGATGAAACATCTATCTTATTGAGCATTTTTCATCCATTGTTGTTGTTGACTTTCTCGTATACGTTGTGTTGTATCCATGGACTATTGTTGTGGAAACATTGATATTGTTGTTGTTGCCAAGTTGTGCTATATGGGAACTTGTGTGCTTCGCCCCGTTTTCTCGCGAAAGCGAGTTTCAACGTGTGACAACTCTTTTAAATATGAATGGGTATTAAAAGAGACGAGTCGCTACCTAACGATTTTTTAAAGTGCATTAGGGCACCTATTTGCAAATAACTCTATTTAACCAGTCTACGTCACCAAATGTTGGGTAAGGGCTCAAATTACCTTAAAGAGAAGGTGTTAGGCACTCTTCGAGGTCCACAACTGTGGGTCCCGGCCGAAGTTTTAAACTGTGTGGGATTATCGGAATACAATTGTCCTAAATGATCATATGAGTGAGGGAAGACAATGAATTTAAAGGTTCTATTGTGAACAAGTGTAAAGGAAATACGACAAAAATTAAACTATAGTCGAGTCTAGATACGACTTGATAGGCATGTACGCGATGACTAAGTTTAAACAATAAACATATAAAGGAAGGGGGTCCTGATTTTTTTAGCCTAAAGGATCATCCCGTGTAACATAAATAATACTCCACAACTCCCTTAAGGTAGGGATTACTCATATTATTCAGCAGGCTCACACTATCATCTCCTGCTACCCGATTACTATGTTAAAGTTGTTTACTTAAAGACGTTCTAGTTCAATTCTACGTTATGTCCTACGCATGCACTACCCATCTTATGCCTATGATATTGACCTACTATCATGTGGTTCTATACTATACTTAAGATGCTAAGAAATGATAAAAATATTGCACATTCAAAACATATAGCACTTCACATAAATGCAATAAAAGGCTCAAGTTAACCCCCACACATAAACAGTGAATGCACACGCGACATATTTAGGAAATAGATAACTTCAAAGTTAATAAGCATTACAGCCGTTAAATCTTATAGTCATAATTTGTAGGTGATTCTAATTTCCAGTAGTGTACATGTCACGACCCAAAAACCAACCCGGTCGTGATGGCGCCTATCGTGAAACTAGGCCAACCAACTTATTTCCAAATAACCCATATTTCATTTAAAACTTAAGTAAAACCATGTTTTCAGCTGAAATCCGATAAAAGGTATAAAGTAAAAATCAAAACAAAGAAGAAAATACAAGCCCGACCTCGGGCTTCACTAAGTCATGAGCAAAATACTACAACGGTTCGAAAGAAAACAAGACTAACATAGTCTGGAAAAAGCCAACAATGTACACTAAAGGAAGATAAAGAAGGAGAAGGCAGGACTGCAATCGCCAGGCAGCTACCTCACTATCTCTAAGGAAAAGTCCACTACTAAAATGATTAGAACCGGCTACCGTGACCCGAGATACCTGGATCTGCACATAAGGTGCAGTGGTTAACGTGAGTACACAAACTCAGTAAGTAACAAGTCCAAACTATGGACTGATAGGTACTGACGAACCAAACCTCGATAGGTAATATCATTAAACTGTATAAGAAAGTAGACGTGCTTGCAATTCAGGCAAAAACTCAACAGTAAATAAATGCAATCTGAATAGTAAGGAGTATAAAGCTCAAGAAATCTCTATGTACAAATGCACAGATAACATGATCAATGTTCCATATACCTCCACTTACAAGTGCTCAACCACTCGGTACTGTATATGTCCATCCGACCCAGGGAAGATCTATCCCGGAATATATATATCACTGACTGCAGTCATCGAGTACCGAGGAAGGCCATTCCAGCATTTGGAGAAGATCCATCTCCAGGTATAAATACTTCAGACAAGATCCATGTCCAGGGAAGATCCATTCCTAAATATCATCGACTGCGTTCACTGGGGTGTGTTACATACTCCGGAGGGGCTCCTACAGCCCAAGTGCTATCATAATCATCAACATAACCACTGTGGCGTGCATCCTGATCCCATATATTGTCACTCACAATCAGGCTCTCGGCCTCACTCAGTCATCACTCTCTAGTCTCACCCACACGGGCTCACAATGTCATGATACTAGCCCGAACAATGATATGATGTGCTAAATAACAATAATCGAGACTGAGTCATGATATATATTGCATGAACAAGACTGAGTACAGAAGATCAATGAAGAAAATGATATGATAGCAAGAAACGACCTCTCAAGTCTCAACAGTATCGGCGTGAAGCCCTAACAGAATATCTAGCATATTTTCACAGCACATTTACTTAATCACATGATAGAAACACGGATATCAACAAGAAAGAGTTACTAAGCGGTGCCATGGAATGATCCAAGCCGCAATCCTCATGGTGCATTCCCACACGCCCATCACTTGGCATTTGCGTCACCTCAATAGCAATCATAGAACACATAGTTCGGGGTTTCGAACCCTCAAAACCAAGTTTGGAAGTGTTACTTGCCTCAAACCAAGCCAAACTCTAGCCCGCGATGAGCTTGCCTCTCGATTCAGCCTCCAAATGCCCCGAGTCTAACCAAAATCAGTATATTATCATCAATATATGCTAAAGGAATGAAACATATACAAATATTATCAAATTAACTCAAAACCCTAAAATTAGCCAAACCCGACCCCCGAGCCCACATCTCGGAATTCGATAAATATCACATCACAAGAATCCTTATCTTCCTGCGAGTTTATACATACGAAGAACATCACAATCAGACCTCAAATGGTCCACCAAATCTCCAATTTAAACTCTTCAATTTCACGCCCTAATTCTTCAATTTTAACCCTCTAATCCCACAAATTTCATGTCAAATTAGTTAGAGATCACAATAGAATCAAGTATTGAGTTCAAAAACCTTACCTCCAAGTGTTTCCCTTCAAATCCCTCTCACAAAGCTTCAAAACCGTCTCAAAAATGGAGGAAATAAGCTGAAAATCGCGAAGATGACCTTTTATACTTTCTACCTAGGCATCTCGCACCTGCGGCTCCAATTCCGCATCTGCGGACCGCTTCTTCGGTCAAAATAGCCGCACCTGTGGTTTTTCACATAAGGGCCAACATCCGCACATGCAGGCTCGCATATGCGGTAAAACTTCTGCTCCCGCGGCTGCCTCCACGCAAATGCGATCATCGCACCTACGGTCCCCAAACCGCAAGTGCGGAAACAACAGAAGCAGAAATTTCTGCAGCACAACTCCAGTCCAAACTTTCTGACAACTATCCAAAACCATCACGAGGCCCTCGCGACCTCAACCAAACATGCCAACAAGTCACCTATCACCATTCAAACTCATACCAACCCTCGGAACACTTAAAACAACGTCAAAACAACAAATCACCCTCGGATTGAAGCCTAAGGATTCCAAATCTTCTGAATTTCGCAATCGATCAAAAAGTCTATCAAACCTCATCCGAATGATTTGAAATTTTGCACACACGCCCAAAATGACATAATGGACCTACTCTAATTTCCATAATTCCATTCTGACCCCGATATAAAAATTTCCACTACCAACCGGAAAACGCCAAAATTCTTATTTCGCCAATTCAAGCTTAAATCTTTCATAGACCTCCAAAATCCATTCCAATCATGCTCCCAAGTCCCAAATCACCTAATGAAGCTATTCGAACCATCAGAATTCACATCCGAGACCTTTTTCACATAAGTCAACATCCAGTTGACTTTTTCAACTTAAGCTTACTTAAAAGAGACTAAGTATCTCATATCTCTCCAAAACCACTCCGAACCCGAACCAACCAACCCGATATTACTTAATACAGCTGACAAAACATAAGGAAGCATAAATGGGGGAAACAGAGCGGTAACTCATGAAACGACCAGCTGAGTCGTTACATCCTCCCCTTCTTAAACAAACGTTTGTCCTCGAATGAGTCAAGAAACATACTTGAAGCCTCAAATATGTGAGGATATCTGCTCCGCATCTTCCGCTGGCTATCCCAGGTAGCCTCCTCCATAGGCCGACCTCTCCACTACACTTTCACTGAATCTATATCCTTTGATCTCAACTTTCGGACCTACCTCCAAAATAGTCACTAGCTCTACATAATAAGTCAAATCACCGTCTAACTAAACCATGCTGAAATCCAAAACATGAGACAGATCGCCAATATACTTCCGGAGCATAGAAACATGAAATACTGGATGCACACTCGACAAGCCGGGTGGCAAAGCAAGCTTATAAGCCACTTCCCCAAACCTCCGAAGCACCTCAAAAGGCCCAATGAACTGAGGACTCAATTTACCCTTCTTCCTAAATCTCATAACGTTCTTAATGGGTGAAACCTTTAGTAGAACCTTCTCCCCAACCATGTAAGACACATGAGGGACCTTCCTGTTGGCATAACTCTTTTGTCTCGACTGCGCTGTACGAAGCCGCTCCTGAATCACCTTTACCTTGTCCAAAGCATCATGCACTAAGTCTATACCCAAAAGCCTAGCCTCACTCGACTCAAACCAACCGACTGGAGACCTACACCGTCTCCCATATAAAGCCTCATATGGAGCCATCAGAATACTCGACTGATAACTTTTGTTATAAGCAAACTCCGCGAGTGGTAGAAACTGATCCCATGCCCTTCTAAAATCAATGACACAAGTGCAGAACATGTCCTCCAATATTTGAATAGTGCGTTCGGACTAGCTGTCCGTCTGAGGGTGAAAAGTTGTGCTCAACTCAACCTGAATACCCAACTCTCACTACACGACTCTCCAAAACTATGAAGTAAACTATGTACATCTATCTGAAATGATGGAAACTGGGACATCATGCAAGCGAACAATCTCTCGGATATAAATCCTTGCTAACCGCTCTGAAGAATAGGTAGTACACACATGAATGAAGTGCGCGGACTTGGTCAGCCGATCCACAATCACCCAAATAGCATCGAACTTCTTCAAAGTCCGTGGGAGTCCAACTACAAATTCCATGGTGATCCGCTCCCACTTCCACTCTGGAATATCTATCTGCTGAAGCAAGCAACCCGGTCTCTGATGCTCATATTTCACTTGCTGATAATTGAGACACCGGGCTACAAATCCTACAATATCTTTCTTCATTCTCCTCCACCAATAATGTTGTCTCAGATCCTGATATATCTTCACGTCACCCGGATGGATGGAATACCGCAAGCTATGGGCCTCCTCTAGAATCAAATCCCGAAGCCCATCTACATTGGGCATACATATCCGACCCTGCATCCTCAATACTCCATCATCACCAGTAGTCACATCTTTGGCATCGTCGTACTGAACCCTGACCTTAAGGACAAGCAAATGAGGATCATCATACTGGCACTCTCTGATGTGATCAAACAAGGAAGACCGAGAAACCACACAAGATAAGACCCGACTAGGCTCCAAAATATCCAACCTCACAAACCGATTGGCCAAGGCATGAACATCAATTGCAAGAGGTCTCTCCCCAATAAGAATATATGACAAACTGACCATACTCACCGCCTTCCTACTCAAGGCATCAACTACTACATTGGCCTTTCCCGGATGGTACATGATAGTGATATCATATTCCTTTAGCAGCTCCAACCATCTCCGCTGCCTCAAATTAAGATCCTTCTGTTTAAACAAGTGCTAGAGGATACGATGATTTATGCACCTCACAAGACACATCATACAGATAATGCCTCCAAATCTTTAACGCGTGAATAATGGCAGCCAACTCTAGATCATGGATGGGGTAGTTCTTCTCATGGGGCTTCAAGTGACGAGAAGCATAAGCTATCACTCTACCCTCCTGCATCAACACACACCCAATACCAACTCTTGAAGCATCACAATATATTGTATATGAATCTAAAGCTGATGGCAAAACTAACACTAGAGCTGTGGTCAAGGCAGTCTTGAGCTTCTGAAAGCTCGCCTCACACTCATCCGACCACGTGAAAGGAGCACCCTTTCGAGTCAATTTGGTCAAGGGTGAGGCAATAGATGAAAATCCCTGAACGAACTGACGGTAATAACCTACCAAACCAAGAAAGCTGCGAATCTCGGTGGCTGAGGACGGTTTGGGCCAACTCTGAACCGCCTTTATCTTCTTCGAATCAACCTGTATACCCTCATTGGACAATATGTGCCCCAAGAAAGCCATTGAACTGAGACAAAACTCACACTTGAGAACTTTGCATAAAGTTTCTCCTCCCTCAACCACTGCAACACAACTCTCAAATGCTCCGCGTGCTCTTCCTGACTACGCGAGTACACCAGAATATCATCAATGAATACAAAAACAAATGAGTCGAGATAAGGCTGAAACACGTTGTTCATCAAATGCATGAACACTGCTGGGGTATTGGTCAGCTCAAAAGACATCACAAGGAACTCATAATGACCATATCGGGTCCTGAAAGCTATCTTAAGAATGTCCGAGTCCCTGATCTTCAACTGGTGATACCCTGAACGGAGATCAATCTTGGAGAACATCCTCCCTCCTTGAAGCTGGTCAAATAAATCATCAATACAAGGCAAATGCCACTTGTTCTTGATTGTGACCTTGTTCAACTGCCTGTAATCAACGCACATCCATATAGTGCCATCCTTCTTCATCATAAATAGAACAGGCGCACCCCACGGCAACATACTAGGCCGAATAAACCCCTTATCAAGGAGTTCCTGAAGCTGCTCCTTCAATTCTGCCGGTGCCATACGATATGGTGGAACAGAAATGGGTTGAGTGCCCGGCACCAAATCAATACCAAAGTCAATATCCCTGTTCGGTAGCATGCCCGGTAGGTCTGTAAGAAACACATCCGAAAAGTCACTCACTACCGGAACTGAATCAATGGTAAGAGTCTCTGCACTAACATCCCTTACGAAGGCTAGATAAGAAAACAACCCTTCCCAAACATCCGCTAGGCCTTCAAAAATGAAATCACTCTACTGGAAATATAATCCGCCGAACCTTGTCACTCAATCCATGGCAACCCCGGCATAGCCAATGTCATTGTCTTAGCATGACAGTACAAAATAGCACGATACAGAGAAAACCAATTCATGCCCAATATCACATCAAAATCAACCATACTAAGTAATAAACGATCCACTCGGGTTTCCAAACCCCCAATAGTCACTACACATGACCGATATACCTGGTCCACAACAATAGTATCACCCACTAGAGTAGATACATGAACAGATGAAACAAGAGACTCGCGGGCCGTATCTAGATAATGAGCAAAATATGATGACACATATGAAAAAGTAGAACCAGGATAAAATAATATAGAGGCATCTCTATGGCATACTGAGATAATACCTATAATCACAACATCTGAAGCAATAACATCTGGTCCAGCTGCGAGGGCATAGAAACGGGCCTGACCACTACCTGATCGACCTCCCCCTTTAGGGCGACCCCTAGCTGACTAACATCTATCCCAAGCTGACTGAGCAGGTGGGGAAGTAACTGGTGTTGAAGTTGAAGGCTGACTCCTCTACTGAGATGAACCTCCCATAAGACGAGGACAAAACCTTTTGATATGATCCAAATCTCCACACTCAAAGTAACCTCTCCCGGCAAATGGCGGTGGGGACTGAAGGGAGCCTCACACACTAGGATGCCCATTAGAAGAACCAGGCATAGATGAGCCCTGAACTAATGGTGCCTGAGTCAAACTCTGAGTTGGAAGGGCACTAAGAGATGAGTGACCCTGATGTGAACTGTAGGAACCGTGGCCAGATGATCCACTATGGTGGCCTAAACGGGCAGGCTGAGCATGTCTGAATGGACAGCCTCTACCATGCTGAAACTGAACCCCCGAAGGAACACCACTAAAACTACCAGATCCCTGAAGCCTATTGGCCTCTCTCTCAACTCGTTCCTAGTGGCGAACTGACTCTATATCTTGAGTAATGTCAACCACCTCCTCAAAAGAAGCACCAGACACCCTCTCTTTGGTTATAAGAATCCGTAACTGATAAGCAAGGCCATCCACGAATCTCCTAATCCTCTCCCTGTCTATAGGAACCAACAAAATAACATGACGAGCTAACTTAGAGAACCTTATATCATACGGTATCACAGTCATATCATCCTGACGCAACTACTCAAACTGTCTGTGCAGCTCCTCTCTACAGGACTGCGGCACATACTTCTTCAGGAAGAGAGTGGAGAACTGCTGCTAGGTAAGGGGCGCTGCACTCACAGGCTTACACCTCTCATAACCTCCCACCATGTAAAGGCAGCTCCAAAAAACTAAAAAGTAGTAAATTAGACCCCACTAGTCTCCAGAATACCCACTGTACGTAACATCCTCTAACACTTGTCCAAGATACCCTAGGCATCCTCGCCCTTTGTACCATTGAAAGTCAGAGGCTGAAGTCTACCAAACCTCTCCAATCGACGTTGCTCGTCATCAGGCATAACTGGAACTACATAATTCTGAGCAGGTTCAACAGGCTAGGCTGGTGGTACCTCCGGTGTCTACAATCCCTGAACAACCTACTCGGGTGTACGGGCGGTGGGAGTTTGAGTGCCTCCCCCGGCCTGAGAAGTAGCTGATGTAGTAGTAACTGCGACCGCTTGAGCAAGACTGGTGCACATGGTCAAAATCTGAGATAAGGTCTCCTGGAGACCTGGAATAACAATAGGCACAGTCGGTGCCTGAGCTGGTGCTGCTGGAGCATCCCCCGCTGGAGTCTGATCATGAACTGGGGCAGATGGTGGATCTGCAGGTGCTGCCCTAGCTGTTGTATGGGCTACAACCCTGCCCCTACCACGGCCTTGACCGCGACCTCAGCCTCTAGTGGCCCCAACTGGTGGTATTGGTGGTCGTCCGTCCTGACTAATAGCACGTGTCCTCACCATTTGTGAGAGAATAGAATAACAAAAATTTAGTATCAGAATGGGCAGATTCATACGACATGAATTCAAGAATGTGAAGTTTTTCCTAAAGGTTCTACAGCCTCCCGAAGATAACTACAGACGTCTCCGTACCGATCCACGAGACTTTACTGAACCTACACATGACTAGTGAGACCTATGTAACCTAGGATCTAATACCAACATGTCACGACCCAAAAACCAACCCGGTCGTGATGGCGCCTATCGTGAAACTAGGCCAGCCAACTTATTTCCAAATAACTCGTATTTTATTTAAAACTTAAGTAAAACCATGTTTTCAGCTTAAATCCGATAAAAGGTATAAAGTAAAAATCAAAACAAAATAGAAAATACAAGCCCAACCTCTGGTGTCACAAAGTCATGATAAAAATACTACAATGGTTCAAAAGAAAACAAGACTAACATAGTTTGGGAATAGCCAACAAAGTACATTAAAGGAATATAAAGAAGGAGAAGGCGGGATTGTGATCGCCAGGCAGCTACCTCACTATCTCCAGGGAAAAGTCCACCACTGAAATGATCAGCACCCGCTACCGTGACCCGAGATACCTAGATCTGCACACAAGGTGCAGGGGGTAATGTGAGTATACCAACTCAGTAAGTAACAAGTTCAAACTATGGACTGACAGGTAGTGATGAACCAAACCTCAATAGGTAATATCATTAAACAGTACAAAAAAGTAGACATGCTTGCGTTTAAGGCAAAAACTCAACAGTAAATAAATGCATTCTGAACAGTAAGGAGTATAAAGCTCAAGAAATCTCTATGTACAAATGCACAGCTAGCATGATCAATGTTTCGTGTACCTCCACTCACAAGTGCTCAACTACTCGGTATTGTATATGGCCATCTGACCCAGGGAAGATCCATCCCGAAATATATATATCACTGACCGCAGTCATCTAGTACCGAGGAAGGCCATTCCAGCCCTATGGGGAAGATCCATCTCCAGGTATAAATTCTTCGGACAAGATCCATTTACAAGGAATATCCATCCCTTAATAACATTAACTACGCTCACTGGGGGTGTGTTACAGACTCCGGAGGGGCTCCTACAGCCCAAGCGCTATCATAATCATCAATATAACGGCTGCGACGTGCAGCCCGATCCCATATATTGTCACTCACAATTAGTCTCTCGGCCTCACTCAATCATCACTCTTCAGTCTCACACACACAGGCTCACAATATCATGATACTATCCCGAACAATGATATGATGTGCCAAATAACAATAATCGAGACCGAGGCATGATATATAATGCATGAACAGGATTGAGTACAGAATATCAATGAAGATAATGATATGACAGCAAGAAACAACCTCTCGTGTCTCAACAGTATCAGCGTGAAGCCCTAACAGGATATCTAGCATATTTTCACAACACAATTACTTAATCACATCATAGATACATGGATTTCAACAAGAAAGAGTTACTAAGTGGTGCCATGGATGATCCAGGCTGCAATCCTCACTGTGTACGCTCACACGCCCGTCACTTGGCATTTGCGTCACCTCAATAGCAATCATAGAACACATAGTTTGGGGTTTTGAACCCTTAGAACCAAGTTTGGAAGCGTTACTTACCTCAAGCCAAGCCAAAATCTAGCCTGCGATGCCTTTACCTCTTGATTCGGCCTCCAAATGCACCAAGTCTAACCAAAATCAGTATATTATCATCGATATACGCTAAAGGAATGAAACCCCTACGAAAATTATCAAATTAACTCAAAAATCCCGAATAAGCCAAACCCGATCCCCGAGCCCACGCCTTGGAATTCGATAAAAATCACATCACATGAATCATTATCCTCCCACGAGTCTATACATACCAAGAACATCACAATCGAACCTTAAATGGTTCCCAAATCACCAATTTAATCTCTCCAATTTCAAGCCCTAATTCTTCAATTTTAGCCCTTTAATCCCACAAATTTCATGTCTAATTAGTTATAAATCACCATAGAATCGAGTATTGAGTTCAAAAACCTTACCTCCAAGTGTTTCTCTTCAAATTCCTCTTCAATCCCTCTCAAAAAGCTTCAAACGCATCTCAAAAATTGGGGAAATAAGATGAAAATCGCA
The DNA here is from genome assembly GCF_000393655.2 of Nicotiana sylvestris. NCBI lineage: Eukaryota > Viridiplantae > Streptophyta > Magnoliopsida > Solanales > Solanaceae > Nicotiana > Nicotiana sylvestris. The sequence continues at coordinate 89,254,503 of NC_091061.1, forward strand.
AGGATGACCTTTTATACTTTTTGCCCAGGCATCTCGCACATGCTGCTCCAATTTTGCATCCGCGGACCGCTTCTGCGGTCAAAATAGAGGCACCTGTGCTTTTTCTCTTAAGGGCCAACATCTGCACCGGCGCCCCAGGTTTCACACCTGCGGGCTCGTAGGTGTGGTAAAACTTCCACGCCAGCGGCTTAATCCGCTCCTACGGCTATCTCCGCACACCTACGATCATTGCACCTGCGGTCCCCAACCTGCAGGTACTGAAACAACAGAAGCAGAAATTTCTGCAGCACAACTCTAAGTCCAAACTTTTCGACAACCATCCAAAACCATCCCGAGGCCCTCGGGACCTTAACCAGACATGCCAACAAGTCACCTATCACCATTCAAACTCATACCAATCCTCAGAACACCAAATCACCCTCGGATTCAAGCCTAAGGATTCCAAATCTTCCGAATTCCACAATCGATCAAAAAGTCTATCAAACCTCATCCGAATGATCAGCAATTTTGCACACACGCCCCAAATGACACAACGGACGTACTCCAATTTCCAGAATTCCATTCCGACCCCGATATCAAAATTTCCACTACCAACCGGAAAATGCCAAAATTCCTATTTCACCAATTCAAGCCTAAATTTTCCACGGACCTCCAAAATACATTCCGATCATGCTCCCAAGTCCCAAATCACCTAACGAAGCTATCTGAACCATTAGAATTCACATCCGATACCTTTTTCACTTAAGTCAACATCCAGTTGACTTTTCAAACTTAAACTTACTCAAAAGAGACTAAGTGTCTCATACCTCTCCAAAACCATTTCGAACCCGAACCAACCAACCCGATACTATATAATACTGCTGAAAAAACATAAGAAAGCAAAAATGGGGAAAACGGAGCGGTAACTCATGAAACGACCAACTAGGTCATTACAGTACATGCAACATTATAGCTTTAAGCTAATGAATTTATAGATTAAAGGCATTACAAACCTATAGGCATGCCATCTACATTGTTCGTGTAGTGAGGTAATACGATTGTTCGAAAGCCCAAGATTAACGATGATAATCTTATAAATATGTTATCTAAGATGAGTAATAGCATCATATAGGCAGTATTTCTAGTAGTTGACAGTTGAAATTGGTTTTATAACACTTATTTCCCTATAGGCATATTTTCTAGGCGGGCAGTGCGATAAGAATAGCAGCAATGACAGTTTAATTAATCAATGAAGGTCCTATAGACATGGTATCTAGATGAATACAATAAGAGCAGGTCTTTATTACTTAACGCAATCCTATTGGCATGATACCTAACACATGACAATTGAGCAGATTGAGCAAATAACCAATGATGTTGGAATCCAATAATCATACTATCTAATAACGTATAAAAGTGGAGCATGTGACAAAGTGAAGCACTTAGAATCTTATAGGCATATTTTCTAATAGTGCACAGGAATAGAACATGTTGATCAAATGAAGTGTTTGGGTTCCTATAAGTATGTTTTCTATCAGCATACAGAAATAGAGCATGTCAATTAGATAGTAAATAAAAAACTTAGACCCTATATGCATGTTTTCTACCCCTTTTATGCAAGAATAGAGTTTACCTGTTTCCCTCAATTTCACTAACTCCTTAATTATTTGTTTACAAATCATTACAAGACCAAAATAAAGAATACATGCTCAAATATTACAAAACAAAATGCGTATAGGCCCAATAAGTAGAGCAGGCCCAAGGGAGAATAACCCAACAACTTTCAGGCCTTCAATAATCTTATTCTTCACACAAAATAGCAAACCCAGATGTAGGTACACCCCAAAAAATTAGAGTGTATCAGTTGCATGACTCAAATATAGATACAGACTTATACCAAGCCTGAAGGGGGAACTAACTTACCCAGTAATGCCAAACTTAACCACATGAGTAACAAACTGTACATAGGATTGATTAAACAACTTTTTAAGTCCACACACTTAGTTCTTAGGATTGCAACTAACACTAGTTTAAACCAGAGCAGATAGATAAGATCACATGGAGTTATGTACATAAGATGTAACAACCCGATAAGTTGTTTTGATTTTTAGATCCACGTTCCCCTAAATAGAACTTCCCGTATGTGATTTTACTGTTTTATGACTTGTGGGAATGGTTAGTTCGGGTATGGAAGGGTTCGAGTTGAAATCGGAACACTTAGTTTCTTAATATTGGCTTAAAAAGGTTAAATTTCACTTTTGTCAACATTTTGAGTAAACGACCCCAGAATCACGATTCAAATATCTCAATTGGCTCATGTGATGATTTTGGACTTGGTCGTGTGTTCGGATCAGATTTTGGATGACCCAGGAGTGTTTCGGCGCTTAATATTGAAAGTTGGCACATTGAAGGCTTTTCAAGTTCTTTAAATTTGGTTTGGACTGGGTTTTGATGTTATCGAAGTTTGTTTGGGATTGCAAAATTTGGTGTCATTCCTAGTTGTTTAAGCATGATTCGGCGCGTTCGGAGCAAGTTGGAAGAACTTGAAGTTCATAAGTTGATTTGATTTGGTTTGGAGTGTGATTTCTTAGTTTTGGTGTTGTTTTTCGTGTTTCGAGAGGTTGAGCAGGTCCATCTTATGTTTACAAACTGTTGGTATGTTTGGGCGAGGTCACAGGGGCTTCAGGTTCCATCCAGACGATACACGAACCAAGTTTGGACTTGATAGAACTGCTGATGCACTAGTTCTAGTGCGTTCGTACCTGCGAGATTTTGGCCGCAGGTGCGAGCTATTGACTACATAAGTAGCCTAGCGTGGACTGCCCAGTGATCGCAGAAGAGAGGCAGGGACCGTACCTACGAAGGCGGAGGTGCAAGGCAGGTGATCGCAGAAGCGAGGAAGGTCGCAGGTGCGTCGCGTATGCCGCAGAGTGGGCTCGCAGAAGCGAGTCGTTGTCCACAAAAGCAAAGGGGCACACCTGGGCCTTGTCCTCCCTTGTGAGATTTTGTCCGCAGAAGCGGAGCTACATGTGCAAAAATCGATGGGTAGTGAGGTTCATTAAAGTCGGGACTTAGGCTATTTTGGCTCAGTTTCTTTCATACCTTAAGCGATTTTGAGCTCTTTAAAGAGGCGTTTTCACCTTGCTATTGGAGGTATGTCATTTCTATATAATGTAAGTTAAATACATAGATTATGGATATATTTTAACATGTAAAATTGTAAAAATTATCGATTTTGTTGAAAAACCTAGGTTTTGATAAAAAATGGGATTTAATCACGAAAATCATTATGGAATTGGATGAAAATGATATATTTGAGTTCGTGAGGTTATGGGTAAAAGTTATCTTCAAAAATTTTCAGAATCCAGGCATGTGGGCCCGGGGTTGAATTTTAGGAATCTTCCAATTTCGGTTGGGTAATTACCTTAATAGTTAATTGATGAACTTTTGAGTATATATTGATTTATTTATATAATATTTAGCTAGTTTCGAGTTGTTTGGCACCAAGTTGAGGATTTAATGCGGATTGTAGACCGGAAGTGAGCTTGAGAGTGAGGTAAGTCTCTTGCCTAAACTTGTAAGAGGGAAATCACCGCCCTTAGGTATATTTTTGTTGTGAATTATTTGTGTGGGGAGCTATGTACACACTAGGTAACGAGGTGCCGTGTGTAGCTACATTTCATGAGATGTTCGGGTTATCTTATATTTCCATCATGCTTTAATTGTACAGTCATATTTGTTATGCATATTAATTATCTTAAATAGAGCTGAGACTAAAGGTTTTAAAGTTGAAAACATCTAATTTAGATTCCTTATTTTTGGGAAGAATTGATGAATACTTAAACTTGGAAGGGGGGGGGGGGCAATTAGCTAGAGCAGCGGATGAGATAGGAGTAGAGTCATTCAAGGCCTTCTCATCAGTTGCAGGGTTTGGTGGCCCGAAATTGACTTGGCTTCGCCAAAAGGCCTCATCTCTAAAAGCCCGGCTCACGAGGCATCCCTCTCACAGTAGGGTTCCAACCCTCGCCTCGCTCTTATGACATGCTATATTTCCCCTCTCTATTCCCACGTAAAGGGTGAGTCCCATGCGTCAGTTTGTGGATCGAAACGACTTTCACTTTCCATAACAAAAATAAAAGAAAGTCAACCTATTCCTGAAATTGCGGTCAGTCTCTCTACCTCTTTAGTTGTTGCCCCCTACTTGCTCATTCGCAATTACTACCACAAGAAAGTCGCCCCTATCTCTAAAGGGTGCAGACGTCCCAACATGAGGTGATCCTGACATACCAGTATGTACTAGAGGAGATCGCTATGGTCGTTACTGTATTCGTATCGAAGAGATGCGACTATGAGAAATCAATTTCCTATCGCGTCGCAAGTATTTTTGCGAGTGAGGTAAACCCTCTATTCTCATGGGAGCCGACTGTTTGCCTTGGCAGTATAAAAGATGCATATATGGTTCGTTTTGTTCGACCCTCGACAGTGCACACAGTATTTTGGATCGGGACGTATGACCTTAGGCATAAATTGTGTTTGATAATACACGGAACTCGATTACACTTGATATTATGTTATGGCTTGAGAGGTATAATTTATTTAATGACCGAAAGTGATTTGGAACTAGTATATGATAGATGGAGATTTTGGAATTTATTATCAGTTAAGGAATCATTTATTCACTGCTTGTTATTGTGTTATTGTTATTATTTTCATGTTCCGTACCTATTTAGAATTTTTGTATTTTATTATTTGCTCATAGTAAGTGTCGATGTCGACCCGTCGTCATTACTTCTTTGAGGTTAAACTGGATACTTATTGGGTACATATTGTTTATGTACTCATCTAAGGCAGGTGCATCTGGTAGTCATCCCGGAGCGCACCCCCGATACCCCGAGGCTTAGTGGTGATCTTCTTTCCGAGTCCGTTTTGTAGCACCCAAAGTCTCTCTTTTGCATTTACTTTTTGTATATTCTATTTCAGACAGTAGTTTAGTATTTTGTATATTCTACTAGTAGCTCATATACTTGTGACACTAGATCTTGAAAATATGCTAGTAGATATTTGATGGCTTTCGAGTATTTATTACACTACACTTCCTCTCATATTTGCTCACGCTTTATTTTATTAAATGTTTCACTCCTTATTTACTTAATAAATAAAATTCAACAATTTCAAAATTGTAAAAAGAATAAATACATGGCTAGTTCACGGTTGTCTTGTCTAGCGATGACATTGGGTGCCATCACGGCTTGTAGGAGAAATTGGGTCGTGACATAAGATGCTTTGTTTCATGAATAAGTTCAAAATAATAGGGTACCATCACAAGCTTGTTGATATCCAATTTTTTTCTGTATTTTTATATGAAAAATACCTTTCAAAATAGCATGCATATACATATATAAGTATGTCCCAAGGTCCTATTATTTTTCTCAAATTTTTTAAAGATTTTAAAGTCAATTTTATCGCCCTATTTTATCAAGAAAAACCCTATAAGTGTTCCCAAAATTAGCATTTTGGTAATTTATTTATTGAATTCTCATATTTATACTAAAATATAGCTAGTATGATTTTTGCACATTTTAACAAATTTATTTATTATTTCAAAAACGCTAAATTGCATATAATTGCAATATTAGCCTACTTTAAGATTTAATTGCGTTTATAATTACAAAATTGGCTCCAGTATTTTTAGCCTAATATTTATATATTATTAATTAATTTAGTACCTTTAATTTATTTCCAGAAATTAGTTTACTATTTTTTATAAAATAAATAAGGAAAAATGGCAACTTAAATGTTAGCCTGTTTTTATTTCGATTTTGGCCAAATTTGGCACCCCTAATCCAACCCAATTTCAATTTCAATTGTCCAGCCCAATCCCTTTAAATCCCAGCAGTTGATCTAACAGATCAACGACTCACATTCTCCCTTTCCTTTTTAATTTACCAACACCCCCAACCTTAATCATTTTGTCACCGGTAGCCGCCTTTGACCCCCCCCCCCAATTCTCTTAAACTCTCTCGAAGCTTCTCAAACCCTAGCCTCCTCCCACCACTTCCACCCTAAAGACACCGGAATCCATAGCTTCCAAGGACATTGGAGTCCTACACCGGCCTCCTATGACTCCCACACGCTTGATTTCAAAAGATTTAAGGCCTGACCACGAAGAAGCTTGGTCCAGGCTTCGTTTGATTCACGATCTATGGGCATCTCCGGCCTGCTCCGGTGAGCCATACCTGCTTCGAGCGTAGTTTTGACTTCTCCGGCATAGATCAATGACCTTTCCAAGCCTTTCTCACTACTGGGGTTCTTCTGAAACCCTAACCCTTCGAGGTTTTTTTGATCTCCTTATATCTGTTCCAGATACATGCTTTCCTTAAGTTTTTAAAACGATTTTCCTGACTTTTCTTTCAAAATTATCTCTTTTCCGGCCTAGGATTTTTTCTGAAAGTATTTAAATGTTTCTCTCACTTTCTTTTTCTTTTTGTGTGTATTTGCCTCTATTTTGTTCTTGTATGCTTCTTCTACGGTGTTCTTGTATACTTCTTCTAATTTATTTTCCTATACAATGTTCTCGTATGCTTTTTCTATTGTATTTTCCTCTACTGTATTCTTGTGTGTTTCTCCTACTGTATTTTCCATTATTATGTTCTTAAGTGTTCTTATTAAGTTCCACCTACTGAGTTCTGGTTAAGTTTCTTCTAAAAAGAAAAACTTCTTAATATGTTTCTCCTACTGTTTTTATCAATTTTCCCATTATGTTTCGAATTATTTTCTTCTACTCTATTTTCTTTGAGCTCTTCTAATGTGTTCTGCATGTTACTTTTCTATCATGTTTCTCATGAGTTTCTGTTTCTAAAAGAAACATGTTAAAAGTTTCAGTTCTTTTTTAAGACCTCTGAACCTATTTCGATTTAACTACTTGCTCTCTCATCTTTGCACTCGATTAACGGTGGAAACCCTAGAATTTGGGGGTTCTTCCAAGTTTGGCTATGTGATATGCTTGAACTAGAGTTTTATTTCAAAAAAACCCTAACTCTTTCAGACCAATTTCGAGTCTCTGAACTGAGTTTGGACACCCTTGTTTTCATATGATTCTGACCTTTTGCTAAACTCTTTTAAGACCTTTTGCATTGGACCTTTTGTATGCTACTGAATGCTATTTCTCTTCTGCATTACTGACTTATGTGACAACCATTACCTACTGATTTTTGCAAAGGCATGACATCTTCTTTCAACTCAACATGTTTGTATGCTTTTTATATATGAAAAACTTCCCTCTAAAGTGTCTTTCAAAGTTGTGACCAGTTCAGACTTCCTTCTGAGCAGGTCTGATTGATTTTTTTCCATTGTTTGCTGATTTCCTTGTGATTCAACTTAAGTTAAAAAAAAACTTTTCTCATCTTTTCTGACTCGGTTCATTCATGGACCAGTAATTACAAAATCTCAGACCCTTTGATTTACTGGCTACTAATTGATTTTATTACCTTATTTGTACAATCGTGTATTTCAAATTCTGTCCTTAAATAACTCTCTTATGTATTTACCCCTAATTGCCTACTTTGCACAAAGTCCTTAGCTAATTTCTTTCCTTAAATAGTTCTTACCCGTTTGAATCTGAATTCCTTGATTAAAGGAAGTCTTGTGTGATTGATTCTTAATTGATATTCAGTTCCTTAACTATTTTCTTACTTTATTTCCGCCTGATTTTCACACTATAAAGGAACGACTCTTTCACAAACTCGACATTTTCACAGTCTTTTTGACTCACACTTGCACAATAATATTCTCTCTTCTTGTCTACATTGTGGCCTGTTTACAAAACCTACTGTTTTTCTCTACTTGTTTCTTTGAAACTGGTATGTCCTGATTTAAGCTTCAGCATCACAATAATGTGTTTATTTATAGTTTGTGTATCTATGCCTACTTACTGTTTCTGTAGATCTCTATATTTCAATTAGCATGCTGATCTCATTTGGTTTTCTTTCCGCCATTAATCCCATTCCCCTATACCCCTATGTGTACTTATTTGTAGTTGTTTCCCTTCCCTTTTCCCTCTCTCAGAATTCTGTTTCTGCACTTGCATTCTCTCTTAGTCTTTAAGTTCTGCCCCCCTCTTGTGAGTCTTGCCTTGGGACCTTGAGTTCCCTCTGAACTTGGACACTTGAGGGTTGGCCTTTCCACACTGCACCCGGCCAAATCTGGTAATACATTTGGGTGTGAGCATTGCCCGGAGTCCCCTTTGAGGCTCTTAGGGAACTTTGACACATCCAAATTGGAGAAAGGCTTTGGATCATGATCTCTTGGAGTTGGTTTACCTCATATTTCAGACATAAAGTCTGAATCAGACTCGTTGTACCTTTTAATCTCTGATGTATTCTTTTACTTCATTCTGGGCTGTAATAATTTGTAATAAACTCTTGGGGATGGTTAGTAAAGAGGGCGGGTAACTATGTATGCAAAGGGTTGATATCCTGCCTATAGGTACTTCTGAAATTCTGCATTCTCACATAGATATCCTTCCTATAGGTATTTTCGCATTTCTCACATAGATATCATGCCTATAGGAATTCTGCATTCTCTCATATAGAAATCATGTCCATAGGTACCTGGAAATTTGAATTCTGCGTATATAACTATGCCTATAGGTCCTTATGAATCTTGCATATCCGTTCCTCATCAGGAAATCAGGTTTATAGGTCTTAATCAATCAATTGCAATTAGATATCATATTCATAGGCTTTAAATGAAATTCAACACCTAGATATCATGCTTATAGGGTTTCTGCATTTTACCATGTCTGTTAAAAGGGGTTTAAAATCAACACGCCTAGAAAGCATGTCTGTAGGAGTTATTACTCAAGTCTGAGTCGCTTCACATGCTTATAAGTCTAAAACCAGTAATAATGACGTATCATTTGCAGAACCTATAACCTTTTGCAAAGATTTGCTTTTCTTTAATGACTGACGACTTCTCTTAAATCAGTATGTATTCAGTTCACTTCATTGTTCCTGAAATCAATATATATCATGTCTATAGGATTATCGTCCAACACCTAGGCAAGCCTTAGGGCTAAAATTATAAACTGAATCAGATTTTATTAGCTGCAACCAGTAGGCAGGCCTGATTCGGACTTCTTATCTGAACTATGTAATAAATCAGTCTGCCTCAACCTTTAAATTTTAATCAGACCTTAAACAGTATGTGCAAGACATGCTAAATTATGTGCTTCTCTGTCAAAGGAGGTATATCTGAGCCTTTTACTTGTTATGTTCCTCCCCCAACTCGATATACGTGTTTTGTATGTCACCTTAGAATTCTGCCTTTGAAACTACAAATAAGCCTAGTATCCCTCCCTTTTAGGATTAGTAGTCTTAAATACCTCTGGGACGATAGGATTGGGACGGGTAATAGCATGCTATAAGTAAACGAGACCATTTTGGGCTCTCATACCTTAACGGGGTGGGAAAGGGTAGATATGGATATGATGACCATGCGATAACATCACGTGTAGCCCCTCACTGAGGAGTGATTACCAGATGTTGTGTGGGGTGATCCATATTATTAATATACCTAGGACTCCCCTTTCCCTTTGTTTCTTTGTTTCTTCTAAAGATTTAAAACTCTTTTTTTAAGAAACATCAACTTCCTTTTAGTTCTTTCTAACTTTATTTGTTTATAAACCCCTATGTGAAAATCCCCTCTCATTTGAAGCTTTATTTGTTTACGTGTTATTTGCACCTAAGTTCATAACAATAGTCTGGCCGGGAACCACACTAGTGGATCCTGAGAGGTGCCTAACACCTTCCCCTTGGGATAATTTCAAGCCCTTACCCAATGTCTGGTTACCCAAAACAAACCCTTTCCTAGTGTCCTAATGCACTTTAATCATTAGGTGACGGCTCTTCAAATTCAAACCCAATTCCCAAAAGGGAACGATTTGTCCTCCCAAATGTCATAAACCCGATTTCGCAAGAAAAAGGGGGCGCGATAGCATGGCGACTCTGCTGGGGATTCTTAGACTTTTACCATTTCAGACTTTTATTGTGAATTAATACTTCTTTATGCGCAATTATCTGTTTATTTCTTTCAAACATTCAATTTTTCTTTTCGATTGCGAAACTGACTTGTTTTTTTGTTTCTTTCACTTATTACTTTGCTTTACTGCTTTCCTTTACTACCGCTTTAAATTATGAAAAAAATGGTTGTATTTACTGCTTTCCTAACGTGCAAATATGTGAGAACCTGCTTTAATTGTTGCATAATCATATTCAACATCATATTCCACTCGTCCCAAACAAAATACCATAGCAACGCTTATAATGAGTGGTTGTGCTCTTCCAATATTATCACCCCTTTAAATCCGAAAAAGGCGTATTTGCGGTAAAACCAGTCGATCAACGGTGTAGTCGACGGTTCTGTGCCTTTCCCCCTTGAGTTGTCCGCTCAAGGGTACCAGTCTAAAACCCCATAGAAACCTTACTCTGTTTAACTATGCATGCATCATGGTCAAAATTAGCTGAGTCAGTTATATTGTCCACATAATGACTCTTTAAGATAGCCTTATCCAAAGTCCACTAGGTTTCCCTAAAACCTGAACGGACACTATCACGTTTTGTGCATTTATTTGGAGAACTAAATGTTTTTATGCCAACTATTGATATTTAATAGTCGAGTCTGGTGGGGGTAAGGGGATAACCCTTTTGTCTTGCAGAAATATGAGGCACGAAGTCCTCAGATTCGGCATGGTCACCAACATCCACCCAAAATTGCTAAGCTGGTGGGAGGATCTTCATTCTAGTGATCAAACGCTTGTCCGGAAATACCTAGGAAATCTACCTTCTCTTCTGGAAGTCCAACCTAACAACAAGATCATAGAAGCTGCTACTCTGTTCTGGGATTGTGATAGGTCCGTGTTCCGCTTCGGGGACATTGAGATGACGCCCTTGCTGGAAGAAATAGGAGGATTAGCTAGTATACCATGGGAAACTCCGGGTTTGTTAATGCCGGAAAATCGCAATGGTAGAGGTTTCCTCAAAATGATGGGTCTAAAGAAGAATCCAGACTTGACATGCTTGAAATAGTCGTATATTCCCTTTGATTATTTGTACGAGAGGTACGGTCACAACAAATCTTACCATACTTATCCTGACGAGTTCGCCCTCACATCATTGGGGCATATTCACTGAAGGGTCTTTGTTTTCATGTTTTGCTTCCTGGGGATGATAGTGTTTCTAATGAAGAAATCCAGGACCCACATCAGGATAGCTATGGTAACCAAAAATCTAATGGAGGGAATTGGTGGGAAACCATTCAGTATTGTGCTCATGATTATTGCGAAGATATACCGAGCCTTGGAGAAGTGCCAACGAGGAGCCGAACGCTTCGAGGGCTGCAATTTCCTACTTCAGCTTTGGCTCATGGAGCATCTCCAAAGGGGTGAATACCGATAGGAAATTAAGCGAAGAGACTGGGATGATCATATCGCTTTCCATCATCCAAAATGAATGAACTACATGCCCAACATCTTCGCCCAGCCAGAAGAAGCCAAGGGATGGTTAGAGTTGTTTGAAAATCTAACTGAGGATCAAGTACAATGGATGTTCGAGTGGTTCCCTACTGAGGATTTCATTGTCCGATCCAGGGATGCGCCGTTTCTAATATTAATCGGTCTGAGAGGAACCTACCCTTATGTCCTTCTCCGAGTTATGAGACAAGCTGGTAGGAAGCAGGTTATACCAATGGTAGACAAGATAACTTCTGGGCTGACTTCCAAGCTGATGACAGTCCTTATAAGTGCCAAGCTCAGCATATGTGGCATTGCAATATCATCATGGGAAGAGATATTATCAAACCAGACAGATACTATGCTGGTTGTACTCCATACTATTCAGGCTGGTTGGAATCTAATCATGATGGTCTGGGTCAGCCAGGACTTGCTAGGGTCCATAGGATCATAGATGAGAGGGCCGAGGCACAGGTCAAATACAACCAACTGTGCAAGAGGATACGGGAATGTGAAAACCAGCATCGTGAGATACAAGAAGCCAACCAAAAGCTGATCGAGGAGTGCAAAGACATAGCTGTTAGTGCCAACAAGCGACTGGGATACTTGGAGCGAGGCATAGTGGAGCTAAAAAGGAAGTTCCTCAAAAGGATCGAGGATTCCCAAAATGCTGAGGGAAATGAGGGCGGACATCTAGCCAGAGCCTACCTATTGCTGGGACTTTGCGAGCTAGGAAAGCTGTTCGACGGAGCCAAATATGCCTAATCTGGGGAAGGTCCTTCCGGGACCAAATAGATAGGAGTTTTTCTTTTGCTTTAAGAAATGTAATAAGGCCAATGGCCACTAGTGATATTTTTATTTCCTGCTATTTAGGGTCGATTTGGGATTCGTCTACTTTTTATCAATAAAATGAGGCATTTAGCATTCTAAGTTCTCCAAATCAACTTGTCGCTAGGCCTACCTCGGGCACAAAGAGGTTCCCAAATAGGACACAATTTATATTCTTGCACTATGTGTTTAAATATCGTAACATTTTCTTATAATCATCACTGACTTGTTACCTTTTTGTTTTTACTTTTTGTTTATTTATTCCCCTCCCCAAAGGTTAGTTCGTGCACTCTGGCAACAACATCTTATTCAACGAGATCCAGGGGGCCTCCACCCACTCCTCCCCGTAGTCCTATCAGAAGCAAGAACAAAGGGAAGATGGAAGATTTGAACAACGCCAGAAAGGAAAACTCAACTAAACTGGTAGAGGTCACTCATGGTACTCAGGTTTCCAAAGAAGGTGCATCCCAGCTTGAACAAAAGCTGCTGAAATTCCAAGAAGAACTTGATCAGGTTCGGAATCTGGCGAATCTATCATTTTCCCTCACCACTCCCGACGTTAATTTCCCAAATGCTCAGAACCCTACACCTCCACAGAATATCCCAAAGCCATGAAACCATCCTGCTCCTCACCACCACTGCAACACTTGCCACACCTCCAACAATACTCCACTGCTCATCCCAGAACCTTTGAACTCCACAAATGACCACTTTCACACCTATCATAACACCCCCATCTACGTGGAGACCGTGCCACACTCCACCTAACCCATCTCAAGCACACCTGAGTTTGATGATAAAGACTCACTCATCAGGAATCTGGCTGAAGAACTTAAGAAATTGAACAGCAGGATCCAGGGCGTCGAAGGAAGTAAAGGGATTGAAGGGTTGAACTATGAAGATCTCTGCATACAGCCCGATGTTGAACTTCCCGAGGGGTAAAAACCTCCCAAGTTCGAAATGTTTGATGGTACAGGAGATCCAAGGGTCCATCTGAGAACGTACTGTGACAAGCTGGTTGGAGTAGGGAAAGATGAGAGAATCTGCATGAAGCTTTTCATGAGAAGCTTGAAAGGAGATGCTTTTTCTTGGTACATCAGCCAGAATCCAAAAAAATGGTCAAACTGGGTAAGCATGGCATCCGAATTTATGGACAGTTTTAGGTTCAACACGGAGAATGAGCCGGATGTGTTCTACATTCAGAATCTAAAGAAGAAGCCTACAGAAATGTTTCGCGAGTATGCTACTCACTGGAGGTCCGAAGCTGCTAAGGTCAGACCTGCCTTAGAAGAGGAACATATGAACAAATTCTTTGTCCGGGCTTAGGACCCGCAGTATTATGAAAGGCTGATAATGATCGAGAGCCACAAATTTTCCGACATTATCAAGCTGGGAGAAAGGATCGAAGAAGGCAACAAAAGTGGTATGGTTACAAACTTTAAAGCCTTGCAAGCTACCAATAAGGCTTTACAGTCTGGTGGTACGTTCAAGAAAAGGGACGTAGGTGCCGTAATGGTGGCACAGAGAACCAAATCCCCTATCAAATACCAAACCTATCCAATGCTTCCACTTACATATCAGCCTACTCCGAACTACCAGGCACCCTCACCCTCTTACCAAACTCCACCGCCCACTTATCAATCACCTTCACCTCCCATATATCCACCTACTTCACCTAGATATTCCCAACCCGCACATGTTTACCAAGCCTACAATGCTCAACCATCCCACCATCAATCACCTCCTACATGCCAAAACTTCCCTAGATCTCGACCAAATTTTGATCGCAGACCTCCTAAACAGTATACAGCCATTGCCGAACCCAATGACCAGTTGTACGAGAGGATCAAAGCTACTAGTTATGTCACCCCTATCCCTGCTATAACCCCCGAGAACCCTTCTCAGTGGGTTAATCCAAACAAATCTTGTACATACCATTCCGGCATGAAAGGTTACACCATCGACGAATGTCGCTCCCTGAAAGATAAGATCCAGGATCTGATTGACAACAAAATTATTGCGGTAAAGGAACCTGCTCCAAATTTCCACAATAACCCTCTGCCAGACCATAAGAGTGGAGACGTTCACATGATTGAAATAGAGGATGATTGGGACCCCAAGGGATCGATCGGTTTGATCACAGAATGCGACGATCCAAAGGAGCCAATAGTCACCCTTAATCCGATTGTAGTCTAGATTCAGCCTTCTGGGGACGCCGATGTAGATATGTCCATGCCACTTGAGTTTGAAGCACCATCCTCTGCAAAGATGCCAACGCCAATTGAGGTCGTATTATCTCACCAACAAACGCACCTACACCATTCGAAGTTGCAGCTTTACCACCCAAGGAACATGCTCCGTTCGGGGTGAAGATAACCACGCCGATCCCAGTAGCAATGTCAGCCGTGACGCCATTCCACACAAAGGCTATACCATGGGACTATACAGCTGAGGCAAGGAGGAAAGGCAAGGTTAGGTTCGAGGAAACTGTTGTCGCATAGGGTATGACAAGAACTGGTAGGGTCTATACCGCGGAACACCTAGCTGAATCAAGCAAGCAGGCCTCCAATCGGCCTCCCATCATTGAGACGGGTCCAGACGATCTTTGGAGAAAGATACAAGCCAAGGAATACTCGGTCATCGACCAGCTGAACAAAACACCGGCGCAGATCTCCATACTAGCTTTGCTACAAAATTTTGAGGCACACAAGAATGCTCTGTTAAAGGTACTAAGTGAGGCATATGTACCAAGCAACATCACCGGAGGAGAGATGGCAAACGTGGTACGAAAGGTATTAGAAAGTCACAAGATCACTTTTCATGACGATGAGCTGCCACCAGAAGGGTTGAGTCACAACAAGGTGTTGCACATCACCGTGTAATATGAAGATTATCTTATCACCAGAGTCCTGATTGATGGAGGGTCCAGCCCTAATATTTGTCCGTGGGTAACTCCCAGGACACTAGGAAAGGGGTTGCATGAGATCAAGGACGGGGCCACCAACGTCAAAGCTTTCGATGGTTCCCAAAGGTCTACCATTGGTGAAATCAGCCTATGTTTGCAAATGGGGCGTACTTTGTTCAGTGTTGATTTTCAAGTAATAGACGTGCCGGTATCTTACAATTTGTTGTTGGGACAATCGTGGATTCATGCCGCTGGGGCCATAGCGTCAACACTACATCAGGCGGTGAAATTTGAGTGGAACCACCAAGAGGTAATCATGCATGGCGACGGTAGCAATCCTATATACAGTCGCCAAACCATCCTAACAATCGGAGGTAGAAGAAAGATAGGCGGGGAGACCTATCACCACATCGAGCGAGTCAACGCTGTCAACAAGGACAAATGGTGGGAAAATAAAATTGAAAGCATACTGAACTAGAGAGGATACGAACCTGGCAAGCGACTTGGCAAAAACCTCCAAGAAATCGCTAAGCCTATCAAACTAAAGAAACATGGCACCACCTTCGGTCTGGATATGAGTACACCTGGGAGGAATTCAACAACTGGTCGCCGCCATGGTGCGGTTCTTACTATCCGTTGGAGTAGCCAATACCACATTTGAAGCAGACTTACTAGCCAGCTGATGTTATCTATGGGTCAGAAGAAGAGGAAGCACTTGCAGCAGTAAGGAATTTGTTCCTGGAAGACAATGATATGGATTGTTGTGTTGTTTTCGAGGAGGAGGGGGAGGAAGGACCTTCCATACAGGCAGTGAGTAGAGGAGCATGCCTCAATAATTGGACCATCAGAACCACCAGAGCCCGAAAAGCCTCGGGGTAGCAAGGCTGATCAAGCATCATGCACTATCTTTCATTTTTACTAGTTGACTTTCCCTTCGCATTTTAAAATTTCGCAATAAGATCTTCAATGTTCAAAACAGTTATGGAATTTTTCAAAGCGTTTCGATTTTCCCTATAAATCTTACTCCTATTATTCTCTCTCATTACTTTGCTTATGCAGCATTACTATTATTTATCTTGATGAACCAATGACTGTGACATGCAACGAAACAACGCAACAAACAGACACAAATTCAGAAGAAGATGAAATATCGGAAGAGATTGTTAAGGAAGTTGAGAATTTTGAGAACGGACATAAGACCAACCTGGACGAGACCGAGATTGTTAAATTGGGAGACGCAGAGAATGTCAAAGAAATGAGAATCAGTGTCCACTTATCGTCATCAGAAAAGGAAGAGTACACAGAATTTCTAAGGGAATATGAGGACATATTCGCCTGCTCGTATGATGACATGACTGGCCTGAGTATATCTATTGTGGCACACAAACTGCCAACTGATCTGACATGTCCGCCGAAAGCAAAAACTCAGAAAGTTCAAGCCTGATATGAGTAAGAAAATCAAAGAAGAAGTCACTAAGCAGGTCAAAGCCAAGGTTCTCAGGGTAGTAGAATATCCGACGTGGTTAACCTACATTGTGTCGGTACCAAAGAAGGACGAGAAGGTCAGAGTTTATGTCGACTACCGGGATTTCAACCGGGCCAGTCCAAAAGATGACTTCCACTTGCCGAACATACACATTCTGATCGACAATTATGCCAAGCATGAGTTGCAGTCATTTGTAGATTATTTTGCGGGCTATCATCAGATCTAGATGGATGAAGAAGATGCTGAGAAAACGGCTTTCATTACGCCGTGGGGGATGTACTGCTACAAGATGATGCCATTCGGGTTAATGAATGCAGGGGCCACCTACATGAGGGCCATGACTACCATTTTTCATGATATGATACACAAGGAGATCGAAGTATATGTAGATGATATCATCATCAAGTCCAAGAAAGCCATTGATCGCATGGAAGATTTGAGGAAGTTCTTCAATAGACTGAGAAGGTACAACCTGAAACTGAATCCCGCAAAATTTGCATTCGGGGTTCCTGCCGGAAACTTACTTGGGTTCATTGTAAGTCGCTAAGGAATAGAACTGATCCATCAAAGGTCAAAGCTATTCAAGAGTTGACACCGCCAAAGAACAAGAAGGACATAATGAGTTTCTTGGGGAGACTCAACTATATCAGCCTGTTGATAGCTCAATCTACAGTTATTTGCGAGCTAATCTTTAAGATATTGAAGAAGGACGCCGCTACCAAATGGACCGATGACTGCCAAAAGGCTTTCGACAGAATCAAAGAATACCTGTCAACACCACCAGTTTTGGTCCTGCCCAAGCCAGGTAAACCTCTATTACTCTACCTTGCAGTGTTGGATGGAGCTCTCGGTTGTGTTCTTGGGCAACATGACAAAACGGGGAGGAAGGAGCAGGTCATCTACTATCTCAGTAAGAAGTTCACCCTGTACGAAGCCCGGTATTCTCTATTAGAGTGCACCTATTGTGCTTTGACTTGGGTAGCACAGAAGTTGAGGCACTACTTCTGTGCCTATACCACATATCTCATATCAAGGATGGATCTTTTGAAGTACATCTTTCAGAAGCCCATGCCTACCAGCAAACAAGCCAAGTGGATAATCATGTTGAGTGAATTTGACATTATCTACGTGACTCAGAAAACGATCAAAGGACATGCAATGACATATCACCTTGCCGAGAATCCCATGGACAGAGAATACAAACCCCTAAAGACGTATTTTCCTGATGAAGAGGTATCATTCATAGGAGAAGACATTGCAGAATCCTATGATGGTTGGAGAATGTTTTTCGATGGAGCAGCAAATTTCAAAGGAGTTGGCATAGGAGCAGTCCTAGTATCAGAAACCGGTCAGCATTATCCGGTGTCTGTCAAACTCAGGTTCCCTTGCACCAACAACATGGCCGAATACAAAGCCTGCATCTTAGGTCTTAAGATGGCCATTTACATGAACATCCAAGAGTTGCTAGTAACTGGGGATTCTGACTTACTCATACATCAGGTCCGGGAAGAATGGGCAACAAAAAACTCCAAGATACTCCCTTATATGCATCATGTACAGGAGTTGAAAAAGAGATTCACAAAGACAGAGTTCCAGCATGTTCCCAGAGTCCAGAATGAGTTTGTCGATGCATTGGTTACCCTATCATCCATGATACAACATCCAGACAAGAACTTCATTGATCCCATTTCGGTAAGGATCTATGATCAGCCAGCCTACTGTGCTCATGTCGAAGAAGAAGCAGATGGAAAGCCTTGGTTTCATGATATCAAGGAATATTTGGCAAAAGGAGAATACCCAGAACTTGCGAACACTACTCAGAAGCACACACTTCGAAGGTTGTCTAACAATTTCTATCACAGCGAAGGAATCCTGTATAGGAAGACTTTGAATTTTGGATTACTAAGGTGTGTCGACGCGAAAGAAGCATCTAAACTACTAGAAGAAATCCATGCGCGGACCTACTGTCCACATATGAACGGTTTTGTCTTAGCCAAGAAGATACACCGGGCTGGTTACTTTTGGATGACTATGGAGACAAACTGCATCTAGTATGTCCGAAAATGCCACCGCTGCCAGATACATGTAGACATGATCAAGGTACCCCCAAATGAGCTTACTACAACAAGCTTACCGTGGCCGTTCACTGCCTGGGGGATGGATGTTATTAGGCCAATCGAGCCTGCTGCCTCCAACGGGCACAGGTTTATCCTAGTAGCAATCGACTATTTCACCAAATGGGTCGAGGCAACATCTTACAGAGTAGTGACTAAGAAAGTCGTGGCAGACTTTGTACACGACCGTATCGTTTGTCGATTCAGAATTCTGGAGTCAATCATCACTGATAATGGTTCCAATCTCAACAGTGACCTGATGAAAGCCATATGTGAAACCTTCAAGATCAAACACAAGAATTCTACAGACTACAAACCTCAGATGAACGGAGCAGTAGAAACCGCCAATAAGAATATCAAGAAGATATTGAGGAAAATGATAGAGAAGCATAAACAGTGGCAGGAGAAGTTATCGTTTTCTTTACAGGGATATCGCACCACAGTCCGCACATCAACCGGGGAAACCCCCTATATGCTGGTTTACGGTATAGAGGCAGTCATTCCCACCGAAGTGGAAATTCCCTCCCTAAGGATCATACAGGAAGCTGAGCTCGACGATGCAGAGTGGGTGAAGAGTCATTATGAGCAACTGGCTCTTATCGATGGAAAGAGAATGAACGCAGTTTGACATGGTCAGCTTTATCAGAACAGAATGTCCCAAGCCTTCAACAAAAGAGTCAAGCCGAGGCAGTTCACACCGGGGTAGCTGGTATTAAAGAAAATTTTTCCGCATCAAGATGAAGCCAAGGGGAAATTCTCTCCCAACTAGCAGGGTCCGTACATGGTTCACCGAGATCTAACTGGAGGAGCCCTCATACTTGCAGAAATGGACAGAGAAGTCTGGCCGAAGCTAATCAATTCAGATGCAGTCAAGCGTTACTATGTGTAATCTTTATGGTTTCCTCATATGATGCAAATTGAACTATGTCTGACCTGATTCCCGTTTAAGAGGGGATACTTAGGCAGCCCTATGGGTTTGGTCACAATTCAATAAAATTTTCATTTCCCCCTGCGATTGGAAACTGGGGCAGAATTTTGAGGAGGACCCTCAAAATTCCGAAGTTGATTTCAGCCAATTATCGCTAGCAGCAGTCAGAAGCAGCAACCCAATAAACTGGGGCAGAATTTTCAGGAGGACCCTCAAAATTCTGTAACAAGGAAGGTTGCAATGTCTTGGACCACGTCACGGTCATCGGTTCATCTAAAGAAAACTATTTTTAGTTATGTATTTATAGTTACATTTTCTTCACTAAATCATGCATGTTTATTTCTGAAATCACTCTTTTTAGCAACGCTACCCCCAATGATACTTACAGTATCACCAGATCAAAGCCGAGTGGTCAAGCAGAGCCAGCGGGGATACGAACTAACCTCCCCCCTTTACAAAACTCACGATTTTTCTTTGGATGCAGGCACCCAAGTCGCAAAAATCATCAAATACATTATACACTCATATTAATCAAGAATACAACTCTCAAAACCGTCACACCTACTCACAGTTACTATCCGCACACGATATCTCTAGCGGCCACAATATCGCATTAGCAAAGAAAACTCTATTACCATTTATCTCTTGCATAAGGATACCATTCTGCCTTCCGAAGTTAAGCTCTACCTCCATCTGCATTCTTTGCATTGCACAAGGCTACCGTTCTGCCTTCCGAGGTTAAGCTCTACCTCCATCTACATTCTCTACATTGCACAAGGCTACTATTCTGCCTTCCGAGGTTAAACTCTACCTCCATCTACATTCTCTGCATTGCATAAGGCTACTATTCTGCCTTCCGAGGTTAAACTCTACCTCCATCTGCATTCTCCGCATTGCATAAGGCTACTATTCTGCCTTCCGAGACTAAGCACTGTCTCCATCTACATTTCCTGCATTACATAAGGCTACTATTCTGCCTTCCGACACTAAGCTCTGTCTCCATCTGCATTTCTTGCATTTCATAAGGCTACTATTCTTCCTTCCGAGACTAAGCACTGTCTCCATCTGCATTTCTTGCATTGCATAAGGCTACTATTCTGCCTTACGAGACTAAGCACTATCTCCATCTGTATTTCCTGCATTGCATGGTTGAAAGATCTCCGCTTTATTTCACACTTGCATGGCTAAAATATTGCCGCTCTATTTCACACTTGCATGGCTGAAAGATCGCCACTTATTGCATTTTATGGGCTGAAAGATCACCACCTACTGCATTCCATGGCTGAAAAATTGCCACCTTCACACTTGAATGGCTGAAATATCGCTGTTTTGTTTTACGTTTGCATGGGTGAAAGATCGCCACTTATTGCATTTCATGGACTGAAAGATCGCTAACTACTGCATTCCATGGGCTGAAAGATCGCCAAAATTGTCCAAAGGCATCATTGTTCGGAGGCACCATTTCCATAGCCCGAGAACGCCATGTCATGGCCTGAGGACCCCTTTTAATCTCTAGCATATCATTATTCAAAGGCATCATAGTTCGGAGGAATCATTCTCATAGCCCGAGAGCATCATTTCATGGCCTGCGAATCTTTTATTATACACTTCGTGGCCCAGGAGGTCATGGTCTGAGGACGTCATCCTAACCGTCCAAAGACAGCATTCATGGTCCGACGGGAAATTGCATCATGTTTAAATTTACGCACAATATATGCTTGTATTGCTTATTTGCAGGTAAAATGGCGAGTAACGGCCATCTCGGCAGGAGTGATTTCGCTCCAGTTTCCGCAGCCCTATTAGACCTTAACCATTCATCCCGACTTGAATATTGCGGTCATTCTTGAAAGGTCTCCATCGGCATATTCCGTCGACGGATCCTAAACTACATATGGCCTGATTCCTGTAAGACCATGGATATGTAGGTAGCTTAGAAGCCAGGGCGCGGCCAAACCTTTTCAAACCCCCTTCGTTCGGTCAAAATTGGTCATCATATCTTTACCCGATAACTCTTTCATCCTTCCCGGGTAAAGAGGGGCAGTTGTTGATACCCAATTTTTTCCTGTATTTTTATATGCAAAATACCTTTAAAAATAGCATGTATATACATATATAAGTATGTCCCAAGGTCCTATTATTTTTCTCAATTTTTTTAAATATTTTAAAGTCAATTTTATTGCCCTATTTTATCGAGAAAAACCCAATAAGTGTTCCCAAAATTGGCATTTTGGTAATTCATTTATTGAATTCTCATATTTATACTAAAAATATAGCTAGTATGATTTTTGCACATTTTTACAAATTTATTTATTATTTCAAAAAAGCTAAATTGCATATAATTGCAATATTAGCCTACTTTAAGATTTAATTGTGTTTATAATTACAAAATTGGCTCCAGTATTTTTAGTCTAATATTTATATATTATTAATTAATTTTGTACCTTTAATTTGTTTCTAGAAATTATTTTACTATTTTTTTATAAAATAAATAAGGGAAAATGGCTATTTAAATGTTAGCTTGTTTTTATTTCGATTTTGGCCAGATTTAGAACCCCTAATCCAACCCAGTTTCAATTTCAATTGCCCAGCCCAATTCTAAAATTACCCGACCCACGACCTTTAAAAATAACCCACCCGGCCCCCCTTTAAATCCCAGTTGTTGATCTAACAGATCAACGGCTCACGTTCTCTCTTTCCTTTTTAATTTACCAACACCCCCTAACCCTAATTATTTTGTCACCGGTAGCCGCCTTTGAACCCCCCTACCCCACCCCACCCCCATTCTCTCAAACTCTATCGAAGCTTCTTAAACCCTAGTCGCCTCCCACCACTTCCACCCTAAGCCACCGGAATCCATAGCTTCCAAGGACATCAGAGTCCTATAGCAGCCTCCTATGACTCCCACACGCCTGATTTCTGAATATTTAAGGCCTGACCATGAATAAGCTTGGTCCAGGCTTCGTTTGATTCAAGATCTATGGCCATCTCCTGCCTGCTCCGACGAGCGATACCTACTTGAAGCCTAGTTTTGACTTCTACAGCTCAGATCAGTGACCTTTCAAAGCCTTTCTCACTAGTGGGGTTCTTTTGAAACCCTAACCCTTCGAGGTTTTTCTGATCTCCTTAGATCTGTTCCAGATTCATGCTTTCCTTAAGTTTTTAAAACGATTTTCCTGACTTTTCTTTCAAAATCATCTTTTTTCTAGCCTAGGATTTTTTCTAAAAGTATTTAAATATTTCTCTGACTTTCTTTTTCTTTTTGTGTGTATTTGCCTCTACTGTGTTCTTGTATGCTTCTTCTACGGTATTCTTGTATACTTCTTCTACTGTATTTTCCTATACTGTGTTCTCGTATGCTTTTCTATTGTATTTTCCTCTACTGTGTTCTTGTGTATTTCTCCTACTGTATTTTCCATTATTATGTTCTTAAGTGTTCTTATTAAGTTCCACCTACTGAGTTCTGGTTATGTTTCTTCTAAGAAAAAAAAACTTCTTAATATGTTTCTCCTACTGTTCTTATCAATTTTCCTATTATGTTTCGAATTAGTTTCTTCTACTCTGTTTTCTTTGAGCTCTTCTACTGTGTTCTGCATGTTACTTTTCTATCATATTTCTCATGAGTTTCTGTTTCTAAAAGAAACATGTTAGAAGTTTCAGTTCTTTTCTTAAACCTCTGAACCTGTTTCTATTTAACTACTTGCCCTCTCATATTTGCGCTCGATTAACGGTGGAAACCCTAGAATTTGGGGATTCTTCCAAGTTTGGCTATGTGATTTGCTTGAACTAGAGTTTTATTTCAAAAAATCCCTATCTCTTTCAGACCAATTTCGAGTCTCTAAACTGAGTTTGGACACCCTTGTTTTCATATGAGTCTGACCTTTTGCTAAACACTTCTAAGAACTTTTGCATTAGACCTTTTGTATGCTACTGGATGTTATTTCTCTACTGCATTACTGACCTATGTGACAACCATTACCTATTAATTTTTGCAAAAGCATGACATCTTCTTTCAACTCAACATGTTTGTATGCTTTTTATATATGAAGAACTTCCCTCTAAAGTGTCTTTCAAAGTTGTGACCAATTCAGACTTCCTTCTAAGCAGGTCTGATTGATTTCTTTCCATTGTTTGCTGATTTTCTTGTGATTCGACTTAAGTTGAAAAAACCTTTTCTCATCTTTTCTAACTCGGTTCATTCATGGACCAGTAATTGCAAAATCTCAGACCCTTTGATTAACTGGCTATTAATTGATTTTATTATCTTATTTGTATAACCGCATATTTCAAATTCTGTTCTTAAATAACTCTCTTATGTATATACCCCTAATTGCCTACTTTGCACACAGTGCTTAGCTAATTTCTTTCCTTAAATAGTTCTTACCCGTTTGAATTTGAATTCCTTGATTAAAGGTAGTCTTGTGTGATTGATTCTTAATTGATATTCAGTTCCTTAACTGTTTTCTTACCTTATTTTCGCCTGATTTTCACACTATAAAGGCACGACTTTTTCACAAACTCGACATTTTCACAGTTTTTTTGACTCACACTTGCACAATAATATTCTCTCTTCTTGTCTACACTGTGGCCTGTTTACAAGACCTACTGTTTTTCTCTACTTGTTTCTTTGAAACTGGTATGTCCTGATTTAAGCTTCAGCATCACAATAATGTGTTTATTTATAGTTTGTGTATCTATGCCTAATTACTGTTTCTGTAGAGCTCAATATTTCAATTAGCATGCTGATCTCTTTTTGTTTTCTTTCTGCCATGAATCCCATTCCCCTATACCCCTATGTGTACTTATTTGTAGTTGTTTCCCTTCCCTTTTCCCTCTCTCAGAATTATGTTTCTGCACTTGAACTCTCTCTTAGTCTTTAAGTTCTGCCCCCCTCTTGTGAGCCTTGCCTTGGGACCTTGAGTTCCCTCTGAACTTGGACACTTGAGGGCTGGCCTTTCCACACTGCACTCGTCCAAATCTGGTAATACATTTGGGTGTGAGCATTGCCCGGAGTCCCCTTTGAGGCTCTTAGGGAATTTTGACACATCCAAATTGGAGAAAGGCTTTGGATCGTGATCTCTTGGAGTTGGTTTACCTCATATTTCAGACATAAAGTCTGAATCAAACTCTCCTTGGTTGTACCTTTTAATCTCTGATGTATTCTTTTACTTCATTCTAGGCTATAATAATTTGTAATAAACTCTTGGGGATGGTTAGTAAAGAGGGCGGGTAACTATGTATGCAAAGGGTAGATATCCTGCCTATAGGTACTTCTGAAATTCTACATTCTCACATAGATATCCTGCCTATATGTATTTCTGCATTTATCACATAGATATCATGCCTATATATATTCCTGATTTCTGCATTTCTCACATAGATACCATGTCTATAGGAATTCTGCATTCTCTCATGTAGAAATCATGTCCATAGGTACCGTGAAATTTGAATTCTGCGTATAGAAATATGCCTATAGGTCCTTCTGAATCTTGTATATCCATTCCTAATCAGGCAATCAGGTTTATAGGTCTTAATCAATCAACTGTAATTAGATATCATGTTCATAGGCTTTAAATGAAATTCAGCACCTAGATATCATGCTTATAGGGTTTTTGCATTTTACCATGTCTGTTAAAAGGGGTTTAAAATCAACACGCCCAGAAAGCATGTCTATAGGAGTTATTACTCAAGTCTGAGTCGCTTCACTCGCTTATAAGTCAAAAACTAGTAATAATGACGTACCATTTGCAGAACCTATAACCTTTTGCAAAGATTTGCTTTTCTTTAATGACTGACGACTTCTCTTAAATCAGTATGTATTTAGTTCACTTCATTGTTCCTGAAATCAATAGATATCATGCCTATAGGATCATCGTCCAACACCTAGGCAAGCCTTAGCGCTAAAATTATAAACTGAATCAGATTTTATTAGCTGCAACCAGCAGGCAGGCCTGATTCGGGCTTCTTATCTGAACTATGTAATAAATCAGTCTTCCTCAATCTTTAAGTTTTAATAAGACCCTAAACAGTATGTGCAAGACATGCTAAATTATGTTCTTCTCTATCAAAGGAGGTATATTTGAGCCTTTTACTTGTTATGTGCCTCCCCCAACTTGCTATACGTGTTTTGTATGTCGCCGTAGAATTCTGCCTTTGAAACTACAAATAAGCCTAATATCCCTCCCTTTTAGGATTAGTAGTCTTAAATACCTTTGGGACTGATAGGATAGGGATGGGTAATAGCATGCAATAAGTAAACGAGACCATTTCGCGCTCTAATACCTTAACGGGGTGGGAAAGGGTAGATATGGATATGATGACCACGCGATAACATCACGTGTATCCCCTCACTGAGGAGTGATTATCGATGTTGTGTGGCGTGATCCATATTATTAATAAATCTTGGACTCCCCTTTCCCTTTGTTTCTTTGTTTCTTCTAAAGATTTCAAACTCTTTTTTTTTAAAGAAAAATTAGCTTTCTTTTAGTTCTTTCCAACTTTATTTGTTTATAAACCCCTATGTGAAAATCCCCTCTCATTTGAAGCTTTATTTGTTTACGTGTTATTTGCACCTAAGTTCATAACAATAGTCTGGTCGGGAACCACACTGGTGGATCCTGAGGGGTGCCTAACACCTTCTCCTTGAAATAATTTCAAGCCCTTATCTAATCTCTGGTTACCCAAAACAAACACTTTCCTAGTGTCCTAATGCACTTTAATCATTAGGTGGCGACTCTTCAAATTCAAACCCAATTCCCAAAAGGGAACGAGTTGTCCTCCAAATGTCATAAACCCGATTTCGCGAGAAAAAGGAGGCGCGAAAAAGCTAACAAATAATCCCAACAGGGTTTCAAAATAAAATATGACCCAATATCAACTTAAATAACTTTAGACATAAGATTTTAATAGAAGAACCTTGTAGAATCTCAGATAGAAGCAAGTGACATAATGGTTTTTACATGGAAATTCCTAGCATGAGAGTGTAGTGCAAGTGTCACGACCCAAAGCCCGACCTGTCATGATGGAACCTATCGTGGAATCAGGTCAGCCTCAACTCAACAATCAATGCAACAACAATAAGTTTGAAAACATTAACGGAATATTTTAACAATTAAATAAACTATTTGAAACATAAGAAATTCCAAGAATAGATACAATCCAGCCCAAAACTAGGGTATCACTGAGTGCATGAGCGTCTAGGGAAGTACATGGTCTATTACAATGTCTAAAGGAGCAACTAAATTACAACTAGATAATAAGAAAAGAGAGCCAAGTCCTGCAAACATTGTGCAGATACCTCAATAATCTCTAGCCTGAAGCCTCGATCAACAACCTCCACTGGGTCAAAAAGTGCCTGGATCTGCACACAAGGTGCAGCGGGTAACGTGAGTACACCCTTAGTAAGTAACGCATCCAAACTATAGACTGAATGGTAGTGATGAACTCAATCTCAACAGATATAATAGAAACAACGTACAGAAATGTAGACATGCTTTAGTTAAATAGATAGCTTAAAGTAACTAGGTAAATACAAAATCTGAACAGGTAAAAACATATAACTCAACTGCCTCTACATGCTAATGCACCGGCTGTATGAAATACACAGTGTACTCCCACTCTCAAGTGCTCAACCACTCGGTACTGAATATGGCCATCCAGCCCAGAGAAATCCATCCCAGAACATATATAACACTGATTGTAAGTCACTCAGTACCAAGGAAAAAGGGCAATCCAACCGTGAGGAGAAATCCATCTTTCGATATATATATAAATACTCAACCACTCGGTACCGTATATGGCTATCCGGTTCAGGAAAATCCATCCCGGAACATACTCATCACTGACTATAAGTCACCCAGTACCGAGGAAAAAAGGTAATCCAACCCTTTGAGAAATCCATCTCCGGATATCAATATTTCGGACAAATCCATGTCCAGGGAAATCCATCCGTCAATAATATCATCTGAGGCTACTGTGGGTGTGCAGACTCCGGAGGGGCTCCTACGGCCCAAGCGCTATCATAATCAATATAATTGCTGCAGCATGCAGCCCGACCCCGTAACTGTCACTCAATATTAGGCTCTCGGCCTCATTCAGTCATCACTCTCTAGTCTCACCCACGGGCTCACAATGTCATGGAAACTATCCCAGAAACAATGATATTCTAAGCCAATAATAACAACTAAGACTGAGATATGATACGAAATGCATGAATATGACTGAGTACAAAATAAGAGTGAAAATAGTGAAATGACAACAAGAAACGACAACTAGGGGTCCCAACAGTATCGACGTGAAGCCCTAACATGATATCTAGCATGCTTTACAGCTCAATCACTTAATCACATAATGGAAACCCTGATATCAACAAGAAAGAGACATTAAACGGTGTCATGGAATGAACCAGGTCACAATTCTCACAGTGCACGCCCGTACGCCTGTCACTTGGCATGTGCGTCACCTTAATGCTAACCACATAACACGTAGTTCGGGGTTTCAAACCCTCAGAACCAAGTTTGAAATCGTTACTTACCTCAACCGAGAAAAAATCCTACTCCACAATGCTCTTGCCTATCAACTCGGCCTCCGAACGTCCCGAATCTAGCCACAACTAATACAATATGATAAAAATCCTACTAGTTAGAGGGGAAGTCAATGGGAAAACACCATAGTTAATGATATTAGAGCTCAAGCAACTTACCTTAGTGAATATCCTTGAATCTCCTTCAAAAATCTCCCCAAAAACTCCAAAGTTCGACTTGAAAATGGTGGAAATGAGCAAAAATTCGCGAAGTCTTCTATTTATATATTCTACCAAGTTATACCGCACATGCAGTCTAGATGTCGCTTCTGCGACACCGCATCTGCATAAAATCCATCGCAGGTGCTGAACCCACTTAAAATCCTGACCTCACTCCTGCGGCCACAATACCATATCTGTGCTTATGCAGGTGCGGAATTCATCACGCTTCTGCGGTCCTACCTCACACCTGTGCCCTTGGGTATGCTTCTGCGACCTCGCAGGTGCGGGAATGCATCGCACATGCTCCCTTTGCCTAGCTCAACCTTGACCGCTTCTGCGGTCTCTCACCCGCGGCTCCCACTTTGTAGGTGCAGTTATAACAGCTGAGTTCCAACTTCAACAACTCCTCCAATTTCCAAACTTGTTCCGTTAATCAACCGAAATCAACCCGAGGCCCTCGGGACCTCAACTGAACATACCAACATATCCCATAACATCATACAATCTTAGTCGAACCTTCGAATTACCCAAAATAACATCAAAACACCAAATTACACTCGGATTCAAGCCTAAGAACTTTTAAACTTCTGAATTCCACAAACGATGCCGAAACCTGCTAAACCACATTCGAACGCACTCCTAAGTCCAAAATCACCTAACGGAGCTAACAGAACCATCAAAATTCAAATCCAAGGTCGTTTACACATAAGCCAACCTCCGGTCAACTGTTTCAACTTAAACCTTTTCCTAAGAGACTAAGTGTCTCTATTCACTCCAAAACCTCTCTGAACCCAAACCAACTAACCCGGTAAGTCAAAATACAATTGAAGAACACAAAAGAAGCAATAAATTAGGGAACGGGTCTATAACACTCAAAACGATCGGTCGGATCATTACAGCAAGTAGGATCACAATTAGCACAAGAAATAGGCTGGTGAACATGCAACAATTAGCTTGACGGGAAGTTTTAACATTATCAACCATAACACCAAGGTCTAATCAACACCAGAACTCATAATAGGCAAGAATATATCAAATTTTGGTTAACAAGACGGGCATGCACTAGGGTTTGACTACATATGAAAGAAGAGGTCAGGTATTGGATCTCATCCTATAATTCTTAGGAAGTATTAAGAACACAAGATTAAACAGGGCAGGGAACACACATTAGAATTTGCAAGTAGCGAAAAAACATGTTTGGCTAATAACTCGATCAGAAATTAACTCTAAGAAACCATTAAGTCATACATGAATGATTCAACAGGAATTAGATCACATTCTAGACATGAATTAGCTTATCACAAGAATATAGAACAAGGCAAAGAGATAAACTCAGAATAAGCAACACCAATAAGCATTCTAACACACACACTAGAGTAAACATGCTTAAGAAAATCAGAATCAAGGTTAAGAAAAATAGGCAAGTTCATTTACTAGAGAAGTATGAGCCTTAAGAATAACTTGAGCGCAGATAATAGCATGTTGATCCACAAAAGTTTCAGGTACATAGATGTACAAGGCAGGAACTCAAGTCAAAAGAGAATGAAATTGCAATGGCCATAGCTACTTACCAGTTACAGATTAACGAAAAAGTAAACAAGAAGAATAATTTGAGCAGTACTCCAATAAGATATAGTAGAAGAGAGCAGCAGAACCCAAAACCAGTGTGTCAAATTTTGCAAGGGCTTAAGATGAGCCCAGAGCAATTTCTCGCACTAGGAAGGCTGGTAGAACAAACTCCGGTGGCCTTGGCTTTCAGCCGGCCAAGAACCAAAAATTTCAGAATGAAGTGAGTGATTGAGTGACACGTATAATAACAACAGTCTTGCAATAGTCGTTGAGACTTAGAGGGGAAGTGGTGAAGGGGAATTTATATAGTGGTAGAAATTGAATGAACAAACATGGAAAACAATCAATTAAACACAAATAAGGAAAGAAAATATGACATGTAAATCAAAATCAGTAAAGGAGATAGAGAGTTCAAACCCTAATTAGGGTTCAATCATCTGAAAATCGATTCAGGAGTGCAAATAGTCCTTCGTTGAGCGTATATAGACGGAATAATGCCCAAAATCAAAGATTTAGGTCATTCTAGTCTGATCTCAGAAGTGATACTAGCCAGACTTAGGCAAGTACCTAAGTAACACCATAAATG
The DNA here is from genome assembly GCF_000393655.2 of Nicotiana sylvestris. NCBI lineage: Eukaryota > Viridiplantae > Streptophyta > Magnoliopsida > Solanales > Solanaceae > Nicotiana > Nicotiana sylvestris. Next base: position 89,285,144 of record NC_091061.1, read on the forward strand.
GATGACTAATGTTGAGAGAAGATTACTAAGGTAAGTATATCATAGGCTAATTCCATCTCTGGATTGGAATGGGAGAGGACACAGTAGCAGTGGCTAGGGTTTCTTAGAGAAGAAGAGAGAAAAGAGGATTTAGTGGCGGCGGCTTAGGAGAATGGATCTTTAGGGTTGGGATATGGGATATAAGGAAAGAAGGGGGAGCTATTGTGAGTCGTTGATCTAATGATCAGTGACTAGGATTTTAAAGAGAGAGATGGGGTGGGTCAGTTGGGCCCTGACCGTGTTTATTAAAGGGTTGTATGGTTTTGGACTGGTAAAGGGTGAGTTGAGGTGGGCCAAGTGTTTTGGGCCACATTTGGTCCGAAATTAGCCCTATTTTGGGCTAGAAAATACGATATACAAAATTTATTTTAAAATAATATATAAAAATAATTAACAAATAATAATTGATTGGAAATAATTGCTTAGCATTATAAAAATATTAAAAAAAAAATTAGCATAAACAATGTAAATAATATAGTTATGCATAGAATATAGGCTATTATTGCAAAATTATATAAATAACTTTAAAATACACATGTAATTATATAAAATAAATTAAAAATATTATAAAATATATATGTGGGTATAAATAATAAATTTGGATGATTAAGTCATCATAAATAATTTGAAGGGGTAACTAATAAATATTTGAATAATTTAAATGCAAGAAAAATAAATTTTAAAGACTTAAAAATTATGAAAACATTATAGAAAATATTTATATGACTCTTGTAAATTGGTGATGATACAGAATGATATTTTGAAAGTATATATGATATTTATAATATATAAGGGCAAAATTGGGTATCAACATTGTGGTGCAAATTGTTATTATGATATGATGTTGACGCGCATGCGGCGGTATAAGGCTTGGTGCATCCGACGGTATAAGGTGGTAATTATGTGTGTGTTGCATGTAGGGGAACTATGTGAAGCCACGCGGCGTCATAAGGTGGGCTAAAGCGCTTGTAGCTATTTCAAAAAAACTGTTTTCAAAACCTATTTTCAAATGTAAGGCTCAAGCCTGAGGTGTCTATTGCCACCCGAGCACTTCGGGAGACCCTCGCATAGTTCTTGAGAATATTCAGCACCTTAGCTTAGGCGGGGTTGATCCCACTTGCACCAGCCACATCTCAGTCTAGGGAAGGAGCACAGACTCCTACAGCCCGCACCCTAGAGCAGTGGGTCCAGGTTGATCAGGTCCTAGAGGTTATACCAGTACAACCTGTTGCTCCTATTCAGCCGGTGATTAGGGCAGCAGCATTTTAGGAGGAGGAGATTAGGCTCGAGAGGTTCAAGAAGTACCACCCTCCTACTTTCAGTGGTTTGGCTTCAGAGGATGCACATGGTTTTCTTGAGGAGTGTCACCGCATTCTCTGTACAATGGCCATTGTGGAGAAATGTGGTGTTGCTTTTACTACGTTCTAGCTAATAGGAGAGGCATATCAGTGGTGGTGGGCATACGAGGCGGGTAGCCCAACAGAGGCAGCTTCATCCACAAGGGATCAGTTTTTAGAGTTTCTTTAGAGAGTTTGTTCCTCAGACCCTTCGGAATTCTTGGCGCGCAGAGTTTGACCAGTTGCGCCAACGTACTATGTCAACGTCGGAGTATGCCGTCCGATTTTATGATTTGTCCAGGCATGCACCAGCCTTGGTTGCCATAATGAGGGAGTGAGTCCATCAATTCATAGGGAGGCTAAGAGGTCTTGTGGCACGGGGGGATTTAGTGGTGGTCACACTGCAGCTTAAGCCCGTCATTATAGGGGCTATATGAGCCGTTCAGTTCACTCAATACTTCCAGCTTCTAGTGGTGCTCCGGTGGTTCCAAGATTTAAGACTATACACTTTGCTCAGCCACTTTCTAGTGCACCTCTTGTAGGGGGTGCCTTCAGTGGTCAGTCCAGCCGGCCAGGCCCGAGCCAGTCCTAGCCGCCACACCTAAAGAGATCTTGTTTTGATTATGGTGATACCCGCCACATGGTCAGAGACTGCCCCAGACTCAGTAGGGGTGCACCTTTCCAAACTACTCGGGCTCCACAAATCCAGTCAGGTCCACAGGCTTCTCGGTCTATAGTTGTTACCCTAGTTGTCATTCCACCCGTACAGCCAGCTAGAGGTGGGGGACGGGCGAGCAAAAGTCGCCTAGAGGTTGAGGCCGCACCAGGTTCTATGCTCTCCCGAGTAGGACAGAGGCGGTTGCTTTAGACTCAGTCATTACAGGTATGGTTCCGGTTTGCCATAGAGATGCATCAGTCTTATTTCATTCGGGATCCACATATTCATATATGTCATCTTACTTTGCTCCGTATTTGGATGTGTCTCATGATTCCTTGAGTTCTCTTGTTTATGTGTCCATTCCTATGGGAGATTCTATTATTGTGGATCGTGTGTATCAGTCGTGTTTAGTTATTATTGGTGGTTTTGAGACCGGAGTTGATCTGTTGTTACTTAGTATGGTAAACTTTGATGTTATCTTGGGCATGGACTTGTTGTCGCCTTATTGTGGCATTCTTGATTATCACACCAAGACTATGATGTTGGATTTGCTAGGTTTACCACAGTTAGAGTGGATGGGTTCATTAGATTATGTTTCTAGTAGGGTTATCTCATTTCTAAAGGCTCAGCGGATGGTTAAGAAGGGTGTAATGCTTATCTAGCCTTTGTGCAGGATGTCAGCGTTGATACTACTACCGTTGAGTCACTTTCGGTAGTGAGAGACTTTCCTGATGTATTTTCAGCAGATCTTTCGGGCATGCCACCCGATAGGGACATCGATTTTGGTATTGATTTGTTGTCGGGCACTCAGCCCAACTCAATTCCACCATATTTTATGACCCCAGCAGAGTTAAAGGAGTTAAAGGAGCAATTGAAAGAGTTGCTTGATAAGGGAGTCATTCTCCTAGTGTGTGTCATGGGGTGCTCCGGTCTTGTTTGTGAATAAGAAGAATGATTCTATGTATATGTGTATTGATTATCGTGAGTTGAACAAGGTTACAGTGAAGAACAGGTATCCATTATCATGCATTGATGACCAATTTGATCAGCTACATGGTGCCAAAGTGTTCTCTAAGATTGATTTGCGGTCAAGATATCATCAGTTGAAGATTTTGGATCTGGATATTCCGAAGACTAGGTCTAAGACTCGGTATGGTTATTATGAGTTCCTCATGATGTCATTTTGGCTGAGCAACACCCCAACATCATTTATGCACCTGATGAACAGTATATTCCAGCCTTATCTTGATTCTTTTGTCATCGTTTTTATTGACGACATTTTGGTATAATCCCGTATTCAAGAGGATCATGAGAAGCATTTAAGGATCATGCTCCAGACCTTGATATAGAAGAAGTTATGTGTAAAGTTCACAAAGTGTGAATTTTGGCTTGATTCGGTGGCATTTTTGGGTCATGTGGCGATAAGTGAGGGAATCAAAGTATATCTAAAGAAGATTTAGGCGGTGCAGAGTTGGCCCAGACAGCTTTATGCTAATGACATCCGGATTTTTCTTGGTTTGGTCGGGTATTATCGTCGTTTCTTAGAGGGATTCTCATTTACTATTGCACCTATGACTAGACTGACCTAAAAGGGTCTCATTTCATTTGGACCAAGGAGTGTAAGGCAAGCTTTCAAAAGCTCAAGACTATTTTGACCACAGCCCTAGTGTTGGTTTGGAATATGGGCTCGGGGTTTTATACTGTGTATTGTAATGCGTCACATACTGGCCTTGACGCTATTTTGATGCAGGACGGTAGGGTGATTGCCTACGTGTCTCGACAACTGAAGTATCATGGGAAGAATTATCCCATCCAGGATTTGGAGTTGGCAGCCATTGCTCATACATTAAAGATCTGGCGGCATTATTTGTATGATGTTCCTTGTGAAGTCTTTACCGATCACCAAAGTCTACAACACCTGTTCAAATAGAAAGATCTTAACTTGCGGCAGCAGAGGTGGTTATAGCTACTTAAGGACTATGATATCACCATTCTATATCATCTCGGGAAGGATAATGTGGTGGCTGATGCCTTGAGTTGAAAGGCAAAGAGTTTGGGCAGTTTAGCATATCTATCGATAGCAAAGAGTCCATTAGCATTGGAAGTTGAGGTGTTAGCCAACCAGTTTGTTAGATTGGATTTTTCGAAGCCCAGTCGAGTTCTTGCCTACGTGGTTTCTCGATCTTCACTATATGACCGTATCATAGAGTGTTAGTATGATGACCTCTATCTGTATGTCCTTAAGGACACGGTTCAGCACGACAATGCTAAGGAGGTTACTATTAGGGATGACGGTGTGTTGTGTATGCAGGACTGGTTATGTGTTCCCAATATGGATAGTTTGCGTGAGTTGATTCTTCAGGAGGCCCACAGTTTGCAGTATTCCATTCATCCGGGTGCCGCTAAGATGTATTAGGACTTGAGGCAGCACTATTAGTGGAGGAGGATGAAGAAGGACATAGTGGAGTATGTAGCTTGGTTCCTAAATTGTCAGCAGGTGAAGTATGAGCATCGGCGACTTGGTGGTTTGCTTCAGTGACTTGAGATTCCTAAATGGAAATGGGAGCGTGTCACCATGGGCTTCGTTTTGGGCTCCCACGAACTTAGAGAAAGTTTGATGCAGTATGGGTGAATATGGAAAAGTTGACCAAGTTGGTTCATTTCATTCTAGTGGTGACTACCTATTCCTCATAGCAGCTTGCTCAGGTTTATATCTGTGAGATTGTTCAACTTCATGGCATACTGGTATCTATCATTCTGACTAGGGTACGCAGTTTGCCTCTCATTTTTGGAAAGCTATACAGCGTGAGCTAGGCACACGGGTTGAGTTGAGTACAACATTTCACCCTTAGATGGACGGATAGTCCGAGCACACTATTTAGATATTGGAGGATATGCTTTGCGCCTGTGTTATGGATTTTGGGGGTGTTTGGGATTAGTTCTTGCCACTTGTGGAGTTTTCCTATAACAACATCTACTAGTCGAGTATCCAGATGGCTCTGTATGAGGCTCTATATAGGAGGTGATATCGTACTCCAGTTGGGTGGTTTGAGCTGGGAGAGGCTAAGTTATTAGGTACGAATATGGTTCCAAATGCTTTGGAGAAGGTCAAGATGATCCATGATCGGCTTCGTATAGCCCACTCTAGACAGAAGAGCTATGCGGATCAAAAGGTCTGCGATGTTTCATTTATGGTTGAAGAGCGAGTCTTGCTCCAGGTTTCACCCATGAAAGGTGTTATGAGGTTCGGGAAGAAGGGCAAGTTGATCCCTACGTATATCGGACCTTTATAGATCCTTGAGAGGTTTGGAGAGGTTGCCTAAAAGCTTGCCTTGCCACCTAGTTTATCTGCGGCTCATCCGGTGTTCCATGTATCTATGCTCCAGAAGTATTATGGTGATCCATCTTAAGTTCTAGACTTCAGCACAGTCCAATTGGATGAGGATTTAACTTACATTGAGAAGCTTGTGGCTATCTTGGACCGGCATGTTCGGAAGTTGAGATAAAAATATAATGCTTTGGTAAAGATTCAATGGAGGGGTCATCCGGTCAAGGAGGCAACCTGGGAGAAAGAGCATGATATTCGGAGTCGTTATCCTCATCTATTCACCACTTCAGGTATGTTCTTATGCATGTTCGAGGATGAACGTTTGTTTTAAGAGGGAGAGAATGTAACGATCTGATCGGTCATTTTATGTAATTACGCCCCGTTACCCCTTTTATCACTTTACACTTATGTGTTTGTGTCTTTGTGACTTGCGGGGTTAATTGGTTTCGTTCCAGGAAGCTTTCGGGTTAATTTGGACCCTTGATTCTAGACTTAGAGGTTTAAATTTGAAAATTTTGACCAAACTTTGACTTTTGAGAAAATGACCCCAAAACTATATTTTATGACGCTGATAGCTTCGTATTGTGATTTCGGACTTGGGTATATTCCTGAAATTTATTTTGGAAGTCCGTAGGTTGATTTGTGTTGATTTGCCAAAATTTGGCAATTTTAAGTTGAAAAGTTTGACCGTAGGTTGATTTTTAGCTTCCAAGCTCGGAATTTGATTTTGGGATTTGGAATAGGTCCGTTATGGCATTTAGAACTTTTTTGCAAAATTTGGCGTCGTTAGAAGTTGATTTGATAGGATTCAGACGCTTAGTTGTAATTTTAGAAGTTCTTGAAATTTTCTTTAAAATTCTTGCATTTTAAAGCTCAATTCGTAGTTTTAGATATTATTTTTATATTTTGATCGCATGAGCGAGTTCGTATGATGCATTGATACTTGTGTGGATGTTTGGCATGGAACCTCGTGGGCTCAGGTGAGTTTCCACGCTTAGCGGAGTGTGGTTGGAATCAAATTGCTGGTTTTTCTGCACAGGCCTCAGATCTCGGAATTGCGAGGTCTGAGTTCGCATTTGTGAAGGTATGTCACGCCTCAAACTTGAAGAGGCATGGCTGGCACCCGGTGCCGTACTCAGCCCGAGCGTAGCACTTTGTAACTGTGGACTCTTGAGGGGTAACCCTCAACTTAGGCCGATGAGGCCATATTCTGAATCATCTGAAAATAACGTCTCTCTCATCTGTGGGGTAAACATAGCCAAATGCTCATATATATACATACATATATATATGAAGTCCCGATAAGCGAGAATGATGTAACTTATGAGACTAGGAAAATGTACATAAATTCAGGAATATGAACTTCTCTTTATGTCTCGTTATTAAACACATGTAGTTACTGGATCATGCCAAAGTGAAGGAAAGATTTAGCCTTAACATACCTTATCACAATCTTTCAAATAACCAAGTTGAACTCGCCTCTTCGCACCTTAATCTACAACAATGACAATAATACTATCCTTAAGTTACGAAAGGTACAACTATCGCACAACGAACGGCAAGTTTATTTTGTATAAAAACAGGCAGCATCTCCCCGATAATCCTTACTTCCTCAAAATTCAAGATAACACCAACGACACAAGAACATAATAATATCAATATATATACATTATTTTCCAACCTTATATACACCACAAAATACTACAAAATAGCCTAACACACCCCAATCACTTCATACACAAAACGACTACCGTAGTAGTGTCAAACAACCCGAAAATGTCATAACGAACGATCAGCCCTCCACCCTGCATATATGTGGTGTTTCTCCACACCCTTCCTCCTCCAAAACTCCAGAAAATAGTAGTAAAACATACAGCCCAATAACAACACAAAATAGTCCATAAAACAGTCTGCTACAAGTGAATAACTCGAACTCACGGCTTCCGATCACCGTCCCATGAGTTGTTATAACCGTAGAATGACTTACCATGAATTTATAGCATAAAAATGGATGAAAAAGAGCAGTAAACATACCTTATTTGTTGGATAACTCAACTCCTATCTTGGTTTTTCAAACTCTAGGTTTTACTCCCAGTTAGAACTTGAAAGGGAGAGAAAATCAATTAGGGTTTGTGGGTAATTTTTGGGAGGAAGTTTGCCGGGGTTTAGGTCTGGTTATTTCTGATATATAATGATGTTTATATTGCATGAGATAAGACCTTAAATGGTCTCTTTGACTGACCCGAAATTGCCTCTTTTGGGGCTCTTATTTAACCAAGTAGGTGACACGCCTACTTATTACCTAGCAGCCTGCGCAGTCTCGTAAAAAAAATATATATATATATATATATATATATATATATATATATATATATCTACTCCGATGTCGTATTAATAAAAGGTTTAACGCGTTAGACAAAAGACTCATATAGCTTCAATTTGATGGGTGGAAACCCCCATAACTCTAAGTATATTGGGAGAAAATCGTAGTTACATTTGACCTAAGATTCAACACATTTATGAATGTAACTTGTGATGACCTTTTTCAACTTTTGTTTCACAACCCACTTGACTTCAAATCATAACACACGTCTATCACACGACTAAAATAATTCACAACATAATCTTCTTATAATCTTAAACACCCTATTCTCGCCCCAAAAGTACATGTTACAACATTCCCAACTTGTCGACTTTCGACGAAACTTATTTTTTCAATTCATTTAGCTTCAAAGCGTTCAAATCCTCTTGGTACTTGGTATTCATAATCTTAAATATTTGTAACCTCTATTGTAACATGATTAACTTACTTTATGTACTGTCAAAGTTGATCTCATTTCTGAGCTTACATCAATTGACTTATGAATACTCTCACGTACGAAAACATGGGGTGTAACAAGGTAGGCCTGGTCTGCTGGGTTCGCATTTGCGAACCCACTGTTCGCATTTGTGAAGTATGCTGGGATGGGATAGGATCGTTGCAATTGCGAGGGTAACATTGGTCGCAAATATGATCCAAACTTCGCATTTGTGAAAAGTCCCTAAAGTCTTCAGTGCCGCAATTGCGAGGATTTATTCGCAACTGCGAGCAACTGATCAAATAGTTGGGAGACATGATTTTTGAGTTCATTCTCTCATTTTTGAACCCTAGACTCTATAGGAGACGATTTGGAGAGGGGAGTTTCACCTACAAACCTTGGCTAAGTGATTCTAATCTATTTCAAATCATATTCCATCAACATATCTTAGATTTTAACATCAAAATCATGTGAATCAAAGTAAAAATTTATGAAACTTTGTCAAGTTTTGTTAAAAATAAGAAATTGAGTTTTGAGAGTCGATTTGGACTCGAATTTTGAAACTAATCACATATATGAACTCGTGGGGTCATGGGTAGCCGGAATCTACCAATGGACCCGGGTTTTAACCTGGCAAGCTTCGAGTTGACTTTTGTTGACTTTTTGAGAAAAGTGTAAAAATCTTAACTTTATCTATTGCAATTTAATTCCCTAGCATTGTTTGATAATATTGAGTCAATTTTGGTTAGATTTGAGCTGTGTGGTGGCGGATTTTAAGGGAAAATCTATTTCCGAGTATTGAATTGGCCTAATTGAGGTATGTGTGTTGCCTAAATTCGTATGGGGAACTACCCCTTAGGATTTGGTATTGTTTGTTTCAATTGTGCTAAGTGAAATTCGTGTACGCAAGGTGACGAGTGAGTACATGGGTTGTACGTAGTAATTGACCGGTTTAGGCTACTTAAACTATTCCCATGCTTAAATTGAAATGCTCATTATGTTCTAAACTCTCACAGTCAAATTATCCTTAATTGTGTTAGAATATCCTTAATTGACTTAGTTTACTTGTTTAGTAGTTGTCTACATCCTACTTGCTAAATTGCTCCCATGCTTTAGTTGAACTTGTTGTTTCCTTTATTGTTACATGTCATTTCTTCATTGTTAATTACCATTGTTGAAGTAATTATTCTTGCTATCCCTTTACTTGTTGATTTCCATAATTCGAGGCTCATTGTTGAATATTATCTCTTTTGCGGTGAATTTAGTCGTATCTAATATTGTAGTTATACATTATTTCATCCATTGTTGAGCTATTTGGTGTTGAATTTGTGGAAGTAGTTAATACATTGAGGCGATATTTATTATTGTTGAAACATCTATCTTGTGGAGCATTTTTCATCCATTGTTGTTGTTGACATTCTCGTATTCGTTGTGTTGGAGCTATGGGCTATTGTTGTGGAAATATTGATATTGTTGTTGTTGGCAAGTTGTGCTATATGGGCACTTGTGGTGCGAATTATTATTGTGATATGATGTTGACGCGCATGCGGCGGTATAAGGCTTGGGTTGATGTGCATGCAGCGGTATAAGGTGGGACATATGTGCGTGTTGCTTGTAGGGGAACTACGTGAAGCCACGCGGCGTCATAAGGTGGGCTAAAGCGCGTGTAGCTATTTCAGAAAAACTGTTTTCAAAACCTATTTTCAAATGTATGGCTCACGCGGTGATATAAGGAAAGATTTCAGAACGGTGGTACAACAGTTTGGCTTGACGAGGTTGTCGTCATTGCCGCAACAGTCGCAGAAAAATTTTCATTATCAATTGCTTTTTTTCACTGTCCACAACAGAAGAATTCAATTAATGGCAGAAAATAGAACAATAAATAGTACTGTAATTAATGATAAACAGTACGTTTAATAAATAAAAACCAAAGTTATGTATATATTGTTTCACAATAAAACGATGAAGTTTTTATGTTTTTCAAATCGTTTCTGAATTGTAATACTCTGATGAAGTTTTTATTATTCAAATCAGAAATAGAAAAATTCAAACGGAATAGAAAACCACAAAGATTGTAATCTCCAAAGCAGAATATAGATTACAGTATATTAATAATTTATTAAGATTGATAGTGAAACTGCAGTACTATAAAATATATGAAACAACAAGTTTTCTGAAACAAGAAACAGAAACAGAAAAACAATAGTATAGCAGAAATTTAAATAATCAGAAACCAAATTTGAAAATATATTTCGGAATGAAATTGAGCTCATTAAATGCATAGTGTGCCCGAGGTGTTGGAATAACGTTGAAATTTAATCTGGGATCGAGGCATATGTATAGCCATTTCCTGGCACTGTTTCTGAAAAAATTATAAGCCGAAACCGAGCGACGACAGCTCGAAGCTTACTTTCTTTCCAACCCATTTAACACCAAGGGAAATGCTTTCTCAATATAAGCATATTCACTTTTCTTTCCACCACTTATTCTTTCTAAAGCAAAAGGGGCTCACTTTCCCTTCACTTTTTTCCCTCCATTTTTCGTTCACCAATCTTTTAATCCCAACACTAACTTCAAGCATTAACTTTGCAACGAAGAAAAATAAATGTGGGTTGATTGAAAAGGGAAATTTGCGCACATTTTTGTACACAATCAAACCCGAAAACATGAGCAAGAAAGTGGGATTACTTTGGAACATAGAGGGTTGAAATATTAACTGTCCAGCACTAGAGGCAGACAACTTAACGTGGCAGGACCTCTTCCCACTTGTTTCCCAAATAGTGGCCAATACACCTAGACATACAATCAGATTAGACATGGTCTTGTCCCGTTATCTATACTGACGAAGCTTTTCCGGCACTATCAAATAAAGTTAACCTACACTAATAAATGATCACTTATAGCGACTTTGATAAACTAATTAGCATAAAGTAGAATAAATAATCTATTATATTGGACAAAATTTATATATTGATAGTGTAGAACTATTTTATACTACAATTGAATATAAGTGATAGTCATCACATATTTACGTGCACTGATCCATTGATTGAATTTTTTCACGTAGCATTTGGGGTTTCGATTCTACAACTTTATTTTGTTTTAAAACACCTTTTGCAGCAGCCAAAGGATTTGTGTGCTCAAAGGTAAACAAACCTTTTTTCTATTTCATTGGCCCAAATATAATGCTTTTCCTTGCAATTATTGCTGGCTATGGTTTCCCCTTGAGAACTACCCAAACAAGTGATCATGTTTTCCTTTCTTTCATCCCTTTTTCTCCTCTCTTATTATTCTACATTATCCAACTGAATAATTTTCGTTAGCCCGCCTTCTTAAGAGGAATTACATTCCTTTGAGGATCGTCTCTCGTGCAGTTACTACATGCATTTTATTAGTATGTGTCTACTGAAGTATGTTGAATTGTGTTATTAATTATCACATTTAAAGTTTAAACTTAAAATTTTTATCAACAAATAAATGTTCAATAAAAAAGTTATTTTGGTGTCAATCAAACAGTTTTGGGTATTCACCTTAAGCGTATCGTATTGCAATTTCTCACATACACGCACCCAAAAAATTGTTTTTTTATTTTTTGGTTCTGAGTACCGTTTAAATTGGCAAAGTTTCCTAAAATTGCATATAACCTAATTGTCAAAAACATATATAGCCACTAATAGGAGTGGCAAACGGGCCGGTTGGTCGGATATGATTCGGGTCGAAAACGGGTAATGAAAAGCGGATAAATTATCCGACCCTACTTATATTTAATACGGATAAAAACCGGGTTAACCGGTGGATAACATAGGTAACCATATTATCCATAACTTATTGCATATGGGAGAATTCTTAGTGCCCCTAATTATTTGAGGAACCCGTAATTTGAGGCTTTACAAATATAAAAGTTAGACCCATTGGTTGCTCATTGGTTATCCATTTTCTAAATAGATAATATGGTTTTTATCCATATTTGACCCGTTTTTAAAAAGTTTATTATCCAACCCAATTTTTAATGAATAATATGGGTGGTTAACTGTTTTCTTTTAACCATTTTGCCAACCCTAGCAACTAATTAAGTCATCTAGGTGAAATATTCAGAGGCGACCGTATCAAAACCAATTAACGGTGGAATGTTTGTTTATCATTAACCTCATAATATTAGTACAAAATTTCAGCACGTATATTTGTCTAAAACAATCTGATAATAATACTAAAGAAAACTTTTGTATTAGCAAGTCATGCATGGAGTAGGTTCAAGTTGCAATCAGAGTGTGATACTCTAGAAGAAGTTATATATATCGTTTGTCAATTGTCAATGGCCAAAGATAAGATTACTTAATGGCGCATATTGCTCGTCAACTTTTCAATTGGAGCAGACAATTTTAGGCCTGGTCTCCATCACAATATACTGTTCCAATTTAATGTATTCTTTGTGCCGTATAGAAAATTATATTCATTAAATTCTATGTTGATATGCTGTATGAGTGTGTGACAGTGGGAAATTCATAATAAATAATTAGAATATCAATTTGTTTTTTCTTTTGGGGTCATTTCGTGATTCTGTTCCATATGGAAGCATCCAGGCGACTGCCAATGTTTATGATTGTCTACTTCTTTAGTGACGGATTCAACAATAAATCTGTAATTATGCGAAAATCATTATTTTGAAGTCGAGTTATGTATGTATATCGACAAAAATTTATAGATAGTAATACATTTTACCATTTACTTTTTCATATTCAAAATTACAATATTTAAATCCTGAATGAGCATTATTTAGATGTGCTTTATTTAAGCAGAATTTCATTTTCTTTTCCTGCTTGAGCGATTGATACATGTAACAACTAGAGTTGGTCTTTTGTTTTTAATTGAACACGTGATGGCTACAGACTACCTACTTTCTTTCCTCACATCATCTTACACATGGACTCACACTCTTCAATACAATACCTTCACTTTTAATCAATACACCTCATTTTAATTACTATTCCTTTGTTCATTTTTACTTGACATAAATATTAAAAATAAATTTTTATTTTGACTTGTCACTTTACGCATATTAAGAAAAGATAATTTTTTTTTCTGTTATACCCATAATATTTATTACTCATTTCAAAACTTTTTTTTAAATCTAATAAAATATGCATCAATTAATATGGGTATTATGATAAATTATGCACTTCATTTATTATTTCTTAAGGGGCGTGAAAAATTATGTCAAGTAAAAGTCAACGGAGAGAGTATATGCCTATTTTCGCATTACTAACATTAATTATCTCATAATGAAATAGCCTTAAGGGTGACTTAGTGGTCAAAGAGTTGGAGTGACAATTTTAGGAATCAAAATTCTGGTTCCGACGGATGTAGAGATGATACAAAATAAAATTTTCTCACTTTCCTAACCAATAATGAGTAAATTATCTGTTACGTGGGTTGGTATAAAGGCACCTAGTGGATGTGCTCAAATTAGTTAAGATAACAAGGTTCAAAAGAATTGTTGATTATACATTAAATTATTTAGATTAAAAGTACGAGGGAAAGTAGTACTTCCTCCTATTTGTGAAAGGATTACAGCTTTTTAACAATGTCATAATTATGCAATTATCTTATAGCTAGCTTAGATTAGACAAGTTAGATCCGTAGTCACTCTAATAAGCTGTAAGTACATCATAAAAAGTAAAGTAAAGAAAGCACATAATCACCTTAGCTGTCAATTATGAATTTGAGAGTAAGATGCTCATATGATTGAGGGCTCAACTTCCAAGGTAGTCAGCATCTCCTACCTCTAGTGACTTGAGTAATGACTTTTTCACACCCTTTTATAATGTCACTAATTTCGTACTATTGCTTTTTTCAAATATTTGGGAGAAAGGTTCTCCATGGATCTGGCCAATACCCCTCTCCTTGCCTGTAATATGACAGCATTTGATTCGAACACAAAATTCAAAAGTAAAAGATTAATTTAATTACTTGTAAACAAAACATTCGTAAAACATCAATATTATCTTTACTTTTGATATTCGGCTAAAAGTATGTGTATTTATATGTCATATAAACTAAGAATCCATCAAACTCTATAGAGAACCTGGTTCTCTATTAGTTCCCACAGAACACACATATACAACAGTAAGTAAATAATACAGCAATATTTTACGTGGAAAACTCTCAACTCATGGGATTAAAAATCACGACCTACACTCGTAAGATTTCAACTTCACTAACCGAACAACTTTAGATTACAACCTACTCTAACTTAGGAATTAAACTCTTTATCCCTCACCTACTTGCAATAACTCTATTGCATGCCTTTTTGTAATAACTCTATTACAAAGCTCACCACTTGACTAACTCTAGTCAAACACAAACACAAGGTTTATGGTTTACAAAGATATCCTACGAGATGTTTCTAACTAAGCTGAGTAGGAACTACAAGTGAATAACATTAACAAAGATGCAATAATACTTAGGACATTAGATGAACTCAGTGCTGGGATGTGATCCTTTATTCTGTTGCTACTTTGTTCTTCAAGCCTTGGAGTGAATGAAGGCTACCGCACACTTGAGAGAGAATTAATGATTTAGGGTTCGTAAGTATGTGTAATCCCTTGCCTCATGTTGGTAATATATAAGTGAGGCCATTGGGATGATGTAAGTAAGTATCTGGTACACAACATGCTTCAAAAGTGACTGTTGCACTGTTGCATGTATAGTGCAACAGTGCATCAACTTTAATAGTTGTAAGGAGTTGACTTGTACTGTGGCCGGAGGAACTGATAACTATATGTTCCCTCTGAAATTCCTTTGACTGATATCAATGGAACTTGTGCTAGACATGTGATTTGTTGTTCTGAGCACTCTAAGGCTTTGTATTAGGTTCCCTATTTGGTTCTCGTATGAATTTTGTTAAATCATCAAAAAACTAAGGCACATAACTTATCAATTTCCCTTTTTTTGATGATAACAAACTTAGAAGTGAAGTTACCCTTGAGAACCAGATCTCCATATGATTCCCCCTACAGATTAGTTATATTCCCTATGAGAATCTATTTATCCCCTTCAATTTTTCTTCCCCCTTTTGGCAACATAAAAAGAATTTATGCAAATAAACACAAAAAGAAGTCTATCAAAGCTAACTCATGTCACTTATGTGCACACAACATGGCTAAATACAGAGCATAAAAATATAACATGCATAGTAAAAGATTGAGAAGTTCATTGATTAATTAGAGAAGAAAAACATAGGCGGTAGTACCATTGTTATAAAATATCCAAATAATAAACAAACTTAAAGTACCAAAGTCATGAAAACAACAAGCCATAACAGGACACTAGGACTAAACAGGAACGGATAAACTGGACACTGACAAGGTGATTGTTTAAGGGGCACTGGAAGAGGGAGGGAGGGAAGGATGAAGGGGCAAGGGTTTTGAGAAGAAAATCCACTCGAGCATTTGCATATCGCTGCTCATTTATCAACTGCTCTTTCAGGTTCTCAACCTATTTCCTCAAGTCTGTATTTTCAGCCGTCAAACAAGCAACCTCTGCACCCTATGTACTGCTAGAACCAAGTTCCTCTTTGGCTTGACTGAGCTATCCCTCAAGAATGGAATTCCTATCCTTCAACCTCATTATTTACTTGTTAGCACAAGTTTGAGCGTCAATCAACTGAGAAATAGTAGAATTGCTGCCAACTCTCCCTTCTTGTCGAAACGCTCATACTCATCCAAGGTAATCATTGAGAATGTTTGCTTTCCAGTACCCACGGATACTCTTCCCAAGGGAACTTTGAAATATTCAAACACTCTAGTGAGCAGAAAATCATAAGGCAAACCATGGTTCCTATCCTTGAAGTCTTCCACCTTTTTCATATGTTCAAACATGATTCTAGGCAGGTTGATAGTAGTGCATCCAATGCTTCGAGGAGGAATAATGATAGGCTTTAAATGTCTTTGCCTTATATTTTGATGATCTAACAAACTTACTGTTAAGAACCAAATAGGGAACCTGACACACTTGGACTACACTGCAAGATTAACGGATTCTAGCTAAATGTGAACTACTATAGCTTCAGGAGATAGGAAACCAAACAAGGACCTGATACCCTTGTGGCTCCCTCATAGCAGTACAAGTCAATTGGACACAGCTGGAAGCAAAGTGATTGCATGCACTGTTTCTGCCTGCACTACATTGTTTCCAGTGCCCACTTATTACTTGACCAACTAAAGTACTTACATCATTTCAAGTGATGTCATCAAGGTATATCAACAATGAGTTTATATCAAAACATCACTTGAACGTTTCTGTTTCTCATTCAAGCCTTTTGCAAAATAGAGAAATCAATTCTCACGAGCTTGAAGAACAAAGTTAAACGCTACTACGGACCAATTCCTAAAGTTAGTATTTTGTTGTCCTTAGTTGAGTTGTAACTTTGTGATTGTTCTTATTGTATCTCCTAAACTGCTTAGTCAAAAGCATTGATTAGGAATCCTCTTGTAAAGTTTGTAAACTCTCTGAGTTTATGTTGTGACTAGGTTTAGTGATAAGTTAAAGTCTTTGCCACTAGAGAGTATAAAAGTGGCTTGTGGTGAGAGTATCACAAGTTAATCAAAGTCTTTATAACTAGAGAGTCACAAAGCGGCTTGTGGTGAGAGTGCCACAAGTTAGTTGAGTTGAATCCTTTGTAATAGAGTTATTACAAAGTGGCTTGTAATAGGTATTTTCAAGTTAGTGAAGTTGAAAGCCTACAGGTGTAGGTCGTGGTTTTTGTCCCATTGAGTTGGGATTTTTCCACGTAAAAATCATGTGTCTCACTTACTTATAGTTTTACTAGCATTCTCAGCATAACCTCATAGAGGACAAGGCACTCTACTATTTGGTGGACTCATACAAACTAACAATTGGTATCAGAGCATGTTATTCCTATCAAGCTAACATCTAGGAATGATCCTTATGGCTGCTCCACCAAATTTTAAAGAAGGTCAATATACATACCGACCACCCAGGTTCAATGGACAATACTATGAGTTGTGGAAAACGAGAATGCATGATTTTATCATAGCTGAGGATTTTGAGTTATGGTATATCATATGTGATGGTCCTTATGTTCCAACAAAGGTACTGGAAGAACTTCCATTTTTAATGTCAAAAACCAGTAAAGAATACACCGACGGAGACAAGAAAGTTGTGGAGAAGAATTTTCATGCCAAGAAGATTCTGGTATATGGAATAGGACCTGAAGAATATAATAGAATTTCTGCTTGTGACACTACTAAAGAGATATGGGTATCTTTGCAAACAGCTCATGAGGGAACCACCCAAGTAAAACAGTCTAAGATCGATATGCTCACTACCTAGTATGAACTCTTCAGGATGAAGGACGATGAATCTATTCAAGATATGCACACAAGATTCACTTCCATCATAAATGAGTTGCACTTACTTGGTGAAACCATTCCTAGAAA
The DNA here is from genome assembly GCF_000393655.2 of Nicotiana sylvestris. NCBI lineage: Eukaryota > Viridiplantae > Streptophyta > Magnoliopsida > Solanales > Solanaceae > Nicotiana > Nicotiana sylvestris. The sequence continues at coordinate 89,302,762 of NC_091061.1, forward strand.
CAAGCTAGTGAGGAAAATCCTCAGTATTCTGTCTAGCCCTTGGGAAAGCAAGGTGAATGCTATTACTGAATCAAATGACTTGTAGGAGATGACTATAGAAGAGCTGGTTGGAAATCTGAAGACCTACGAGATGAAAAGGAAGATAGACAGTGAAAGAAGAGAACCCAAGAAAGAAAAGAACCTGGTACTCAAAGCTGGCAGCAATGACTCAAGTGAGGAAGACACTGACATGGCTTACTTAACCAAAAGAATTCAGAAAATGGTCAGAAGAAATGGAGAAATGCTAAAAAAGGGCAGCTCCAGCAAACCAAAAAAATATGATCTCTGTCATAAGTGTGGAAAGCCTGGACACTTCATCAAAGACTGTTCTCTCTTGAAGTAAGAATTCTCCAAGAACAACCCTGAAAAGGCAGCTAAGAGGAACCCGGTTCCTTTCAAGGACTTCAAAAGAAAGAGATCTGCTGACAATGTGATGAAACAGGCTCTTGCAGCATGGGGAGATTCCTCTGGTGAATCTGAAGATGAAATTGATGCTGGTGATTGTTCCATGATGGCAGTTGAAGGCGAGGAAAATGAATATGACTCAACTTTTGCTTTGATGGCCCAATCAGATAATGATGAAGACGGTGACAACAAGGAGTTAAACTTCAGGGATGTTCAGAGAAATCTAAAATCCTACTCTTCTAATAAACTCATGTCTTTAGCTAGTGTATTGATTGATGCCTATCATAGTCTTATGGAGGATAGGGATTCCTTGACCTTAGAACTAGGAGAAGCTAAGCAAACTAGAGATGACTTAGTAGCTGTCGTTATTGACAATAAGGAAACCATTGAAAACTTCAAAGAACAAAGAAATGATCTCATGGCAGTAATTGCAGACCTAAAGAAAACAATAGAGAGACCAGAGACTAATTCAAAACCTGGAAATCTTGGAAAAGGAAAAGAGATAGCCAGTAAGGAACACATTAGGCTTGAAAATGAGTTGAAAGTTGTGAGAACTAGGATGTGTGTTGAAACTAAGAAAAACAAGCACCTCCAAACTGATCTGGAAAGAGTAAAAAATGATCTTGAAAAGTCTTTAAAGTGGACTTGGTCCTCAGAAGCTATCACTGCTATGTACACTAATAATGGTGGAAGCAGGCATGGAATAGGGTTCCAAAGGAAGAAAACTCCTTACAACCCTCATAGCAAATACGTCACTGTTTCTGATAACTTGCTTTGTACCCACTGTAGGAACAATTGGCATTTCAAAGAAAATTGCCAGGCCAGGGTTCAATCTGTTCAGAAAAACAAAGTGTTTGGTAAAAAATGACTACAAAAGAGGGACCAGGTTCCACTCACAAAAAGCGCACATTGCCTGTATGGACTAAGAGAGCTCTTATTCATCCTCTTGCCTACTATAAGGGACCCAAACATGCTTGGGTTTCTAAACCTAACTCTTGATCTACTTGTGCAGGGAATAGTGAAAGGAAGTGGCCAACAATGGTTCATGGACAGTGGATGTTCAAAGCACATGACTCGGAACACTATGGACTTTCTTTCACTAAAAGCCTGCAAGGAAGGAGTGTATCCTTTGGAAATGGGAAAAAGGGGTACATTCTTAGAGTTGGAAAAGTCGAGAAGTCACTAACTTATTCTATTGAAAATGTGTACTATGTCAATGGCCTTAAGTATAGTCTCTTGAGTGTCTCTCAGATCTGTGATAAAGAAAACAAGGTGGAATTCTTGTCCAAGATATGTACAGTTATTGATCTGGTAATTGGTGAAGTGGTACTTGTGGCCAAAAGATACAAGAACATCTATGTTGCTGATTTTGAGTCCTTACAAAGTAGTGATATGAGTTGTCTGAAAGCTGTTGATGATGATGCTGAATTGTGGCATAGAAGACTGGGGCACGCAAAATTTTCTCTTCTGAACAAACTAATTTAGAAAGACCTGGTCCATGGTCTACCCATGTCAAAGTTCAAGGTGGAAAAATATGTGATGCTTGTGCTAGAGGAAAACATGTGATGTCCTCTTTTAAGTCTAAAAAGGATGTGAGCACCTCAAAGCCACTAGAGCTTTTGCATATGGACCTATGTGGTCCTTTGAGAGTGCAAAGCAGATGAGGAAAAAGATACATTTTTGTGATAGTGTATGATTACTCCAGATTCACATGGACTCTGTTTCTTAGAACTAAAGATGAAACTTTTGATGTGCTTGTGGCCTTTGTGAAGAAAATCCAGGTGAAGATGGAGTCTAGAGTCGCATGCATTAGGTCAGATCATGGAACAGAATTTGACATTACCAAATTTGATAAGTTCTGCAATGAAAATGGAATCACCCACAACTTCTCAGCTCCTAGAGCTCCTCAGCAAAATGAAATAGTGGAAAGGAAGAACAGAACTTTGGAAGAGATGGCAAGAACAATGCTAATCGACAATGGAATTTGCAAAGAACTTCTGGGCTGAAGCGGCCAACACTGCCTGCTACTTGGTGAACAGATGCATGATCAGATCCCTCCTGAATAAAACCCCATATGAGCTGCTGAATGGAAGGAAACCCAAGCTGACTCACGTAAGAACATTTGGGTGAAAATGCTATGTTCTCAATAATGGAAAGGATCAGCTTGGAAAACTCGATGCCAAGAGCGATGAAGGAATATTTCTGGGCTACTCTTCTCAAAGCAAAGTGTGCAAGATATATGACAAGCGGACTCAATGTGTTGAGGAAAGTGTTCATGTTATTTTTGATGAGTCTTATCCATTATGTGAGAAGAATGCTGAAGAAGATAAAGATGGAGAACCCTTACTAGTCCCTGGTGAAGTCATTGACATAGCAAATGGAAAGGCAAATATGATAAGTCAAGTAAAAGAGCTGAGTGAAGACAATATTGTCTCATCTTCAATTGAACCAGGTACTTCAATTACAACCATTGAAGCTGAAGAAAGAGTGGTTAATGCAGTTCAGGGTACTCCACTAGCACCTTAGAGAAGAACTCAGGAAAACCAGTCAAATGTACCCACACTCTCTCTGAATGAACCTCAGACGTCTAATTGGAGACACAAAAGCTCTCATCCTCTTGACAACATAATTACCCCTCTAGATTCCGGAGTACAAACCAGGTCAAAAGCCAAAAATTCACTTGCCTTATCAACCTTTCTCTCCCAAATAGAACCCAAGAATATCAAGAAAGCCATGAAAGATGCAGATTGGATTACAGCCATGCAAGATGAGTTACATCAGTTTGAAAGAAACAATTTCTGGCACCTGGTACCCAGACCCTCAGATCGAACCATTATAGGAACTAGGGGGTATTTAGGAACAAGCTTGATAAACATGGGAATACCATAAGGAACAAGGCGGGGCTAGTTGTTTAAGGATACAATTAGGAGAAAGGGATTGACTATAATGAAACGTTTGCTCCGGTCGCTCACATGGAAGCTATTAGAATTCTAATCGCTTTTGAATCTAATATGGAATTCACCTTGTTCCAAATGGATGTCAAAAGTGCATTTCTAAATGGACTTCTTAAGGAAGAAGTCTATGTGAAGCAACCTCCAGGGTTTGAATGTCATGAACACCCTGAATATGTGTTTAAACTGGACAAAGCATTGTACGGGTTGAAGTAGGCTCCTCGAGCTTGGTATGAAAGGCTGTAAAAGTTCATCTTGGAATGGCTTTAAAAGAGGAAAAATTCACAACACCCTGTTCATAAAGAAACGAGGAAGGAACCTGCTCATTGTTCAGGTCTATGTTGATGATATCATTTTTGGGGCAACAACTGATTCTCTGTGTGGAGAATTTGCAAAACTCATGGGAAGTGAGTTTGAAATGAGTATGATGGGGGAACTGAACTTCTTCTTGGGTCTTCAAGTAAAGCAATCCCCCAAAGGGTACTTATTTGTCAGCAAAAATACATTAGGGAGCTCTTGAAGAGGTTTTACATGGAAGCATCCAAGGTGATAGACACTCCCATTACTACGGCCACTCGACTAGACATGGATAAAACTGGGACTCCTATGAATCAAACCATGTATAGAGGTATTATTGGGTCTCTTCTCTATCTTACTGCCAGTAGACCTGATATTATCTTCAGTGTGGGGCTAAGTGCAAGGTTTCAATCAAATCCCAAGGAATCTCATTTGAAGGCAGCCAAAAGAATTCTGAGATATCTTAAAGGAATACAGGACCTGGTCTTTTATTATCCCTCAGGTAACAGTTTCAATCTCATTGGATATGCTGATACAGACTATGCAGATTATCTTTTAGATAGGAAAAGCATTTCTGGAATGGCTCACTTCCTAGACTAATGTCTCATCTCTTGGGTCACAAGGAAGCAAAACTCAGTGGCTCTTTCAACAGCTGAAGTAAAATATATAGCAACAACATCTTGCTGTGCACAACTTTTATAGATTAAGCAACAACTAGAGGACTTTGGGGTACTCACTGAGAGTGTGCCCCTTCTATGTGATAACACCAGTGCACTCAACATGGCCAAGAATCCAGTTCAACACAAAAGGACCAAACATATTGATGTGATGCATCACTTTCTGAGGGACAATATAGAGAAAGGGTTGATATGTATGAAGTTTTATAGCACAAAATACCAAATTGCAGATATCTTCACCAATGCTTTAAGTGAGGAACAGTTTGAAAGAAATAGAGTGAAGTTGGGGCTTTTAAAGCCCAATTGAGAACATGATTCCTCATTGTTGGCTATGAAAATCACCTCAAGAAAAACTTGCTAAAAGTGTTTTCTAGCCATGTCTAACTCACTTCAATACCGTTGCAGGTAAATACGCATGATAAGTATAGAAACTGTAGATGCAATGCATGGATGATAAACGAGGATTAATATTTTCAAATAACAGGTCAAGAACCTGGTTCTTGTACCAAAGGTTAGTAGTTCTGTGCAATCTTTAATACACGTCTTAAAAAGGTACAAAACACAACTGCCATGTCATCCAACTTTTCAGATCCTGTTGTCATGTCTCTTCACTTCAAATCATTTCATCTCCCTCTGAAACGTTGCACTTCTCCACGCCCAACTGCCGTTTCAGAACCGGTGCCTATCTCTCTCTTCAAAATTATCCATTCTTAATAAAACCCCCCATTTTTTGTTCTCCACAAACCATAAGTCCTCTATTAGAACTTCCCAAAGCACCTTCGCTCCATCTTTCCAATGGCTGATATGAACTCCAACCTCCCTGCCTCAGTCATACCTATTACTGAAACACCTATGGAGTCCTCTATCCCTACTGAGCCTTGTTCAACCACTCTTACCCTTCCTGATAAAATCACACCTCACCCAGATTTCTCATCTCTCTCTATTTCAGAAACCCCTAAAATTGTTGACTCGTCGTCTCCATCTTCCGAGGTTCCCATTAATCAAAGACCAAGTGGAGAACAAGGTTAAAACCCTGAGGTCACAGAGGGTTCCTCCCTTGTTGCTATCGATTTTGTGGTGGCAGTAGTGCCGATTGAGGAAGAAAATATTGTAACTGTCTTTGTGGTGTCTACTGATGGTGTACTACATGAGATCATCTCTCAAAAAAATAAGGTACAAGGAATGGGGGACGAATGGGACATTGTAACTGTTGAAAGTGTTGCACTAGCAGATATTACTAGGCCCTCATATGAGGAACATGATCCCTCTCCGGAGGACCCATGTCAGGGTTCTTATTTCCAGGATAGTTCTGCTACTGCATTCGCTGTTGTGCCCTTAGAAATACAAGTACCTGAGATGAGGTCCAGTGATGAGGAGGATCTAGATAACCTAGCTCTTGACGCGTTCTTAGTTAAGTGAAGGGTGGTGTCCAATCCTAAGTCTTCCACCAAGCGACCCACCACCAAGTTGCAAGCTAAGGTGGCCTACGACTCTGCCCTTCAAAAGAGCAGAAAAGGTAGTAAGAAGCAAAGGAGGAAGTTGGTGAAAGATGGTGTGCCCGTAAGTGATAAGGTGATCCATATGGTAGACGTGGAAGAGGAAACACCAGATGAACCTGGTTCGCTAGTTAGATGATCTCAGAAAAAGAAGCAGCCTGCTCCAGTAGAGAAGGTTTCACCCTCTTGCTCCAAGTTGAAGGATGTTGTGAGTGAGTTCTCGATGTATAATGAGGATGTGTTAGTCAAATCCAAGGGAAAAGATAAATCAAGTGGTTGGAAGTCCAGAAAACAAAAGTTTGAAATTGTTCAGGAACCTGGTTCTGTGAAGAGGATGAGAAGTGAAGTCAGCCTTGGCTCAGAACGCCTGAGGCACCAAAAAGTTCTATTGGATCGTACGTTTGACCCAGCAATCTCTGAGATGGCTGGTGTTGATACCCAATTTTTTCCTATGTATTTTCACATGCAAATACTTTTAAAATAGCATATATATGCATATATAAGTATGTCCAAGTGTTTCAATAAATTTTCCTAATTTCTAAAATATTTTTAAATCGATTTATTGCCCATTTTAGTAGTACAAAAACCAATAATTATTCCCAAAATTATCATTTTGGTGAATAACTTACTTTATTCTCATATTTATACCAAAATATAGCTAGGGTAATTTTTATACATTTATTTACAAATTTATTTGGTATTTTAAAAGCTAAATCGCATATAATTCCAATTTTAGCCTATTTTAAGATTAATAGCATTTTATAATTATGAAATTGGTTTCAATATTTTTAAATTAATATTTATATATTATTAATTGACTCAGTACTTTTAATTTATTTTCAGAAGTCATTTTTATTATTTTTATAAAATAAAAGGGGAAAAACTGGCTATTTAAAATCTGGCCCTATTTCATTTCAATTATAGCCCAAATGGATCCCCCTAATTGACCCAATTTTGAATCTCAAATGGACTGGCCCAATTTCTATTTAACCCGACCCCTGACCTGTTTATCCAATCCGCCCGGCTCCCTTTTTAATCCAAGTCGTTGATTATTTTGATCAACGACCACGAATTCCCCTTTCCTTTTTTAATCCGCCCACACCCCTAACCCTACCTCATTTTCTTTCTATCAGCCGCCTCTGAATACCCTCCCTCTCTCAAACTCTCTCGAAGGTTCTTGAAACCTTAATCGTGTTCTACCATTTTCAACCTCAATCTCACCAGAATCTATGGCCTCTCATGCCATGGATGGCCTATACTCACCTCCCTCCGCTCTTAAACGCTTGGTGTCCGAAGTTTCGAGGTCTGACCTCGATGGTGTCCATTCAGATCTTCTCCGATTCAAGGTTATATGGCCCCTCCGGCCTTGCTCCGGCATATCCAAGCATTATGAGCCTATGTCTGACTTATCTGACTCAAATCGAACCTTTTCCAAGCCTTTCTCGCTTTAGGGTTCCTCTGAAATCCTAGCTATTCGAGGTTTTCTCTGATTATTTTCTTAAATCGGTTCTATATATGTGCTCTACTTGAGTTCTTAAACGTTTTCCCCAATTTTTCTTTCAAAAATTACTTCTCCTCGATTTAGAGTTTCTGAAAATTCAAAATGTTTCTCCGACTTTTTTGTTCCTTTTTCTTTGTTTGTATTTGTCACGCATGTGCTTCTACTGCTTTTTTATGTTTTTCTACTATATATGTTCTTCTGTGCCTTGTCTTTCTACTGTGTTTCGCTACCATGCTCGCATGTTCATCCTGCTGTGTTTTCCTATATGTCTTGTTGATATACTTTTCTGGTATTTTGTGTTCTCTTACTGTATGTATTTCCTACTGCGTTCTTAAGTTCTTTGTTTGCCTTTTACTGGACCTTTGTTTGAGTCCCCTTTAAACATGTTTCTTCTACTGTTTTCTTAAATGCTATACTATCTCTTTTCTCTTCTGAACCTTGTTTAAGTCCCTTTTAAAAGGTTTTTCTTAAACATGTTCACTCTACTCTCACTATGCTTCGAATCAGTTTCTTTACTCTATTGCTTCAAACTCGCTATTGTATCTGTTTGTTTTCTCATGAGTTTCTGAAAGAGACATCCGAGCCTGTTTCAATTATTTGCCTCCTCGTCTCTATGTCTGATTCGAGTTGGGAAACCCTAGAATTTGGGAGTTTTGGCGAGTTTTGATCTTTTGTTTGGACTAGGGTTCTATTTTGGAACACTTGACTCTCTCAGACTCATCCTGAGTTTGTGAACTAAGTTTGAATTTCTTTGTTTGACTCTGAACTTTCTCTTCTATGCTAGACTCTTCTACTGATTAGCATAACAGCTCTTCGTGCTTAAGCATGGCTGTATGTTTTTATATGTGTGATGAATTCTTTCTTTTGAAAAGGTTTTCCAACTTATGATTGATTTAGAATCCTTTTTTTTTAGTTTTGATTGATTGTTACTGATCTTCCTTAAGTAAAACCTTTCTTCACCTTTTCTGACTGGATTCATTCATACCAAAATTCAGATTTTGTGATTTACTGCCTGTTAATTGATTTCCTTTCCTTATTTGCACAAATCGTGTGCTACCAGACTTTTGCCTTAAATAAATCTCTGTGTATTTACCCTTCTTGTACTTCTTTGGAAAAGGTTTTCATCAATCCCTTTCCTTAATTATTTTACCCGTTTGAAATCAGAATCTCTCAATTAAAGGGGAACTTTTGTAATTGATTTTAAAACTATTCTCCTACCTTATTCTGCTTGCCTTCTACACTATAAAGGGGCACGACTCCTTTTTCACCAACACTCTCAATTTAACACTTTTATACTACTCAAGTATCATAGTTCTCTAATCATAGCATTCTGACTATTTGCTTGCACTTTGGCTTCACAAGACTACTGCTTTCTTTTCTTGTTTCTCTGAAACTGGTATGTTCTAGTTTGATTTTCAGCCTCATCCCAATGTGTTTATTTTACAACTTCTATACCCCTGTCTGCTTTACTGCCTATGTTTAATGTTAATTAGCATATGTTTCTACTGTGAATCCCTGTACCCCTGCCCTTTCTATGTGTTTGAGTTGAAGTTCAGAACATGGCAACATCCAAGTTGTTGCTCATGTCTGGACTTGATCCCTTAGGGGATCTTAACTCCCAAACAATGTGGCTAACAGGCTGGTTGGGGTGTGCCGGCACTCCAATTGCTAGGTATGACCACTAGCTTGTCTTGGCTTTCCCCAAAATCCCCTCTCTGCACTTACACTCTCTCTTAGATTCTAAGTTCTGCCCCCTCCTATGAGCCTTGCTTTGGGACCTTGAGTTCCCTCTGAACTTGGACATTCGAGGGCTGGCCCTTCCACACTGCACTATAACTCAATTCTGCAATATATTTGGGTGTAAACACTACCCAGAGTCCACTTGAGACTCTTAGGGAACTCTGACACATCCCAAATAAGAGAAAGGCTTTAGAAATTTGATCTTCGGAGTTGGTTTACTTCATGCTTCAGACATAAGTCTGAATCAGGCTCTCCTTGGTTGGAATTTTAAGTTTCTGATGTAATTTTTATTCATTTTCTCGAGCTGTAATAATCTGTAATAACTTATGGGGGTTTTAGTAAAAAGGGGAGGGTCAATCATGCATGCAAAAGGGGTAGATATCATGTTCATAGGGAGTTGTTATATTTCTGCACTCATATCCTGCTTACAACTGTCGCTTCTGCATTTCATATGTATAAGCCATGTCTATAGGTTTCTGCACTTCATATAGAAACCATGTCTATATGATCTGCATTTTCACGTAGAAACCATGTCTATAGGATCTACATTTTATATAGAAAACATGTCCATAGGTTCTGCATTCCCAAATGCTGCATATCATATAGATAACATACCTATAGGACTTCCTGAATTCTGCATATGCATCTATCACTAGGCAAACGGTTTATAGGTTTAAATAATAATCAACATTCTAGATACCATGCCTATAGGACTTCTGTACTTCTATAAATGTTTAAAAATCAATAACGCATAGAAAGCATGCCTATAGGAGTAATCAACCAAATCTGAATCGTCTATCTCGCTTATAAGTCTAAAAATCAGTAGTAGCATTGCTTAATATTTGCAGAACTTATGTTTTCTGTAACTAATAAGTCCTCTTCTCTAGAATCAGTATACTTCTGCATTAATAGATATCATGCCTATAGGTTTCACCTAAGCAAGCCATAAGGTAAATTAGCTAGCTGAATCAGACTTTGTTAATTACAACCAGCAGGCAGGTCTGATTCGGATTTCTTATCTGAAGTATGTAATAAATCAGTCTACCTCACCCTTTTTAGTTTAATTAGACCATAATCAGTACATGCAAGACATGCTAAACAATCCGTGTTTAAGTTGAGGAGGCCTCTTTAAGCCTTTAACTATTATATGTTTCCCCATAACTGCTCTACGTGTTTTTGATTGACGCCTTAGATTTTTTCCTTTTAAACCCCAAAGCCCAAATCTCCCTTCCCTTTAGGACTAGTAGTCCCAAATGCCTCCGGGACTGATAGGATCGGGGTGGATAATAGCATGCAATAAGTAACGAAACCATTCCGCACTTTAATATCTTAACGGGGTGGGAAAGGGTAGATATGGATATGATGACCGGTGCGCTAGTACCACGTGTAACCTCTCTTCTAAGGAGTGATTACCGGGTATTGCATTGATGTAATTCATATTATTTGTAAATCTAGGACCCCCCCCTCCTTTTTTCTTACTTGTTTGCTTTATTTTCAGAATTCTTTTAACTACTTCAACTTCAGCTTTTCTCTATTTTCTCTCAACTTCAACTACTTGCAACCATTATGTGAACACCCTCTTTGTATTGGAAACCCTTACATGTCTATTTGTTGTTCGCACTTAAAGTCACAATTGTAGCATGGCCGGGAACCACACCAGTGGATCTCGAGGGGTGTCTAACACCTTCCCCTCGAGATAATTTCTAGCCCTTACACAATCTCTGGTTTTCTAAATCAAAATCCTTCTTAGTGTCCTAATACACTTTAATCATTAGGTGGCGACTTTTCAATCCAAACCCAATTCTCAAAAGGGAATGAGTTGTCCTCTCGAATGTCATAAACTTGATTTCACGAGAAAAAGGGGACGCGACAGCATAACGACTTTCTGGGGACTTTTAGGTTTCTACCATTTCAGACTATTATTGTGATTTATGCTTCTTTATGCACAATTATTTGTTTATTTCTTTTAAGCATTCAATTTTCTTTTCGATTGCGAAACTGACTCGCCTCTTGTTTCTTTCCCTTGTCTACTTTACTGCTTTCCTCTACTGCACTCCTTTATGACTGTTTTAAATTATTGTAATTATTACTTTATAAACGTGCAAATACGTGACAACTTGTTTAATCATTGCATAAACATGTTTTCAACATCATATTCCACTCGTGTCAAACAAATACCATAGAAACGCTTATAATCATTGGTTGCGCTCTTCCGATATTTTCACCCTTTAAATCCGACAAAGGCGTATTTGCGGTAAAACCTGTCGACCAATGGTGTAGTCGACGGTTCCGTGCCTTTCCATCTTGAGTTGTCCGCTCAAGGGTACCAGTCTAATACCCCATAGAAAATTTACTCTGTTTAATTGGGCATGCATCATTGGTCAAACTTAGCCGAGTCAGTTATGTTGTCCGTATAATGACTCTTTAAGACAGCCTCGTCCAAAGTCCACTGGGTTTTCCAAAAACCCAAACGGACACTACCACGTTCTGTGCATTTATTTGGAGAATTAAATGCTTTTATGCTAATTATTGGTATTAAATAGTCGAGTCTGATGGGGGTAAGGGCCTAATCTTGTTTGTTTTGCAGAAAATGAGGCACGAGGTCCCCAGTTTTGGTATGATTTGCACGCCCCCACTCTTGCTAAACTAGTGGATGAGTCTTCCATCAAATGACCAAATCAACGAGTGGAAAGAGAGGGCCGCCAAAGCTAGCAAAAACTTGGAATATCTGGAGTACAGTCTGCTGGAATTGGAAGGGAAAGTGAGGAAGAGAGTCACCGACTACCAGAACGCTGAAGGAAACGAAGGAGAACACATGGCAAAGGTATTTCTACTGGTGAACCTACGCGAATTGGAGGATCTGATCAACGAGAGCATCCAACCTGAGGAAGGTCCTTCTGGGACCAAATAGATAAGAATTTACTTTTCGTTTTATGAATGTAATCATGGCCACTAATGATATTTTATTTCCGATTATTTAGTGTCGATTTGGGATTCGTCTTTTTTTTTTTATCAACAAAATGAGGCATTTAGAATTCTAATTTATCCAAATCAATTTGTTGCTAGGCCTACCTCGGGCACAAAGAGGTTCCCCAAATTAGAACACGATTACATTCTTGCACTATGTGTTTAAATATCGCAACATTTTTTCTTATAATCCTCATTGACTTGTTACCCTTTTGTTTTTATTTTTTTTTATTTATTCCCCTCCCCCAAGGTTAGTTCATGCACTCTGGCATCGTCATCATATTCCACAAGATCAAAGGGGCCTCCACCCACTCCTCCTCCAAGTCCTGTCAAAAATAAAGAACAAAGAAAAGATGAAGGATCTGAATAACTCAACTGAACGGGTAGAGGTTACCCATGGTACTCAGGTCTCCAAAGAAAGTGCGTCCCAACTCGAGCAAAAAAACTGTTGAAATTTCAGGAGGAACTTGATCATGTCTGGAACTTGGCGAGCTTATCATTTTCCCTCACCACCCCAGATGTCAATTTTCTTAACGCTCAGAACCCCACACCTCCACAAAACATCTCAAAACCACAAAACCATCCCGCTCCTCACCACCACTGCAACACCTATCATACTTCTAACAATACTCCACTGCTCATCCTAGAACCGGTGAACTCCACAAATGACCATTTCCACACTCATAACACCCCCATCTACGTGAAACCATGCCACACTCCACCCAACCCATTTCAAGCACACCCGAGTCTAATGATAAGGACCCACAGTACTATGAAAGGTTGATACTGATTGAAAGCCAGAAATTTTCCGACATCATCAAGCTAGGTGAGAGGATCAAGGAAGGCATCAAAAGTGTTATGGTCACAAACTTTGAAGCCTTGCAGGCTACCAACAAGGCTCTATAGTCTGGTGGCACGTCCAAGAAAAGGGACGTGAGTGCCGTAATGGTTGCACAGAGAACCAAATCCCCTAACAAATACCAAACCTACCCGATGCCTCCACTCATATATCAACCTACTCCAAATTACCAAGCACCCTCGCTCTCTTACCAAACTCCACCACCTACTTACCAATCACCTCCACCTCCCACATATCAGCCTACTTCACCCAGATATTCCCAACTCTCACATGTCTACCAAGCCTACAATGCTTAACCCTCTCACTATCAATCACCTCCCACTCGCCAAAACTTTCCTAGACCCCGACCGAATTTTGACCGCAGACCTCCCAAATAATATACCGCCATTGCTGAACCAATTGACCAGCTGTATAAAAGGCTCAAAGCTACTGGTTATGTCACCCCCATCTCTGCTATAACCCCTGAAAACCCTTCCCAATGAGTCAATCCAAATAAATCCTGTGCATACCATTCCGTCATGAAAGGGCATGCCATTGATGAATGTCGTTCTCTGAAAGATAAGATCCAGGCACTGATTGATAAAAAGATTATTGTGGCAAAGGAGCCTCCTCTGAATGTCCGCAACAACCCTCTGCCCGACCACAAGGGTGTAGGCATTCACATGATTGAGATGGAAGATGATTGGGACCCCAAGGGATCGATCAGTTTGATCGTGGAAGGTGACGATCCAAAGAAACCGACAGACACCCTTAATCCGATTGTAGTCCAGATCCAGCCTTCTGGGGACACCAAGGTGAATATGTCCATACCACTTGAGTTTGAAGCGCCTTCCCCTACAAAGACACCAATACCAATTGAGGTCGAGTTTGGGTCTCCAGCAAACACACCCGCGCCGTTTGAAATTACGGTTTTACTGTCCAAAATACATGCTACGTTCCAAACACCATTCCAATAGCAATGCCGGCTATAACACTATTCCATACAAAGGCCATCCCTTGGGACTACACAGTCGAGGAAAGAAGGAAAGGGAAAGCCAAATCCGGAGAAGCAGTTGCGGTACAGGGTATGACAAGAACCGGCAGAGTATACACCCCGGAACATTTGGCTGAATCAAGCAAGAAGGCCTATGGACGGCCGACCATCACTGAGGCTTGGCCCGATGATCTCTGGAGAAAAATACAAGCAAAGGAGTACTTAGTCATTGATCAGTTGAACAAAACACCGACACAAATCTCTATCCTAGCCTTGCTGCAAAGCTCCGATGCACATAAGAACGCCTTGTTGAAGGTGCTGAGTGAGGCATATGTACCAAAACATCACTGGAGGAGAAATGGCAAACATGGTAGGGCAGGTATTGGAGAGTCACAAGATCACTTTTCATGAAGATGAGTTGCCACCAGAAGGGTTGAGTCACAACAAAGTGCTGCACATCACTGTGCAATGTGAGGATTATTTCATCACCAGAATCCTGATTGATGGAGGGTCCAGCCTCAATATTTGTTCGTTGGTAACACTCAGGACATAGGGAAAGGGGATGCATGAGATCAAGGATGGGGCCATCAATGTCAAAGCTTTTGACGGCTCCCAAAGGTCCACTATTGGGGAAATTAGCTTGTGTTTGCAGATGGGGCCTACTTGGTTTGATGTTAAATTTCAAGTAATAGACGTGCCGGCATCTTACAACTTGCTTTTAGTACGGCCTTGGATTCATGCCGCTGGGGCTGTAGCATCAACCCTACATCAGACAGTGAAGTTTGAGTGGAACCACCAAGAGGTGATCATTCACGGCAATGGTAGCAATCCCATATACAGTCACCAAACCATCCCAGCGATCAGAGGTAAAAGAAAGATAGACGGAGATACCGATCACCACATTGAGCGAGTCAACGCCATTGATAAGGACAAATGGTGGGACAACAAAATCGAAAGCATATTGAACTGGAGTGGATATGAACCTGGCAAGGGACTTGGCAAGAACCTCCAAGGAATTGCCAAACCTATCAAGCTGAAGAAGCATGGCACCACTTTCGATCTAGGATACGAGTACACTTGGGAAGAGTTAAACAACTGGTCGCCACCATGGTGCGGCCCTTACTACCCACTGGAGCAGCAGATACCCCATTTGGAACAGACTTTCCAGTCAGCCGATGTTATATATGGGTCAGAAGAAGAGGAAGCACTGGCAGCAATGAGGAATTTATTCGTGGAAGATGATAACATGGATTGTTGTGTCATTTTCAAGGAGGAGGGGGAGGAAGGCCCGTCCATACAGGCTGTAAGCTGAGGAGCATACCTCAATAATTGGACCATCAGAACCACCAGAGCCCGGAAAGCCTCGGGGTAGCAAGGCTGAACAAAGCATCATGCTCTATCTTTCATCTTTACTAGTTGATTTTCCTTTTGCATTTTTGAATTTTTGCAATAAGATCTTCAATATTCAAAACAGTTATGGAATTTAGAAAAACATTTTCTCTATAAATCTTACTCTTATTATTTTTCTCTCATTACTTTACTCATACAACATTACTATTACTTATCTTGATGAACCAATGACTGTGACATGCAACGAGACAACGCAACAAACGAACATAGATTCAGAGGAAGATGACATACCAGAAGAGATTGTTAAAGAGGTTGAAAATTTTGAGAACAGACCTAAGTCAAACCTGGATGAGACCGAGATTGTTAACCTGGGAGATGTAGAGAATGTCAAAGAAACGAGAATCAGTGTCCACTTATCGCCATCAGAAAAGAAGGAATACACAGAATTTCTAAGGGAATATGAAGACATATTTGCTTGGTTGTATGATGGCATGACTGGTCTGAGTACATCTATTGTGGCTCACAAACTGCCAATCGATCCAACATGTCCGTCGGTAAAGCAAAAGCTCAGAAAGTTTAAGCCTGACATAAGTCTGAAAATCAAGGAAGAAGTCACTAAGCAAGTCAAAGCCAAGGTTCTCAGGGTAGTAGAATACCCAACATGGTTAGCCAACATTGTTCTAGTACCAAAGAAGGACGGAAAGGTCAGAGTCTGTGTCAACGACCGAGATCTCAACCGGGCCAGTCCGAAAGATGACTTCTCTTTGCCAAACATACACATCCTGATCGACAATTGCTCCAAGCATGAGTTGCAATCATTTGTAGATTGCTTCACTGGATATCATCAGATCTGGATGGATGAAGAAGATGCTGAGAAAATGGCTTTCGTTACACCGTGGGGAATGTACTGTTACAAGATGATACCATTCGGCCTGAAAAATGCAGGGGCCACCTACATGAGGGCCATGACTACCATTTTCCATGATATGATACATAAGGATATCGAGGTGTATGTAGATGATGTCATCATCAAAACAAAGAAAGCCACTGATCACATGGAAGATTTGAGGAAGTTCTTCAACAGACTAAGAAGGTACAACCTGAAATTGAATCCCACGAAATGTGCATTTGGGGTTCCTGCCGGAAAACTACTTGGGTTCATTGTAAGTTGCCGAGGAATAGAACTAGATCCATCAAAGGTTAAATCCATTCAAGAATTGCCACCGCCAAAGAACAAAAAGGACGTGATGAGTTTCCTGGAAAGACTCAACTACATCAACCGGCTCATAGCTCATTCTACTGTCATTTGTGAGCCAATCTTTAAGATGTCGAAGAAGGACGCCGCTACCAGATGGACTGATGACTGCCAAAGGGCTTTCGATAGAATCAAGAAGTACCTGTCAACACCGCCAGTTTTGGTCCCGCCCGAACCAGGTAGACCCCTATTAATCTACCTTGCAGTGCTAGATGGAGCATTCGGTTGTGTTCTTGGGTAACATGATGAAACGGGGAGGAAGGAGCAGGCCATCTACTATCTTAGCAAGAAGTTCACCCCTTACGAGGCCCAATACCCTGTTAGAAAGTACCTATTGTGCTCTGACTTGGGTAGCTCAGAAGTTGAGGCACTATTTCTGTGCCTATACCACGTATCTCATATCAAGGATGAAGTACATCTTTCAGAAGCCCATTCCCATTGGCAAGCTAGCCAAGTGACAAATCCTGTTGAGTGAATTCGACATTGTCTACGTAACTCAGAAAGCAATCAAGGGACAGGCTATGGCAGATCATCTTGCCAAAAATCCCGTGGACGGAGAATACGAACCCTTAAAGACGTATTTCCTGATGAAGAGATATCATTCATAGGAGAAGACATTGCAGAATCCTATGACGGTTGGAGAATGTTTTTTGATGGAGCAGTAAATTTCAAAAGAGTTGGCATAGAAGCAGTCCTAGTGTCAGAAACCGGTCAGCATTATCCGGTGTCTGCCAAACTCAGATTCCCTTGCACCAACAACATGGCTGAGTACGAGGCCTGCATCTTGGGACTCAAGATGACCATTGACATGAACGTCCAAGAGTTGCTAGTGATTGGCGATTCAGACTTGCTTATACATCAGGTCCCAGAAGAATGGGCGACCAAGAACTCCAAGATACTCCCTTATCTACATCATGTGCAGGAGTTGAGAAAGAGGTTCACAAAGACAGAATTCCAGCATGTCCGCAGGGTCCAGAATGAATTTGCCGATTCATTGGCTACCCTATCATCTATGATACAGCATCCAGATAAGAACTTTATTGATCCTATTCCGGTAAAGATCCATGATCAGCCAGCTTACTGTGCTCATATCGAAGAAGAAGCAGACGGAAAGCCTTGGTTTCATGATATCAAGGAATACTTGGCAAAAGAGGAATACCCCGAGCTCGCAAATACTATTCAGAAGTGCATGCTTCGGAGGTTATCCAACAATTTCTTTCACAGCGAAGGAAACATGTACATGAGGACTCCTGATTTGGGATTACTAAGGTGTGTCGACGCAAAGGAAGCATCTAAATTACTAGAAAAAATCCATGCTAGGACCTGCGGGCCACATATGAATGGCTTTGTCTTAGCCAAGAAGATACTCCGAGCTGGTTATTTTTGGATGACTATTGAAACGGACTGCATCCAGTATGTCCGGAAGTGCCACCGTTTTTAGATATATGCAAATATGATAAAGGTGCCTATAAACGAGCTTAATACAACAAGCTCACCATGACCGTTTGCCGCTTGGGGAATGGATGTTATCGGACCAATCGAACCTGCCATATGAAATGGGCACAGGTTCATCCTAGTGGCAATTGATTATTTCACCAAATGGGTTGAGGCAGCATCGTACAAGGCAGTGACTAAAAAAGTTGTGGTAGACTTTATCCGCGACCGTATCATTTGTCGGTTCGGAATTCTAGAATCAATCATTATTAATAATGGTTCCAATCTCAACAGTGATTTGATGAAAGCCATTTGTGAAACTTTCAAGATCAGATGCAAGAATTCTACAGTCTACAAGCCTCAGATGAATGGAGCCGTAGAAGCCGCCAACAAAAATATCAAGAAGATATTGAGGAAAATGATAGAGAAGCATAAGTAGTGGCACGATAAGTTATCATTTGCTTTATTGGGATATCGCACCACAGTCCGCACATCAACCGGAGCAACCCCCTATATGCTGGTTTACGGTACAGAGGTAGTCATTCCCGCTGAGGTAGAAATTCTTTCCCTAAGGATCTTACAAGAAGCTGAGCTCGACAACGTAGAGTGGGTGAAAAGTCATTATAAGCAAATAGTCCTTATAGACGGGAAGAGAATGAATGCAATTTGTCATGGTCAACTCTATTAGAACAGAATGTCCAGAGTCTTCAACAAAAGAGTCAAGCCAAAACAATTCACACCGGGGCAGCTGGTGTTAAAGAAAAATTTTCCGCATCAAGATGAAGCCAAAGGGAAATTCTCTCCCAACTGGAAGGATCCATACATGATCCACCGGGTTCCAACAGGAGGAGCCCTCATACTTGCAGAAATGGACGGAGAAGTTTGGCCGAAGCTGATCAATTTAGATGCAGTGAAGCGATACTATATGTCACCTCTATGCTTTCCTTTATGATGTAATTTGAACTACGCCTGACCTGATTCCCGTTTAAGAGGGGATACGTAGGCAGCCCTATGGGTTCGGTCACAATGCAATAAATTTCTATTTCCCCGCTATTGGAAACTAGGGCAGAATTTTGAGGAGGACCCTCAAAATTCCAAAGCTCATTCCAGCCATTTATCATTAACAGCCATCAGAAGCAGCCCAGTAAACTGGGGCAGAATTTTGAGGAGGTCCCTCAAAATTCCGGAGCAAGAGAAGGTGTAATGTCTTGAACTACGTCGCAGTCATAGGTTCATCTAAGGAAAACTATTCTCGATTATGTATTTATGTTATATTTTTTTACTAAATCATACATGTCTGTTACCAAAGTTGCTTTGTTTAGCAATACTACCCCAAAATACGCACCGTATCACCAGAACAGAGCCGATCAAGTCAAGCAGAGCCAGCGGGAATACGAACTAACCTCCCCCCTTTACAAAACTCATGATTTTCTTTGGATGCAGGCACTTGAGTTGCAAAATCATCAAATATACTATACACTCACAAGACTCACATTACTCGAAAATACTACTCTCAGAACCGTTGCACTTACTCACAGCTGCTATCCGCACACAGTGTCCCCAGCAGATATAGTATCCCCAGCAGTCGTAATATCGCAATCCGCTATCAGCTAAGAAAACTCTATTGCCATTTTCCATTTTACTTCCTACATAAGGCTACCATTCTACCTTCCGAGACTAAGCTCTGTCTCCATCTGCATTCCCTGCATTACATAAGGCTACCATTCTGCCTTCCGAGACTAAGCTCTGTCTCCATCTGCATTCTCTATATTGCATAAGGCTACCATTCCGCCTTCCGAGGTTAAGCTCTACCTCCATCTGCATTCTCTGCATTGCATAAGGCTACCATTCTGCCTTCCGAGACTAAGCTCTGTCTCCATCTGCATTAGACTCTTTATTAGACTCTTTATCCTAAGGCTAAGGCTACCATGTATCTTTTTCATTAGACTCTTTATCCTGACTCATCAGTTCTCCCTTCCCGTTTGCCATATCAATTACTTCTCCAGGAACCTTTGAATGCTCTCCATCTTGATCATTCTTATCATGTGAATCATTCCCACTTAAGTGGTGTGATTCATCAAAGATTACATGTACGCTTTCTTCTACACATTGAGTCTTTTTGTTGTAGGCTTTGTATGTTTTTCTTTGTGAAGTATATCTAAGAAAGATCCCTTCATCACTTTTGGCATCAAACTTTCCCAGTGCTTCCTTACCATTACTGAGAACAAAATATTTACAACCGAATGTTCTCAGGTAAGTCAGCCTGGGTTTTCTCTCGTTTAACAATTCATACGAGGTCTTGTTTAGGAGGGACTAGATCATTCACCTATTTATCAAATAGCAGGTAGTGTTCACCGTCTCAGCCCAAAAGCTCTTTGGTACACCACTATCGATTAGCATCATTCTTGCCATGTCTTCAAGAGCCCTATTTTCCCTCTCCATAACACCATTTTGTTGGTGTGTTTTGGGAGCTGAAAAATTATGATTTATACCATTTTTAGCACAGAATTCGTCAAATTTTGCATCGTCAAACTCGATACCATAAATAGATCTTATGTCATAACATTATGACTCATCTTCACTTGAATTTGCTTTACAAAGGCTGGAAATATTTTATCCTTGGTTTTGAGGAATAAGGTCCATGTACTTCTTATGTACTTCTTTCCTCCTCTGTTGGGCATCATCATAGGTCCACACAGATTTATATGGAGAAGATCTAGTGGCCTTGAAGTGCTTGCATCCTTCTTTGGCTTGAAGGAGGACCTGACTTGCTTTCCTTTCACACATGCATCACACACTTTGTGATACTTGAACTTTGATTTTGGTAGCCCACGAGCCAGGTCCTTCTTGACTAGCTTCTTCAATAAGGAGAAGCTTGCATGTCCCATTCTTCTATACCACAATTCAACATCATTATCAACAACACTAAAACATATAAGATCCCCACTGTTTAGAGACTCAAAGTCAGCAACATAGATGTTTTTTAATCTTTTCGCCACCAGAACCACTTCACCAGTCACAAGATTAGTGACAGTGCAAGAGTTTGATAAGAATTTCACTTTGTTTCCTTTGTCACAGATTTTAGAGACACTCAGTAGGTTGTATTTTATGTCATTCACATAATACACATTATCAATTGAGTGAGTGAGTGTCTTCCCCATTTTTCTAACTCCAGAATGTATTCTTTTTTGCCATTTCTAGAGGATACACTCCCACCTTGCAGGACTTTGAGTAAAAAGAAATCATCAATACTTCCAATTATGTGTTTAGAGCAGCCGTTATCCATATACCATCTTTGGTTGTTTCCTTTCACTGCTCCTTGCATAAGGAAATTAAAGATTAGACTTAGGAACCCAAACAAGCTTGGGACCCTTGTAGTGAGGTAAAGGGTAAATTAAACTTCTTCTTGTCCAAGCAAGCATTACCCGTTTTTTAATGTAGGGACTAGGTTCCCTAGTAGTAGATAATTTTGAACAAAAACTTTATTTTTCTATTGGGATTGAAATCTAGCCTTACATGAATCCTTTAAATGACCAATGTTACCACAATGAGTACAAAGCTAGTTATCAGGAACAATAACATACTTGCTAAGCCTTTTCCTTTTTTTAACCTAATTCCCTCCATGTTCCCCCCATTACTTTTGTACATGGAAGTAATTGTGTCAGAGGACCATGTCCATTTCAGAGATTTATCTAGATCATTTTTAACCCTGCTTAGATCTTCCTGAAGTTGTCTATTTCTTTTAAGTTCAGCATACATACTCAATTTTACCTATTTGAGTTTATTTTCAAGATTAATGTGTGCCTCACTCGCCACTTCCTTTCTTTTTGAAGAGTTCATACAATTTTCTATTAAAGCTTTTACAGAAGTATTTTCCCTTTTTAATTCCTCTACTGTTTCCTCTAGATCCACAACAACTACAATGAAGTTATTGTAGACATGTGATTTTTGACCCTCCCCAAGATTTTTCATATTTTAGCACGTAAATATTTAATTTGGGCCTAATATAGCTATTTCAACTCATTTTTTACTCTTTTAATTTATTTTATTATAAGAAAAATGAAAATTACAAAAATAGTTCTATTAATATTTTGTAGTCATTTTTAATCTTGAAAAATACCCCAAAAAATAGTTTATTTTAACGGTCAGTCTTATTTTAATAGTTATTTTATTTAAGTAAAATTAATTAATAAATAAAGTAGTATTTTAGTCTTGTTCACCGAGAAAAGAATAAAACAGGGGCTCGAGCTACCCATTTTTAGGCCTAATTTTGGACCTAGCCCATAATTCCTAGGCTCATACCCCTTAACCTAAAAAATCCTACAAATACCTAGGACTCGTAACCTAGAACGGATGAGCTGCATAACACAAAACAGAGGAGACCTTTAAGCAAAGAACGGACCCCCAATTCCCAAGAAGGAAAGCCAATCTCCCAAAAAGAAAAAGGAAATCTCCATCCTTATTTTGAGAAGAACAATAGCCCTTACTGAATTGAAGAATTCTCAACTTTTGAGAGACTAGAAGCTGTCCACACCTCCTCTTCTCCAATACCATCGTCGCCGCCGGATTTCATCACCGGCTGGCCGGCGAGCGTGATTCCAAACACCAGCATCCATCATCTCCTGTTCGCTCCATTTCACAGAAACCGGAGCACGGCGTTGAACAAATTATGTCAAGGTTTTTTTGATTTAAGCCTTGTTTCACTTCTGCAAAATTAATTTAATTCTAGATTCTTGTTCCAAAAATGGAGTTTGTTCGAGGTTGATTGAGTTCGTCGCCGATTGGAGGTTTTGGTCGTGCCATTTGTGGTTCCTGCCAAAGTTTTTGTTGCTGTGCTTGTTTTCCGATCGAATTTCAATTGCCAAAATCTTATTTTCACCGTCCACATCTCTTGGGTTTACCGGTTATATGATATTTTCAATTAGAAAAGCTCAATTAAAGGTCCAATTCTAACTCTTGTTCCTTCGTTAATTTCCAACTCGTGTGGTTGTCCATGTTTAACCGAAAATATTTGTTTGCACTTTGTGTTTGCTCTTGCGTTCTTAAGAAGGTTATGTTGCTTAGATTAAGGAAATCAGTTGTTCATGTTATTTAATTGCTCTTTGTAAAATTCTGTGTCAAATATTTGTGGGTGCTAATGTATCATTTTATTTATTTGTTAGGAATAGGGTCATAATTGTCAGAATGTGTTATTTCAATTTATTTATGAACTTTCGAGGCATCAGTGAAAGGAAGTAAATTCCAGTATGCGGCTACCTTGCAAACCAAATTTGAACATAAATGTAATTTGATTGTTTTGGCCTATACTGTACTAGTCCGAAATTCATTTTTATGTTGGACATAGTTTTGGGTATGGGGAATCACTTTGAACGAAAAGAATTTGGACTTCCAAAAAAATGAATATTTTGTTTAGTTTTTTTTCCATTTATTTGACCCCGCTAGTAGCATGCTTAAGCCGACCACACATGGATAGGCAAATCTCTAGGCACGTAATTAAATTATCACAACTGCGGGTATGGTTCCCGTGGTGTAGTTGTAATACCTAATTTCAAATTTGTCTTAAATATGAACATCCGTAGTTAAATGTTTTTCCCTTTAATAAAATCGAGGTGTGCCGTGCCGAACAAAAAACTCAATTGCATGGCCCTCGTTTTAATTAATTTTGTTTTATCCTTAGAAATCGAAGCGCGCCATTTAGTAAAATTATCATGGCCCTCGCAAAATTGCAAACTTGAAAGTGCGTAGTTGCTTTAGGCGCGTAATTAATTTCCTTAAACTCTGGTGCGCATTTATGTGACCCAAATCCAAATCTCAACAACGTTAGATAAAATGTGTTGTGGACCGCGAGTACATTTATGTGACATGGTTCAAGATGTGTTTTAGATGACGTTGAATCTCTCTAAAAAATATTTAAATAAAAGAGGATATAAAGTTTAAAATTGCACCATAGGTTAAAACATGTATTAAAATCAGATGATAGGCCAATTATAACAGTTGAGCGATCGTGCTAGAACCACGAAATCTGGGAATGCCTAACACCTTCTCCCGGGTTAACAGAATTTCTTATCCGGATTTCTGTATTCGCGGACTGTAATACAGAGTCAATCTTTTTCTCGATTCGGGATTTTAACCGGTGACTTGGGATACCATAAATTATCTCAAGTGGCAACTCTGATTTTCAATAAATAAATAATCTCATTTCGATTGTCACTTTAAATTGGAAAAAACTCTCTTATACCCTTTCGGGGTGTAGGTAAAAAGGAGGTGTGATAGCTCTGGCGACTCTGCTGGGGATAAGAACCCAGAATCTCTGGTTCAGGTTTCAAGAATTCGAGCTTAGAATAATTGTTATATTTGGCTATATTTATTATCTGATTTTATTACATGTTTGGGCATAATATGCTAAATGTTGCTTTTTACCGCTTTGATATTATTTGAATTGTATATAAACTGCTACGAAACCCCTCTCTTCTCTCTTCTGAGGAGTGCACGCTGGTGTGACTTCTTTCTGTTAGTGTCATATCTCAAATAGAACGAGGTTCGGACAAGTTGCAAAGTCGGATGATCTTTTGGTTACTGGTACGCTGCCCCCCTCGGTTCGAGTTGTCCGCTCGGGTAAGCCAGGTCTAGGACAATATGCCCAGGTTTTAAACCTAGAACGTTTGTTTGCATCATGTGCATTTGACTTTGGAGACTCAACACAGGGGTTGAGTCTATCTAGGACAGGTGTACCCAAAATGAAAAGACCATCCTGATGCATCTTACGTTCTACTTGCATATTCATTTGTTTCGGCTTGCATGTTGACTGGCTTCTAGAATAGGGAAAGGAGAAAAAAAAAGAGAAAACAAATAAAATTAAAAAAAAAAAGAGTGAGAGGCAAGTATTTGAATTATCCTGAAACTCTGCCGAATTTTTTTTTTTTAAAAAAAGAGAAAAGTCATTTCAAAATAAGTCATATTTTTCTGTTCCATCAAAACAGGCGAACTACGCGGGTCTGATTCTCACCGGATGTGAGATACGTAGGCAAACCTCATCGGTTCCTGCCCATATTTTCAAAAACAATTCAAAAATATTTTCCTTTACTTCCTCTCTAGAAAAGTCTTTTTTTGAGACCCCAATTTTTAAAAAATCCAAAACTATTTTCCATTACTTGCTTCTTTAGAAAGCCTTTCTTTTAGACCCTAATTTATGTTTTAAAAAAATATATAAAAATATTTTCTTTTAATTTCTTCCAAAAATCCAAAAATATTTTCATTCTTCTTTCAAAATTCAAAAATATTTTCCTTTTTTAGAAGCATTTCTTTCATAAATTCAAAATAAAATTCTAAAAATATTTTCTTTCTTCTTTAGAAGTTTTTCTTTCGAAATTCCAAAAAAAAATCAAAAAAAAATCTTTCTTCTTTAGAAGTCTTTCTTTGCAAAAATGCTGAAGAAAAATCAAAATCCAAAAATGTTCCCTTTCTTCTTTATAAGTCTTTCTTTCGAAAAATAAAATAAAAAAATTCAAAAAAAGTTAGTTTATTTACTTTATTCATGATCTTCCCGAACTACGCAAGATCAGATTCATGTTCCCACATGATACGTAGGCAACCCACATCAGGTTCTATCACCATAATAAAGAAATGAAAAAAATGAAGAAATGAAAATATTGATAATAATAAGGACCGACTGAGTCCATTCTAACATGTTTTGCTTTGAATTGTGAAGAAAGTTGAGGTGGTCGGTTTGTGGTAAGCTGAAAACACAAGATCCAAGGAAAAATGATAATTGACATCGAAGCTGTTACAAGTGCTCAAGAGACTTAGGGTCAGAGGGTTCAACAAGAGTCTACTGTGTTTGAGAAAAATAGAATACTGAAACAGCAAATGACCGAAATGTGTCAAGCATGGGCCAGTGGTCAAGGACAGCCTCGTCATGAGTCACAATTTGCTACATAGCAAGAGCAGTACCACTCGTACTCGTTTGATCTTCCTGCAAACATTTAGAAGCCTGTCCGAAAGATGGTACAGGAATAAATGACCCAAAGAGTTAAAAGCTTAGAACAACGGTTGAAAAACATGCAAGGGTTGGCAGGTCAAAAGAGTGTTGCCTTCAAAGATCTATGTATGTTCCCCGATGTCCACTTGCCGCATGGTTTCAAGAATCCCAAATTTGAAAAGTATGATGGACATGGAGATCTCATAGCCCACCTGAAAATGTATTGCAATCAACTGAGAGATGTGAGAAGAAATGAAGAATTGTTGATGGCTTATTTTGGGGAAAGCCTTACGGGAGTAGCCTCCGAATGGTTTCTGGATCAAGACACGTCTCGCTGGTATGTCTGGGATGACATGGAACAGGCCTTTGTCAAACAGTTCCAATACAACATTGACATTGCCCCAGACCGCAATTCCCTTTCAAACTTGAAGAAGAAACTAACTGAAAGTTTCAGGGAATATGTCATTAAATGGAGAGAGCAAGCAGCTAGAGTTAAGCCACATATGGACGACCACAAGCTAATCACTGTCTTCCTTCACGCTCAAGAGCCAGATTATTTTCAAAACATGATGTCTGCAGTGGGCAAATCCTTCTCGGAAGCAATCAAAATGGGAGAAATGGTAGAGAATGGTCTTAAGACAGGCAAAATTATAAGTCAAGCAGTTCTTAAAGCCGCAACTCAGGCTGTCCAGGTTGAATCTGATAATTTCAGTGGCACGAATGAGAAGGATGAATAAATCATGATTACAACAGGTTCGAGAAGAGGTCCCATGAAAACACCTCGAAGGTATGCGCAGCCTCATCAGGTTTCCCATGACTCCTATGAGCATTGCTATCCCCCTCAGAACCCTCAATACTCTGTTGTTGCACCTCAGTATGTTGCCCGGCCACCAAGACACCCCAGAAGGCGAGCACCAGCACCGCAAAATCTCCACCAGCCTCCACAAAATTTTCAAATGCCCTATAACCCACATCCAAGACAGGGGTATAGAAGGGAACAAAGGCTGAAAGACAATTTTACACCAATAGGAGAGTCCTATGCAAGCTTGTTTGAGAAATTAAAGTAGTATGACATGATTGCACCTATTCTTCCAAATCATGTGGACCCCCGTGAAAGAAGCTTTGACCCTTCTAAAAGGTGTGAATACCATTCCAATGCCCAGGGGCACAATGTTGAAAGCTGTCAGGATTTGAAAAGAGAAATAAAAAGGATGATCCAGGAAAAACGGATTGTGATCCAAGACAGTGACACCCAAAATATTGTGCAGAATCATTTACCTGCACATAATGATGTACACTTTTTGGGGATGATGCCTGGTGACATGGAGTATGAGAATCCTCTAGGGAACTTGTTAACTGAAGTTAATGATTTTGAAATTGGAGAAGGCCATTGTGATTCTGATGAGCAAATTTGCGGCTAAATATCAAGCCTAGCAATTGAAAAGTCATTCCCTCCTCAATAGAAAGGAATCTTGGTAGCTTGTTTTGATTTTTTTCTATTATCTAGGTTATTCAAGGGTTGTGATCCAGATTTTATTTGTTTTATTGAGTTAAACCCTTCTGTCCCTCCATTCTGTTTGTGTGAGTCTTGTCTGTCTGTTCTGTTGCTATTTTCATTAGCCGGGTTATTTTAGGGTTGTACTCGGATTTTAGGTTGCTTGTTTAGTTGTCAAACCCTTCCATCCTTATTCAATAAAATACAGTTTGTCCTTTTGTGTCATTCTATTTCTAGTTCTTTTATCGCTAGTTCTAATGACATGACATGCATGTGGAAATTTTGGCCAGATCTTAGAAACTGATTTAATCTGGAATTGGATAACAAAAGAAAAAAAACAATTTTAAGGATGAATAAAGAGTTGAAGTACTTTGGAACTAAGGTCGAGTAAAATTCACCTTTTGAATCATTTGAGAAAATCGGGCTTAAGGATAATCGGATGGGCTGAAGTTTGTTTAGCACTAAGAGATAGAAAATGTTTTCAATAGAAGGTGTATTCCAGATATATTGAAATAGATTAGTTAGTGGAGAAATGCATCTTCTACATCAAGACAAAATCCAAGAAAAGTCACCCAAATTGACAAGGGTCATTCACAACGAGGAAAGTATTGCTCATACAGCTTTACACTGAAAAAGACCCAAGAAGTCAGGCATGTTCATCAATGATGTGATCGCGAAAATAATACTATAATTGGCGTTCTCGAAGCTGGGAGACCCTTTTTCTACTGTCCAAACACTTTATACCCTTTGTTACCCCTTTTGAATCTGTGTTATTTTCTTTGACCAACCTCTTTTGGAATCAAGTTTAGAGTTAAGAGTAAAAAACATGAAAAAAAAAGAAAAAAATCCATGTCCAAGAGTACAAACTGGGGCAATTCTTAGAAAGTTCAAGTGAAAAAAAAGAAGAAAAGATTTGTCAAAGGTCCATGCCCTTAAAAAAAATAGAAGCTGGGGCAACTTGTTTTGAAAACAAAAAGAAAAAAAAAGAAACAAAAATTCCAAAAATCCCCAGTATCTGAAACTGGGGCAAAGATTTTATTTCACTTTTGAAAGAGTCAATTCCAAGAGTTGTAAGCCCACAACCCCCTTTACTTTGAGTTTATTTTGAGCCTTCATGACGTCCTTTCTTTCCAACCCTATCCAAAATCATTCCAAATAAAGACCTCTCGATATGCCTTCAAGAATGCCGAGAGAAGCATGCAATGAGCAACGGTTGTCACATGACGAAGAACACCGTAGAGTTTCTCACAAAAAGGGAAAGAAAAAGAAAAGAAAAATGAGAGAGTCTTATTAGTGAAAACCCTCACGGGCACTGTAAGACGACGATAAGCAGAGATGAATAAATGAGAGAGACTTGTTGGTGAAAACCCCTCGGGGCACCACTAGTCGAAAGTGAGTCGCGAAGCTGATGCAAAGAATTGGCACGAACAAGCCCGACTTCAAAGCTCATAAGAATGGAAAAAGGGAAGATTGGATTAGTTTGATAGATCAAGTCGTTGAGTCCAAAATGCATTTCATGGCCATTAAGGCTAGTTATTGAAAAAAGAAGAAGAGAAAACTCTTCCTTCTGTCCTTCCGACAGGGGGCATTTCTTGTTAATATTGTTTTTTATAGCATTGTGTCCTTCCCTCTGAGTTAGTCTTTGTCAAAACAAGCAAGAAAAGATTTCAAAATCTGCTACCAGCTTTTCAGTTGCACAAAGTAAATTTGGCCAGTACACTTGGTTGTTACTTTCAACGTGCCTTGAGGATTCATGCAAAGGCTCCCCAAAAGACTCTTGTTAGCCTATTTGGCGTAAGCAAAGATAACTTGTGATTCTCTCTGACAGAAAAATTGCTCAAAAGCAGGAAGTCATTCAAGATATCAGAAAAGGTCATCTAAGAAAAGATCTCCAGTTGGGATACTACTGATTGAGCCAGAAATACAACGGTACCGGGTGTGAAACAATTAGGGTTGATGCAGAGCAAAAGTCTCTTGAAGCCGACTCAAGCTGATTGAGCAGAAGCCAAACTGCCCAAGACTCAAGGCCACAAACCGACCACCATTTTCAAAGCTGACAAATTTTTCTTTGTATGAAACAGGAACAAAGCAGTGCAAGGAAAGTGATTCAAAAAGAGAGAAAAAAATGAAAAAGAAAAAAAAGAGAGAAGAAAAAGAAAAGACGATAAGAGCCGACAAAGGGAAGTTTCTCAAATCTTTGCCCTTATTTGTCTTGCTATTGTGCATAAAATCTTGTCATTGATCTTCACATTTTTTTCTCCTAGGATAAAAAGTCCTAGTCTAATGGATTTTCCTCCCAATATAAATCTTAGTCTGATGAATCTTTCTCCTAAGATAGAAAACCTAGTCTGATGAATTTTCTCTTAGGATATAAATCTTAGTCTGACGAATCTTTCTCCTAAGATAACAAATTAGAAGACCTAGTCTGATGACTTTTCTCCTAGGATCAAAATCTTAGTCTGATGAATCTTTCTCCTACGATAGAAAACCTAGTCTAATGTTTCTCCTAGGATATAAATCTTAGTCTAATGAATCTTTCTCCTAAGATAACAAATTAGAAGACCTAGTCTAATGACTTTTCTCCTAAGATCAGAATCTTAGTCTGATGAATCTTTCTCCTAAGATAGAAGACCTAGTCTGATGAACTTTCTCCTAAGATCAAAATCTTAGTCTAATGAATCTTTCTCCTAAGATAAGAAAAGAGACCTAGTCTGATGAATTTTCTCCTAGGATAGAAATCTTAGTCTGATAAATCTTTCTCCTAAGATAGAAAACCTAGTCCGATGAATTTTCTCCTAGGATAATAATTTTAAAAAAAGAAGAGGAAGTCTAAATTTGAAAAAGGGGGTCATTTTTTTAGTTTTCTTAAGATTATCAATGTTTAGTTTTCCTGAAATCAGGGGGCCCCGCCTGGAGAATAGGGTTAGTTTTTACTTTAGTCAAGCTTAGTTTATAGTTTTTCGCAAGCTCAATCACTTTTAGGAGACGTACATCCTAGTATAGTCTTTAGTTTACTCATTATTGCATCAATAGTATAAGTGGTTTACAATATTGCTAACAACTCACAAATCTTCCTAGTGCAAACTGGGGCAGAAAAATTTCATTTGTTTTGTTGGTTTTGATAGCAGGCACCCACATGGAAAACAAGGGAACACAGAAAGTTTCAGCAATCAGGCGCCCACCTAGAGATCAAGGAAAATAGTTCAAGTTTCGAGGAAAAGCAGTTGTAAGTTTCAAAGGAAGACAGTTCAAGTTTCAGCAATCAGGCGCCCACCTAGAGAACAAGGGAAACAATTTGAGTTTCAAGGGAAAGCAATTCAAGTCTCAAAGGAAAATAGTTCAAGTTAGAAGTAGCAGAAGCTCGCGGCAAGAAGGCGAGTCAACAGACAAGATGATCAATGGAAGTAATCTCAGTCCAGAATTAAAAAAAGAAAAAAAAACAAACAAAACAAAAAAATAAGAAAAGAAAAAAGGGAAAAAGGGAGTGAATCCAAAATGCAGAAGCTGAAACAAGAGGCGGATTGCTCAAGACCTGACTGAGGTCACAAGCACTGCATGTCCGATCTTGATCGAAAAAGCTAAAGAAGAACGAGCTAGCACCTGCAGCTAACAAGCGTCGAGGTTCAAATCTAAAGTCTGCATGAAGAACCATTCAAGACTCAAGATCAAGCTTCAAAAGACTTATAGATATGAATCTTGTAACTCGTAGCTGATAGGCTTAGTTAGTCTTTTTTATTTTTGATTTTGATGTAATAACGGGACCGCAGACCGGAACCTCAACGGCACCTCATTCGGCTCTCAACCTCGGTACTCCATCATCTTACTCACCTCTGAACTACATGTGGCCTGATTCCTTTATAGCCAAGGATATGTAGGTAGCTCAGATACCAGGGCTTGGTCACATTCCCCTTTTCTCTTAGTTTTGGTCTCCTTAAGAAAGGGTCGGGACAAAAAAACCTATCTAGTCGTTCTTTATCCGAAAACTCTTCGCGTTTCCAGTCAAAGAGGGACAGCTGTAGACATGTGATTTTTGACCCTCCCCAAGATTTTTCATATTTTAGCACGTAAATATTTAATTTGGGCCTAATATAGCTATTTCAACTCTTTTTTTACTCTTTTACTTTATTTTATTACAACAAAAATGAAAATTACAAAAATAATTCTATTAATATTTTGTAGTCATTTTTAATCTTGAAAAATACCCAAAAAAATAGTTTATTTTAATGGTCAGTCTTATTTTAATAGTTATTTTATTTAAGTAAAATTAATTAATAAATAAAGTAGTATTTTAGTCTTGTTCACCGAGAAAAGAATAAAACATGGGCTCGAGCTACCCATTTTTAGGCCTAATTTTGGACCTAGCCCATAATTCCCAAGCCCATAATTCCTAGGCCCATACCCCTTAACCTAAAAAACCCTATAAATACCTAGGACCCCTAACCTAGAACGGATGAGCCGCATAACTCAAAACAGAGGAGACCCTTAAGCAAAGAACGGACCCCCAATTCCCAAGAAGGAAAACCGATCTCCCAAAAAGAAAAAGGAAATCTCCATCCTTATTTTGAGAAGAACAGTAGCATTCCCCCTTACTGAATTGAAGAATTCTCAACTTTTGAGAGACTAGAAGCTGTCTAAACACCTTCTCTTCTCCAATACCATCGTCGCCGCCGGATTTTATCACCGGCTGGCCCGTGACCGTGATTCCAAACACCAGCATCCATCCTCTCCTGTTCGCTCCATTTCACAAAAACCGGAGCTCGGCGCTAAACAAATTTCGTCAAGGTTTTTTGATTTAAGCCTTGTTTCACTTCTGCAAAATTAATTTAATTCCAGATTCTTGTTCCAAAAATGGAGTTTGTTCGAGGTTGATTGAGTTCGTTGCCGATTGGAGGTTTTGGTCGCGCCGTTGTAGTTCCTGCCGAAGTTTCTGTTGCTGTGCTTGTTTTCCGATCAGATTTCAATTGCCGGAATCCTCTATTCGCCGTCCACATCTCTTGGGTGTATCGGTTATAGGATATTTTTAATAAGAAAAGCTCAATTAAAGGTCCAATTCTAACTCTTGTTCATTCGTTGATTTCCAACTCGTGTGGTTGTCCATGTTTAACCGTTAATATTTGCTTGCACTTTGTGTTTGCTCTTTCGTTCTTAAGAAGGTTATGTTGCTTAGATTAAGGAAATCAGTTGTTCATGTTATTTAATTACTCTTTGTGAAATTCTGTGTCAAATATTTGTGGGTGCTAATGTATCATTTTATTTATTTGTTAGGAATAGGGTCATAATTATCAGAATGTGTTATTTCAATTTATTTATGAACTTCGAGGCATCAGTGAAAGGAAGTAAATTCCAGTATGCGGCTACCTTGTAAACCAAATTTGAACATAAATGTAATTTGATTGATTTGGCCTATACTGTACCAGTCCGAAATTCATTTTTATGTTGGACATAGTTTTGGGTGTGGGGAATCACTTTAAACGAAAAGAATTTGGATATCCAAACAACGAATATTTTGTTTAGTTTTTTTTTCCGTTTCTTTGACCCCGCTAGTAGCATGCTTAAGCCGATCATACGTGGATAGGCGAATCTATAGGCACGTAATTAAATCATCACAACTACGGGTACGGTTCTCGTGGCGTAGTTGTTATACCTAATTTCAAATTGGTCTTAAATATGAACATCCGTAGTTAAATGCTTTTCCTTTTAATAAAATCGAGGTGTGCCGTGCCGAACAAAAATCTCAATTGCATGGCCCTCATTTTAATTAATTTTGTTTTATCCTTAGAAATTGAAGCGCGCCATTTAGCAAAATTACCATGGCCCTCGCAAAATTGCAAACTTGAAAGCGCGTAGTTGCTTTAGGCGCGTAATTAATTTCCTTAAACTCGGGTGCACATTTATGTGACCCAAACTCAAATCTCAACAACGTTAGATAAAATGTGTCGTGGACCGCGGGTGCATTTATGTGACATGGTTCAAGATGTGTTTTAGATGACGTTGAATCTCTCTAAAAAATATTTAAATAAAAGCGGCTATAAAGTTTAAAATTGCACCATAGGTTAAAACATATATTAAAATCAGATGATAGGCCAATTATAACAGTTGAGCGACCGTGCTAGAACCACGGAATCCGGGAATGCCTACCACCTTCTCCCGGGTTAACAGAATTTCTTACCCGGATTTCTGTGTTCACGGACTGTAATACAGAGTCAATCTTTTTCTCGATTTGGGATTTAAACTGGTGACTTGGGACACCATAAATTATCCCAAGTGGTGACTCTAATTTTCAATAAATAAATAATCCCTTTTCGATTGTCACTTTAAATTGGAAAAAACTTCCTTATACCCTTCCGGGGTGTAGGTAAAAAGGAGGTGTGACAGTTATCTCTCTCATGTTTTACCTTTTCAATTTTCTCAATTAGAACATCCTTTTCATTCTTTAAATCCTCAATGGTTTATTTTAAGCGTAATACATACGGAGACACTTAAAGTTGGCACGATCTTTCATTTAGACACCTGAACTTAAGAGAGTTCCTATTGAGCACATACGTTACATGAACTCTGTTCCAAATAAACACTTCTTGCTGAGTTGGCACATAAAGTGAGTTTCACCCAATATGGGCGCGTGAAAAGCCCAAAAAACAGATTTTGTTTTTGTTTTTTTTATTTCCTTCTTCTTCTTTATGTCCACCACCATTTCCACCATTGCCTCCTCCATTTTCCGTCATCTTCTCCGACTCAAATCGCTATTCTTCTTTCGAATCCCATACCAGATTCAAATTCAGCCGAAAACGAAAAGGTGAGTATTTGTGATTGGAAGAAAACAAAAAGGATAAAGTGAAGAAGAAGAAGCCTAACCCAGCTGCCAGAACTGAAATTAACTATGTCAAGAAATCTGGATAATGAAGAAGGTAAACAGAAATTTTTCTTTCTAAACCTAGCTCCTTTCCTTCTCGTCACTCTTTCTTTGTCTATTCACTATTTATGCATGTGTGTGTGGCTGTTTCTGGGCAGCAGAGAGTGGTGGTTTGCAGCGAGCTCTGGTGGCGGGGATGGCGACAATGAGGCTGAAGAAGACAGTGCGGCTGCTGGGGTCTGCCAGCGGAGAGATTCAGGCGCTGGTGTTGTGTGTGTTAGGTTTGAGCGGCGGAAAGAGGTGGAGATGTAGTGGTCGTTTGTGGATGGGCACTGGATGGTATTTTAGGGATGGAGAAGAAGGGTCTTTTGGGGTGGTTCAAGTTCAAGGAGAAGGGGAGCCAACTTTGTTTGCAGATGAAGATGGAAAGAAAGGGGGGTGGGGGGTCGTTGGGGAAGATGACGGAGGGGAGGGGTGGGTTGGTAATATGTTTAGATGTTTGTTTAGGGCTAGTTATTTGTATTTTAGTGGAAATAATACTATATAGCTGAGGTGGACAAATAAAATGATGTGGCACGATTTATAATGGTTACTTTTGCCACGTAAACGGAGATTGCAGAACACGCGCTTGGTTAATTAATAAGCCAGCAAAAAACATGTCTTATTGGTATGAGAATTGCCTAGGAAACGTGTCTAATTGGAAAGAGGTCTAGTTTAAGTGTCTAAGTGAAAGATCGTGCCAACTTTAGGTGTCTTCGTATGTATTACGCCTTTATTTTAAATCAATAACTACGACTAGTAAATCATCTCTCTCATGATCTACCTCTCATAATTTCTCAATTAAAGCATTTTTATCATTGATAAGGTTATGGTAAGCATCAATCAAGATATTAGCTAAAGATGCAAGCTTCTTTTTAGAGTAATACTTCAAATTTCATTGAACGTCTAGAAAGTTTACCTTATTGTCATCATCATCTTCATCCTCATCAGATTTTGCCATCGGGGCAATGATGGAATCATAATTCAGCTGCTTTTCTTTCAACGGCCATCATGGAAGTATCGCCTTGTTCATCATCACCCTCAAATTCACTAGAGGAATCTCCCTATGTAGCAAGAGCTTGTTTCACAACATTGTCAATGACATCTTTTCTCTTGAATTTCCTGTCAGACCTGTCTGGAACTAGGCTCCTCTTGGTCGTCTTATCTGTGTTGTGCTTTTAATGGTCCTGCTTTTGGAGAGGACAATCTTTGATGAAATGTCCTGACTTCTCGCATTTGTGACAACAATCATAACCTTTTATTTTGCTAGAGCTTCCCTTTTTTGGGATACCTCCATTTTTGCGAACCATTTTTGAAACCTCCGTGTCAAATAGGCCATATCAACATCATCATCACTTGAGTCACTGTTATCTACTTTGAGAATCAGGTTATTTTTCTTTTTGGGTTCTCTTCTTTTATGGTCCTTTTTCCTTTTCATTTCATATGTTTTCAGATTTCCAATGAGTTCATTAATCGTCAACTTTTGTAGATCTTTTGCCTCTATAATAGCATTGACTTTGCTCTCCCAAGAACTAGGTAATATACTGAGTATTTTTCTAACTAGTTTGTTCCTTGGAATGATCTCTCCTAGAGAATAGAGCTCATTGATGATGGAAGTGAAGAGAGTATGCATGTCCTGAATGGAATCATCATCCTTCATCTTGAAGATTTTGTACTCAGTAGTGATCATGTCGATCTTTGACTGCTTGACTTGAGTTGTCCCTTCACATGTGGTTTGGAGAGCCTCCTATATCCCCTCGGCAGATTGACAAGTTGAGATTCTATTGTAATCGTCTTGTCCAATATCACAGACGAGGATCTTCTTTGCTCGGATGTTTTTCTCTATAGTTTTGCGATCTGCATCGTTGTATTCCTTCATTTTCTTTAGGACTGTCACTTCTTCCTCGCCAATGGACTTCATAGGGATGAAGGGTCCATCACAAATGACATCATAAAGCTTTGAATCTTCAACCATGATAAAATCATACATTCTTGTTTTCCATCAGCCGTAGTATTGACCATTGAATCTTGGTGGTTTGTAGGTTAATTAACCTTCTTCAAAGTTTGGTGGAGCAGATATGTGAATCCTTTCTAGGTAGAAAGAACCTGCTCTAATGCCAAAGAATCCACCAAACTGTATAAAGAACCTGGTTCTCTAGTAGTTCCCGCAAAACACACACACATGCAATAGTAAGTAAATAATATAGCAGTATTTTACGTGGAAAATTCTCAGCTCACGGGATTAAAACCCACGACCTACACTCATAGGATTTCGAGTTCACTAACCGACCCACTTTAGATTACAACCTATTGTAACCTAGGAATTAAACTCTTAATCTCTCACCTACTTACAATAACTCTATTGCAAGCCTTTTTGTAATAACTCTACAAAGCTCACAACTTTGACTAACTCTAGTCAAACACGAACACAAGGTTTATGGTTTACAAAAATATCCTATGAGATTCTTCTAACCAAGCTGAGTAGGAATTACAAGTGAATAGCATTAACACAGATAC
This sequence comes from Nicotiana sylvestris, assembly GCF_000393655.2. NCBI lineage: Eukaryota > Viridiplantae > Streptophyta > Magnoliopsida > Solanales > Solanaceae > Nicotiana > Nicotiana sylvestris. Next base: position 89,339,585 of record NC_091061.1, read on the forward strand.
AACAAAACTAAGGACACAAGATGAACTCAGTACTGAGATCCAATCCTTTGTTCTGTTGCTACTTTGTTCTTCAAGCCTTTGAGTGAATGGAGACAGGTGCACACTTGAGAGAGAATTAATAATTTAGGATTTACAAGTGTGTATAATCCCTTGCATCATGTTGGTAATATAAGTGAGATCTGGGATGATGTAAGCAAGTATCGGGTACACACCATGCTTCAAAAAATGACTATTGCACAGTTGCGTGTGCAGTGCAACAATGCAACAGCTTTGACAACTGTAAGAAGTTGACTTGTACTGTAGATGGAGGAACTGATAGACATTTGTTCCCTCTACTGTTCCTTTGGCTAATATCATTGGAACTTGTGCCAAACATGTGACTTGTTATTTCGAGCACTTTGAGGCTTTATATCAGGTTTTCTATCTGATTCTCATATGAAGTTTGTTAATTTATCAAAATACAAAGGCACAAAACTTATCAATATGCATGTCGCCTAATATTTTACTCAAATTTTATGTAGTTTCATGTATGTTGTAACAAATTGAGCTAAATTTTGGTGTCGTTATATGTAGGAGTCAATCGAAGGCAATTAGAAACAAAAAGGACAAGAGGTAGAACAAAATACACTAAGCAAGCGGAGATTTTTTTTTACTAAAGTAGTGAGAGCTCGTTGTGAATTGCTCATGGAAATTTATCTAGATAGACTAAAATAGTATGACAATACAGTGGGCCATTGATTAAGATCGTTATGACGCAATGATTGAAATATGAAAAAATGTAAAGGAAGAAGAAATTACCTGGCAACAACTTCAGTGGTTCCAGCACTTGCCTAGCGCTTAGCACTTGCTTGGACCTTGCATTGCAGGATTTTCTTATTTCGGCTAGGACAAAGTTATTTCGGTCCTACACGATCCCAACTCATATAAAAGCTTTTTAAATCTAATTAGATGATATCTAACATATTTTTTTGGGGGGGAAGGGGGGTGGGATCACACTACTACTGTTGGGGTAAATAATGCAACCCACGCTTGGAGGAGGCTTCCAACTAGTTTTTCTTCTTTTTCTTTAATTTCATAGTTGATTAGTTCTAGCATTGTGGGATGTTACATGAATATTGTAGTTTGAAAGCTTGAATTGTTTTTATTATTTTATCATATTGATTTATTTATTCAATTCTGCACTTACCTATTTGATTGTTTGATCACCAATTGAATACTATCTATGAATCTAGGATTGAACTCGAAATTAATAATTTTAGATTGCATATAGGATTGAGTAGAACAAGATCTAGAACCAGAGCCACGGGAATGGATTTGCGGTTAGGATAGACTTATACCTAATCGCTTTACTTGGTTATTATATAGGAATTATTAGTGCGTTTTTGTTAATCCTAATTTCATAAAAATATAGGTGTTAGGTTAGCTTGAATAGGTGGATTGTACTTCGAGAAAATGCTATGAGTAATATTAACATTATCAATCAATAAACCACATAAATCAATTAGACAATTTAAGCAGAAAACTGAACGGGATTGTTAGCTAACCCATAGTTCTGATATATTTTCTCCCATTTAATTAGTCTCTAAGCTTGTCAATTTGTTTCCTAATTTCTTAGTTTGCGATACTAGATTAGTTATGGTTAATAATCATACTTTAAAAAAATCGCGTGAATAGATTAATTGATTTAGTCTAATCTAGTTTATAGTTAATCATAGTTCATAGCGAGAACAATACTCTGCTCACCATTTTATATTTGCGCGCGTTTTGACCGCAACAATTACTCCAAATTACAATAAAACGAGAGATGATAAGAATTTCATATGTCGATTGTTTTCTCTTAATTAATAAATATTCATATGATATTTGTTGCCTGAATCTGAAAGCCATGACAGTAAAGATAGGATTAAAATATTAAAATCATATAGTTTTCAAATAAAATAAAAGTTTTGATCTTGTTAAGACAAATTAAAAAAAAAAAAAAAAGAGAAGAAAAATTATCATACAAGATTGAGTACCTAAAAGGCATGGACCTCATGGCTTCTAATCTAATCATTGATACGTAAACCAAATTTCGTATAATGCCTGCACTTATTTTTTAGGTTAGGGGGAAACAGCTTGCTGCCTTCTCGTTAATTAGTAATTGTTTTAATCATCAACTAGTATTTAAAAAAAAAAGCACAAATTAGCATGTGTATGGGTTGCAATATGATCATAATCGATAAACCAAATCCTCAAAATCAGAGCTTAGGGAATAAACAAATCAATGTCATAAGGCCGACAAACCTGATTTATGAAAATGAATTAGTTGAAACAAGAAGCAAAACATGCCCCAAATTCTCGATACTAAATAAACTGACAAATCTCCATTACCGAAGGCGTCTGTCCTTTGACGTTGTTTCTTTTCGTTCCAAATTTTAGCAACATAATCTCAAATTTTTTTTTATCAATAAACCTTGGATACATCATATTTATTTAAGCAACAAATTCCACTCTTCGTCCCTTTGGGTGCATCCGATGAAAAAACAAACTCCACTCTTCCATAATCTCAAGTGCCTATTCATTTTATTTTAGATAACATCTTGATGACAATTTCTCTATTAGAAAAGTATTGTATAAATTTCACACCATAGCATTTTGATTTTTAACTTAACTTTATAATGTCAAACAAAACAAATTAAATTATAAAATATTAGAGGGTCATCTTCCTCCAACCTTAAAATTATCTAATACTAATAATAGTCGTACAACCGGCGACTGTTACAAGTGTAATGTATTATATCATGACGTTGCAGACTATCCCAACTATATGTTGACAAAGAGCAAAACAATGTCCCAACTATAAGTTGGAATCTTCCTCCACTTTGAAATTAGAGTAACAAGGAGAGGCTAAGTACTATATATAGCCTAAACAACCTTAGATCTTCGTCAAATCGGAGATGGGAGAAGAGTACTTTGTAGAAACAGAGAAGATGAAATTGCAAGAAAAAGACGAGTTATCACAAATTCACTTTGTTTTAGTACATGGAATTAGTGGAGGAGGCTGGTGTTGGTACAAAATCAAGTCTCTTATGGAGATTTCCTGCTATAAAGTGACATGTCTTGACCTTAAAGGTGCTGGAATTCATCCTGCTGATCCCACAACTGTTCTTTCCTTCGATGATTACAATGAGCCTCTCATAGAATTCTTGTCATCTTTGCCTGAAAATGAACAGGTCCGTGCTCCGCCCTTAAACAACCTCTCGTAGAAATGTAAAGCAAGACTTATTGTATATATAGTGAGAGTTTACTGCTTACTTACATGAATATTTCTATACTTTAATTATGTGGCATATGTATCTAGTGACTGAAGGACATGATGATTTATATGTACTGTGGTAAACATAGGTAATTCTGGTAGGGCACAGCGCTGGAGGACTGAGCGTCACGGATGCAACTCATAAATTCCCAAAGAAAGTAAGGCTGGCAGTGTATGTTGCAGCGACCATGTTAAGAACTGGATTTGTGACTGAACAAGACGTTAAAGATGTAAGTATATATAGCTTCTCGCCTTAATCCTTGATGATCATAAATGGAACATGTGTCCAATATCATTAAACTCGTCTCAATATATGATATATCTATAAAATTAACTCCGACAGTGCAAAAAATATTTTTTGCATCAAGTCACCTGCAAAATTAACTCATAGGTGATAGGTGGGGTCATTTTCTGAGCTAGAAGACCCATTGTCGTGAAGAGTGAATAACAAAGCAGAGAGTGAGAGCATAGGGATCAGTTGCAGTCAAAATATTTTTGTTGTATAAGTTGCGTCATCCCTGATGCCTTGATGCAGGCTATCGTACTATAATTTATTGTCTATTTGTATATTTGTTTCTTTTTCTCTCTCTCATATTTAGGCTTTAATTTGGGGTTGCTGTGGCATTACTCTCTCTTCTTCTAGCTATAACTTATAAGAGTTGGCCTTTCCTGCCTGCAAGAGCTCTTTGAGCTGCTTCTGTGGCATTCATGATGATGTCCTATTATTGATGACGTCGTGCTAAGGGTAGCTACGATTGTCTTTACACATTGGTAAATAGCAACTCTGGTATCTTATACTCATTCCGTTGAGAAGTTATTTTTTTTTTGTCCGTTCTAAAAAAAAAAGATTCTTTTCTATATTTGGAAATAATTTAATTTAAACTTTCAATTCTAAAAAGCTTTTGTAACCATATAAATATTCTAGATTTTTTTTTGACTTGTTTAGGACCATAAATTCCAAAATTTTTTATTTTTTCTTAAACTCCGTGTTCAATGTAAATTGGAACGGAGGGAGTAGTAACTGACCCCGGCAGCCGCTATGTTTTCTTCATATTTTGAAGCTATAAAAGTCATTCAACTTTTTACCCCTATAAGTTGCTATGTTTGCCTTCCTAATGTTAGGCCCTTCAACGATGGAAAATACTCCATCTTTCCTATTTGAGAATACTACAATTGGTTAGGCCTTCTCTGTTGGACAATCGTTCTTTAATTACTATAATTTATTTCAAACGATGTCCTCGATATTTTATAAACTAATTTATACAGTTTTTCAATATGTAAATTTCTTTAAACACTTTTGAGGAATTAATGTTGAATCTACTCGAAAGTTACTTCATCTATCCCAATTTGTTTAACACTATTTTTTGGTCCATACAAATATAATGATAGATTTTTGTTTTTAGAAGCTCCTAGTATTTAGGTTCAACTACATATACATTTGTATCAAAAGTCTTCTTTTATTTGTTATATTCTTAGTAAACACCCCAATTGCATTTATTATTTCTTTTCTTTCTTTTTGAGATGGAAGTAGTTGTTGATATTTCCATATATATAAAAGCCATAAATATTTGCACACGTAGAAGATAAAGGAGATAAATCTTCAAATCCTTCTTATGACTTAAAAGCTAAAATGATAAAAACAAGCCAAAAGCCAAAAGCTAGAAATCTTAATATATGGCTTAAAAGTATTTTGGCTTAAAAACTACTTAAGATAAGCTCACCCAAAACCTTAAAGACGTTGAATGATGAAGGTTGCTTTTATTTTTTGTCTTGTTGTAGCAATTACGAAGGCCTAATTTTCACCTAACAAGTCATATATATGCATTGATTAACGCCTTAAAATCTTGTTATAAATAGGGCATCCCAGATTTATCAGAGTTTGGTGAACCTATTGATGTATATGATATGGGGTTTGGATTAGGACCCGAACAACCTCCAAGCAGTGCAGTCATTAAGAGAAGTTTACAACGCAAAATCATTTACCAGATGAGCCCACTCGAGGTATATATATACAACTTTTCACATTAATATTTCATACTTTCACCTATCCAGTGATTGTCCCGATTTTTAGGAGTCAACAATTTCCGGACTAGTTTGGGATTGAGATGTAATTGTTGTTATTGTAGGATTCAACATTAGCAGCTATGTTATTGCGTCCTGGACCGATACAAGCGTTAAAAAGTGCTCAATTTAAAGAAGGGGAAGACGTAGAGAAAGTGCCTCGAATATACATTAGAACAGCGTATGATCGAGTTGTGAAGCCAGAGCAACAAGATGCTATGATCAAAAAATGGCCTCCACAGAATGTGTACACTTTGGAAAGTGATCACAGTCCTTTCTTTTCTGCTCCATTCCTGCTATTTGGCTTGATTATTAAGGCTGCTTCTTCATTTGGGTGCAGTGATTGAGATAGTCTCATATCCAACATGTACATAGTATACTGTGGGATTTATTGTCTAGTCCCTAAGTATAGAATTGAACAACTGAAAGACAATAAATATTGCAGCATATGGCGACTCTGAAGTGTCAATGTGGTTATTACTGGGATATATACAATGCTAAACCTGTGTAGTTAAGTCAAATTCCAAGAAAGCGCTCAAGCTTAATGTACTAGGGGTATTATTTACTGCATTTTCACCTAATCACAAACATTAGTTACCAAACTGTATCAAAATAATAGTGTAAAGGTGATTTCAGCTACTAAATTTGTCTTAGACTATATTCCTAATGATATAACTTATATATATGGTCAGTGTTAAAAATTGACAATATCAGGTCATTTTAAATACAAAATATAGCAAGCATGGATTCTGTAATCTACACACATAGTAAATGACCTATTTTATCCGATAAGGGTAAAACTACAATATTGCTGTAGGAAAATGTTATTATATTACTGTTTACCCTTAAAATTGGATAACAATTGATTTTATACGTAGTTTTATGGATACGTGATATAATTTGATACAAATTAAGAAGATAGATTAATATTGAAATTAACGATAATAAAATAAATGCAAACCACAAAATTGAATAGCCTTAGCTTCTGAGTTTGATCACCCTCGAGCCAAGAAATGTCTCAACTAGTGTTAGAACTTAACAGCAAGATGATAAGAACTAGAAGTGATCAATATATTGCTTTCTTTTTGTGTGTTACAATGTGTCCTACACATGATCAGAACCCTCCTTTATGTACTGGGGGTGTTCTACTTTTGGTACAATTCTATATAACGTAAAAAATCTCATGATTTGCTTATTAATCGACCTCTTCTTGATACGTGCCGAGATTTCTGCCATGATCCTCGACTGATTGCAGATATTTCGGCTTTTTGTTATTTGGCTTGGTAAGTTTCCCTCGATCTTGCTTGGTCTCGACCTTGCTCAGTCTCTTACGAGCTCGACGATCTAACTTTTCGCCTTGGTTTGATATAACCCGAGCTCGAGCTTTGACCTGCCATGTTTCAGCCCCGACTGCTCAATCAATAGATGAACCCGGTTTCGACCGTATACAAATAGTCCCCTCATTTTTCGGAGAGAAGATGACGATAAACGATATGAATTTCCGAACCTCGCTCTGATAGATCATGATGTAAGCGACAACATGTCACTGAAATGTCTCGTCGGTCCAGTATCCAAGGCATTAAATGTGTGTCAGTGTTGGTCGGCCACCACTGGTTTTTAACCGTCATTAGCAAACTATAAATACCTCAACCCTCATTCATTCAAACTTTATGTTCAAAAAAGCTTTTTCTACTCTTGTTCTTTAAGAATCTCTTCACTCTCCAACTTTCGTGCCCAGATTTCTTGAACCTTTTGCAATCTTCTCCTTTTCTTCATCTCTGTTATAAAATGGCGAAAACTTCTAAAATTATTCCACAGAAAGAAAAAGCCTCTTCATCACGGCCCGCCAGTGATGGGACTACCGCGGAGCCACCCCCTGAAGAGTTCGTTCTATGAGGATGCCCGATCGGTGCTGATTTCAAGATCGAAAAGACTTCCTCGGTGCCAGGTCGATGTGAGCCGGTCTCGAGATATATATGTACTATCACCGATGATCTCCTCCCGAAGGTCAAAGAGTATTGTAACTGGACCGATAAACACATAGTGGTGCCCTCGTCTGAGGAATCAATCACTACCCACGTGGAGGGTATTTTAAGTGTTTACACTTAGCCCTTTACGTTGGGCCCCTTAGACCCGATCATCACTGCCTTCTGCAAAAGGTATGAAGTGACCCACGGTCAGATTCACCCCTCTTTCTGGAAGATAGTTATTCTTCTTCGGTTTTTCGTAAACAAAATCGAGGGATGTGCTTTCACCCTAGATCATCTTATACGCCTATACAATCCCCGATTATATCGAGGGGGGTTAATCAAACTTGCTCGCGGGGCTACCAAGGCCCCGTTCTCGAGTATAGATGAGGATCGGGACCGAGGCTGGATGGGCCGATTCGTTCGAGTGAGGACCTCGAACTTGATCCCTGCCGAGGATATGCCATTTCCCGAGAAATGGAATATGAAGTGTAAGTATAACTTCTACTTAAAGACCTTATTTATTGTTTCTTCTCTTTCCTTCCTTCCTATCGGTGTTCTTGTGATGTAGTTGTGACTCAGATGCTGAATACAGTTCTTGAACTCAAAGAGTGGGTCAAGGTCCTGGTGTCACAGAGGCCATATTCCGAGCGCGCATGTTGCGAATTGTCGAAGTGTCGGTGGAAGGCCCGTAATCATGGTAAGTTTTCTTTTCTGATGCAATAATGTATGATTTCCCCCTTGAGTTGTCAAATTCTTATTGGTTCTGTTTTCTTTTTTTGGGTCTCCCCAAAGATGTTGCTATGAGGCCTCTATCCGGTGATGAGGATGTGCCTCTCGAGTCCCCTGCTTCGAGGCAGGATGATGAAAAGAAGAGAAAAAGGGCCCCCGAACTCGGAAAAGAAAAAACCAAAGAAGAGGTCATGCAAGCACAAGGGAAGCACCAGTGCTCTATCCTCGGATGCAATCCACCGATTAAGGGATGAGTCCGAAGAAGAAGAATAAGAAGAGAAATCTAAGTTGGTGGCCCGTGTGCGGGCAGGTGTCGTGATACAAGGGCCCTATGAACCGGCGGATGCCGAAATTGAACTGTCCCAATATGAGGAGATCGATGAGGGAAGTCTTTGGTGTTCCCAAACCAGAAGGGGGCAAGTCCACGCCGCCCCTAGCTAGAGAGGTTGAGAGGGAGACCGGGGTTCATATTCCTTGAGTAGAGAAAATGCCCTGAAAGATGCGCTCGGGATGATTGACATTACCGGATCTCTTCAATTCTCAGATTCCATGATCCATGAGGCCGGTATGTTAGAAAGTCGTTCTTACAAGGGACCTCAAGGGGAGACAAATTTCCACACCTTTTTAGATGGGTTAGAGTCTACTACCTCAGAGGATGTCACTGGGCTCGGAGATTTACAGGTGCCAAAGAAGATACCATCGCGAGGAGCTAGTGGGTCTTCCTTGAGCCCAAAATTAGTTGACCGGTTCCAAGCCCAGAGTGTCGACCCTAATCGAAGACGGTCAAAATAATTTTCTCTATCCCGTAGGATGCCCGGGTTTTCTCTGCCCCCGTGGGGGTCGCTAGCTACCTTCGGTGTTTGGAGATCGAAGAAGATCAGGCAGTGATGGACAAGGTGGAAACCCCTGCCTATTCAATGAAGCTCAACAAGCATTAAATCGGGTAACTTTGTGTGTCTTTCTCCTTAAGTATTTTAAATTTAAAGTTTTAAATAGCCATAACACCTTTCTTTATGTTTGCAGGCTTCGGTGCTGCACCATGAGACTTTCCTCCGATACCGGGAGGAATTAACTCATCATGAGGCCGAGGTTTGGGATCTCACAGAGAAGAGGGACACCTATAAGCTTCTCAGTGAGAAGCTTCAGGCCGAGTTAGAAACGGCTCGGAGGGAGCATACTAAGATGGTCGAGCATGTAATTCGAGTATTTCACAATAGTGAAGACGAAATGGACATAGTGGCTAACGATCCGATCCTGCAGGTTCGATAGAGGCTTGAACAGATAGGGCAGCTCAAGGAATAGGTGGATACGATACAAGCCGAGGCTGAGGAGTGTAAGAAAAATATAGACATCTTAGCCTCTAAAAAGAAAGTTGCCCAAGCTTAATTGGAGTTGACTGAGACCTAGCTCCGGGCTGCAAAAGAGAAGATCTAGGTACAGGCCAATAAAATTGAGGAACTTCAATCCCAATTGGACTCGGCTATTTATGATAAAAAGAATTTGGCCAAGAAACTCGAGGCGACCAAATCAGAGGTAGTTGTGGCCAAGACCGAGGCTGACGCTAAAGTGGCTTAGTACAAGGCCGACGCTGAGGTGATTCAAGCGCATGCTAAAAGTATGGTGGATCATGCAAGGTGGCAAGCTCGAAGGGAAGCCCTCGACGGGGCCCATGTTCATAACTTTGATATACTGGCTGAAATCAAGAATGCCAAAGTAGAAGAAGCTAGGGCCCGGAAACCGGCCTTTCCTGAGGAAGATTCCGAGAGCTTAAACGAGTCTGAAGGCGGGGAAGATCCCAAGGATGAAGATGCTGCCTCCGATGAGATCGGGCCACTTAGGCCTTTATATGTTTTTATTTTTTGCTTTTTTGCATCTTTTTTGAGGCTGTTTCAGTCGTTGTAGGTTTTTGTATTAGACCATTCTGGCCTTTGTATAAAGATTATTGGGTAAATATATATAAGGCTTTCTTTCTCTTTCGGCTTTCAAATTTTTCCTTTATTTTATTACTTGCAATCACAAAGGCCGAAATGCCTTAGCATAAAATAATTTAGGTTGCGAAAGTTCGAGCAAACGCTGCCTTTACATTATTCTATTTTTAGGTGTCTTGGGGTTTCGGTGTTATCGGGAGCTTTCTCCCAAAGTAGGTAACTCATATGTTTCGAGGGTATCCTTTAGAACCGGTTATGGAAAATTTCTTTTTGAAGGCCTATCTTTTGTTACGGTTCTCGGACGTCTCCGAGTCGTGTATATATGGTCGTAGCCTTTTAGTTCAGGCATTGCCCAGTGGGCTTGCTTTTCCGAGTTATCCAGGCGTGCCTAAGATAATAGTACCCGAGTGAGTATGGCCGTGACCTTTAAAATTTGGTTGTTTCCTGAGAGGTCTTATGCCCCCAATGATTAATAGCTCGATCTGTTCGAGTTTGTTTTCGGACAATAGTTTACGAGTGACAGAGTGATCATCCGAACTCAGGTTATAATCGGCCCTCGAGCTCGTTTCCTTTGGAGATCGAAAGTACGGAATTCTTTAAGGGATGTAAAAAGGAAATTTTTCTAAAACATAAGATAATTATAAGGAAAGTACTTCTATTTATTCTTATGCAAAATAGTTATACACATGTTTTATGCCAGGGCTTGAGCAATCTATGTGGGCACAGTTTGTTTGACCGTTTGGGCCTTACAACAAATCCTACCTATCGAGGCCCTTCAATTGCAAAGTAATTTCCTCGCAAAAGTCGATATCCGAGGGTAATGTGCCCCAGTATGCGAGGTTGATTGTAGAGGAACCTCGGATATTGTTAATGTTGTCTTCGACACCTCCTTTTTCTATCCCGGAAGGGGGTATAGGGAGTTATTTCAATTGAAGTGACAATAATCGAAATGAGATTATTTAATCAAATTTAGAGTCGCCACTTGAGATAATTTTTGGTGTCTTAAGTCACCGGTTTAAAATCCCAAATCGAGGAAGTTTGACACTATTTATGGTCTGCGAATACAGAAATCCAGGTAAGGAATTCTGTTAACCCGGGAGAAGGTGTTAGGCATTCCCGGGTTCTGTGGTTTTAGCACGGTCGTTTTAATCATAATTGGCTCAATTAAATTGTCTAATTACTTATTTTTAAACCTATGTCCATCTACCCCTTTAAACACTTTTATTTGCTTAATTACTCTTAATTATGGAATTATCTTAAAAACGAGTCACGCGTACGTGTACTCATTTCATTGGGCGCATCAAAAATCATGTCATGTATATGCGTCCACAATTAATCATGCTTTATTAATATTAAGAAAGTTTGGTTGAAGTTGCGCGAACGCATACCCTGATTTTGTTTTTGAAAATCGTAATTATATCACGCGAACATGTGCACAATTACAATAGTAGATTAAGTCGCGCCTAAAACATTTTCTACAAATATTTATTTATTACTTTCCTAAAGCTAATTTGAGATTGTTGTGAAGGTCATGGTTTATGGAAGTAAAATGGTGAAAAAAGGATAAAATTGTTACTAAATTATTAGCACGGTTCATTACTACTAAGTTTAGGAGGTGAATATCACATATTAAATTATCAACTTTCTAATATTAAATACCCAATAATCAAACCAAAGAAGCTAATCCTCTAAATAAAGAGGACAACCGAAAAAGTTATAATCACATGTGAATACCATATGAAAATTAAAGAGATTCCCTACAGCTTTGCTTTTCCAAGCTTTCACAAAATAAACTAGTGATAAAAATGACATTTAACTCCATGATACATGCTCAAAATGGAAAGACATGGACATAAACTGGAAATATTGAAGTAAATTTCCAGAATATGAATTTAGCGAATTGAGATGACAAACAAAGGCATGCTAACACAGGATATTAATGAAGTGACAGAACTTTTACTTAAATCAACAGGAGAAAAATGAAATAATTAATTAAAGAGGAAGGAGACCTTATGTGTATTGATATGAAACTCCAAATGTATACAGCAAAGTCGGATTCCGATTGTCAAACTCGACCGGAGAAAATAAACAGCAATAAAATCTTGGACCAGAGCTATCGAAAGCGACCCAAACGGTGACTTCAAACAAGGAGCCCGAACTCGCTGGTAGCCTCGAATCGGCACCGAAAAGCTCGAAATCGGATAGACCTTAAACTCAGTCTTCAAGTACCTCAAACAAACTCCATATGAATAAAAATTACTCCAAATACATCGAAATCAAAAATGACAGTAGCTTAGATGAAATTTGAACAAAAAAGGTGATGGCTGCTGCTTTTCTAATTTTGGGAATGAGGTTCGTTCTTTTGGGGGATGAGTGGCTGTTTTGGTTGTCAATCCAGGGAATGGATGACACTACCAACTTTTCCTTTTTTCTTGGTGTGTGTCGCTGCTAGCTTAGAGGAATTCCATGGCAGAAGCTTTGCAAAGGAGTTTTTCTTTAAGTGCGGAAACGAGTGAAGCTTTTGGAATTGGGGTGAGTGGCTGCCGTGCTTGTTTTCAAAGATGGGAAAATTTAGAATTTAGGCATTATTTTATAGGGAGTAGGAATTAGGTTAGGTCAAATGGATAATGAGTATGGGATCAATGTTTTGGGCTATCCGATATTGGGCCTTTTCCAATTAAGACCAAACAAAATTAGCCTCAAATTTCATGCTCTTTTTTCTAAAACAAGACCAAAAATACTATATCATTTACTAATTAATTCTACTTAAGTAAAATAACTATTAAAATAAAACTAACCATTAAAATAAACCTATTTTTTGTATTTTTCAAATATCATACTAAAAGATAAAAAATAGAAAAATCATTGTAAAATTAAAATAATATTCGTGAAAACAAAAGTGGAACTATTTATTTGTATTTTTGAATTTTATGTAAGGTGGATAAAATTAAAACTAACTAGATAAAATATTAATTAGCTAAATAAAAGAAAATATATTTTTGTAATTTTTATTTTTTTGGTGATAAAATAAATTAAAAGAGTCAACACTATTTAGAATAGCGATACTAAACCTAAACTAAATATTTTACGCTAAAATGTATAAAATCTTGGGGAGGGTCAAAAATTACATGTCTACAGTTGCCCCTCTTTGACTGGAAACGCGAAGAGTTTTCAGACAAAGAGCGACGAGACAGGTTTTTTGATCCGACCCTTATTTAGAAAGACCAAAAACTAGGAGAAAGGAGAATGTGACCGAGCCCTGGTATCTGAGTTACATACATATCCTTGGCTATAAAGGAATCAGGCCACGTGTAGTTCAAAATTAGGAAGAGTGATGAAGTATACCGAGGTGGAGAGTCGATTGGGGTGCCGTCGAGATTCCGGTCCGCGGTCCCGTTATTACATCAGAATCAAAATCTAAAAGAACTGAACAAACCTATCAGCTATGAATTATAAAATTCCTATCTATGAGTCTTCTAAAGCTTGATCTTGAGTCTTGGTTGGTTCTTCATGCGGACTCTGATCTGAATCTTGATTCTTGTTAGCTGCAGATGATGATTCTTTCCTTTTTCAACTTCTCTGGATCAAGACCGGACATGCAGTGCTTGTGACTTCATCCATGTCTTGAGCAGTTCACATCTTTCATCTGCTTCTGCATTTTGGATTCACTTTTTTTCTTTTCTTTTTTCTCTTTTTTTTTTCTTTTTTTTTGGATTGAGACTACTTTTGTTGATCATCTCGGATTGTTGACTCGCATTCTTGCCGCAAGCTTCTGCTACTTCTAACTTGAATTGAATTCTGAAATAACTTCCCTTGTTCTCCAGGTGGGCGCCTGCTACTGACTTGAAACTTGAAATAATTTCGAAATGAATTCCCTTGTTCTCCAGGTGTGTGCCTGCTACTACAACAAAACAGATAAAACAAAAGAAACTTTTCTACCCCAGTTTGGTATCGGGAACACCTGTGAGTGTTAATCGAATCATGTTATCCAAAAGAGTTCTATGAATTTAAAAGCTAAATCTCATTACCCAAGAGGGTCCTGAAAACTAAAATTAAATCTCATCTTAAGAGTAAAAATATGAAAGCTAAATTCTATTTCTTAAAAGTAAAACTTACGCTAAATCTCATTGTCTATGAGGGTTCTGAAAACTTAAAACTACATCCCATTATCCAGGAGGGTCCTGAAAAACTTTAAAATTAAATAGCATTATCCAAGAGGGTCCTGAAAACTTGAAACTAAATCTCATTATCCAAGAGGGTCCTGAAAAACTTTTAAAATTAAATCCCATTATCCAGGAGTGTCCTGATTTCAAGACAACTAAAGATTGATAACTTAAGAAAACTAAAATTGACCTCTTCTTTTTTTTTTCAAATCCAAACTTCCTTTTTTTTTTCAAATTATCCTAGATGAAAATTTGTTAGACTAGGTTTTCTATATTAGGAGAAAGATTCATCAGACTAAGATTTTGATCCTAGGAGAAAGTTCATCAGACTAGGTCTTTTTTTTTCTTTTTTTGGATCTTAGGAGAAAGATTCATCTCACTAAGACGTTTATCCTAGGAGAAAAATCATCGAACTATGTTTTCTATCTTAGGAGAAAAATTCATCAGACTAAGACATTTATCCTAGGAGAATTTTCATCATTCTAAGATTTATATCCTAGGAGAAAGTTCATCAGACTAGGTCTTCTATCTTTGGAGAAAAATTCATCAGACTAAGTTTTTATCCTAGGAGAAAGTTCATCAGACTAGGTCTCTTTTCTTCTTCTTCTTTTTTTTGGTATCTTAGGAGAAAGTTCATCAGACTAGGTCTTCTATATTAGGAGAAAAATTCATCAGACTAAGATTTCTATCCTAGGAGAAAGTTCATCAGACTAGGTCTTCTATCTTAGGAGAAAGATTCATCAGACTAAGATTTTGATTCTAAGAGAAAGTTTATCAGACTAGGTCTTTTTTTTATATCTTAGGAGAAAGATTCATCAGACTAAGATTTCTATTGGTAGGAAAAATCATCAGACTAGAACTTTTTATCCTAGGAGGAAACAATGTGAAGATCAATGACAAGATTTTATGCACAATAGGAAGACATATAAAGGCAAAGATTTGAGAAACTTCCCTTTGTCCGCTCTTCTCTTCTTTTCTTTGTCTTCTCTTTTTTATTTTTATTTTCCTTTTTTTGAACCACTTTCCTTGCAGTGCTTTGTTCCTGTTTCACACAAAGAAAAATTTGTCAGTTTTGAAAATAGAGGTTGGTTTGTGGCCTTGAGTCTTGAGCAGCTTGGCTTCTGCTCAATCAGCTTGAGTCGGTTTCAAGAGACTTTTGCTCTGCATAAACCCTGATTGTTTCACACTCGATACCATTTGTATTTGTGGCTTAATCAGCCTTATCCCAACTGGAGATCTTTGCTTAGGTGACCTTTTCTGATATCTTGAATGACTTCCTGTTTTTTTGAGCAATTTGTCTGTCAAAGAGAATCACAAGTTATCTTTGCTTGCGCTTAGTAGGCTGACAAGAGTCTTTTGGGTAAGCCTTTGCATGAATCCTCAAGGTATATTGACAATAATAACTGAGTGCGCTGGCCAAATTTACTTTATGCAACTGAAAAGCTGGTAGCAGATTTTGAAATCTTTTCTTCCTTGTTTTGAAAGGACTGACTCAGAGTGAATGACACAATGATGCAAAGAAACAAGTATTAACAAGAAATGCCCATCGGAAGGACAGAAGGAAGAGTTTTTTTTCTTTTTTTTTCAATAACTAGCCTTAATGATCATGACATGCATTTTGGACTTAACGGTTGATCTGTCAAACTGGACAAATCTTCCCTTTTACCATTCATATGACATGTGAAGTCAGGCTTGTTTATGTCAATTCTTCGTATCAGCCTCACGACTCATTTTCGACTAGTGGTGCCCCGAGGAGTTTTCACCAACAAGTCTCTCTCATTTATTCATCTCTGCTTACCGTCGCCTTACAGTGCCCGTGAAGGTTTTCACTAGCAAGACTTTCTCATTTTTTCTCTTTTTTTTCTTTTTTTTTTCTGTGAGCAACTTGACAGTGTTCTATGTCGCGTGACAACCGTTGCTCATTGCATGCTTCTCTTGGCATTCTTGAAACCATATCGGGAGGTCTTTATTTGGAAGGTTTTTGGATAGGGTTGGAAAGAAGAGATGGCATGAAGGCTCAAAGTAGACTCAAAATGAGGGGTTGTAGACTTACAACTTTTGGAATCGACTCTTTAAAAAGTAAAATAAAATCTCTGCCCCGGTTTTAGATATTGGATTTTTTTCTTTTTTCTTTTTCTTTTTTTTTGAATTCTTATTTGGGCTTGACCGAACCGTGAGGCTGCCTACGTATCCTTTTTTTAAGGAATCAGGTCGAACGTAGTTCAAACATCTGACCTAACTATTTTTTTCATCTTTCTTTCTTTTTCTTTGTCTTTTTTCCTTTTGTCTTTTTTTGTTGTTTTCAAAACAAGTTGCCCAGCTTCTATTTTCAGAGGGCATGGACCTTTGCCAGTTATTTCCTTCTTCATTTTTTTTCCCTTGAACTTTTTAAGAATTGCTTCAGTTTGTACTCTTGGGACATGAACTTTTTGTCATGACCCAGGTTCACCTCCATGAACCATCGTGATGGCACCTAGTCCTCTACGACTAGGTAGGCCTAAATTTCAGAAGATAAACCAAAGTGCGGAATAAAAACAATTTAAAACAGAATGAAGAGTGATAAAACAGTGTTTAAAAGTGTCGCTCGACGCACACACTATTTAACTCTCAAACCAATACATACTTCCAAGACCCGGAAACCAGAATCACAAGCTAAGGATCACTACATAGTACTCTAACTCCAGAATATCTAATAAGGAAAAGAAATACAGAAGGGCAAATGTTTAAAAGCTAGAATAGAAAGGGACTCCTCGGTCTATGGACACGGCAGATGTACCTCGAAGTCTCTAGAGCAGTCGCCTTGCCTCACGGGTGATAGGACTGAGTTGCAGTACCTGGATCTGCACATGAAAAACATGCGCAGAAAGGGCATGAGTACAGCACAACGGTACTCAGTAAGTGCCAAGCCTAACCTCGGTCAGGTAGTGACGAGGAAGGTCAGGGCCCTACTGAGATAAAGTAAAGAATATAAGACATGACAGCATAAGATAAGCAGTACAGTTGAAAACTAACGATAAGAATTTAATATAGGAAAACCAAGAATTCAATAACTGAAAATAGAGGCAAAAACAATCACAAGGAAATAACTGGGGATCTCTCAGTATCCCGAGGATCTCTTAATGCCCTCAATATATGCTAGGGATCTCTTAGTATCCCGAGAATCTCTCGGTATCCTCAATATATGCTAGGGATCTCTTGGTATCCCGAGGATCTCTCGGTATCCTCAATATATGCTAGGGATCTCTTGGTATCCCGAGGATCTCTCGATATCCTCAATATATGCTAGGATCTCTTGGTATCCCGAGGATCTCTCGGTATCCTCAATATGTGCTAGGGATCTCTTGGTATCCCGAGGATCTCTTGGTATCCTCAATATATGTGCCAGGGATCTCTCGATATCCCGCACCTCAGTTCAAATCATAGGATCTTCCGGGATGCCGTCCTATAGTCCCAAAGTAAAACACACAACAGCAACACAACAATACTCAATTAAGCTCAATTTCGTATCAAGTAAACAGGTAATTCTAATCTAACATGCTTCACATAATTCAATTAAGGAAGTTTAAGCAAATAAACAGTTAAGTCAATTAGACATGCTTTTTCTAAGCTAACAACAAGTTTAAATTACAAGTAAAATGAAACAGGAAAAGGAACACAATTGAATATACTTAAAGAAAATCGGATTTTCAACAATTATCTCAAGTACGCACTCGTCACCTCACGTACAAGGCATTTCAAATATCAAATATACCAAATCCTAAGGGGAAGGTCCCCCACACAAGGTTAGACAAGCCACTTACCTCGAACCGGCTCAATAATCAACCCGAGACCACATTCTTGCCACGAGTACTTGACTCCAAATGACCCAAATCTATTCAATTCAATTACATAATGTAGATAACCTTTCAAGTAACTGATTCTACACTTAAATTCTAAGCTAATACGAGAAATTAGGTAAAATAACCAAAATGCCCCTCGGGTCCACATCTCGGAATCGGGTTAAATTTATATTTTCAGAATCCTCATACTCTCAAGAGTTCATGTATACCAAAATTATCCAAATCTAAGGTCAAATTCCCAATCAAAAGTCGAATTCTAGGTCTAAGAACTTTCTTCCAACTTTTTCCTAATTTTCATCTCCAATCCGAAATTAAATGATGAATTTATATTTATATTAATGGGTTACAAGCAAAAAGGAGTAAGGAATCGTTACCCAATTGATATCTCTGAAAATCCCTCAAAATCTCGCTCAAATTCGAGCTCCCAAACTCTAGTTTTGATAAAAATGGCTAAACCCTCGACTTTGAAATTTTATAATCTGCCCAGGTAAATCCTTCTTCGCGAACGCATAAGGACCCTCACGTTCGCGAAGCACAACTTCGCTTGGCCTAGATTTCCTTCATCGCGAATGCGATGCTCCTGTCGCGAACGCGGTAGCAGCCTTCTCTCTCCTACGCGAACGCGGGACCCTCCTCGCGAATACGTAGGCGTACGACCTCACAGTTTCGCAAATGCAGGGCCATCATCGCGAACGCAAAGTGTTATGCTTCCACCAGCCCCAGCTCCTCTTTGCGAACGTGAGACCCCACTCGTGAACGCGAAGAAGGAAACTAGAACTGGAGACCTGCTGCCTTTTCTGCAATTCTCTAAGTTCAAAAATGATCGCTGAGCATCTAAAACACACCCGAGGTCCCCGAGAACTCAACCAAACATGCCAACCAATCCTGAAACATAATTCAAACTTGTTCCAACCTTCAGAACGCTCAAAACAGCATCAAAACACCTATTATTCATCGGATTCAAGCCTAAGATTTTCATAAACTCTAAAAATACGCTTTCGATCAAAAAGTCTATCAAAACTCATCTGAATGACCTAAAATTTTGCACACACGTCACATTCAACACTGCGGAGCTACTCCAACTTTCGGAATTCCATTCCAAACCTCGGATCAAAATCTCACTATCGAACCGGAAACTTCAAAATTCGACCGTTCGGTATTTCAAGCCTAAATTAGCTATGGACCTCCAAAACACAATTTGAACACCCCTCTAAGCCTAAAATCACCCAACAGAGCTAACAGAACCATCAGATTTCCATTTCGAGGCCGTCTTCACATTGTTCCGACTACAGTCAGTTTTCCAACACTTAAACTCTCATTTAGGGACTAAGTGTCCCAAAACTCTCCGAAACTCAAAACCGAACATCCCGACAAATCAAAATAGCAGAAATAAACTTGGGGAAAACAATTAATAGGGGATCAGGCGTTAAATTTTTAGGACGACAGGCCGGATCGTCACATCCCCCTACACTTAAACTGTGATGACCCGACCCGTCGTCTCGTGAGTTACTGCCCCATTTTCCCCATTTACTATTTCTTTATGCTTCATTATCAGTGTTGGGTATGAACGAGTTGATTTGGATTGGTTTTAGTAGGAAATGAGACACTTAGTCTCTTTAAGGAAGGTTTGTTTTGGAAAGGTCAACCGGACGTTAACTTATGTGTTAGAGGGATCGGATTTGAATCCTGATGATTCGGTTAGCTTCGGGGGATGATTTGTGACTTAGGAGTGTGATCGGAAGTAATTTTGGAGGTCCGATGTAGAATTAGGCTTGAATTGGCGAAGTTAGTATTTTGGCGAATTCTGGTTGATAGGTGAGATTTTGATCCGAGAGTCGAAATGGAATTCCGAGAGTTGCTGTAGCCTTTTTAGGTTCTTTGGGATATGTGTGCAAAATATCAGTTCATTCGGACGTGGTTTGGTCGGGTTTTTGATCAAAAGTGTATTTCGGAAGTTTTTGAAAACTTATGCTTGAATTCGATGAGTTTTGGGTAATTTGATGTTGTTTGAGGTATTTTGATGATTGAAACAGGTTTGAATGATGTTATGAGTTATGTTGGCATGTTTGGTTGGGGTCCCATGAGGCTCGGATATGTTTTGCAAGAGTTTTTGGAAGATTTTGGCGTTTCGATTATGAGCATGTAATGATCCAAAGGTCCATTTTTAGTTCTAGAGATTGAAATTTGATTTTGAGAATTCCGGAATTTTGATAATGAATTATAGGAGTGATCTGGAAAGTTTGGTCTAATTTCATCAAGTCGCGATTGGGTTTTGACGGGAAACATGAGTTAATTGTTTAACGAGCGAAATGGGTATTGAACTGAGCAAATGAGCTCCGAATTGAGTTTCGACTGAAGGGCTATGTTTGTATTATTATTTGTGACTCACAAGAATAAGAATCATCAAATCCCGAGGTCCCAGGCCCGAGAAATGAATTTTTGAGTAAAATTGCTTTCTGAAAATATTTAAGGAAAATGGAAATGAAATTTGATTAGAAAGTGATGGTATCGGGCCCGTATTTTGGTTTCGGCACTCGGTACAGGTCTTATATATGGTTTAAGCACTTTCTGTAAAGTTTGGTTGAAAACGGACGTCGTTTGACGTGTTTCGGACTCAAAATGGAAAATTTGATGTTTTATGAAATTTGAAAGAATTCTTGGATTTTAAAGCTTAATTCATGGTATATGACGTTATTTTGGCGATTTGATCGCACGGTTAAGTTCGTAGGATGTTGTTGAGTTAGTGTATGTGTTTGGTTAGGAGCCCCGAGGGCTCGGGAGTGTTTCGGAGGTGTCTCGGAGTGATTTCGGACTTAGGAAAATTGGAGAAAATTGCAGAAATAGTACCCCGTGTACAATACCCCGTGAACAATAGCCGAAAATTCTGGACAGTGTAGAGAAAGAGCAGTCCGATTTTCTTTCATTTTTTGGACTTTCAAGCTCGGATTCTGGGCAATTTTGAGCGAGAAGTTATGGGAATTCTTGGGGTAAGTGTTCTTGACTCTCTCGTGATTATATTCCATGAATAAATCTTCATTTTTGGCTTAGGATTATTGATATTTGAAGAGAAATGGATGATTTTCTAAAATTCCCTAAAGATGAATTTTTAATATTTGAAAGTCAATCCGATGTCGGATTTTGGTAAAATTTGTATGGTTGGACTCGTGGTTGGATGGGGGTTCATATTCCGTGACTTTTGTCATATTCTGAGACGTGGGCCCAACGGCCTAATTTTGAGTGTAATTTCGGATTTTGATGGAAAATGTAGAATTCCATATGGAATTAATTCATATAATTTTTATTAACTGAATCGAATCGTTATGGCTAGATTCGAGGCATTTAGAGGTCAATAAGGGGCAAAGGCATCGCGAGCTAGAGAATTAGCCGATTCGAGGTGAGTAATTGATGTAAATGATATCCTGAGGGTTTGAACCCCGGAATTTCACATCGTAACACTATATTGAGGTGACTTGCACGCCGGATAACGGGCGTGGGGTAGAGCACCATTGGGGATTGTGACTTGGTCCGTCCCGAGAGATGTTTGTACCGTGTTTTCTACTTGAACTAAATTGAGAATCATCCTTACTTAGATTTAATTGTTACATTTGGGCTTCTTGCCAATTATTTGAATCCTTCAGGGATTGATATCACTGCTTTCGCATATTTTGCATATCATTTGACCTCAGTCCAAGGTTTTAAATACTGTTTTGCAAACTCAGCCATCTTTCTAAGATTTGAAAACTTAAATGATATTTCTAAATGATATTTCGGGCTGAGAACTACTGTTTTACAAATGCCAAGGTGCTTATGATGGTTTCTGGACTGAGCATGGATCGGGATGCGCGCCGCAGCAGTATTACATTGGTATTGAGGTCGAGAGCCTGTTGAGTACATTGATATTGAGGCCGAGAGCCTGGTTGATTATACTGAGATTGATATGAGGCCGAGGGCCTAGATTTGATGCCACGAGATGACTTGATATTGCGCTTGGGCTGTAGGAGCCCCTCCGGAGTCTGTACACACCCCCAGTGAGCGCCGTCGACGATAAATAAATGGATGGCTCGGGCTGCACGCCGCAGTGGGTACTAGAGTGTACCATCATATGCATTGCATTGCACTCATGCATTTGTTTTTATCTGTTATACCTGTCTCAGTATTTGGTACTCTGACTTAATTGACTTGTTGCTTCACTATTTGTTGTTCTAAACTGCCAGTTATAGTTTACTTTGTATTTTTCCATGATTTCTTATTCTCAGCCTTTATTTATGTTTATTACTCACTGGGTCGGAGTACTCACATTACTCCCTGCACCTTATGTGCAGATCCAGGTACACCACAGGCTGAGTGAGGATTTGTTTAGCTGAACAGCAGTATCCGGGAGTATTGAGGTAGCTGCATGGCATTCGCAGTCTTGATCTCTCCCCTCTATCTCTATCTTTTATTCCGTATTTTTCCTAGACAGACTTGTAATAGGTGGATATTCTGTATTAGAGGCTCATATTCGTGACACCGGATTCTGTTGGGCTATGGTGTGGTATTTTAATTGTACTTCCGCAGATTTTATTATTAATTATACACTTGAATGAAATGACTTAGCAAATTCTCTGTGATATTTATCTATAATCTGAATAAAAATTTGGGATAATGTTGTTGAATGGTCGGGCTTGCCTAGCAGTGTGTTGGGTGCCATCATGACCAGGGTTGGGGTCGTGACATAAACCTTCGTTCGTCCTCGAACGAGCATAGAGACATACCTGAAGTAGTGAAAAGATGAGAGTAACGGGTGCGCATAACCTGCTCGATCTCCTAGGTCGCCTCTTCGACTGGCTGACCCCGCCACTGAACCTTCACTTATGCAATGTTCTTTGACCTCAGCTTTCTAACCTGCCTATCCAATATCGCCATTGGCTCCTCAACATAGGATAGATCCTTGTCCAACTGGACTGAACTAAAACCTAACACGTGCGACGGATCACCGTGATACCTCTGGAGCATCGAAACATGAAATACTGAATGAGCTCCTGCCAAGCTGGGAGGTAAGGCAAGCTCATAAGCAACCTCCCAAACACGCCTCACTATCTCAAAAGGGCCAATAAATCTTGGACTCAACTTTCCTTTCTTCCCAAATCTCATAACGCCCTTCATAGGCAAAACCCAAAGCAGAACCCCCTCTCCAACCATATAGGAAACATCATGAACCTTCCGGTCTGCGTAGCTCTTATGTCTGGACTAGGCTGTACGGAGTCTATCCTGAATCACCTTGACCTTCTCCAAGGGATCCTGAACCAAGTCTGTGCCCAACAATCTAGCCTCACCCGGCTCAAACCAACCCACTGGGGATCTACACCGCCTACCATATAAAGCCTCATACGGTGCCATCTTAATGCTGGACTAGTAGCTGCTATTGTAAGCAAACTACTCCAATGGCAAGAACTGATCCCAAGACCCTCCAAACTCGATCACACACGCATGGAGCATATCCTCAAGAATCTGAATAGTGCACTCGGATTGTCCATCCGTCTGAGGGTGAAATGTTGTACTCAACTCCACCCGAGTACCCAACTCATGCTGAACGGCTCTCCAGAATCGTGACGTGAACTGAGTACCTCTATCTGAAATGATGGAAATCGGAATACCATGCAGACGAACAATCTCCCAGATATAGATCTCCGCTAACCGCTCTGAGGAATAAGTAGTATACACAGGAACGAAATGAGCGGACTTGGTCGGCCGATCCACAATCACCCAAAATGCATCGAACTTCCTCAAAGTCCGTGGGAGCCCAACTACAAAGTCCATGGTGATCCGCTCCCACTTCCACTCCGGAATCTCTATCTGCTGAAGCAACCCACCCGATCTCTGGTGCTCATACATCACCTGCTGACAGTTAAGGCATCGAGCTACAAATCCAACTATATCTTTCTTCATCCGTCTCCACCAGTAGTGCTTCTTCAAATCCTGATACATCTTCGCGGCACCCGGATGAATGAAATACCGCGAGCTACGGGCCTCCTCCAGAATCAACTCCCAAAGCCCATCAACATTGGGTACACAAATACGACCCTGCATCCTCAATACCCCATCATCACCAATAGTCACATCTCTGGCATCACCGTGCTAAACCTTGTCCTTGAGGACAAGCAAATGATGGTCATCATACTGACGCTCCCTGGTACGATCAAATAGGGAAGACCAAGAAACCACTCAAGCTAGAACCCGACTGGGATCTGAAAGATCCAATCTCACAAACTAGCTGGCTAAGGATAGAATATCCATCACCATAGGCCTCTACAATAATGGTAAATAAGCCAAACTCCCCAAACTCTCTGCCCGGTGACTCAAAGCATCGGCCACCACATTGGCCTTGCCTGGGTGATACAGAATAGTGATGTCATAGTCCTTCAGCAACTCTAACCACCTCCTTTGGCGCAAATTTAGATCCTTTTGCTTGAACAGGTGCTGCAAGCTCCCATGGTCAGTATAAATCTCATAAGAAACCCCGTATAAATAATGGCGCCAAATATTCAGGGCGTGAACAATGGCAGCTAACTCAAGGTCATGAACAAGGTAATTCTTCTCATGTATCTTACACTGTTTGGATGCGTAGGCAATCACCCTATCGTTTTACATCAACACCACTCTGAGGCTAATCCTCAAGGCATTACAATAGATCGTATAAGACCCCGAACCTGTAGGCAATATCAAAACTGAGGTTGTAGTCAAAGCTGTCTTGAGCTTCTGAAAGCTCGCCTCACACTCCTCTGTCCACTGGAACGGAACACCCTTCTAAGTCAACCTAGTCATAAGGGCCGTAATCGATGAAAACCCCTCCACAAAATGACGGTAGTAACCCGCCAAGCCAAGGAATTGCGGATCTATGTAGCTGAGGATGGTCTGGGTCAACTCTGCACGCCCTCTATCTTCTTTGGATCCAACTGAATACCCTCACCCGATACCACGTGGCCTAGGAATGCCACTGAATCCAACCAAAACTCACATTTCGAGAACTTAGCATATAACTTCTTCTCTTTCAGAGTCTGAAGCACAGTCCTCAGGTGCTGCTCATGATCTTCCGACTCCAGGAATACACCAGAATATTTTCAATAAAGATAATGACAAACAAGTCTAGATACGGCCGGAACACACTGTGCATCAAATGCATAAAGGTTGTTGGGGCATTGGTCAGCCCAAATGACATAACAAGGAACTCGTAATGACCATATCGACTCTTAAAAGTAGTCTTCGGGATATTTGGCTTCCGAATCTTCAATTGATTGTAACCTGAGCGCAAGTCAATCTTAGAAAACACCCGTGCGCCCTGAAGTTGGTCAAATAAATCATCAATACAAGGCAAAGGATAATGGTTCTTCACTGTAACCTTATTCAACTGGTGATAATCAATACACATACGCATAGAACCATCCTTTTTCTTCACAAACAAGACTGAAGCACCCCAAGGTGATACACTGGGCCGAATAAAACCCTTATAAAGTCATTCCTGTAACTGATCCTTCAACTCAGGAGGATTCATACGATACGGAGAAATAGGAATGGGCTGAGTGCCCAGCAACAGATCAATTCCAAAATCAATATCTCTATCAGGTGGCATGCCCGGAAGATCAGTTGGAAACACATCGGGAAAATCTCGTACTACTGGAACTGAATAAACTGAAGTGGTATCAATACTGACATCTCTCACATAAGCTAAATACGCGACACACCCCTTCTCAACCATACGTTGAGTTAAAGAAAAGAAATAACTCTACTAGGAGTGTGATCCAAAGTGCCCCTCCACTCAACACGCAGTACACCTGACATAGCCAGCGTCATGGTTTTGGCGTGACAGTCAAGAAGAGCATAATGGGGCGACAACCAGTCCATGCCCAAGAAAATATCAAAATCTACCATGCTGAGCAACAATAAATCAGCTCTAGTCTCAAAACCACTAAGAGCAACCAAACACGACCAATAAATGCGGTCCACAACAAGAGAATCTCCCACTAGAGTAGAAACATAAATAGGGGAACTCAAAGAATCCCAAGATACACCCAAATGCGGAGCAAAATAAGAAGACACATAAGAATAAGTGGAGCCTGGATCGAATAGAACTGATGCATCTCTGTGACAAACCAGTATAATACCTGTGATGATAAAATCGGAGGCAACAACCTTAGTACGGGTAGGAAGTGCATAGTATCAGGCCTGGCCTCCCCCTCTAGGTTGACCTCTACCTCCCCGACCTCCACCTCTGGTTGGCTGAGCAGGTGGGGTAGCAACTAGAGCTGTAACCATAGCCTGAGATCTCTACGGGGCACGTTGTGGCTGAGAAGCCTGTGGAGGTGCACTCCTCCCAAGTCTAGGGCAATCCCTCACCACATGGCGTGTGTCACCACACTCAAAACAAGCTCTAGGAGGATATGGTGGTCATGACTGGCTCGGGCCAGGTCTGCTGGACTGTCCTCTGAAAGCACCCCGCGCAGGAGGCACGCTAGATACCGGAGGTGCATAATAAGGCTCCTGAGGTCTAGGAGGAGCTGGAATACTACTGGCTGCTAGAAGAGCTGAATGAATATGGCAACTTATATAACTCCTACCATGACGACCTGCTGCTGGGGCACGAGCACCAGAGAAATGGCCCGACTCTCGAGACCTCTTGGCCTCCCTCTCCTCTCTTTCCCTAGCATGCATACCCTCAATCCTCCTAGCAATGCTTACCACCTGTTGATAAGAAATATCCATCTCCAACTCAGGAGCCATGCTAGACCTAATGCTGGGAATAAGGCTCTCAATAAACTGGCGAACCCTCTCGCAAATAGTAGAAACCAAGGCTGGTGCATGCCTAGCCAAACTGGTGTAACAGACAGCATACTCTGAGACACTCATAGCACCCTGGCGCAAATACTCAAACTCTGCATGCCATGTGTTCCTGAGGCTCTGAGGAACATACTCTCTCAGGAACAGATCTGAAAACTGAGTCCAAGTCAGTGAAGCAGTCTCATTCGGACTATCTAACTCATAGGTGCACCACCACTCATAGGCGGCTCCTTGAAGCTGGAAAGTAGTGAGGGAAACCCCGCTCAATCCTGATATACCCATGGTATGGAGAATGCGGTAACACTCATCTAGAAATCCTAGAGCATCATCTGATGCTAGACCGCTGAATACAGGAGGCTTGTACTTCTTGAACCTCTCAAGCCTCAGCTGCTCATCCTCGTAAGCCGCTGCCCTGTCCTTGGGCTGATCTCGGACTACCGGCTGTATAGGAATAATCTCAGGGACCTTCTCAACATGCACTCGCTGCTCAAGAGTGCAGGCGGCGGGAGTCTGTGCTCCTTCCCCGGCCTGAGATGTAGCTGCAGCAAGAGGAAGCAACCATGCATGAGACAAAGTGGTGTACATGCTCATAAACTATGCCAAAGTCTCTTGAAGTGCTGGAGTAGTAGTAGTAGTAGGCGTATTAGGTGACTGGATTCCATCTGGATCTGCTGGTGGTACCTCAGTGGCAGTTTGCGCAGGTGCTCTGGCTGCACCGCGTGTGTGTCCTCAGCCTCTACCCCGGCCCCAGCCTTTGACGGTTGCAGTAGGAGGCACGGGTGCCTGATCATCTCGGGTAATGCGTGTCCTCACCATCTGTGACAAAATAGAAGACAGAAGTTTAGAATTGTGATGTCAAAAATATCGCACGACAAGGAAATCAAATGAAGTGAAATTTTCCTAACAATTACATAGCCTCTTGTAGATAAGTACAGACGTCTCCGTACCAATCACTGAGACTCTAATAAACTAGCTTGTGGTTCATGACTCCTATGAACCTAGAGCTTTGATACCAACTTGTTATGACCCCGGTTCGCCCTCCGTGAACCATCATGATGGCACCTAGTCCTCTACGACTAGGTAAGCCTAAATTGCGGAAGATAAACCAAAGTGCAGAATAAAAACAATTTAAAATAGAATGAAGAGTGATAAAACAGTGTTTAAAAGTGCCGCTCTGCATACACAATATTTAACTCTCAAATCAATACATACTTCCAAGACCGGAAACCCATGAATCACAAGCTAAGAATCACTACACAGTACTCTAACTCCAGAATATCTAATAAGGAAAATAAATACAGAAGGGCAAATGTTTAAAAGCTAGAATAGAAAGGGACTCCTCGGTCTGCGGACGCGACAGATGTACCTCGAAGTCTCTAGAAAAGTCACATCGCCTCACAGGTGATGGGACTGAGTCGCAGTACCTAAATCTGCACATGAAAAAGATGCACAGAAAGGGCATGAGACACCACATCGGTACTCAGTAAGTGCCAAGCCTAACCTCGGTCGAGTAGTGACGAGGAAGGTCAGGGCTCTACTGAGATAAAGTAAAGAATATAAGACATAACAACATAAGATATGCAGTACGGTTGAAAACTAATGATAAGAATTTAATACAAGAAAACCAGGAATTCAATTACTGAAAACAAAGGCAAAAATAATCACATGGAAATAACCGGGGATCTCTCAGTATCCCGAGCATCTCTTAGTACCCTCAATATATGCCAGGGATCTCTTGGTATCCCAAGGATCTCTCGGTATCCTTAATATATGCTATGGATCTCTTGGTATCCCGAGGATCTCTCGGTATCCTCAATATATGCTAGGGATTTCTTGGTATCTCGATGATCTCTCGATATCCTCAATATATGCTAGGGATCTCTTGATATCCCGAGGATCTCCTGGTATCCTCAGTATACATGGCAGGGATCTCTCGATATCCTGTACCTCATTTCAAATCATAAATACGTACAGGGGATCTTCCGGAATGTCGTCCCGTAGTCCCAAAGTAAAACACACAGCAACAACACAAGAATACTCAATTAAGCTCAATTTCGTATCAAGTAAACATGTAATTCTAATCTAACATGCTTCACATAATTCAATTAATGTAGTTTAAGTAAATAAACAGTTAAGTCAATTAGACATACTTTTTTTGAGCAACCAGCAAGTTTAAATTACAAGTAAAATGAAACAGGAAAAGGAACACAATTGAAATTACTTAAAGAAAATCGAAGTTTCAACAATTAGCTCAAGTATGCACTCGTCACCTCACGTACAAGGCATTTCAAATATCAAATATACCAAATCCTAAGGGGAAGGTCCCCCACACAAGGTTAGACAATCCACTTACCTCGAACCGGCTCAATAATTAACCCGAGACCACGTTCTTGCCACAAGTACTCGACTCCAAATGGCCCAAATCTATTCAATTCAATTGCATAATATAAATAACACTTCAAGTAATTGATTCTACAATTAAATTCTTAGGTAATACGCGAAATTAGGTAAAATGACCATAATGCCCCTCGAGCCCACGTCTCGAAATCAGGTAAAATTTATAATTTCATAATCCTCATACTCTCACGAGTTCATGCATACCAAAATAATCCAAATCTAAGGTCAAATTCCCAATCAAAAGTTGAATTCTAGGTCCAAGAACTTTCTTCCAACTTTTCCCAATTTTCATCTCCAATCCAAAATTAAATGATGAATTCATGTTTAGATTAATGGGTTATAAGCAAAAAGAAGTAAGGAATCGTTACCCAATTGATATCTCTGAAAATCCCTCAAAATATCGCTCAAATATGAGCTCTCAAACTCTAGTTTTGATAAAAATGGCTAAAACCTCGACTTTGAAATTTTATAATCTGCCCAGGTAAATCCTTCTTCATGAACGCGTAAGGACCCTCGTGTTCACGAAGCACAACTTCGCTTGGCCCAGATTTCCGTTATCGCGAATGCGATGCTCCTGTCGCGAACGCGGTAGCAGCCTTCTCCCTCCTACGCTAAAGCGGGACCCTCTTCGCGAACGCGTAGGCATACAACCTCACAGCTTCGCGAACGCGGGGCCATCATCGCGAACGCGAAGCATTAATCTTCCACCAGCATCAGCTCCTCTTCACAAACACGAGACCCACTCGCGAACGCGAAGAAGGAAACCAGAACTAGAGATCTGTTGCATTTTCTACAATTCTCTAAGTCCAAAAATGACCCGTTGAGCATCCAAAACACACCTGAGGTCCCCGGGACCTCAACCAAACATGCCAACCAATCCTAAAACATCATTCAAACTTGTTACAACCTTCGGAATGCTTAAAACAACATCAAAACACCTATTTTTCATTGGATTCAAGCCTAAAATTTCCAAAAACTCTAAAAAAAACGCTTTCGATCAAAAAGTCTATCAAACCTCGTCCGAATGACCTGAAATTTTGCACACACGTCACATTCAACACTAAGGAGCTACTCCAACTTCTGGTATTCCATTCCGACCCTCGGATCAAAATTTCACTATCGAAGCGGAAACTTCAAAATTCGACCTTTCGGTATTTCAAGCCTAAATTAGCTATGGACCTCCAAATCACAATCTGAATACGCCACTAAGCCCAAAATCACCCAACGGAGCTAACAGAACCATCAGATTTCCATTCCGAGGTCGTCTTAACACTGTTCTAACTACAGTCAACTTTCCAACACTTAAGCTCTCATTTAGGGACTAAGTGTCCCAAAACTCTCCGAAACTCAAAACCAAACATCCCGGCAAATCAAAATACCAGAAATAAACTCGGGGAAAGCAATTAATAGGGGATCGGGGTGTTAATTTCTTAGGACAACCGACCAGGTCGTCACACTTTTGTTTTCTTTTTTTTTGACTTTTGAGTCTAAACTTGATTCCAGAAGAGGGTGGCCAAAGAAAATAACACAGGCTCAAAAGGGGTAGCGAAGGATATAAAGTAATTGGATGGCAGAAAAAGGGCCTCCCAGCCTCGAGAATGCTAATTATAGTATCCTTTGGTGATCACAACATTGATGAGCATGTCTGTCCTCTTGGTGTTTCGTGGTCGAAAGATACTTTCCATCCATTAACGTTAAACTTTCGACCAAGCTTCAATTGATTCAATATCCTCAAACCTGATCTTCACAATGATATGAAGGTGAATTTTACTCGACCTTATTTCCAAAGTATTTCAACTCTTTATTCATCCTCAAACGTGTGTTATTCTCAGTTATCCAATTTAGGCTTAAATCAATTTTCTAAGATCTAGCCAAAAATTTTGCATGCATGTCATGTCATTAGAACTAGCG
Source organism: Nicotiana sylvestris (assembly GCF_000393655.2). Classification (NCBI taxonomy): domain Eukaryota; kingdom Viridiplantae; phylum Streptophyta; class Magnoliopsida; order Solanales; family Solanaceae; genus Nicotiana; species Nicotiana sylvestris. The sequence goes on from NC_091061.1 coordinate 89,370,692, forward strand.
GGAAAAGAACTGAGCATGGAATAACAAAAAGGGAAAAACTCTATTTTATTAAGTAAACAACAAGACAAATAACCTAAAATTCGAGTTACAGCTCTAAAACAACTCGGCGAATGAAAAGAGCAACAAAACATGCAGACAAGACTCACACGAACAAAATAGAGGGATAGAAGGGTTTGACTCAATAAAACAAATAAAATCTGGATCACAACCCTGAAATAACCCAGATAATAAAAAAATATCAAAACAAACTACCAAGATTCCTTCCTAGTGAGGAGAGAATGACTTTTCAATTGTTAAGCTTGACATTTAGCCACAAATTTGCTCATCAGAATCACCATGGCCTTCTCCAATTTCAGTCGGCAAGCTCCCGAGAGGATTCATACTCCATGTTACTAGGCATCATCCCCACAAAGTGTGCATCATCATGTGTAGGTAAAGGATTCTGCATGATATTCCGGATGTCACTGTCTTGGATCACAATCAACTTTTCCTGGATCATCCTTTCCATTTCTCTTTTCAAATCCCGACAACTTTCAATATTGTGTCCCTAGGCATTGGAATTGTATTCACACATTTTAGAAGGGTCAAATCTTCTTGCACGTGGGTCCACATGATTTGGAGGAATGGGTGCAATCATGTCATAATGCTTTAATATCTCAAACAAGCTTGCATAGGACTCTCCTATTGGAGTAAAATTATCTTTCAACCTTCGTTCCCCTTTATACCTCTGGCTTGGATGTGGGTTATAGGGCATCTAAAAATTTTGTAGAGGTTGGTGCAGATTTTGTGATGCTCGTGCTCGCCTTCTTGGGTGATTTGGTGGCTGTACAACATACTGAGGTGGAGCAACAGAATATTGTGGGTTCTGAGGTGGATAGTAGTGCTCAGAGGAATCATCAAAAAATAGACGAGGCTGGTCATACCTTCGAGATGTTCTCCTAGGACCTCTTCTCGACCCTAATGTCATCATGATTTCTTTAACCTTCTCATTTGTGTCACTGAAATTACCTGATTCAATTTGGACAGCCTGAGTTGCGGCTTTAAGAACTGCTTGACTTATAATTCTACCTGTCTTAAGGCTATTCTTAACCATTTCCCCATTTTGATTACTTCCGAGAAGGATTTGCCTACTGCGGCCATCATGTTTTGAAAGTAATCGGGCTCTTGAGCATGAAGGAAGACAGTGATTAACTCGTGATCATCCATGGGTGGCTTAACTCTAGCCACTTGCTCTCTCCATTTAATGGCATATTCCCTCAAAACTTTCAGTTGGTTTCTTCTTCAGGTTTGAAAGGGAATTGCGGTCTGGGGCGATGTCGATGTTGTATTGGAACTGTTTGACAAAGGCCTATGCCATGTCATCCCAGACATACCAGCGAGATGTGTCTTGATCCATAAACCATTCGAAGGCTACTCCCTTAAGGCTTTCCCCAAAATAAGCTATTATCAATTCTTCATTTCTTCTTGCACCTCTTAGTTGATTGCAATACCTTTTTAGGCGGGCTATGGGGTTTCCATGTCCATCATACTTTTCAAATTTGGGAGTCTTGAAACCAGGCGGCAGGTGGACATCGGGGAACATACATAGATCCTTGAAGGCAATACTCTTCTGACCTGCCAACCCTTGCATGTTTTTCAACTGTTGTTCTAAACTTTTCACTCTTTAGGTCATTTCTTCCAGTGCTATCTTTCGCGCAGGCTTATCAATTTTGTAGGAAGATCAAACAAGTACGAGTGGTACTCAAAAGAGTGGTACTGCTTTTGCTGGGTAGCAAATTGTGACTCATGACAAGGCTGTCCTTGTCCATTGGCCCATGCTTGACACATTTTGGTCATTTGCTGTTTCAGTATTCTATTTTCCTCCATCACAGTAGACTTTTGTCGAACCCTTTGACCCTGAATCTCTTGAGCAATTGAAACAGCTTCGATGTAAGTTATCATTTTTCCTTGTATATTGTGTTGTTCGCTTACCACAAACCGATCACCTCAAACTTCTTCACAATTCAAAACAAACAACACGTTAGAATGGTCACTCTCGTGTTTTTTTAAAGCATTTGCCTTCCTTTTTTCTCTATTTTTTCTTTTATTTAAAAAAATAATTCGATCGAACCTGATATGGATTGCCTACGTATCATTTGGGAACATGAATAAGATCTTGCGTAGTTCGGAAAGATCATAAATAAAGTAAATAAACTAAACCTTTTTTGGATTTTGATGATTTTTTTAATTTCCAAAGAAAGAAAATATTTTTGGATTTCGATTTGTTTTTTTTCCTTTTTTTAAAGGAATTTTTGAAAAGAAAGACTTCTAAAGAAGAAAGATTTTTTTGAATTTTGTACTTTTATTTTGAATTTTATGAAAGAAATACTTCTAAAGAAAAAATAGAATATTTTTGCATCTTGAATTTACTTTTCAATTTTTAAAGGAGAATGAAAATATTTTTGGATTTTGAGAAACAATTAAAGAAAATATTTTTGTATTTTTTTAAAATTGGGGTAAAAAAGAAAGACTTTCTAAAGAAGAAAGTAATGAAAAATAGTTTTGGATTTTTTTTTTGAAAACTGAGGCCGGAACCGATGAGGTTTGCCTACGTATCTCACATCCGGTGAGAATCAGACCCGCTTAGTTCGGTCAGTTTTGACATAATTGAAAAAAACATGATATTGGCTCACTTTTATTTTTTGAAATACATTTTCCTTTCTTGTTTTTCAAAAATATTGGAAGAGTTTCGAGGCATTTTCAAATACTAGGGTTTTCATAACCGGGTTAATTTTCTATCCTACCTCACTCTTGGTTTTTCTATTGTTTTTCTTTCCTTAGCCGGTCAACATACAAGCCGAAGCAAATAAATGTACAAATAGCACGTAAGATGCATCAGGATGGTCTTTAATTTGGGTACACCTGTCCTAGACGGGCCCAACTCCTATATTGAGTCCCTAAATTCAAATACACATGATGCAAACAAATGTTCCTAGTAGGGATCCGACATAAGGTTATGTTATTCTAAGTTTAAACCTGGGGTTGGGTTCTTGACTTGGATTACCCGAGCGAACAACTCAAGACGAAGAGGGGGCAACGTACCGGGAGCCCGAAAGTCTATTCGGCCTTGTTGTTGGCCCAGCCTCGCTCTATTTGGTATAACTTCTAACAGAAAAAGTGGCCATGGGAACGTGTGCACCATTTTTTAGAAAACTCAAATGGGAGGCGTAAGAAGACAGTTTAATACAATTCAAATATCAAAGCGGTAAATAAGCAGCAGTTAGCACATTAGGCCTACAAATACAGTAATATGAACAATAAATAAAGCCAAGTAAAAATCACAAAACAAGCTCGAATTCTTGAACCCTGAACCAAAAGTTCTATGTTCTTGTCCCCAGCAGAGTCGCCATTTGAGATAATTTATGGTGTCTCAAGTCACCGGTTTACAATCCCGAATCAAGAAAGTATGACTCTATTTATGGTCTGCGAACACAGAAATCCGGGTAAGGAATTCTGTTAACTCGGGAGAAGGTGTTAGGCATTCCCGGGTTCCGTGATTTTAGCACGGTTGCTTTAATCATACTTGGCTCAATTAAATTGTCTAATTACTTATTTTTAAACTTATGTGCATCTACCCCCTTAAACGCTTTTATTTGCTTAATTACTCTTAATTATGGAATTATCTCAAAAACGAGTCATGCGTACGTGCACTCATTTCATTGGGTGCGTCAAAAATCATGTCACGCATACGTGTCCACAATTAATCACGCTTTATTAATATTAAAAAAGTTTGGTCGAAGTTGCGCGAACGCATACCCCGATTTTGTTTTTGAAAATCGTAATTATGTTACGCGAACGTAAGCACAATCATGATAATAGATTAAGTCGCGCCTAAAGAATTTTCTACAAATATTCATTTATTACTTTCCTAAAGCTAATTTGAGATTGTTGTGAAGGCCATGGTTTATGGAAGTAAAATGGTGGAAAAAGGATAAAATTGTTACTAAATTATTAACACGGTTCATTACTACTATGTTATAGGAGGTGAATATCATATATTAAATTATCAACTTTCTAACATTAAATACCCAATAATCAAACCAAGGAAGCTAATCCTCTAAATATAGAGGACGACCGAAAAAGTCATAATCACATGTCAATACCATATGAAAATTAAAGAGATTCCCTACAGCTTTGCTTTTCCAAGCTTTCACAAAATAAACTAGTGATAAAAATAATATTTAACTCTATGATACATGCTCAAAATGGAAAGACATGGACAGAAACTGCAAATATTGAAGCAAATTTCCAGAATATGAATTTAGCGAATTGAGATGACAAACAAAGACATGCGAACACAAGATATTAATGAAGTGACGGAACTTTTACTTAAATCAACAGGAGCAAAATGAAATAATTAATTAAAGAGGAAGAGACCTTATATGTATTGATATGAAACTCCAAATGTATATAGCAAAACCGGATTCCGATTGTCAAACTCGACCGGAGAAAATAAACAGCAACAAAATCTTGGATTGGAGCTATCGAAAGCGACCCGAACGGTGACTTCAAACAAGGAGCCCGAACTCGCCGGTAGCCTCGAATCGGCACCGGAAAGCTCGAAATCGAATAAACATTAAACTCAGTCTCCAAGTACCTCAAACAAACTCTATATGAATAAAAATTACTCCAAGTACATCGAAATCAGAAATGACAGTAGCTTAGATGAAATCTGAACAAAGAAGGTGATGGTTGCCGCTTTTCTAATTTTGGGAATGGGGTTCGTTCTTTTGGGTGATGGGTGGCTGTTTTGGTTGTCAATCCAGGGAATGGATGACACTACCAACTTTTGGAATTGGGGTGAGTGGCTGTCGTGCTTGTTTTCAAAGATGGGGAAATCTAGAATTTAGGCATTATTTTATAGGGGATAGGAATTAGGTTAGGTCAAATGGACAATGCTTATGGGCTCAATATTTTGGGCTATTCGAAATTGGGCCTTTTTCAATTAAGACCAAACAAAATTAGCCTCAAATTTCATGCTCTTTCTTTTAAAACAAGACCAAAAATACTACATCATTTACTAATTAATCCTACTTAAGTAAAATAACTATTAAAATAAAACTAACCACTAAAACAAACCTACTTTTGGTATTTTTCAAATATCATACTAAAAGATAAAAAATAGAAAAATCATTGTAAAATTAAAATAATATTCCTGAAAACAAAGTGGAACTATTTATTTGTATTTTTGAATTTTATGTAAGGTGGATAAATTAAAACTAACTACATAAAATATTAATTAGCTAAATAAAAGAAAATATTTTTTGTAATTTTTATTTTTTTGTGATAAAATAAAGTAAAAGAGCCAACACTATTTAGAATAGCGATACTAAACCTAAACTAAATATTTTACGCTAAAATGTGTAAAATCTTGGGGAGGGTCAAAAATTACATGTCTACATACCAAGAACTCTCTTTCAACTTCGGGTATTAGGGCCGGCGTAAAGTCGGCCATGAAATCTGCCAAAATTGAGATTTAATGGTTGTTCGGGATTGATATTCAATATCGTACCCGCTAATTTCCACAGCCCATTTGGCCAATCATCTCGAGAGTTCGGGTTTATGCATTATATTTCGTAAAGGGTAGGTTGTCACAACACATATAGGATGACACTGAATATATGGTTTCAGTTTTCTAGAGGCACTTAGCAAAGCGAGTGCCAATTTTTCTAGGTGAGGATATCTAGTTTCGGCCTCACCTAAGGTCCTGCTAACATAATAAATTGGAAATTGCGTACCTTGTTCATCCGGGACTAGGACTCCACTTACCGCTATTTCAGATACTTCTAGATACAAGTATAGTCGTTCGTCTACTCTCGGTGTATGAAGCAATGACAGGCTCGATAAATATCGTTTAAGTTCTTCTAAGGCCCGTTGGCATTTCGGGTTCCATGTGAAGTTATTTTTCTTCTTGAGTAACGAGAAAATTGATGGCTTTTATCGGAAAACCTCGAGATGAATCGCCCCAGGGCGGCAATGCGCCCGGTTAGCCTTTGTACGACCTTGATATTATCCACTACCGTGATATCCTCGATAGCTTTGATCTTGTCGGGGTTGATCTCAATTCCTCGGTTGGACACCATGAACCCGAGGAATTTACCTGATCCGACTCCAAACATGCACTTTTCTGGATTCAGCTTCATGTTGTACTTCTTCAATATACTGAAGGTTTCCTACAAATGCTTTAAATGTTCCTCTGCTTGCAGGGACTTAACTAACATATCGTCAATGTAAACTTCCATGGATTTTCCTATTTGTTCTTCGAACATTCGGTTTACTGGGCGTTGGTTAGTGGCACCGACATTTTCTAATCCAAATGAATTACGTTATAGCAGTATGTGCCATACTTAGTGATGAAAGAGGTCTTTTCTTGACCATTCAGGTTCATCCGTATTTGGTTGTACCCGGAGTAGGCATCGAGAAAACTAAGGACCTCGTGGCCAACCATGGCATCGATATTAGTCAAAGGGAAATAGTCTTTGGGGAATGCCATTTTTAAATCTTTATAATCCACACACATTATTAGTTTGTTCCATTTTTAGGAACTACTACTACATTTGCTAACCATTCTGGGTATTTGACCTCCCGGATGGACCCTATTTTAAGGAGTTTAGTTTCCTCATCCTTAATGAAGGCATGCTCGATCTTGGACTGGGGTCTCCTTTTTTGCTTTACCGGATGTAATTTCGGGTCCAAGCTCAGCTTGTGAGTAGTGATCTCCGGTGGGATCCTTGTCATATCGAGATGGGACCAAGCAAAACAATCCATGTTAGCTATAAGAAATTGAATGAGCTTTTTCCTGAGATCGGGAGTTAACCCCGTGCACAGGTAAACCTTTCGGTCGGGCAGATGTTGGATCAACATGATCTGCTCTATCTCTTCGACCATTGATTTGGTAGCGTCGGGATCAGCGAGAGCTATAAAGGATCGAGGAACCCCGTAATCATCGTCTTCATCAGTCCCCTGCTTGTCCGGTTAGGTCGAGGCTGGCATCAGTGATTGCTATTTGGATTCCTGTTTTGCTTTCGAACCTGACTCTGTTGGATGAGAGTGTTGATATCAGAATTACTTCATCGATGGAAAATATCTCCTTTGCGGTAGGTTGCTCCCCGTAGACCGTCTTGATCCTTTCTGGTGTTGGAAATTTTAATACCCGGTGAACGGTCGAGGGCACAACCCTCATGTTGTGGATCCACGGCCTCCCGAACCTGGCATTATACCTCATGTCCCCTTCGATCACATAAAACTTGGTCTCCTAGGTGGTACCGGCTATGTTCACCAGTAACGTTATTTCTCCCTTAGTAGTTTCACAAGCCATGTTGAATCCGTTTAGTACTCGGGTCGCAGGCAAAATTTGGACCTGTAGGCCGAGTTGTTCTACGACCCTCGATCGAATGATGTTGGCCGAGCTACCTAGATCAATTAACACACGTTTAACTCGAGTTTCATTCATGAGTACAGAAATTACTAGTGCATTATTATGGGGCTGCATGATTCCTTCTGCATCCTCGTCATTGAAAGATAAGTTCCGATGATCATATGGATAACGTGTTGGGGTTTGTCTTGCTCGTTTTGTTTATTGGAATCCCTGTTTCTAAAATGATTCTTGGCTCAGTAGCTCAAAAATTCCCGAAGATGCCCGTTGTTGAAAAACTGGGCTACTTCTTCTCTCAATTGTCAACAATCCTTCGTTATGTGGCCATGTGTGCCATTATATTTGCATATCTAGTTGGGATCCCTTTGGGCTGGATCGGTTTGTAAAGGCCGAGGCTACTTGGTATCTTTGATGCATCCGATAGCCGATACGATGGCAGCCACATCAATATTAAAGTTGTACTCTGATAACCATAGTGCTTCTTTAGGTCCAATAGATCTGTCGAAGTCGTTCTTGCACATGAGCCCTCGATAGCTCTAGCCTCGATCACTTATCCTTTCATTTCATGCAGAATTTCTCCCAGATCCGCTGCTCCTACGATCTTCATTATACGGCTGGTATCTTTCTTTGTTCAACCTTGGTTCTCGGTCAATATCCCTCTTGATTCTGTCGATGGGTCTAATAGGATAAACGGACCCGGAAGGAGCCCCAAATTGATTGTCTTCGACCCTGATCTTCGATTGGTACCGATTATGCACATCGGCCCAAGTAACAGTAGGGTACTCTATCAGATTCTGCTTCAAACTGCTGCGAGGCCATCGAGCTTCGAACATTAAGTCCTTAGGTGAACTCTTGAATAGCCCAATCATCAGTGACCAATGGTAGGTCCATCCGTTCCATTTGGAATCGAGGCACAAATTCTCTGAGCATTTCATTATCCTTCTACCTTACCTAGAAAAGGTTTGATTTCCTAGTTTCGACCTTGATGGCCCCGGTATGTGCCTTTACAAAAGAATCTGCAAGCATAGCAAATGAGTCAATAGAATTATGTGGTAAATTATGGTACCATATCATAGCTCCCTTTGATAGGGTCTTTTCGAATTTCTTTATCAAGATAGATTCGATCTCGTCATCCTCTAGATCATTCTCTTTGATAACACATGTGTAAAAGGTGACATGCTCGTTTGGATCGGTTGTTCCATTGTACTTAGGAATATTGGGCATGTGGAACTTTTTGGGGATCGGCTTCGGAGCCGCGCTCAGGGGGAAAGATTTTTGCACGAACTTTTTGGAGTCCAATCCCTTCAATATAGGTGGTGCCCTCGAGATTTGATCAACCCTAGAGTTGTAAGCTTCCACCTTCTTGTCATTTGCCTCGATCTTTTTTTCCCCCGACTCAATTTGTTTTGTCAGTTTGTCGAGCATCTTCATGATTACAGGATTCGACCCTGTGAACAACTTCCTGTGACGGCTCGGGGTCGATCCTACTCAGTGGGTGATTATGGTTTTGGAGTTGGATTAGCGCTTCTTGTTGAGCCTACAACATTTCACAGATCAACTGTAGGCTAATCCCGCCAACTTTGCCGTCATGAGTGCTTTGAGAAGTTGATCGAATTTGCCCACGGATGCTACCCTCGGGATCGATGGCCAAATTTGTGTTAATGGATACATCTGAGCTGATGTCGATTGGATCTACAGTCGATACTCCATCGAGGCCAACCAGGGGTATGTCGTTCCCTGGTGCCATGTTATCATTTTTGCCGTGGTGGACAAAATCATTGTCAACATGTAGAGATGTTGACTGAAAAATTGACATTTTGGTCGTGGAATCAAAGATACTCAAAAGAACAAATGCAAAATAGTGTGTGTTATGAAAGTTTGTATCAGGTAATCACTATTATCCTTAGCACCACGGTAGGCGCCAAACTGTTTACCCTTAAAATTGGATAATAATTGAATTTTTACGCGGTTTTAAGGATATGTGATATAACTTGATACAAATAAAGAAGGCAGGTTAATATTGAAATTAGTGATAATAAAATAGATGCAAACCACAAAATTGAATAGCCTTAGCTTCTGAGTTTGATCACCCTCGAGCCAAGAAATGTCTCAACTAGTGCTAGAACTGAACATCAAGATGATAAGAACCAGAAGTGATCAGTATATTGCTTTCTTTTTGCATGTTACAATGTGTCATACATTTGATCAGAACCCTCCTCTATATAGTGGGGGTGTTCTACTTTTAGTAAAATTCTATACGAGGTAAAAAAATCTCATGATTTGTTAATTAATTGGCCTCTACTTGATACGTGCTGAGATTCCGCTGTGATCCTTGACCGATTGAGGATATTTCGACTTTCCGTTATTTTATTCAGTAAGTTTCCCTTGATATTGCTCGGTCTCGATCTTGTTCAGTATCGATCTTGCTCGGTCTCGACCTTGCTCGGTCTTGACCTTGCTCGGTCTCTGGGTTACGAGCTCAATTATCTAATTTTGCACCTTAGTTCGATATAACCCGAGCTCGAGCTTTGACCTTCCATGTTTCAGCCCCTACTGGTCAAACAATAGACGAACCTGGTTTTGAACGTATATAATTACTTTCAGTGTTTATACATCAGCAAGGCCCATTAGCTCAGTTGGTTAGAGGTCGTGCTAATAACACGAAGGTCGAAGGATTAAGACTTGCATGGGCCATTATTTAGTTCCCCTCATCCTTGACGAACAACAGAAATAGCCACAAATAGGCATTTGTAAATGTGGAGTCATGAGCTATACAATGGAATATAAGTCTGAAACTGAATAATAATACTGTCTGAACTGTAACAATAGTATGTAAAGAAAAGACGAGTCAAAATTGCGACCAAAGATGCAGCTCTACCTCGCCTCTCGAAGATAGTCCAACAAGCAAGCCTATTGCTGAGAACTGGTCCCCATACCTGGATCTGCACAATTAAGTGCAGAGTATACTATGAGTATAACCGACCCAATATACTCAATAAGTATCGTAACTAACCTCGGCAAGGTAAAAGAAGCATGGATTATAAATGATACTTGTTATAAATTGTACAGTTTCATCATTTTAACAAATATAGAACAATAATGAAATCAAGTCATAAATCACATGAAGAAGCATCTGTGTGTATGTGTATAGTTACTCAATACTCTATTTAGCCAATGTTAAACATATAGAGATGATATGCAACTAAATCACGTAATTAACCACGAAAATTGCAAGTACAGATGAAATGCGAAATCCAAACAAATACCGGCCAAATTTCATTAACCTTTCCTTATCCGTACAAAACCACTAATCAATTTTTCTCAATATCCACGTGTACACAATCAAGAGAGAAACATGAGAGGGTGACCCTAGGGGGATGAATCTATATCCACACACAAGCACGACCAATTAAACGTGCTACCAGACTGGTGTAGTCACATGCTCAATATCATAATCTTCCCTGCGTGGTCACATGTATAATAGTATAATTCGCTCGGCGTGGTCACAGGCATAACAACATAATCCGCCTGGCATGGTCACAGGCATAACAACATAATCTAACTGACGTGGTCACAGACATAATAACATAATTTGGTCCACGTGGTCACATGCATAACAACACAATTCGCTCAACATGGTCACATGCATCCAGTCCAAATCATATCACATAAAACCAAATATACACATGTATATGATGGATGAACAACGAATCTCATGCTCCTGGATTGGTATAAGTGACATGCTAAAGTGTAGGCATGTGCATAGTGTAGTATCATAGCTCAAGCTGGCTATTTCATCATAGAGATAACAATTATCAAGTTCATTCAGGTATTTAGGCTCTATATAACCTCAAACATGGCTCAAATAGTTCACAACAATATTACAAATATGAGAAACATCATGGCTTAAAGCTTAACAGTCAATTCCAGGCATATCATAGTCTAAGCACAACCCAAGCATGGATAAATACCCCAGTGTTAGCACATGGGCTCAAACCCCACAAATGTGCACAACCCATAGCACGTAGATATCACAAATAATTCAGGGAACTAGTGCATCTACCAAGCTTAGATAAAATACTTACCTCAAGAAAACCAAATCACTTTGCTAACAAGCCCTTGTATCAACCTCCGGAAGGCTCGAATCTAGCCAAAATAACATAATACTATCAAAAAAATCTATAGGAAGTGATCCCAAAAGATAAAGTTAAGATCTTTAACTCAAGTCAAAAGGTCAACCCCGGCCTCGCACCTCGTCTGACAAAATTTATAAATTCCTCTAATTTCACTTTCCAATAACATAGTCCAAAAATAACCAAATTCTAATTTAGTTTCATGAAAATTAGGTGGAATAATCAATGGGTATTTAATATTTATGGACAAAAGTGATTAAAAGTCACTTACCTCTTCAATCTAAGTGGAAACCTCTCCAAAAATCACCCTAGTCCGAACTTCAAAATCCCAAAAATAAGAAAAACATGAAAACCCTCGACCTTAATACACTGCCCAGCGATCTTGCTTCTGCAGACTCAACTACCGCACCTGCAGTTCCGCTTTTGCGGAAAATGGCTTGCTTCTGCGAAAAAAATAAAATCTCGACTTGCCGCTTCTACGTCCAAACTCCCACTTCTGCGGTCCTACTCGTGCTTCTGCGAGCCCGCTCCTGCGAAAACTATCTGCATTTAAAATTCCTACCCTTCACGTCCAAATTTCGCTCCTGCGAAACAAGCAACACAGAAGCGGCTTCGCTTATGCAGAACCTCTACTCGCACCTGCAAAAAATCCCGAAGCCATGCCCCTTTCCATGCTTGCACCTGCAAATTTTGCCTCTGCTCGCACCTGCGAATATGTGTTTATATAATTAGTGAGACTACGACTCAATCAAGTATATCAACTATCTGAAGGATAGACCATTATGCTCAAATAAGGTTTCATTTAATAAACTTTTTCTCTGGTATGATTCATTATGTTCATTTAGTCATTCAATCAAGTAAAGCACAGAAAAAGTACAACACTTAACCAAACAAGGCATAAAGAAGCCTAAAATCTACCCACAACATGATATAACCTCGGTCTCTGCATATACGCTCGTCACCTTGCATATACGTTACCTCCCCGAGCATGTAGCATATAACATAGAGATTTATTTTAAGAAAAATATCCTCAATCTAAGATTAGGAAAGATACTTACCTCCTAGTCTTCAACTCCAAATATCTTTCCTTTGTTCTTGAACATCAATTTCCAATAACCTAGTATTATATACGAAAGTTAAACAATGCTAAAGGATGTAATTCCAATCAATAAAGTTTCGATCTTTGAAGAAATTCCAAAAGTCAACCCGAGCCAACATGGTCGAAACCAAAATTAAATCCAAACATCGATGACCCAACTCACCACACTAGAGTCCCTTCTTTGAGAACATGACAGGACCCTCGTGAATATAGGCCAACGCGCGCCAACCTCCTTCGCGAACGCGAGCGACCCTCCACAACCACAAAGACCAAGCTGCCCAGCCTTCTGTCTTCTTCGTGATCACAGACCTCTTATCGTGATCTCTCTTCACAAAAATTCCCTCCATCATCAGTACTCTTTGCGATCGTAGCAATAAGCATCAAGATCACGACGCTCACCTAAGCACCAAAAAACTAGCAATCTCAAAATGGCCCAAAATAATTCAACCACCCCGAAACTCACCCAAGCCCTTGGGGACCCCGTCCAACTTATCCTAAAAACTCCATATACTCTATAAAAACTTCTCCAAAGGATAAAAATACCACAAACAACATTAAAACCAAGAATCTCACATCAAACCATAATCTTCAAACTTTTCTAAGTTCAAAATTCCAATATTGAGCTAGAAGCCCTAAATCAACCCCGAGCTACTCGAGTCCCAAACCAACCATACATACTAGCCCAAAATTATCATATGAACCCATTGGAACCTTCAAATTACCAATCCGAGCTCGTTTACTCAAAAGTCAAATCTTGGTCAATTCTTCCAACTTAAAGCTTTCAAATTAAGAAATACTCTTCCAAACCGTTGTCGAACCTCTCAAAACTTGAAACCAACTATACTCGCAAGTCATAATATATTATATATTGCTGCTCAATGTCTCAAATCACAGGACGAAATTCTAGTAGTCAAAACAAGCAGTTGGGTCGTTATATCTCCACAACTTAAACATAGGTTCATCCTCAAACATGCCAAAAATCATCCTAAAGCCACCGGATAGCTACATAAACTCATCATATAGATTCTAACGGTGATCTCATGTCACCTCCACCTATAAAATCCATTAACACCTCATGATTGCAAGTTCCTCCGTCGACCTTTGTTTCTAAACTTTTAAACCCAATTTCAATACCCGAAACTTCATACAAACTATGATTCTTACATATATGTTCACTGTATCAATCTCAAAAAACTATATCACGTCATAAATTTACTTCCAAGATATAATCACATGATATACCCATAACTCATATGCCCATAGCAATATCTTCATACTGCAATAACTACTCATTCCTAAATTGGGTACTGATAAAATATTCCATCTCAAATAGATCCCTGTTCCAAGCTTTCATAACATTGTTAATATGAAAGAATCTTGTAGAAACTCATAACCACTTACCATATCAACAAATAATAGATTCCTCTCATCTGGAAAGAACCATTGCCTATTCAAGACTACCTACAAGCATTTTTCTTTGAAATATGCCTTATCCAAAGACGATCATGCTAATTCCATGTCCATAAGCTTCGTCTCATGCAGTGCAAACTGCTTGACCACCAAGTCACGCCAAATTTTATATGGGGCCTCAAACGATATAAGTTGTGCCACATAAGCAATAACCCAAATATGACAATTCTATAAAAAAGTAACTCATCACCTAATGACTCCTTAAGTATGTGATGATCTATCTTAACAAATCTATGAGTAGCTATATAACTTATTCCACCTATCCATTATGCAGCACTTAAGCAAACTCAAAACTCAACCTGTGCACGCATACCATCTATCATAACCGCCATGATCACATAGTAACCGGCCACTCTAACAAATACGATTGTAGGAAGTACCCCCGTATGATACCTGGCGCTAAGCAAGCAAATCTGACCCATCTTATTTAACTTGTTCATCACCCCGACATACAAAATAATTCCAACAACCTCTTGCGTCATACTCTTCAAACCAAGATCACCAAGGAGGATATGTCACTACACTTAGGTAGATCACAACACCTCAAATACCATAAACCACGAGCTCTATCAAGGACAAATCCTCTCAAGTCACCTATCCAAGACATGTACAACCAGCTATCTACCCATCAACACACTTCCACTACCCACAACTAAAGAGATATTTCCACCGCTAGAAATCCAACATTTATACCTTAAAAGTGCAAGGTTCTTCATCCTAGTGACTTTTATCTGCCTACTTAGACATAACCACGAAGTTACACATGAAAGAATCTAGAAATGTGCATTTCTATCAATATCCATGTTAGGCAACTAAAATCTGAACTTCAATGACTGACTATCATACAATTGCCATGGCGCTTAGTCGAGTTGTCCATAGAACCCATCAGCAAGCGTCTTCTAAAACATATTCCCCTTCTTGGTGATAGTGAAATCAGTACTACTATACTTCCTAAGCAACTCAAATCATCTATGATATCTCTAATCCCAATCTTTTTCTTGAAGATGGATCGCGACCTTTGCAAGGAAATCCAAACCTCACACGACTCACCACATCCATAATGATGTCATATCTAAGCATAATAATCTCATTATCTACTTCAAGTCACAAGTAGGATAGTCGCCAAGCTCTTATAATCCACTTACAACAATAATCAACCATTGAAACTGAGTCTCTCCAATCCAACCAAGTCACACAAACTGCCAAATTCAAAAGTCCTACCACAAAAATACCTGTAAAGCCTTATCATACCAAAGGAACCGATCATTTCTATTATTATGCTGATGTAAGCTACTGCTATGACTTTTTCATATTACTCTTGATCGGCCTTCAAGGCATCACTTTTCTTTCCTAATACACTATGGTCTTTAACCAAAACTCGTCCCAGGTAATCTCAACATAAATCTATGTCATCTTACGATCCGTAAGCCACTTTATTCCCTTTCGTGCACCCAAAAGTACCTCAACCTAAAATGTTTGCACCGAAGAGGCCTTCAGTGACTCTAAAATTGTTCCTTTCATCTCTCCAATACTGCATTGTAGAATCAATAATGATACAGAAGTTCTCCAAGTCTCTGTCATAATCCAATACAAACCTCAAATCCTTAGTCTCAATGAATCTAGTCATCATATCTTGGAGCTTGAGCCCACTAGAACCATTCTCGAAAGTAACTCACTCTACTCTAGCCCCTAATACATAGCCAAATGTACCGAATGACTTGTGCTCTGTTAGCACATATTTCTCTGAAAAACAACCTCATCTGGATGATCGAGTAAATCTTTTCTTCTAGCACAACATAACAAAGAATATAAAACTTGAGTCATCCAGCAATCTCCCCACATCAACCAAATATAGTACATCGTACCTCCAACAAATTCTTTGTCCAAGTCATCCTTAATGTCACCCTTCTCAAGTCATAGACAACCTACAACGTACCTTAGTCCAGAAACTACAACAATACAGGCCCATATGATCTGATCATCAATGGTAGACTCTCTCACTTTGCTTTAAGCCATAATCACATCATCCAATAACCCACAATAACTTTTCCTCCTTAACCACCATGATCTCACACTATTTCTCAGTTAAATTTCTCATAAGCTCATGTAGCACTAATCATAACACACTCTAGATTATCAGGCCAAATTTATACTTATCCATGTAACAGTCGTGTCCACTTCCTCGAGCGATCTAAACTCTCATTGTGATACAGACATTCCACAAGATAGAACGAAAACTCTTCATAAGAACCCCATAATAAATCATACAACCTCAAACCTTTTTGCAGGAGATAACCCACCTATTTAGCCTCAAATCGATGTCTTTTCATGACCTTACCGTGGTTACAATCTCTATATAATTAATTGATTCTCCCGAGTCCACACTCGTCAACAAGTTGTAAGCATATGTGTCATTCCTTTAATGTAAAACTGAAAGGTCCATCAAAACATCCATACCTCAAGCGTCCATATTCTCTTTGCTTCTCGAGAAAATCCTTTTTATTACATCCAAACCCTTTAAGTATAGTCCTTAGAAATATAACACACATAACATGTGTTACAAAGTTGCCTCGTTAACGCTACTACTTTACTTTGGAAACATCTTATCCATTGTTTTAAGGCGGTAGACGAACCCACTCAATTTCAGAGCAACCAACAGCGAAAACTAGCTACCGCATTGCTCACTGAGCCATTAATCTCACTTCTAGGGATACTAATGGATAATTGAGTACAAAATCACATGCTCACATAACTAAGTCCCCAAGACAAAGTTGCGGTCTAAATCTAAGTCTTTTAGGCTTTCCTACCCTCACATCATAAGAAAGTATCTCATACCACATCTGTAGCATCATCAGAAGACACTGGTGCCCTACTGATATTAGGTTTTCAACATCGCTTACGAACAAATAGAAAGAAACTAAAGATGTAAACTTCAAGCTGAAATAACATCACACCATAAGGAATGAAAGAAAGAGAAGTTTTTAGATGTCATATAGCCTCTCGAAGATAAGTATGGACGTCATCATACCGACCTACAAGACTCTACTATACATTTGTTCATAACTCGTAGAACATATGAACCTGCCAACCTGGAGTTCTGATACCAACTTGTCAAGATCCAAATTCTACCAGGTCGTGATGATACCTAACCTAACCCACTATGTAAGCCAACTTATATAAAACGCAGTCTGAACCAAAAATCATTAATTAAATAGTAAAATAAAAATTTGAAAATTAGTACTATTATTCTCAAGAACTAGTAGTACAAGTCATAAAAAACTACGATTTAGATTTAGAATACTGCTACAAAGAAGTACAATATCTATTTTAATATACATAAACAGAAATACAGAATACTAGGCTACCATAAACAAAATGGAAACTAATGACTGGAAGGCCAATATCTTCAATGCTCATCCCCAAACACCCCAATCGCTAGGCTCCAAAATCTATAAGTAAAGTGCAAAAGTGTAATATGAATACAACCGACCCCATGTACTCAGTAAGTATCAAGATTAACCTCAACGAAGTAGTGGCGAGGTTTAGTAAAAAAATACTCACTTTATATAACAAGTGCAGCTCATAAGCATATACCATAACAGAAAGATAACCAAAAATAATCAAGGAACGACAAGCATCAATAATAAATCTGCACAAGCAAAGAAAAAAGTAGTAAGTATGCTTTTCCAATTAAATAGATAAATGCATATACAAATACACCAAATCCACATACAAAGGGGATATGCACCAAGTAACATTAACTCGAATCCTCTACATGAACATAGAGTGTCTATACATGATAAAGGTCTAAATTCCATATCAATTACCAATTTGCATTAATCTTATGCTTCTATGTGAGTCTAAAATATCATGAATAATAAAGACTCAACATTTATATCCTTTTTTCACTCTTATTTGGTACAAATCCATATATCCAATACAAGTCACCATCTCTCATCATTACTCGTTACAAGATCCATGTACCCAACTCTAGCAATGAATCTCACGAATGTATGAAATGTGTCACTTAACATATGTCGATGATATACATGAATATGATATGCAGATATGCATGGACACACGCACCTAGCACATCATCTATATGCCTGAAACAATCTATGTGTCCAATACCAAGCATTAATCTAGTGCCTATGTTTATAGGGACAAAAATAATACGGGTAATCATATGATTCTGAAGGGACGGTACCATATCCAAGCATAGATACAGGAACCTATCATCATGGGAACCCATTTTATCACATTAATATCAATATCATAACAATCCGCACGGCAAAATTCTTGTGTCATGACATTTATCTCAACATAAACTCGCTCATAATGTTCCAGTATGCCTTAATAAAATCAATGTGTGTTAAGATTTCCATTTCCAATGATGTATTCATATGCCTCAAAGATAATCAATAAAATATACTAGGAAATGATAATTAAAGATGCAGGGATGTATGCAAGTACTCATGAGATGATCTCTAAACATGATAACTGCGTATGTATAACGTCTGACTACAGCTTCAACGTGTAATTCATCATTCAAAAACCATCACATCCTAATAAAGCATCAAATGCTTAGCCGCAATCTATTTTAAAAAGATTCATAAAAGTACAATTGCAAAGCCTACATCTGGAGCCCTTACGAAGGCATAAAGCAAATGAAAACCTTAATATATCACTGGAGCTACGCCTCCAATGGCCTCCTCCCTTTCAGGGACTTCGCCTCCATCTTCATCACCTCCTGAGTCACTGCTCGACTCGCTTTCGGAAGGAAGCAAGGCTGCAGCTTTCTCTTTTAGGGTCTTCACCCTCTCAATCTTAGTGATTAAATCAATGCCCCCCACATATATATCCTCGAGCGCCTGTCTCCGAGATTTTAACCGGGCATGCTCCACTGCTCGGGTCAAGAGCATCTCCGCCTCTTCGTACACCTTTCGGGCCTGAGCATTTGCAGTAGTGGCGTCCTCCTTATGCGAGGTCACGATCGCCTCAGCCTCAGCCTCAGCCCTGACCTCGGATAGCGCAGTAACCAACTGAGTATGGATACCCTTATGCTTACTGCTCTCAGCCCTCGCATCTTTGAGGCAACGCCCGATCAAAACTACATCTCCCCATAGGGCATCTCTCTCAGAGATTACCTCACTCAAATGCCTCTTAAGTTCGAGAATTTTAGAGTCCTTGGCTCGGAGCTCCTTCCCCATAAGGACATCCTTGTCCTTAAACTGCAAAAATCGACCCAAAGATATTAAAACATGAAAGTTAGACGAGCCTTTTCCCGGGACGCCGCCTCTAAGCAATCCCGAAGGCCATGGAGTTCTTCCTCCCTCTTAGTAGAAAGATCCCTGAGCTCATCGGTTTCCCAGGTAAGATTCTTATGTTTGCCCTCGTGGCGAGTCAGCTCGGTTTCAAAATTGACAAACGCTTGATTATAAAGCACCTTGGACTAGAACCATGAAAGAAATAAAGTTAGCACGGCAAAGGTTGGGGCACCAAGCAGAATTTAAGAATAGATTACCTGCTCACATAGCCTGTCGATCTCATTAAAAATAAGCAAAATGTCAGCCTCAGGCTCTTCCTCAGTTGCAGCAAAAGTGTTTTCAAACATATTTTTATCACCAACAGGCATCCCCACGCCGAGAGACTCTGTATTGGGGGTATCTTGCATCTCTCTCGGAGGAAAAGCCGATTCCATAGGGGAATCGCTCACTTCAACGACCTCGACTGGGTCAATCGGGGATGTCCCTTGATTCTAAAGATCTTTGGAATTGGGCTCCCCTAGATCGCCTACCAAGCGCACCTCGGCTTGAGGAAAATTTTGGCCATCGATCGGCTTGACGATAGCGTCCGATACACCCTTGCAGGCCTTTTCAGCCCGAGGCGGGGAAACAATGGAATCGAGCCGCGATTCGGAAGCCACCAACTCAACAATATATGAAACAGTCAAATCCTCTCCCCCTTCAGGTGCTGCCAAAGGATCATCTTTCTTTTCGCCTCCAGTTCGGGGGCTCCCCGACGCCTCTGGAATTAAGGCTGTTGAATCATCCTTAGGATATTCCATTCTGGTTTTCTTGGATTTCGGAGGATAAGTCGACAATACTCCTCGTTTTTTCCTCTTTTTTCGGGTGTTGGAGCACCCGCTTCACCAGGAAGAGTTTGTCTCATCAATACCTCCCCTAGACCTGCCCAAATACAAAAACAAGCGCGGGGAATGAGAACACAATTAGCAGCAACTTTTGTGAAACTAAAACTATAGCAGAGAATGAAGTTCCACCGTGATCTTTGGCTTCCCATCGAGCCTTGGATAAATCACGCCACATGCACTCGACATATGGTCAGATTGAGTTCAGTTTTGCTACCTAGCCTGAAAGATTCCTTACTGCATTAGGGTACGCTGCGGCAGCTGTATCAGCGAAGGAAGTCAGTTCATGAGGTAATATATCCGAAAGAAAGAAATGGGCAATTAATTAAGTATGTCTACTTACGCTTCATGCTCCATCTTTCGGGGAACGACATCCTCTTTGCGGGGATCAAGTCTAAAGTCCTAACTCGGATGAAATGGCTCATCTACCCCCCATTCCTAACCTTATTGGTACAAGAGAAGAGGGCCCTCGAGGCCCGGCAGCGGAGCTTAATCAAGCCCCTATGAAAGAGTTAGGGACTATACATTCTGATCAAATGGTCAAGAGTGAAGGGCATCCCCTTAATCATATTTGCGTAATACCTGGTCATGTAAACGATACACAAGAATGACGGATGAATTTGGCCGAGAGTCACTTGATATCGTTTGTAGAAGTCAAGGATCACAGGGTCTATCGAAGTCCTAGATGGCACCGCCGAGCCGAGGGTAAATGGATAAGTATACACACTGAGGAAGTCGGCCTTATACGTCGTTATATCCTCTCCCCGAGAAGGAACCTCCACTAACACCGCATCTCCCCAGCGACAGTCGATTTTCACCCTTTCGATGTTCGTCATTAAACTGATGTATCGAGATGCTGGTGCACATCGCCCCGGCTTCGAAGAAGGTCCATCAACCTTAAAATCAGAGGTCGTCTTAAAAGCCTCTGAAACGCATTCTCCAGCACTAGGAGACGTTGTTGCTTTACCCTCAGAGGAAAGTGTGGAAAAGGAAGGCACATCTTTTTGAGGGATAAAGGTGGAAGTGTTCGTCATTTTTACCAAAGGGTTACAAAGAAGAAACGAAAAATCATGTTTTAGGAAAGGATACGAGAGAGAGAGGTAAGAGGAAAGAAAAACTTTGTTGGGAGCCTGATGATGCAGTAGAGAGGAAGGGGCGAAGAAATGAGTATTTATAAAAGCCTAACATGTGCGATTGGAGAAGACCAAAGGACAGCCAACCACTATAATTAATTCGAAGATTTTAAGGATTGTGTGGACGCGACCTTTAGAAGCCTAGTCTATTACATCAGTCACTTGGCAGGACATAACTATTTGCTTCGATGGAAGCACTGGAAAGGCAAAATCTCGAGGACGTTTCTCTTTGTTTTACTATGAGAAATGCGGGGACTAGATGTATACGGCTAAAATAGGGAAGACCAATTTTACGGTCAACGAGGCATTACGTAATTTCAACTCGAAGGGCCTGGAGAATAGCTCGGGGTTCGAAGTCTTCAAGGATTCTTCGTGCTCGATATCGAGGCAGAACGAATTGATGCTTATCACAAGCATGTGGGAAGTTCCCTAGGAGCAGTATTTTTCTGATAACGCATGTACAAACAGTGACAGCCTGCACCAGGCTGATTGAGTGGTTGTACCAGCTACTTTATGTAATAATTACGCATGTGTCACATTGGTATTTTTCCCTCATATATAAAGAGGACCCTTGTCATTTTGTAAGGGGATCTGATACACAATATTATTACACACTACATCCAATACAAGAACATTCTCTGTTCTCTAACTCAATCACACTCTCTATTTGATTCTATTGCTTACATTTATTGTCTTGCTCATATTTGTTACATTTCATTAATTGCTCTTCATTTATTGCTCATTATTGGTCATAAAGAGCTATCATCAAATTTATCATAACTGTTAATCCTCCTCCATCGACTGCCCTTAGCCGGGCATCCGACTCGACCTCGAGGCCCCGTATATGCAAGCTCGAGGCCCCAATTTCCAGCCATCAGGTTTGATTATTACATCGTCTAAAAGCTATTATCTTATTTATCTCATCTTTTACTTAGCATCTATTGTCAAACAACTATTATAAAAATAGATCACTTATTTTTAGAACCACAAAATCAAATCTAATTATTATTATCATTTTCAAGGTAAACATGCAGCTTCATGAGCTTCTTGATAAGGGGTTCATTAGGTCGAGTGTATCACTTTGGGGTTCTCCAATTGTGATTGTGAAGAAGAGGGATGATACTATATGGATGTGCATTTATTATAGATAGTTGACGAAAGATACAATTAAGAACAAGTATGCTTTGTCGCGCATTGATGACTTATTTGACTAGCTTCAAGGAGCTAAAGTGTTCACTAAGATTGATTTGATGTTGGGGTATCACCAGTTGAAGATTCGGGACTCTGGTATTCTGTAGACGGCATTCAGGACCCGCTATGGTCACTACGAGTTCCTTGTGATATCTTTTAGGTTGACCAATGACCCAGCAACATTCATGCATCTGATGAACATTGTGTTTTAGCTATATCTTGATTCGTTTGTCATAGTATTTATTAATAATATCCTGGTGTACTCACATAGCTAGGAGGAGCATGCACAACATCTGAGGATTGTACTACAGATGTTAAGGGAGGACAAGCTTTATGCCAAGTTCTCCAAGTGTGAGTTTTGTCTTAGTTTGGTGGCGTTCTTGGGGCATGTGGTGTCCAAAGAGGGGATGAAGGTGGATCTGAAGAAGAGAGGTGGTTCAGAGTTGGCCCAGATCGTCTTCAGCTACTGAGATTCAGAGTTTTCTCGGCTTGGCCAGATATTATCGCCACTTTGTGGAGGGTTTTTCATCCATTGTAGTGCCTTTGACCAGGTTGACCCAGAAGGGTAATCCATTCGGGTGGTTAGATGAGTGTGAGGAGAGCTTTCAGAAGATCAAGACTGCCTTGACCACAACTCCAGTTCTAGTTTTTCCTTCAACATAGGATTCTTATACAATGTATTGTGATGCTTCTCGGATTGGTATTGGGTGTGTCTTAATGCATGAGGGTAGAGTGGTTGCTTATGATCAGGCCAGTTGAAGCCCCATGAGAAGAACTATCACGTTCATGATATAGAGTTGGCAGCCTTCGTCCATGCAGTGATGATTTGCATGCATTATCTCAACGAAGTGTATTGTGAGGTATTTACAAATCATCTGAGTCTGTAGCACTTGTTCAAGCAAAAAGATTTAAATTTGAGGCAGCGGAAATGGTTGGAGCTCTTGAAAGACAATGATATTATCATTTTGTATCATCTCGTGAAGGCCAATGTGGTGGCTGATGCCTTGAGTAGAAAGGCAGTGAGTGTGGGCAGCCTTGTATATATCCCGGTAGGTGAGAGGCAGCTTGCATAAGATATTCAAGCCTTAGACAATCAGTTCGTGAGATTAGATATTTCGAAGCCTAGTCGGGTTCTAGCTTGTGTGGTTTCTTGGTCTTCTTTATATGAGCACATCAGAGAGCGTCAGTATAATGGCCCCCATTTGCTTATCCTTAAGGACATTGTTCAGCACGATAATGCTAAGGAGGTTTCTATTGGAGATGATAGGGTGTAGCAAATTCAAGGTCAGATTTGTGTGCCCAATGTAGATGGATTACGTGAGTTGATTCTTGAGGAGGCCCACAGTTTGATGTATTCAATTCATCTGGATGCCGCTAAGATATCTCAATACTTGAGGCAACACTATTGCTGGAGGGGAATGAAGAAGTATATAGTGGAGTTTTTAGCTCGGTGCTTGAACCGTCAATAGGTGAAGTACGAGCATCAGAGGCCAGCGGTTTGCTTCAGAGGCTTGAGATTCCTGAGTGGAAATGGGAGCGTATCACCATGGACTTCGTAATTGGGCTCCCATGAACTTTGAAGAAGTTTGATTCTATTTGGGTAATTGTGGACAGGTTGACTAAGTCTGAGCATTTCATTCGAGTTGGGACTGCCTATTCTTCAGAGCGGTTGGCTGAGATCTATATCCGCGAGATTGTTTCCTTCACGGTGTGCTGGTGTCTATTATTTCAAATCGGGGCACACAGTTCATATCATAGTTTTGGAGAGCAGTGTAGAGAGAATTGGGCACACAGGTCGAGTTGAGTACAACATTCCACCCTAAGACGGACATACAGTCCGAGCGCACCACTCGGATATTGGAGGATATGATACGCGCTTGTGTCATGGATTTCAGTGGTTCTTCGGATCAATTTCTACTGCTTGCAGGGGTTTGCCTACAATAATAGCTACCAATCAAGCATTCAGATGGCTCCGTATAAGGCCTAATATGGGAGGCACTTTACGTAAGCCATAAGCCACTTTATTCTTGATATAAAACTACATCATCCTAAGATCTGTAAGCCATTTTATTCTCTTTCATGCACCCAGAAGTACCTCAACCTAAAATGTCTATGCCGAAAAGGCCTTCAATGCCTCTAAAATTGTTCCTTTCATCCAATACTGCATTGTAGAATCAATAATGATACAAAAGTTCTCCAAGTCCTGTCATAATCCAATACAAACCTCAAATCCTTAGTCGCTCAATGAATCTCGTAAATCCTTAGGTATCATATCTTGGAGCTTGAACCCACTAGAACCATTCTCGAAAGTAACTCACTTTGCTCTAGCCCTTAATACATAGCCAAATGTACCGAATGACTTGTGTTCCGTTAGCACATATTTCTCTGAAAAAACAACCTCATCTGGATGATCGAGTAAATCTTTTCTTCTAGCACAACATAACAAAGAATATAAAAATTGAGTCATCCAGCAATCTCCCCACATCAACCAAATATAGTACATCGTACCTCCAACAAATTCTTTGTCCAAGTCATCCTTAATGTCACCCTTCTCAAGTCATAGACAACCTACAACGTACCTTAGTCCAGAAACTACAACAATACATGCCCATATGATCTGATCATCAATGGTAGACTCTCTCACTTTGCTTTAAGCCATAATCACATCATCTAATAATCCACAATAACTTTTTCTCCTTAACCATCATGATCTCACACTATTTCTCAGTTAAATTTCTCATAAGCTCAGGTAGCACTAATCATTTCACATTTCAGATTATCACCCCAAATGCATACTTATTCTTATGATAGTCGTGTCCACTACCTCAAGTGATCTAAACTCTCATTGTGATACATACATTCCACTAGATAGAAAGAAAATTCTTCATAAGAACCCCATAAAAAATCATACAACCTCAAACCTTTTTGCAGGAGATAACCCACCTATTTAGCTTAAAATCGACGTATTTTCATGACCTTACCGTGGTTACAACCTCGTCAACAAGTTGTAAGAATTTGTGTCATTCTACTAATGTACAACTGAAAGGTCCATCAAAACATTCGTGTACCTTAAATCTGTACTGCATACCGAGATGATAATCAAGCATCCACATTCCCTTTGCATCTCGAGAAAATCCTTTTTTATTATATCCAAACCCTCTAATTATAGTCCTTAAACACATAACACACATAATATGTGTTACAAAGTTTCCTCGTTAACGCTACTACTTTACTTTGAAAACATCTTATCCATTTTATTTTAAGGCGGTAGAAGAACCCACTCAATTTTAGAGAAACGAACAGCGAAAGCTAGCTACCGCATTGCTCAATGAGCCATTAATCTCACTTTAGGGATACTAACTGATAGTTGAGTCCAAAATCACATGCTCACATAACTAAGTCCCCAAGCCAAAGTTGTGGTCCAAATCTGGCCGCAAGCCTTTTAGGCTGTCCTACCCTCACATCATAAGAAACTATATCATACCACATTTGTAGCATCGTTAGAAGCCACTGATGCCCCACTGATATTAGGTTTTCAACATTGCTTACGAACAAATAGAAAGAAACTGAAGACTTAAACTTCAAGCTGAAATAAAATCACACTATGAGGAAAGAAAGAAAGAGAAGTTTTTAGATGTCATGTAGCCTCTCAATGATAAGTATGGACATCATTATACCGATCTGCAAGACTCTACTAGACATTTATTCATGACTCGCAGAACATATGAACCTGGAGTTCTGATACCAAATTATCAAGATCCAAATTCCACCATATCGTGATGGTACCTAACATAACCCACTATGTAAGCCAACTAATATAAAATGTAGTCTGAACCAAAAATCATTAATTAAATAGTAAAATAAGAATGTGAAAATTAGTACTATTATTCTCAAGAACTAGTAGTACAAGTCATGAGAAACTATGATTTAGATTTACAATATTGCTACAAAGAAGTACAATATCTGTTTGAATGTACATAAACAGAAATACAGAATAATAGGCTACAACGAATAAATGGCAACTAATGACTGGAAGGGCAATATCTCCATATAAAGTGTACGTACATAAATGTAGTATGAGTACAACTGACCCCATGTACTCAATAAGTATCAAGACTAATCTTAAGAAGTAGTGGCGAGGTATAGTACAAAAAAATACTCACTTTATATAATAAGTGCAGCTCATAAGCATATACAATAGCAGAAAGATAACCAAGAAATAGCCAAGGAACAACAAGCATCAATAATAAACGTGCACAAGCAAAGAAAAAAGTAGTAAGTATGCTTTTTCAATTAAATAGATAAATGCGTATATGATACGCTCAAATTACACTTTAATTAAATAGTTTAAGGCGGTTGGTGTCAAAATATAATAACCCAACAAGGTTGGGGTCGAATCCCACTGGGAATAGGCGTGAAAAGGTTACTCGAGTAGTATGTTACTTGACTTAAGTCGTAATTATATTCGGTTAATTGTAACAAGAGTATGATATAATTGTGATTTGAAGAAATAACTAATTGTGACATTGAGAATGTAAATAGTTTGATTAAGGAAACTAAGGTTGTGTCCCTTTCAATGAAGTGTAATGCTATCGGTGTTAATAAGATATATTTCTAATGGTAGGTTCTTTAGATATGCAAATGATTTCTAAATGACTACCCAATATTTTCTAATAGTTGGGTAGTATTTCCTCTTTATGATTTTTCCAAATATATAAGAGTTGCAAGTAAGAAGAATCAATATATGCCAAATAAAACCCACTTATTCCTAAGCGATTCTATTAAACAAGGTTTAAAGCCTTGAGTCTTTGATATTTACTTCTACCAAATTCTAACTCACTTTCCCAAGTAAAGAAAGAATTTAATGGCACTTGTTAATGTTTGCAACCACCAACAATAAATGTAGAATGAGAAATAAATATATATCAACCAACCATTATACATATATCCAATGTTAAACACCCATTTAGGGTCCACAACCTTAGTATTTAAAGTTAGCTACACATACTAAAATACAAAAGGATGAGAATATTTAATGTCATAAAGCTTACAAAGTGCAAGATTCTTCCTTCAAAAGCTTTCAAAAGAGAGGAATATTAAAGACTTGGATTCTAGCTCAAAACCCAGACAAGATACCCCCACAAAACCCCAATAAATCTATTTATAATGGGTCAAAACTCGGGACTAAAATCGGATAAAAATACCCTTCCAGGTCAATTGTGCGACCGCATATCTGTCGCATAACAGACATGAGGTCCGCATTCTCTTCATATCCATCGCATCTTCAAACCCTAGTTTCCAGGCCTTCATCACATTCCAGTTCTGTGGTCCGCATTGTAGATATGTGATCGCATTTCTCATCGCATTTTCCACCATCAGCAGTTCTCACAACGAGTTTGCGGTCCATTATGCGGCCCGCAAACCTGTTATGTAATCGCATACTGGACCGTATTTCTTACACTGAACTTTGGCCAACAAACTGTTGGGGTTTGCGATTCCTTTGAGCATTATGCGGTCCACATTTCCACATTCGCGATCGCATTTTGCTCTTTTCTTGTCCTTTTGTGGCTTTTTGATTTCATTTTCATGTTCTTAGGTCCTTAAACCTCATACACTGCAAAAACACTAAAATTACATAAGTATAAAATATTATTACATTTAAAATAAGCTAAAATCTAAGCGATTTGTATTAAATGTGCCGAAATTCTCCGGCACATCAATATACAAATATACCAAATCCACATATAAAGGGGATATGCACTAAGTAACATTAACTCGAATCCTTTATATGAACATAGAGTGTCTATACATGATAAATGTCTAAATTCCATATCAATTTCCAATTTGCATTTATTCTTATGCTTCTATGTGAGTCTAAAATGTCATGAATAATAAAGACTCAAGATTTATATTTATATCCTTTTTCACTCTTATTCGGTACAAATTCATGTATCCAATACAAGGCACCATCTCTCATCATTACTCAGTGTAAGATTCATGTACCCAACTCTACCAATGAATCTTATGAATGCATGAAATGCGTCATTTAACATATGTAGATGATATGCATGAATATGATATGTAGATGTGCATGGACACACGCACCTAGCACATCATCCTTTTGCCTGACACAATCTATGTGTTCAATACATTAATCTAGTGTCTACGCTTATAGGATTGAAAGTAATATGGGTAATCATATGATTCTGAAGGGACGGTACCATATCCAAGCATAGATACAAGAACCTATCATCATGGGAACCCATTTTATCACATTAATATCAATATCATAACAATCCGCACGGCAAAATTCTCGTGTCACGACATTTATCTCAACATAAACTCGCTCATAATGTTCCAGTATGCCTTAATAAAAATAAATATATGTTAAGATCTCCATTTCCAATAATGTATGCATATGCCTCAAAGATAATCAATAAAATATACTAAGAACTGATAATTAAAGATGCAAGGATGTATGCAAGTACTCATGAGATGATCTCTAAACATGATAAATGCATATATATAATGTATGATTATAGCTTTAACATGTAATTCATCATTCAATAACCATCACGTCCGAATAAAGCATCAAACGCTTAGCCGTAATCTCTAACCAAGAGAGTAAAGTTCAAATAGTCATACAACAGTTTAAGGTTTATCACACGAATATTAGGCAGATGAGTGTTCATAATAATAAGTGTAATTACGGCTAAATCAAGTATATCACCAATTTTAAGGATAGCCCATTATGTTCAAATAAGGTATCATTAACCTAAACATTGTCTCTAACATGATTCATTGTATACACGTAGTCATTCAATAAAGTAAAGCAGAGAACAAGTACAACACAACCAAACAAGGCATAAAGAAGCCTAAATACAGTAGGAGAAATAGAAGGAAGAGAGGAGGTGAAATTAAGAGAATTGAAGAAGTGCCTTTTGTATTTGTAAATATAGCACACAAATGGGATAAATATGAAAGAAGTCAAAAATTTGAGAAATTAGAAAAATGTGTGTGTTGGTCGTCGGCTAATATCTCTCTATTATCCTTATCAACTTTTTGTATTCTTAAAGAAAGTGACATATAGTCGATATTTTATTTTGTTATTTACCTAGGTTGAATATATTGATCCCGAAGTTCCGCCCTAGTTGATGCCCATGTTCCGCATTTTGTCATTCATTTATTGATATAGATTTAATAAAATTAAATAGTTTAGACTGGTTTGAATTGTTTCACCTGATTTAATTAGTACATTTTATTAAAATAGTTTTAGTAATCCTAACATGATAACATCTGTTGCCTTTTGTTAACAAAAAAATCAAAGCCATAATTAACTAGTGTTCTGAATAAACCTATTTGTTTTAAATTAATTATTCCGTTAATAATTTATACTACAAACTAAAGGAGAACTTTTTGGTGTATTGGTGCCTTAGTGGTGTTTGGGCTACACAAAATAACTTTAATTGTAGGCAGAGATGGAAGAAACAACACATTCTCCATTATGTTGAGCTGATCAAATTCTACAAATGCCAGAATTGGAGTTTCATCTAGACAAACTAGGCACTGAATTTCCGATACTTATGATACATTATTCTGGTTGCCTAATTTCTTCAGTCATTCTAATCACTTCATCCATTGCAGGCCTCATATGAGGCACCTTTGTTACACATGAAAGTGCAATCTGAAGCATCTGCACCATCTCTTGTTGAATATTCTGGTACTTCATCAGCTCTACATGGAAAACATCAGCTGTCCATTCCTCTCTAACAACAGACCGAACCCACCTAGGCAAATCGACTATGTAATCGTGCCCTGACATTGGAAGAGGGGATTTTCCAGTGAGCAACTCAAGAAGCAACACTCCAAAGCTGTAAACATTGTTGAAGTTTGGCAAAATGCCAAAGTCCCACATTGGTTGGGAGTTAAGTTTGGAGGGGATTTTTCCCCTATAAAAGAAGGCCTAATGTTTAGGATTGAGACACACCTCTCATTTGCCTTCTCATCTGTTTAAGGCATTTGTATCTTCTCTCTTTAGTATTATTTCACTTGTATTTTGGAGTGGAATAAAATATTTGGTTGTGTCCGAGGAGTAGGCAGAATTAGCCGAACCTCGTAAATTCTGGTGTTCCCTTTATTATTGCTTTATTGTCTTATTTATTATTTGGTGGCTGTCATAATTTTTGGTATAGTAGTTGTGACTTATTCACACTCTATACATTTGGCTTCCGCAACAATTGGTATCAGAGCCAAGGTACTGTCTAAGTATGCTCTGTGGTTGCAGCATAGTCTGATCTTCCACATCAGAAAAGATTTATCTTGGTAACTGAGTCAAGGTTCTGTCTGAGTATGCTCTGTGGTTGCAGCTTAGTCTGATCTTCCACACCAGAAAGGAAATAATCTTGATTTGTGTCGTCAGCTATTAAATAATATTTGTGTCAAAGATGGGAGACAATAAACAAGAAGAATCTACATCAAGTGTCAACAATACGTCATCATTGGCATCTTCGCTTATGACAAGAATTGTGTCAAATGCGAAATTTGCGGTCGAAATATTTGACGGGTCCGGACATTTTGGGATGTGGCAAGGCGAGGTTCTAGATGTCCTTTTTCAACAAGGGCTAG
Source organism: Nicotiana sylvestris (assembly GCF_000393655.2). NCBI lineage: Eukaryota > Viridiplantae > Streptophyta > Magnoliopsida > Solanales > Solanaceae > Nicotiana > Nicotiana sylvestris. The sequence goes on from NC_091061.1 coordinate 89,401,905, forward strand.
ATCTGGCCATTGAAGAAAAGAAACCAGATGTTATTGGAGAAGAAGATTGGAGAATTATCAACCGTGTTGCTTGCGGTACCATTCGATCCTACCTTGCTAGAGAGCAGAAATATCCATACACAAAGGAAACTTCTGCATGTAAATTATGGAAAGCACTGGAGGATAAATTTTTGAAGAAAAACAGTCAAAATAAATTGTACATGAAGAAGAGACTGTTTCACTTCACCTATGTTCCTGGTACCACGATGAATGAACATATCACCAGTTTCAATAAGTTGGTTACAGATTTGCAAAATATGGATACAACTTATGATGATGGTGACTTGGCCTTGATGTTGTTGGCGTCACTTCCTGATGAGTACGAGCACCTTGAAACTACTCTACTCCATGGAAATGACGAAGTTTCTCTCAGAGAAGTTTGTTCGGCTTTGTACAGCTATGAACAAAGAAAGCGAGAAAAACAGAAGGGCGGAGAAGGAGAAGCACTATTTGTGAGGGGTCGTCCTCAAAATCAAACGAGGACAAAGAAGGGAAGATCCAAGTCAAGATCCAGACCCAGCAAAGATGAATGTGCCTTTTGTCGAGAAAAAGGGCACTGGAAGAAAGACTGTCCGAAGTTGAAGAATAAGGCCAAACATAACAATGGAAAGGCCATTATGGATTCAAATGTAGCTGATTGTGATGATTCAGACTTCTCATTAGTTACAACAGAGTCATCAACATCTTCAGACATATGGTTGATGGACTCGGCTTGTAGCTATCATATGTGTCCCAACAGGGACTGGTTCGTGGAATTTCAAGAAGGAGAATATGGAGTCGTCCACACAGCGGATAACAGCCCTCTTACCTCATATGGCATTGGTTCAATACGATTAAGGAACCATGATGGAATGATCAGAACATTGATAGATGTTCGATATGTACCGGATTTGAAGAAGAATCTCATCTCTGTGGGAGCCCTAGAATCAAAAGGGTTCAAAATCATTGCAGAAAATGGAGTGATGAGAGTATGCTCCGGTGCACTAGTGGTAATGAAGGCTAATCGGAAGAATAATAATATGTACCGCTATCGTGGCAGTACAGTTATTGGGACAGCGACAGTGACATCCAGTGACGACAAAGAGGCAGAAGCAACCAAGCTATGGCACATGCGCTTGGGACATGCTGGAGGAAAATCCTTGAAAACTCTATCAGATCAAGGATTGTTAAAAGGAGTAAAGGCTTGCAACTTGGAGTTTTGTGAGCATTGTGTCAAAGGGAAACAGACAAGGGTTAAATTTGGTACAGCGATCCATAATACTAAAGGCATTTTGGATTATGTACACTCTGATGTTTGGGGTCCTTCCAAAACACCTTCATTGGGTGGGAAGCACTATTTTGTAACCTTTGTTGATGATTTTTCTCGAAGAGTGTGGGTGTATACAATGAAAAACAAAGATGAAGTGCTGGGAATTTTTCTCAAATGGAAGACGATGGTGGAGAATCAAACAGGCAGGAGGATCAAGTGTATTCGCACAGACAATGGAGGTGAATACAAAAATGATCATTTCAATAAGGTCTGTGAAAATGATGGCATCGTCCGACACTTCACTGTTAGACATACACCACAACAGAATGGAGTGGCAGAACGTATGAACCGGACCTTGCTGGAGAAGGTACGGTGTATGTTGTCCAATGCTGGCTTGGGCAAAGAATTTTGGGCTGAGGCAATTACATATGCATGCCACCTCATTAATCGTCTACCATCTGCTGCTATTGATGGCAAAACACCATTTGAAAAATGGTACGGAAAACCTGCTGTAGATTATAACTCTTTGCACGTGTTTGGCTCAACTGCATATTATCATGTGACGGAGTCAAAATTGGATCCAAGGGCAAAGAAGGCTATTTTTATGGGAATTACTTCTGGAGTCAAAGGATATCGCTTATGGTGCCCTATGACAAAGAAAGTAATATTCAGCAGAGATGTTACCTTTGATGAATTTGCTATGGTAAATAAGGTAACAGAAGATACCAAACAAAATGAAGGTGCTTCTAAGCAGGTGGAGTTTGAGGGAAAATTTATTTTTCCTACACAAGAAGCAGAGGAGGAAACAAATGAAGATTACCCTCTGGAAGGAGAGCCAGTAGAGGAGATTCCAACTCAGGAATCTCAACAACAACTTGAATCAATAGCAACCAGCAGGCCAAAAAGAACAATAACGAAACCTGTTCGTCTCATAGAGACGGTTGCTTGTGCAACCTCAATTGTAGCTGATGATGTTCCTACTACTTATAAAGACGCTGTTCAAAGTTCAGAAGAAGATAAGTGGAGGATTGCCATGAATGATGAGATACAGTCCCTTCATCAGAATCATACATGGAGATTGGCCAATCTCCCGAAGGGAAAGAAAGCAATTGGGTGCAAATGGGTATTTGCAAAGAAGGAAGGATTTCCTAACCAAGTAGATGTTCGCTACAAAGCAAGATTGGTGGCCAAAGGATATGCTCAAAAAGAGGGAATTGATTACAATGAAGTGTTTTCTCCAGTTGTAAAACATTCCTCCATTAGAATTATGTTGGCTTTGGTAGCACAATTGGATTTGGAACTAGTTCAGATGGATGTAAAAACTGCGTTTTTACATGGAAACTTGGAGGAGGAAATCTACATGACTCAGCCAGAAGGATTCAAAGTTGCTGGAAAAGAAAATATGGTGTGCAAACTTGAAAAATCGTTGTACGGATTGAAACAATCTTCTAGACAATGGTACAAGCGATTTGACGAGTTTATGTTGCGGCAAGGGTACAAGAGAAGCAAATACGATCATTGTGTGTATTTGCACAAGCTTAAAGATGGTTCCTTTGTATATCTTCTCCTATATGTTGATGATATGTTGATAGCTTCCAAGAATTCGGAAGAAATTGATAAGTTGAAGATTCAACTGAAGAAGGAGTTCGAGATGAAGGATTTGGGTGAGGCAAAGAAAATTCTTGGCATGGAGATAATTAGAGATAGACGTTCAAAGAAACTCTGTTTATCTCAAAAGGAATATTTGAAGAGAGTACTTCAACGTTTTGGCATAGATGACAAGACTAAGCCAGTTAGTACTCCACTTGCTTCCCATTTTAAGCTAAGTACTACTATGTCGCCAATGGATGAAGCTGAACGAGAGTATATGTCAAAGGTACCATACGCAAATGTTGTTGGTAGCTTGATGTATGCAATGGTTTGCACAAGGCCTGACATTTCACAAGCTGTTGGAGTTATTAGCAGATATATGCACAATCCAGGGAAGGAGCATTGGCAAGCTGTGAAGTGGATTCTACGGTATATTCATAATACTGTAGATGTCGGGTTAGTTTTTGAGCAGGAAGACAATCAGTCTGTAGTTGGATATTGTGACTCAGATTTTGCGGGTGATATGGACAAACGAAGATCAACTACTGGTTATGTGTTTACTTTTGCAAAGGCACCAGTTAGTTGGAAGTCTACTTTGCAGTCAACAGTTGCTTTGTCTACAACAGAGGCAGAGTACATGGCTATTACAGATGCTGTGAAAGAGGCAATTTGGCTTCAAGGATTGCTAAAGGAGCTTGGTGTTGAACAAAAAGGTATCACAATTTTTTGTGATAGTCAAAGTGCTATTCAATTAGCGAAGAACCAAGTTTATCATGCAAGGACGAAGCACATTGATGTTCGGTATCATTTCGTACGAGAAATCATAGAAGAAGGTGGAGTCACGGTGAAGAAAATTCATACTACAGAGAATCCTGCTGATATGCTGACAAAGGTGGTGACTGCGGTCAAGTTTCAACATTGTTTGGATTTGATCAACATTGTTGAACACTGAAGATTGAAGATGAAGACACAACCAAAATTTGTTATTGAGAGAGAATTGAAAATGTGGAATTTTGCCAAGGTGGAGATTTGTTGAAGTTTGGCAAAATGCCAAAGTCCCACATTGGTTGGGAGTTAAGTTTGGAGGGGATTTTTCCCCTATAAAAGAAGGCCTAATGTTTAGGATTGAGACACACCTCTCATTTGCCTTCTCATCTGTTTAAGGCATTTGTATCTTCTCTCTTTAGTATTATTTCACTTGTATTTTGGAGTGGAATAAAATATTTGGTTGTGTCCGAGGAGTAGGCAGAATTAGCCGAACCTCGTAAATTCTGGTGTTCCCTTTATTATTGCTTTATTGTCTTATTTATTATTTGGTGGCTGTCATAATTTTTGGTATAGTAGTTGTGACTTATTCACACTCTATACATTTGGCTTCCGCAACAAACATCAGATTTTTGTGTGCCTTTTCGCGTTTCAATCACTTCTGGAGCGCGGTAACCAGCACCCTTATACTTGATCGGTACGTAATTCGTTAGAGTGGTTAAACCAAAATCAGAAATGCAACCATCTAGCTCCTTTGTAAAAAGTATATTGGATGACTTGATGTTTCCATGAATAAACATCAATCCACCTTCAGAGTGGATATGTGCAATTCCTTTAGCTGCTCCTAAACAGATCTTCAATCTGGTGTCCCAATCTAGTGGAGTTCTTCCAATAGCTCTTGTACCTATTATAGCCAATATCATGTGAGAACAAAACCCAGAAGAGGAATCATTATTAATCTGCAGCAAGTTATGACTTTAAGCAATATTCTTCAACACAATGAAAAATGATAATATGAAAATTCTTTAAATTATCAGAACTTAAACTCTTGGAAAAATGTGAAGAATGTATTAGGATGTGTAGGAAAATTGGATCCATCCATAAGGGGTGCTTTAACGCCCAATAAGATTATTAGTTAACCCTAATATTCCCTAAATAAGTACACTTAGTGTCTACATTAAAAATATACTCTAAGCATTATTTTTTCACGCGCTCTTTCTCTTAATCCAAACAAGGGTTTAGACTGTGGTATTGGGTTGCTCCAACACCCCGTGATAACCACCGCCGACCAGTAATTTCAGTCGCGGTTCGATTCATTTTCGCTTCCGCTTCCGCTTCACGAAGAACAAGTAAGTTCTCATTTTACGATTTATGAACTTATCTAATGTGTTTAGATTAACGTGTTCCTTCAGGATGAAATTATAATTTTAATCAGAGTGAAGCAACATATACCATGCAAGGCTGATGACAAGTTACCAGCAGGCTTGTATTCATAAACAAGAAGTTTCTCATCTTTGGAGTAATAATATGCAAGCAGTGACACTATATTAGGGTGTCTTTTAACCCTTCCCACAATCTCCATATTCTGTTCAAACTCCTGTTTAGCAACTCTCACTTCCTTGAGCCTTTTCACCACTACCATTGTTACCTCATCTAAGACAACTCTGTAAGCAGTTCCATAACTCCCTTTACCAAGAGCATCAGTAGAAGCACTCAGCAAATCCTCCAGATCAAAGTTGTAACAACACCCTTTAAAAAACATCAACTTGTTCTTTTCAGAATCTTGCACCCCATTTCCAAACTCCTCTGACTTCTCATTCCTTCCCTCATTTTCCATTTTCTCTTTAACCATGCTTGTTTTATTACTAACTTTCATATTCAAATAGCAGAAGGAGATCAGTAAAACCAGGAGAAAAATTACAGAAGGAACACCTATTGCAATTTCAATGATTGTTCCAGTACTAAGTTTCTTAAAGTTGGTATCTTTGTGTTCTTCATAGATTGCAGGGGGTGGTGCAGAAGTTGAAAAACAGCTATTTAGAGGTGTCCCACATAAATTAGAATTTCCCACAAAAGAAGAAAGTGAACTTCTTGAGGGAATATGGAACTGAGCCATTTAGCATGTTATAACTCAAATTCAAAAGACTTAACCTTGAGGCATCAAGATTGGGAATTGTTCCAGACAATGAATTGAACTGTAGGTTCAACACAGACAATCTAGTCAAATTCTTGATTGAAGGGGGTATTTCTCCAGTAAAAGAGTTAAAAGAGAGATTAATTACACCAAGTTTAGGTGACAAAAAAATAGGAATATCTCCAGAGAAATTATTGTGTTGAAGGTAGATGGAGTGGAGAGAAGGGATTGAAAGGATATCAGAAGGAAGATTTCCATTAAGATTGTTTGCTCTTAGGCTAAGAACTTTGAGAGCATCTAGTTTTCCTATACTATTGGTTGGGATATGTCCAAAAAGTCCAACACCAGGCAAATGGATTGCAATAACTCTGGTTCCATCTTTATTGCAAGTGATACCAATCCAAGATTTGCATATTGGTAAAGCAAAGTTCCAGTTGAGTTTTCTAACATGTGGTACAGATGCCGCAAATTGAAGTAGAGCTTGTCTATCAGATTCAAGATTAGCAGTAGTGTGAGGAAGAATTGTAAGCAAGGAAAGAAAAATGGCAATGGTAGAGGGTAGAGCTTGGATTTTCATTATGTTTTTTCTACTCAGAATATGCAAATAAAGCAAGAGCATGAAGCAAAATCAGCTACCATTGTTCCCAAGATATTTAGTGAGAATTTTAGAGCCCCCTGCCAGTAAACTATGTAGTCCAGAAGAATTAGCAAACGACAGAAGGTAAGAAGAATGAGAACATACTTCTATTTCATCTTTGAAATGTCACAATAAGAAAATCATTGATTATAAAGCAAGCAGCAACGCAGAAACTAAGCCTTCTGATTTGTAGTTTTAAATATAGGATTCTATTATATTAACGCAAGAATTTTTAATTTATCGGTGCAAATTAACCGGCTATAGCATGTTACTATTTTATATTCCGGTGCAAATTACATGTCAACTTAGCTGGTTCGTATAATTAAAGAATCTATGCGTTGTCAGTATATGGGACATAAGTACAATTAACTCTATATGAAAAGTTATAAATTTATCAATATATGTTCGGAGGAAAGGTGACTGAGCTATTCAATTTATTACAGAAACCTTCCTCGTTGTTTTTGGAAGACACCAAAGAAGGGGAAGTTCATTTTAATTAACATATATGTTTTATTAAGGATTTATTCACGACGAAAACTTAATCTATATGAAACGTTATAGCTAAGTATGATTGAACTATTGAATACTTTACTTGTTCACCTGTGACAGTTTTGGGATACAATAAATTCACCATAAGAGTCTCCCACCTAATTCGTTGTGCTTTTTAGTGTAAAGTCATTTTTGGAAGAAAAGAAAGTCATTCTTTTCCATCCTTAGCCCACTAAAACAGCACGATACAGGTTTCTTATCGTATTTAATAATTATATTCATCGTCATAAAACTTGAAAAATGCAATTAAAATTGGAGTACTTTGCTTATAGATGCATTATCCAAAACAAACAATTCAAATTAAAAATAAAAATAATAAGAGTTAAAGAAAGAGAGGGAAGCCTAAAATCCCTCACGGAGATTTCCTCTGGGGGATACTTGGTTCCACGTTCGTAATGAAGATTTGAGACATCTTTTGTATATATTTTATAAAATTGGAAGGGAAGAAGAATTGACTTTTTAACAAATAAACAAGGTATAGACTATAGTCCCCTAAAAGTTGATGAAATTTTCGTAAAACACACATTAAAAAATATAGAGTTGAGATTATGAAATTAAATAATTGTTATTGTTCTAGCCAAAAGTGAAGCTTCATTGTATAAGCAAGTTTAAAATAAAAAAAAAAATCATCAAGTGATGTGGTGCAGTGGATGGGATTGTTCCTCCCTTAACCAGAGATCTTGAGTTCGAGCGCTGAGTATGGAAAAATCTTTGGTAGGGAGCGCTACCCCCCGAATGGGGCCTTACCCGATGCGAATTCGGATATAGTCGGGCTCCAATGCAGGTACCGGACACCGGATGGAAAACCAAAAAAAAGTTTAAAATAAAAAAAGCACATATGTCCAATTCATGACTTCTTTGATGTGGAAAAGTAGAATTGGCCAAATAAAGGGGCAGTTATCCAGCAGGATCAGTACCTCATGAACACGTTGTACATCATCCACTTGCGATTGTACTTTCTCGGGTAGTTTAAGAATTTGCCATAGCATTTTATCAATATATGTTACAAGAAAGTATACTAAAACTAAGGAAGTGAATGCTAGTATATAAAGCGACAGGGAAAAGGTGATCCCCATGTTGCTCCCAAATGAACACGTAAGTATCCCCATGAGGACTTCAGGAGTTGCGGACGCTGATCCGTCGTACCTCAAGTCTCCGCAAATGTCCAATCCGAGCACGCTAATAACTGCCGTTGGGACCGACTCCAAAATCTGCACAATGTGCAAAGTGTAGTATCAGTACAACCGACCCCATGTACTGGTAAATGTTGAGTCTAACCTCGACGAAGTAGAGACGAGGTTAAGGCAGGTCACCTACACCATAACCTGTACGCAGTATATATAATAATAACAAAAAATAGGAATACTCAACAAAAATTAACAGTCAACTAAAAATGATAACCTCAACCTCAAGAATAAACCACGTCATTCAGAATTACCAATCTTTAACAGTTCAAATGTAAATACCGGAAAACTAACATAGCTCAAGAAATGGAAACATAAAGGTTGTTGCAGCGCGCAACCCGATCCCACCAGACAACACAAAATTCTCCCTTATTTCACCGTAACAATATCATTATATATATGTTGCGGCGCGCAACCCGATCCTACCATATGTCAATATCAATATCATAATTCACCCTTATTTCGTCGTATCAATTCACCCTTATTTTACCTGTTGCGGCATGCAACCCGATCTCACCGTATAAAACGCATTCACCCTTACTCCACCATATCAATCCACTCTTATTACACCTGCTGCGGCGTGCAACCCGATCCCACTATATCAGTACCAAATACTCAAAGCACAATCAAATCAATGGTACTACCACAAAGCCTTTACAGTCAATAAATACCAAACTGAACCCAAAGGGAACTTGTACAGTAAAGAAATCTATACGAGTAATACTAAACAGCGAAACCAATCCAGCAGATGACCATTAAAAGGTGCTAATAAATCAATTTAAACAAATAAAGGGAGTCATGAAACTATAGAAGAACTAATATCATGAACACGAGAAGATATTGAATAATAAGTAGCAATTAGGCATGGGAAGCATATAGAGCATATAATAGTTATGAAAGGAAAGAAAATAATTAAGGAAAAGCGGTAAATCAGGGAAAATAGATAATTCGGCGGCATATAAGCACTCATAACCTCGCATATACGTCGCTCACATGAAAATCACATAGCACATAGTCTGAGGATTCCTAATTCCCTCAAGTCAAGGTTAAACACAACATTTACCTCACTCCAAAGACCACTCAAAGCTCAATCATAGCTTTGCCTTTCAAACACGCCTCTGAACCAACAATATCTAACAAATTACCAATCAAACGATTCAAAAAGAGCCTTAGGATCCACGATTGCAAAAGATTCAATTTAGGTCATTTATGAAAAAGTCAACAAAGGTCAACTCCCAGCTCCTCTTGGTCCAAACTCGAAATTCGGACCAAAAACCGATTACCCATTCACCCCCGAGCCCGATATGTGATTTGTTTTGGAATCCAACCTCAATTTGAGGTCTAAATCCCCAATTTACCAAATCCCTAGTTTCTATCCAAAAGTCCCCAATTCTACCATGAAAACTCTAGATATTAGGTTAAAAACTTGTGAAATGTAGTGAAAGATTGAAAGAAAATAGGTTAAAATCACTTACCAATGATTTGGAGAAGAAAGAGTCTTGGAAAAATCGCCCCTAGGGTTTTGTTGTTTTGAAAATTTGAAGAATGAGTGAAAATCCTGTTTTTCCCTTCTTTTACCCAACTGCAGTTATCGCAATTGCGATGATCGTAATTGTGATCAATTCCTCGCAAATGCAAGGAATCTCTAAGCCTGCTACTGTTGCAAATGCGAGCCAAGGTCCTTCGCAAAAGCGAATTTCTGACTCGCAAATGCGAGTCTGCCTTGATCAGATCCTAGTCGCAAATGAGACAATTTGCCCGCAAATGTGAACCCTGCTCCCATCACATTTGCATGCTTCTCTGCGCAAAAGCGAAGCTGACCCAGCCCCCTCCCTCTTCGCGTTTGCGATCAAGTCCTCGCAAATGCGAGATATGCAGACCTGATGCACAAGCTATGTTTTTCTAAGTTCAATTCACTCTGTATCCTATCCGAAACTCACCCGAACCCTCGAGGCTACAAACCAAACTTGCACACACGTCCTAAAATATCATACGAACTTGCTCGTGTGATCAAATCGCTAAAATAACACCTATAACTATGAATTAAACACCAAATCACATGAAATTTTCAAGAACACTTTAAAACCTCCATTTTCACAACCGGACGTCCGAATCACGTCAAACTAACTCCGTTTCTCACCAAATTTCACAGAAAAGTTTTAAATATTATGATGGACTTATACCAGGCTCTGAAATAAAAATATTGACCCGATATTAACAAGACCAAGCATCAATCAATTCTTAAAAACCATTAATTTTTCGGACTTTCAATTTTAAACAAAAATTCATATCTCGAGCTAGGGACCTCGGAATTTGATTCTGGGCATACGACCAGGTCCCAAATTATGATTCAAACCCACCAAGACCGATAAAATATGGATCCGGGTCCGTTTTCTCAAAACATTGACCAAAGTCAACTCAATCTAACTTGTAAGGCAAAAATATTTGTCGGTTTTTAACATATAAGCCTTCAAGAAAAAAACCTAGACCGTGCATGCAAATCGAGGAAGGATAAAATAAGATATTTAAGGCTTTGGAACATAGAATTTAGTTCTAAAACATGAGATGACCTATCAGGTCATTACATTCTCCACCTCTAGAACAACCGTTCGTCCTAGAACAGACATAGAAAAGTACCTGAGCTGGTGAAAAGGTGGGGATATCTACTCCGAATGTCCGAATCGAACTTTCAAGTAGCTGCCTCGACGAGCCGGCCTCTCCACTACACTCGAACTGAAGGATAACTCCTTGGTCTCAACTGGCGAACATGCCGGGCTAGAATAGCTACCGGCTTCTTCTCATAAGTCAAATCCTTGTCTAACTGAATAGAACTGAAATCTAGTACATAAGATGGATCACCGTGATACTTTCGGAACATAGACACATGGAATATCAGATGAACTGCTAACAAACTAGGTGGCAATGCAAGCTTGTAAGCAACCTTACCCACTCTCTGAAGAATCTTAAAAGGTTCGATGTACCTAGGGCTCAACTTGCCCTTATTACTAAACCTCATTACACCCTTCATGGGTGACACACAGAGCAACACTCTCTCTTCGACCATGAATGCAACATCACTAACCTTACGGTCGACATAACTCTTCTGCTTGGACTGACCTATGCGAAGCCTATCCTGAATGATCTTAACCTTATCTAAGACATCCTGTACCAAATCTGTACCCAATAACCAAGCCTCCCTCAGCTCAAACCATCCAACCGGCGATCGACACAGTCTACCATATAATGCTTCATAGGGATCCATCTAGATGCTCGACTAATAACTGTTGTTGTAGGCAAACTCCGCAAGTGGAAAGAACTGATCCCAAGAGCCTCTGAAGTCTATAACACAAGTGCGGAGCATATCCTCCATTATCTGAATAGTGCGCTCGGATTGTCCGTTTGAGGATAAAATACTATGCTCAACTCAACCTGCATGGCCAACTCACATTGTACTGCCTTCCAAAAAAAAAGATAAACTATGTACCCCGATCAGAAATGATAGACACGGGCACATCGTGAAGACGAATAATCTTGTGGATATAAATCTTTGCCAACTGCTCTGAAGAATAGGTAGCTTCCACAGGAATGAAATGCGCTGACTTGGTCAGCCTTTCCACAATAACCCAAACTGCATCGAACTTCCTCTGAGTTTGTGGGAGTCCAACAAAGAAATCCATAGTGATACGCTCCACTTCCACTCAAGAATCTCTATCCTTTAAAGCAAACCACCAGGTCTCTAATGCTCGTACTTTACTTGCTGGCAATTTAGATACCGAGCTACATATGCAACTATATCCTTCTTTATCCTCCTCCACCAATAATACTGCCGCAAATCTTGATACATCTTGGCAGTGCCGGGATGAATAGAATACCGGGAACTATGGACCTCCTATAGAATCAACTCACAAAATCCATCCACATTAGGCACACAAAGACGACCTTGTATCCTCAAAACTTCATCATCTCCAACCGTAACCTGCTTGGCATCGTCGTGCCGCACTCTATCCATAAGGACAAGAAAATGAGGGTCATCATACTGTCACTCCCCGATGCACTCAAATAATGGAAATCGAGCGACGGTACAAGCTAAAACACGACTGGGCTCAAAAACATCCAACCTCACGAACTGATTGGCCAAGGCCTAAAAAATCTAATGCAAGCGATATCTCACCGACTAGAATGAACACAAGGTTTCCCATACTTACTGACTTCCTATTCCAAGCATCGGCCACCTCATTGGCCTTCCCGAGATGATATAAAATGGTGATATCATAGTCTTCCAATATATCTAACTACCTCCTATACCTTAAATTGAGAGCCTTTTTCTTGAACAAATACTGCAAACTCTGATGATCCGTGAACACCTCACATGAAACGTCGTAAAGATAATGCCTCCAAATATTCAGCGCATGAACAATGGCTACCAACTCTAAGTCATGAACTAGGTAATTCTTCTCGTGAACCTTTGGCTGCCGTGACGCATCTGAAATTAACTTGCCGCCCTGCATCAATACCGCATCAAGTCCAATACGAGATGCATCACAATATACCATATAAGATCCTGAACTTGTGGGCAACACCAACACCGGTACCGTAGTCAAAGCAGTTTTGAGCTTCTAATAGCTTGCCTCACACTCGTTTGACCATCTGAATGGGGAAACGTTCTAGATCAACCTGGTCAATAGGGCTGCTATAGATGAAAATCCCTCCACAAACCAACGGTAATAACTTGCCAATCCCAAGAAACTCTGGATCTCCATAGCTGAAGTGGGTCTAGGCCAGTTCTGAATTGCCTCAATCTTCTTAAGATCCCCTTGAATACCCTCTCCTGATACAACGTGCCCCAAGAAAGAGATTGAGCTCAACCAAAACTTGCTTTTTGAAAATTTAGCATATAATTGGTTATCTCTCAAAGTCTGAAGAATAATCCGAAGATCCTGCTCATGCTCCTCTCGACTGCGGGAGTAGATTAAATATCATCAATAAACACAATCACAAAGGAATCCAGGTAAGGCTTGAACACCCGGTTCATCAAATCCATGAATGCGGCTGGGGCATTTATAAACTCAAATGACATCCTAGAAACTCATAATGCCAATACTGAGTCCGAAAAGTTATCTTAGAGACATCGGATGCTTTAATGCTCAACTAATGGTAGCTAGACCTCAAATGAATCTTTGAAAACACTTTGGCACCCTGAAGCTGGTCAAATAAGTCATTGATCCTTCGTAATAGATACATGTTCTTGATAGTGACTTTGTTCAATTGCCAATAATCTATGCACATCCTCATCGATCCATCCTTCTTCTGCAAACAACAAGGGTGTACCCCAAGCAAGACACTAGGTCTAATGAAGCTCTTATCAAGCAAATCTTGCAACTACTCCTTTAATTCTTTCAACTCTGGCAGGGCCATACGGTACGGTGGAATAGAAATGGGTTGAGTGCCCGGAGCCAAATCAATATAGAAGTTAATATCCCTGTCGGGTGGCATCCCCGGCAGGTCTGCATGAAACATCACTGGAAACTTACGAACAACTAGTACTGAATCCATAGAAGAAACCTCCACAGAAGAATCACGGACATAAGCCAAATAAGCTAGACACCTCCTCTCGACCATATGTCGAGCCTTCACATAAGAGATAACCCTGTTGGTAGAATGGTCAGGAGTCCCTCTCTACTCTAATCGAGGCAACCCCGGCAAGGCTAAGGTCACCGTCTTAGCGTGACATTCCAATATATCATAATAAGGTGACAACCAATCCATACCTAAAATGATATCAAAATCAACCTTATCGAGAAGTAGAAGATCTACGCTAGTCTCAAGACCATCAATGATAACCACACATGAACGATAGACACGATTTACCACAATAGAATTTCCCACAGGTGTGGACACATGTACAGGAGCATTCAAAGAATCACGAGGCATAACAAAATATAAAGCAAAATAGGATGACACGTATGAATAAGTAGAACACGGATCAAATAGAACTAAGGAATCTCTACTGCAAACTAAAACCATACCTGTGATAACCGCATCAGATGACTCAGCCTCAAACCTGGATGGAAAGGCATAGCATCAGGGTTGGGCCCCACCACTCTGAATTACATCTCTAGGATGGCCTCCTGCTAGATGGCCTCCACCTCTAGCGGCCTGGCCTCCACCTTTAGCGGTCTGACCTCTACCTCTGGCTCCCTAACGCCTACCTCTAGCTGGTTGAGCGGGCAATGATGCAACTAGTTCCGGAATCATGGCACGTGAACTCTATTGTGACGTACCGCCCAGTAATCTTGAACAAGTCCTCTTGATATGCCCAAAACCACCACACTCATAACATCCATCCTGGTGCTGTGATTGCTGAAACTGAGATTGGCTCGAACAGGCCAGATGACCATCGTAGTAACTCTGAATAGGAGGTGCACTGATAGGAGCTAGCCGTGCACTGTAGGCTAGCTGCCCAGAATGAGGAACATAAGGACCACGACTCCCAAAAGCATTGTGGGATGCCTGAAGTGCTGACTGATATGGCCTGGGAGGATGGCCCATACCAAAAGTGCCCCTGCCTCCAGATGAGGAACCATTAAAACCATCGGAATGACGAGGCCTCTTATGTGACCCCTGCCCTCTCTCTTGTGAAAGAACATCCTCGACCCGCCTGGCGACATTGGCATCCATCTGAAAAGAAATTGCACTCCCTATCTCCTTGGCCATATGAAACTTGATAGGATGAGTGGGTCCTTCAATAGACTTCCTCTCCCTCTCTCTCTCGGTAGGAAGTAGAAGAATATCATGATGGGCTAAGTCCACAAAGCGAGTCTTACACCGGCTAACGGTCATACTTCCCTTCTATAGGCGCTCGAACTGTCTGTGGTAGCTCTCTCTCTCTGGGTGATAGGAAGGAACTTCTCAAGAAATAGTTGAGAGAATTGGTCCCAGGTAAGAGTAGGCGACCCAGCTAGTCTGGTCAACATATAATCCATCCACCATTTCCTGGTGGAACCCGACAACTAAAATGTAGCAAAATTGACCACATTGGTCTCCACTATCTCCATGTTCTGTAACACCTCATGACAGTTGTAAAGATAGTCCTAGGGGGTCCTCTGAAGATGCACTAGTGAAGTGAACTAGAAAGAGCTTAGTAAACCTATCCAATCTCCTTAAAGCCTCGGAAGACATAGTTTATCCATCACCGGCCTAGGCGGCAATACCCGGTTGAACTACCCCAACTGGATGGGCTGCCGGAAACTGAAACTAGGGAGCCATCTGCTCCGGAGTGTAAGTAGTGGGAGTTTGTACTCCTCCCCCAGCTTGAGAGATGGCTGGTGCAACAGGAAATGTACCGGCCTGAGCCGTACTCTCCATAAGACCCACTAAACGGACCAAGGCGTCCTGAAGCACTGGGGTGGCAATTAACCCCTCTGGGACCTGAGCTAGTCCCAGGAATAGTTTGGGTTGGAGCCTCCTCGTAAAACTTTACCTGAGGCTCCACTACTGGTGCTGCTGCTCGAGCTCTAGGCTGAGCCCTGCCCCAGCCTTGGCCTCTGGCACGGCCTCGACTTCTACCCCTCGTAGGAGCTGCCACTGGGGGCTCTGGATGTTACGTGGCTGAAAATGCAGTGCGTGTTCTCGCCATCTACGAGAGAACAGAATAGAAGGTTTCAATCAGCAGTGTTAGAATAAAATCGCACGACAGAGAAGAATAGAAGCGAAACTATTCCAAACTTCATAGCCTCTGAAAGATAAGTACAGACGTCTCCGTACCATCCTTCAGACCGTACTAAGTTTGCTCGTGACTCGTTAAACCTATGTAACCTAATGCTCTGATACCAATTTGTCACAACACTGAATTTCCACCATCGGGACCGTGATGGTGCCTAACATTTCACTTGCTATCCAAGCCAACATTAGAACAATTTATTTCCTTAAACAGTTTAAATGATAATACTAAGAAAGTACTGAAATAACTAAAATAATCTAATGTATAAATGCGGAAGCTACACAGTCAAACATCTATTACAAATCTCGAAAACTGGTGTCACAAGTGCACGAGCTTCTAGAGTAATACATATAAGGGTCTGAAATAAATACAAAGCTATTTGAATGAAAATATACAGCTAAATAGAAAGAGGAAGGGGACTCCAGGAGTTGCGGGTACTGAAAAACCATACCTCAAGTCTCCGCAAATGTCCAATCCGAGCACGCTAATAACCACCGCTAGGACCGACTCCAAAATGTAGTATCAGTTCAACCGATCCCATGTACTGATAAGTGTGGAGCCTAACCTCGACGAAATAGTGACGAGGCTAAGGCGGGTCACCTATACTATAACATGTACGCAGTATATATAATAATAATAGAAAATGGGAATATTGAACTGAAATTAACAGTCAACTAAAAATGATAACCTCAGCCTCAAGAATAAATCACGTCGTTCAGAATTATGAATCTTAAACAGTTAAAATGCAAATACCGGAAAACCAACACAACTCAAGAAATGTGTTTACCGTGAAAATGGTAACAACAATTAAATTTGTAGATGGGATTCTAAAAATACGTGATCTATTCCCGAGCTAGTTGTTAGAGGAGTTGATACTGATAATAAGGAGTTTAAAGATTAAATGCAAGCTAAAACGAGATAGTAATCGAACCGAGGGGCCTGCTGCCCAGGTATAGGTCTGGTCGACGTCAGGGTCGAGCTCAAGCTATCGGGGATATTCGGGGATGGGATAACAGTTGAGGATATCATTAAACAAGGCTCTTCACGGCCAATACTAAGCTATACGATGAAGAACTAGTAAGAAAGCAATGAATATCGAGGTGACTTTGGGCCAGTGAGAACGAAGAAGTTAGACAGAACAGAGAGAGAGAGAGAGAGAGAGAGAGAGAGAGAGAGAGAGATTATTGCACTTGTGGAGAAATGGAGCAACATCAGTCCGTTACAAGGTAGTGTGAGTCCCCTTTATATAGGAGGGGAACTCGGCTACAAGTACGTGGAGATTAATTACAAAGTATGGAGATGGGATGGCTTGACGTGACGCCTCAACATAGGCTCTGGATAGGCCGGCCCTGTCAAACTTAGCCGTTTGCCTTGGGAGCTTCCCTCTCTGTCCTGGCTTCGATCTCCGTTTTCTCTGAGTCGGGCCTCGATGAACCCCGGGGTTGGGAACTCGGCCGTGGCTTCCTATCCTCAGGGTCTTGAAGCACTTCTTGTGAAATGACTTGAGAGTGAGAAAATCAAGTTCTCTGGTTTCACTGTGTACAGATAGTCTCCGCGTTTCCAAGAGCGAAGTGATGGGAAACGATTTTGACACTTGACTCCTCGAGCTCCTTACGGCGACGTCATTCTAAATATGCGACTCCTGGCGCGAGCTTTGTGGCACCCGAGGCGTCCACGGGCTTATGCATTTTCGACTTTATTCAATGCCCTCTCGATTCCATCTCTCCAATGTGAAGGTACCACCGTCGATTCGGTTTTCCAAGGATGCATTAACTGCGCCCGTTGGTCAATCTTTCATAGCCTCAACGACCGTGTCATAACCCCCTATAAATAGGGGTGTGTTGGCGTTGTTTTTCCTATCCCAGTGCCTTCGTTGGCTTGCTTGCCTATTCCTTCTTATCGTCTTCTTCTATCCTTGAACATCATGCTTGGGGCTCATGGCCTCAAGGCCGTTTGGAGGAGCTCTCTTTGATCATATCGTGGCCCTTTGCCGGGACTTCCTTTTGTCGAGCGTAATCGCACTGCCCCGCTATTGTTGTGGTCGTCGATATGTTGGCCTTTGGTGCTGCTGTTGGCCCGAGGTGATGATGGACGGGGAGTCAGTTTCCCCCTCATGCAGACAACTGTTCGGATTATGCACCGCTGCTCAATCTCCTACCTAGGCCTGGTGTGGCACTTTATCCCTAGGGTTTTTTCTTTCCCAAGGGATAAAGTGGCACTACCGGCCGTTGAGGCAGAGGCCCGCCGAATCTTCAACTTTTGGCTTCGGCGGGCCATGTCTCTTTTCTCTACCTCCTTTGCGTCCCCTTTTTTCCTCTTCTTCATCTTCTCCGGTAGGGATCCCTCGGGGGATTGAGCTGGGAGCCTAGAGGAGGTGGCAGTTGAAGGAATCACCCTCGAGGGTGCGTGCTCGAGGGGGCGACGCTCGAGGATGCCGATACCGGAGATGGATCTTTGAGGGCGGACCGGGCTCCTGGGTTTCATCACATGTATCTCCTTCCGTTCCTCCACTTTAGGTGTAGACTTCCGTAGGCTTTTGTAATTGTATGTAATGATCCCTCGAGGGCTGTTGTACATGGAACTTTATGAACATGAATATACTCCATTGATTTCTGCTTTCGATTCTTGCTTTATAATTGCATGTTTTCGTGCCCTTCGAGGCCTTTTGGATGTCTTCTTTTATTTGTTGATAGCCGATATTATACTTGGGTGTCAGCGTTCTTTCCGATCCTCTGCTGATCGACATGCCTATCTTTCGAACCCATGGTCATACCTCGAACTAATCCTGGATTGATCTGATAGGCCTGGGCTGCCGAGGCCCTCTGGGTTGTATGGAGATAATACGCCGAATTTCAGGGCCTTCGAGGATGTTATTCTGAATAAAGGTCAGCTTCGGGTACCTGGGGGTCCCTTTTGATCTTGATGTAGATAGCCCCTTCAAAACATATAGGATAAACTTCTACTGAGAAGTTTCCTGTACTCAGGCGCTACCTTGGACCTTCGTTGAGCTTTCGTGATCGGAGCTTCTTGTGCTTGTTCCTCTTTTTTAGAAAGGGGGAAACATGAGACCAGGTATTTGCCTTGCATCGAGTGATGGCGTTGAAAGCTTCCCAAAGTCCGACTTCTTTTGGGTAGGGATCCTCGAGGTAGAATGTTGCCTCGAGATTGGAGATAGTATGGACGGTTCCTCAAGTCTTGGCTTCTCTTCGAAGGATGCTTCCTGGATCGGGTCCCACTCTGTTGAACTGTATCGCGGTTGTTGGCTTCCTGGGGCTCACTCCGGGTAGGCGAGTCGTCGTCGCTTCTCGCATATATATGGGGCGGCTTTGGCTTCTTCCCAAGACCTCACTATTTTCAAGTCGCTGCCCTTCCGCTTTGGCATAGGGTTCTTCATTTCTTCAGGCACAAAAGGTGTTGGCGCGCCCTTTCTCTGATTTATTAGTTTTACCATAATCATGGCAAGCACTTCGGGGCCGGCCCGGTAGGGAGTGGAGAGTGTTGCTCCCGGC
Source organism: Nicotiana sylvestris (assembly GCF_000393655.2). Lineage (NCBI taxonomy): Eukaryota > Viridiplantae > Streptophyta > Magnoliopsida > Solanales > Solanaceae > Nicotiana > Nicotiana sylvestris. The sequence goes on from NC_091061.1 coordinate 89,421,281, forward strand.
GCTCAAGAACAGCAGGAGTTCGCTCTGAAGATGGTGCCTTTGATAAGAGGGGAACATCTGGAGATGGTGAGGAGGTACTGTGGATGGAGCGAAGTACTGTGCCTTTGATTTCGAGGAAGTTCATCGGCTTCACTTCGTGGTGAGTTTAGGCGCAGTTTTCCTGTATTCCGCATCCTCCTCCCTCTATTGAACTTTTCTTGTGTAGGCCTGTGATAGGCTTATGTCTGAGCTGCTCCGTGAGTTTACAAAAGAGTTTTTGTAAATGTAGGTTTTGGCTCAGTGATTTTAGTGGAGAGTTTGGGAAAATCATACTGGAAGATATCTTGGTTTTTTCACCTTCTAAACCAGGTGTTTTCCACATAAAATATATGTGTTCTTTATTTTCTGTACTTATTATTCCGCAACAGTAGTAGTTGGAACACATAGAAGAACGAAGTCCTTCTACAATCAAGTTAAGCGAAAATTGGGTACCACACAAGTTACCCCCTCTTGTGTGGTATTGAAGTCTAAAATATCAATTGATATCAGAGCGGAGTATCCTTAAAGAGGCTAACACCTTAGGAACAGATCAAGATGAGTGCACCACCTGAAAACTGGGAAGGGCAATCCACTGCTAGGCCTAGTGGAAGAACAGGATGATCAACCACATCATAGGATAAGACTATGAACTCCCCCACATAGTTACTGATAGTCCCCTGGATAATACAAAGAAGAATGCTAAAAGAGTGGACGTGCCAAAGACAAGAGCTAATTGTACTACTAAAGATTTGAAGAAATGGGAAAAGAATGCCAAGGCCAAGAAATGGCTTGTGTGTGGACTAGGTCCAGACGAGTACAGCAGGATTCAAAGTTGTACCATTGCTAAGGAGATATGGGACACCCTACAAGTGGCCCATGAAGGAACTCCTCAATTAAAGAGATCAAGAGGAACACCGTTATATTCTCAATATGAGAATTTTACCGTGAAAGAAGGAGAAACCATCCAAAAGATGTACACAAGATTCACAACACTAACAAATGAACTTAAGTCTCTTGGAAGAATTATCCTTGAAGAAGACAAGGTTGAGAAAATCTTGACAAGGGTCTTGCCAGTAACTTGGGAAAGCAAAATCACTGCTATTCAGGAATCAAAGAACATTGCTACCCTCAAGTTGTATGAGCTGATTAGAAATCTTACTGCCTATGAACTGAGAAGGCAAACCATGAAGATGGATGCACCCAAGAAGGAAAGAAGTGTGGCTCTCCGAATAGCTAAAGGTGTAGACTTAGAGGATGATGAAATGGCTATGATCACAAGGGATTTCAAGAAGTACCTAATGAGAGGAAAGGGTTCTTCAAGAGGTGCAACCTTCAACAAACCAAGGGCTCCTGGAAAATAGACCAACGAGGGCTGCTAAAAATGTGGTAAGACTGAACACATGATCAAAAATTGTCCTAGTGGGAAATTGAATGGAAGAAGGAAAGGGATGAACGAAGAAACAGGAAGAAGGAACAGGTTCAACCTAAAAGGAACAAAGGATCAACAAAGGCTATGGTTGCTACTTAGGGAGAAACTTCATATGAGGATTCAGAAGATGAAGTTGGAGATGAACAAGCACTTATGGCCATTGGAGAATCATACGATGAATAAGAGGTAAGTGTTATTCATATCAAAGACAAGATTAAATATTTGTCTAAAGAAAGGCTATCTAAATTATTGCTAGACTTCATTTATGAGTCTGAGGTTATAAACAATGAGAAGGAATAGCTGTCTCGGGAATGTGTGATCATAAAAGCCAAGTGCAAAAATCTAGAATTTAGGGCTAGTGAAAGTAAGAGTAAAAATGTTGAGTTGAAGAACCATGTTCTTGAACTTGACACCAGTGTCTTAAAACTTAGGTCTGAAAATTTAAAACTAAAATTAGGAACAGGTAAGAAGAAAGCTGATCACACACATCTCACCTTAGAAGAAAATCTAGGAAAAAATAAAGGATGAGTTGTACAAGAAAGATGAGCAGATAAGAGTCCTAAAAGAAGATCTAGGCAAGGTGAAGCATGAACTAGATAGAACATGCAAATGGAACAAGTCCTCTGATGCACTATCCTGGCTAAAAGAGCACCACAGTAGCAACAAGAGAGGACTTTGCTATGGGACCCCAACACCTAAGTGGGATTCCAAAAGTAAATACATCACACTTCCTGAAAACAAAATCTACACACACTATGCAAGACTGGCCATTACAAAAGTGAATGTAATGCAAAAGAAAATGCCAGTCAAAAGAATAAAACCTTTGTTCAAGAGAAAAATAGGCTGCCTAGATGAGCCAAAAGGAATTTAATTCACCCCTTTGCCTATAGAAAGGAACCCAAACTAGTTTGGGTTCCTAAGACTAACCCTTGAATTCGTTTTGCAGGTCCAAGTGAAGGGAAGTATCCAAATATGGTACATGGAATGTGGCTGCTCAAAGCATATGACTGGAAGTAAGAACCGGTTCCTTTCACTTGAGGATCTAAAATGAGGTAATGTCTCATTTTGATATAGGAAGAAAGGTGAGATCGTTGGGGTTGGAAAGGTAGGTAAGACAGACTCACATTCCATTGAGAATGTCTACTTGCTAGATGGCTTGAAATATAGCTTAATCAGTGTATCACAACTGTCTGACAGAGGTAACCTGTAGCATTCACCTCTACCAAATATTTTGTGATTAATCTTACCACTGTTAAGATTGTTTTGCAGGAAAAAAGAGTTAACAATATTTATATTGTAGATTTGTCCACTCTTTCAGAAAATGAACTCACTTGCTTGAGTGTGGTGGACAATAATCCCCTCCTGTGGCACAAAAGGCTAGGTCATGCAAGTCTGAATCAACTCAACAAATTAGTCTCCAAGGACCTGGTGATAGGGTTACCTAACATCAATTTCAAGGAAGACAAAGTTTGTGAGGCCTGTACAAGGGGGGAGCAGGTAAGATCATCTTTTAAAAAGTAAGAAAATGGTAAGCACAACCAGGACAATGGAACTGGTTCATATGGATATCTGTGGTCCAATAAGAACATTAAGCAGAGGGGATAAGAAATATGTGATGGTACTTGTTGATGATTACTCTAGGTTTACTTGGGTATTGTTTTTATCATCTAAGGATGAAGCATTTGACATGTTTACTGCCTTTGTTAGAAAAACTCAGAAACAACTAGGTAATCAACTTGCATCAATTACGTCTGATCATGAAACTGAATTTGAAAATGCTAAGTTTGCCGAATTTTGTGATGAACATGGTATAGATCATAATTTCTCTGCCCCTAAGACTTCTCAATGAACTGGAGTAGTTGAAAGAAAGAATACAATTCTTGAAGATATGGCTAGGACTATGCTTCTTTCTAGTAAACTGCCCTATAGCTTCCAGGCAGAGGCTGTAAATACTGCATGTTACATCATTAATAGATGCATGACTAGACCTCTTGTAGAGAAGACTCCCTATGAGTTACTTAAAGGAAGAAAACCAAATATATCCCATCTTAGGGCATTTGGATGCAAGTGCTTTATGCACAATAATAGAAAGGACTCCCTAGGTAAGTTTGATCCCAGAAGTGATGAGGGAGTATTCTTGGGATATTCTTCACATAGCAAAGCTTATAAAGTGTACAACAAAAGAACTTTGTGTGTAGAAAAAAGTGTACATGTAGTTTTTGATGAAACTAACATTCTTTATGAGAGACAGGAACATGAAGATGAAGCTATTGGGCTAGTAAAATAATTGAGTGAAGTCACAGCTCAAGCTGAAAATGCACCAAAAGAAGGAACAGGTGAGGGAATATGTTCTTCCATCCTGGGCAACCTGACAGGAGGAACTGAACAAAGAAGAACTGAAACCAATCCCCTAATACAACCTATCCATGAGCCAGTTCTTGAGCAACAGAACATGGGAGAAACATTAAACAGAAACCAGTTGGTTGTGAAACCTTACAAGTATCAAAGTTCTCATACCATTAAGAACATAATTACTGATCCAACATCTGGAGTTAAAAGTAGATCACATTTAAAGAATATGTGTGCTTTTGATGCTTTCGTATTCTTTTGTTGAACCTAAAAATGTTGTTGAGGCTTTGCAGGATGCAGATTGGGTAAATTGAATGCAAGATGAACTTAATTGTTTGAGAGAAGTCAAGTTTGGCATCTAGTTCCAAGACCCAAGGACAGATCAGTAATTGGCACTAAATGGGTCTTCAGAAATAAGCTTGATGAATATGGAATAGTTACAAGGAACAGGCAAGGCTGGTGGTCCAAGGTTATAGCCAAGAGGAGGGCATAGATTATGATAAGACCTTTGCTCCAGTTTCAAGACTGGAGGTAATAAGACTCCTCATAGACTTTGCAGCACACATGGAATTTACTCTTCATCAGATGGATGTCAAAATTGCCTTCCTAAATGGCTACCTAAAAGAAGAAGTGTTTGTCAAATAACCTCCAGGGTTTGAGAGCAAGGAGTGTCCGGAACATGTGTACAAATTAGACAAGGCTCTATATGGACTCAAGCGGGCTCATAGAGCATGGTATGAACGACTATCCAAATTCCTGCTTGAACATGGCTACAAGAGAGGTAAAATTGACAGTACTCTATTCCTGAGGGAAAAAGGTAAGGATCTTCTTGTGGTACAAATATATGTTGATGATATAATTTTTGGGGCAACCACTGACAAACTGAGTAAGGACTTTGCCAAATTAATGGGGAGTGAGTTTGACATGAGTATAATGGGTGAGCTTAACTTTTTCTTAGACTTACAGATCAAACAAAACCCAAATGGAACCATGATCCATCAGCAAAAATATGCAAAAGAGTTGATTAAAAGGTTTAAAATGGATGAATCAAAAGAAATAGTCACACCCATTGCAACAGCTACTAAATTAGACATAGATGAACCTAGTTCATCTGTTGATCAAAAGTTGTATAGGGGTATGATTGGTTCACTTTTGTATCTTACTGCTAGCAGACCTAACATAGTTTTCAGTGTAAGGCTTTGTGCTCGTTTTTAGGCAAATCCTAAGGAATTTCACTTGACTGCTGTCAAGAGGATACTGAGATATTTGAAAGGCACTACTGATCTTTGCCTTTGGTACCCTAAAGGTAGTAACTTTAATCTAGTGGAATATATTGATGCTTACTATGTAGGTTTCCTTGTGGATAGGAAAAGCACTTTAGGTATGGCTCATTTTCTTGGTTCATGTCTGGTATCATGGGCCACTAAAAAGCAGAATTTAGTGGCCTTATCCAATGTTGAGGCTGAATATATTGTTGCTGCCTCTTGTTGTGCTCAACTGCTGTGGATCAAACAGCAGTTGATAGATTTTGACATTGAAGTTGGTTGCATTCCTATCTTTTGTGATAACACTAGTGCTATAAGTATGACAAAGAACCCAGTTCATCATAAGAGGACTAAGCACATAGATGTTAGACATCACTTCTTAAGGGACAACTATGATAAAGGATTGATTACCATAGAATTATGTGCTACTGATAAATAAATTGCTAACATCTTTACTAAAGCACTGAGTAGAGAAAGCTTTGAAAGGAACAAGTTAGAATTAGGGATGATTAAGATCACCTAATGGGACCAGCTCGGAATGCACAGTGAAAAAAAATTGAAAAAAAATGAATGAAAAAAAATTGGCTAGGAAATCTGGAACTTGTGTAAATATCTAGATTAATTTTTACTCAGTTTCATACTGTAAATAGTATACTCCTGTGACATGTGTTGATATGACTCACTGATCTCTAACAAAATTTTCTCTATTATGGTAATTTGACGCATGATCAAAAGGAATCTAAATGAAGAACATGGTTCATCATTATTGGTCATCTAAAAAATGAGGTATGTTTTCTATGCTCTACACAATTAGAAATATAAATATTTAAATCATGAGCAGAGTCCTACCTATGTTCAAACACATCAGAAAATCATATCCGTTTATTTTTTGAATCAGTTCAGTCTCTATGCGACGACTTGGCCAGTCATCACATGAGTTACCACTCCATTTCCCCCATTTCTGCTTCTTATTGCTTTGCTTATCGGTTTTATACGTGATCGGGTTGGTCGGCTCGGGTTTGGAAGGATTTGGTAAGGTTTGAGACACTTAGTCTCTTTTGAGGAAGCATAAGTTAGAAAAGTCAACTGGATATTGACTTATGTGTTAGAGGGCTCAGATGTGAGTTCCGATGGTTCGGTTAGCTTTGGGAGGTGATTTGGGGCTTAGAAGCGTGATCGGAATGAGTTTTGAAGGTTCGGAGTAGATTTAGGCTTGAATTGGCGAAGTTGATAATTTGGTAATTTCCGGTTGGTAGGTGAGATTTTGATATAGGGGTCGGAATGGAATTCGGAGAGTTGCAGTATTTCCGTGGTGTCATTTAGGATGTGTGTGCAAAATTTTAGGTCATTCGGACATGGTTTGGTTAGGTTTTTTATCAAAAGAGGAATTCGGAAGATTTTGGAAAGTTAGGCTTGAATCCGATGTGTTTTGGTTTATTTGATATTGTTTGAGGTGTCTTGAAGATTGGTACAAGTTTGAATAAGGTTTGGGATATGTTGGTGCTTTTGATTGAGGTCCCGGGGGCCTCGGGGTGATTTCGGATGGTTGACGGAGGAGTTTGAGACTTGATGAAATTGCAGATTTTTGCTGCTTCTGGTATTTCCGCACCTGCGGATTGGGGACCGTAGGTACGATGCCGCATGTGTGGAAAAGCGGTCGCAGAAGCGGAAGATGGGAAGATGGCAGAAACCGCATATGTGGTTCTCGAAATCCGAGACGTGGGTCGGTGGTCGGGTTTTTGTAATTTCGGGAATTGTGTTGTAAATTGAATATTTTCGCTTGCCCTTCATTCCCTTAGCATATTTTGATGCCGTGATTCTGATTTTGGATAGATTCGATGTGAGTGGAGGCCGATTCGAGGGGTAAAGGCATCGCGAGCTAGAGATTTGACCTAATTGAGGTTAGTAATGATTGTAAATGATGTTCTGAGGGTATGAAACCCCAAATTTGCACATCGTTGTGCTATATTGAGGTGACGCAAATGCTAGATGATGAGCGTGGGGTCGTGCACTATTGGAGATTGTGACTTAGTCCGTCCCGAATGACTATTTTTCTGCGTATTTGACTGAAATCTATTTGTTATCATCATTATTTGGGCTGAATGCCATATTTGGGCTTCGTGCCAACTATTTGAACCCTTAGGTTACTTTTATTGATATTTCCTCACTGTTTTGACTTTATATTTGAACTAAGTCATGTTTCACTGTTTTCGTACTCAGCCATGTTTACTCCGTTTTAACACTTAAATGATCTTTTAAATGATATTTTGGGCTGAGAATCATGTTTTACTATTGCCCGAGTGGCTTGTGAGGATTTTTGACTGAGTAAGGTCGAGGGCCTATGTTGTCAGGAAACATTTGATATTGATTATGAGGCTGAGGGCCTGAGATATGTACGCCATGAGGTGGCTTGTTGATATGAGGCTGAGGGCCTAGTTATGATGCCACGAGATGGCTTGATATTGCGCTTGGGCCGTAAGGGGGCCCTCCATGGGTCTGCACACCCCCAGTGAGCACAGGTACCCATTGTGATGTGAGATATAGCCCGAGGGGCTGGTATTGTTCTGAGATATTGCCCGGGGGGTGGATTTATTGATATTGTACCTGAGGGGTGAACCGTTATGTGTTTATTTTCCTTAATTGCCTGTCATTTACCTGCTTAAATTGTTGAAAAAGGTTTTCGTGAAGTTTAATTCGAGTTAAATGACATTCACATATCTTTCACTGGTTTTATTGCTTCATTATAGTCTGCAAATGTGTTTTTACGTGATTTCCTGCTTTCAGTCCTTATTTATGATTATCACTCACTGAGTTGGAGTACTCACTTTACTCTTTGCACCCCGTGTGCAGATTCAGGCATATCCAGTCCTGCTCCCGAATGCTGATCTTTCCAGCTCAGGCGGATTCGAAGAGTCTCTAGGTAGTTGTCGGCGTTCGCAGCCCGGAGTTCCTTCCCTATCTTATTATCCATATTCTTAGTTACTTTATTAAACTCTGTAGATTTCACTGAGTATTCCGGATTGTTTAGATGCTCATGACTAGTGACACCCCAGTATTGGGCTGTATTCCGTAAATTATGTTATTATCTGCTTAAATTTTGGATTATTTTATCATTCCTAGACTGTTTCTTACTGTTTAACTATTAAATACTGAAATGGGAAGTGTTGGTTAGCCTTGTCTTCATGAGAGGCGCCATCATGACCGGGTATAGGTTTAGGGTCATGACAAGTTGGTATTAGAGCCTAGGTTACATAGGTCTCACGTGTCATGAGCAGGTTTAGTATAGTCTTGCGGATCAGTATAGAGACATCTGTATTTATCCTCGAGAGGATGCAGAACCTTTAGGAAAAACTTCACATTCTTAAAATTCTTATCGTGTGACTTTGTTGATCCGAGTACTAAACTTCTATTGTTCTATTCTCTCACAGATGGTGATGACACGAGCTACCGGTCAGGATGGACGACCACCAATACCACCAGCTATGGCCACTAGAGGCCAAGGACATGGTCGTAGTCGTGGTAGGGGCAGAGGTATGGCCCGCACATCAGCTAGGGCAGCACAAGCGGATCCACCAGCCGCCTTAGTTCAGGATCAGGTCCCAGTTGTGGACACTCCAGCAGCACCAGTTGTGACCATTATGATTTCGGGTCTTCACGAGGCCTTGACTCAGATTCTATTAGTTTACACCGGCCTAGCTCAGGTGATTTAAGTCACTACAGCCACAACTACTTCTCAGTCCGGGGGAGGCAAGCAGACTCCCGCCGCTCGCACACCTGAGCAGGTCGTGTAGGGACTTTAGACGTCGGGGGCACATCCAACCAAACCGGTTATAGCTGCTCAGGACTATGTAGTTCCTGCCATGCCATAGGATGAGCAGCATAGATTGGAGAGGTTTGGTAGGCTTCAGCCTCCAACCTTCAGTGGTGCAGAGGGCGAGGATGCCCAGGGCTTCTTGGATAAGTATCAGAGGACGCTTCGTATAGTGGGTATTCTGGAGACCAGCGGGGTAGCTTTCACTACTTATCAGTTTTCTGGAGCTGCCTTCACTTGGTAGGAGGCTTTTGAGAGGCGTAGGTCTGTTGGTGCAGCACCCCTTACCTAGCAGTAGTTCTCCGTTCTCTTTTTGGAGAAGTAAGTGTTGCAGTTCCGCAGAGAGGAGCTACGTAGGGAGTTTGAGTGGTTACGTCAGGGAGAGATGACTGTGACGCAGTATGATATGAGGTTCTCCAAGTTAGCTCGTCATGCTATTTGGTTGGTTCTGACGGATAGAGAGAGGATTAAGAGGTTTGTTGATGGCCTCACATATCAGCTTCGTATTCTCATGACCAAGGAAAGGGTGATTGGTGCTACCTTTAAGGAGGTTGTAGGCATTGCTCGGGAGATTGAGTCTGTTCGTCGCCAAGAGTGCGAGGAGAGGGAGGCCAAGAGGATCTAGTAGTTATAGTGGTACTCCTTCGAGAAGTCAGTTTCAGCACGGCAGAGGCTGTCCATTCAGTCATGCTCAGCCAGCTCGCCTATATTATCGTGGGCGTCAGCGGGTCATGGTTCTCACAATTCTCATCAAGGCCAGTCATTACTTAGTTCCCTTCAAACTTAGAGTTTGTCCCGTGCTCCATCAGTTTAGGGCTCTTCTATGCCAGGTGAATCTGCTAGTTACTCCGGTGTGAGGGGTTCCCTTCATACCCCTTCTCCAGCACCTGGGAGTTGTTATGAGTGTGGTGAGATGGGTCATATGTGGAGGCAGTGCCCTCGTCGTCTTACGAGTTCAACTCAGCAGAGGGGTCAGTCATCGGTTTCAGCGCCAATTACTTCATCACCATGCGTTCAGCCAGCTAGGGGTGGAGCTTAGTCAGCTAGGCGTCGCCCCAGAGGGGAAGGTCGATGAGGTGGTGGTCAGGCCCGTTTCTATGCACTTCCAGGCAGACCCGATGCTATTGCTTCAAATATTTTCTTTACAGGTAGTGTTTCAGTCTGCCACAGAGATGCCTCTATATTATTTGATCCCGGTTCCACTTTTTCTTATGTTTTATCATACTTTTCTCATTATTTGGATACGCCCCATGAGTTTTTTACTTCACCTGTTCATGTATCTTCCCCGACGGGCGATACTGTTGTTGTAGACAGTGTGTATCGGTCGTGTATGGTGACTATTGGGGGTCTGGAGACCCATATGGATCTTTTATTATTGTGTATAGTGGATTTCGATGTCATTTTAGGCATGCATTGGCTATCTCCGTGTCGTGCTATTTTGGACTGTTATGCTAAGATAGTCACATTGGCTATACCGGGTGTGCCACGAATTGAGTGGCGAGGTGTGACGATTATGTTCCCAGTAGAGTTATCTCATTCTTGAAAGCTAAGCGTATGGTTGGGAAGGGTTGTCTTTCGTATCTAGCCTTTGTGAGGGATGTCGGTGTTGAGACTCCCAGTATTGATTCTATTCTAGTTGTGAGGGATTTTCCCGATGTGATTCCTGCAGACCTGTCGGGCATGCCACCGGACAGGGATATTGATTTTGGTATTGACTTGGTGTCGGGCACTCAGCCCATTTCTATTTTGCTATATCGTATGGCACCAGCGGAGTTAAAAGAGTTAAAGGAGCAACTTCAGGAACTCCTTGATAAGGGGTTCCTTCAACCTAGTGTGTCACCTTAGGGTGCGCTGGTTCTATTTGTGAAGAATAAGGATGGCACTATGAGGATGTGCATTGATTATAGGCAATTGAACAAAGTAACAGTTAAGAACAGGTACCATTTGCCTCGCATTGATGATTTATTCGACCAGCTTCAGGGAGCGAGAGTGTTCTCCAAGATTGATCTCCATTTAGGTTATCACCAGTTGAAGATTAGGGCTTAGATATTCTTAAGATGGCTTTCAGGACCCGATATGGTCATTATGAGTTCTTGGTGATGTCTTTTGGGCTGACCAATGCCCCAGCAGCATTCATGCATTTGATGAACAGTGTGTTTCGGCCTTATCTCAACTCGTTTGTCATAGTATTCATTGATGATATTCTGGTTTATTCGCGTAGTCAGGAGGAGCACGCGGAGCATTTGAGAGTTGTGTTGTAGAGATTGAGGAAGGAGAAGCTTTATGCAAAATTCTCCAAGTGTGAGTTTTGGCTCAGTTCAGTGGCTTTCTTGGGGCACGTGGTGTCCAGCGAGGGTATTCAGGTTGATTCGAAGAAGATAGAGGTGGTTCAGAGTTGGCCTAGACCGTCCTCGGCTACAGCGATTCGTAGCTTTCTTGGTTTGGCAGGCTATTATCACCGGTTTGTTCAGGGATTCTCTTCTATCGCATCGTCCGTGACCAAGTTGACTCAGAAGGGTGCTTCATTTGTATGGTCAGACGAGTGTGAGGAGTGCTTTCAGAAGCTCAAGACATCCTTGACCATAGCCCTAGTGTTAGTTCTGCCATCAGCTTCAAGTTCATATACCGTGTATTGTGATGCTTTGAGAGTTGGTATTGGTTGTGTTTTGATGCAGGAGGGTAGAGTTATTGCTTATGCTTCCCGTTAGTTGAAGCCCCATAAGAAGAACTACCTCGTTCATGATTTGGAGTTGGCTGCCATAGTTCACGCGTTGAATATTTGGAGGTATTACTTGTATGGTGTGTCTTGTGAGGTGTTTACAGATCATCGTAGCCTCCAACACTTGTTCAAGCAGAAGGATCTTAATTTGAGGCAACGGAAATGGTTGGAGCTGCTAAAGGATTATGATATCACTATATTGTACCATCCGGGAAATGCCAATGTGGTGGCCGATGCTTTGAGCCGAAAGGCAGTGAGTATGGGGAGTTTGGCATATATTCCAGTTGGGGAGAGACCTCTTGCAGTTGATGTTCAGGCCTTGGCCAATCGGTTCGTGAGGTTGGATATTTCGGAGCCCAGTCGGGTATTAGCTTGTGTGGTTTCTCGGTCTTCCTTATATGATCGCATCAGAGAGCGCCAGTATGATGATCCGCATTTACTTGTCCTTAAGGACAGAGTTCAGCATGATGATGCCAGAGCTGTGACCATTGGTGATGATGGGGTTTTGAGGATGCAGGGCCGGATATGTGTGCCCAATGTGGATGGGCTTCGGGAGTTGTTTCTGGAGGAGGACCATAGCTCGCGGTATTCCATTCATTCGGGTGCCGCGAAGATGTATCAGGATTTGAGGCAGCACTATTGGTGGAGGAGAATGAAGAAAGACATTGTGGGATTTGTAGCTCGGTGTCTCAATTGTCAGCAGGTGAAATATGAGCATCAAAGACCGGGTGGCTTGCTTCAGCGGATGGATATTCCAGAGTGGAAGTGGGAGAGGATCACTATGGACTTTGTAGTTGGACTTCCACGGACTTTGAAGAAGTTTGATGCTATTTGGGTGATTGTGGATCGGCTGACCAAGTCCGCGCACTTCATTCCTGTGTGTACTACCTATTCTTCAGAGCGGTTGGCAGAGATCTATATCCAAGAGATTGTTCGTTTGCATGGTGTCCCAGTTTCCATCATTTCAGATAGGGGCACTCAGTTTACTTCACAATTTTGGAGGTTTGTGTAGCGAGAGTTGGGTACTCAGGTTGAGTTGAGCACAGCTTTTCACCCTCAGATAGACGGGTAGTCCGAGCGCACTATTCAGATATTAGAGGACATGTTATGTGCTTGTGTCATTGATTTTGGAGGGTCATGGGGTAGTCAGTTTCTACCGCTTGCAGAGTTTGTTTATAACAACAGCTACTAGCCGAGTATTCAGATGGCTCCATATGAGGCTTTGTACGGGAGGCAGTGTAGATCTCTAGTTGGTTGGTTTGAGCTGGGTGAGGCTAGGCTATTGGGGATAAACTTGGTGCAGAATGCTTTAGAAAAGGTGAAGGTGATTCAGGAGAGGCTTCGTACAGCGCAGTCGAGGCAAAAGAGTTATGCTGACAGGAAGGTTCGGGATGTGTCCTACATGGTTGGTGAGAAGGTTCTGTTGAAGGTTTCGTCCATGAAGGGTGTTATGATATTTGGGAAGAAAGGCAAATTGAGTCCTCGATTCATTGGGCCTTTTAAGGTGCTTAGGAGGATTGGGGATGTGGCTTATGAGCTTGCTTTGCGACCCAGTTTGTCGAGTGTGCATCTAGTATTTCATGTTTCTATACTCCAGAAGTATATTAAGGATCCGTCTCATGTTCTGGATTTCAGCACGGTTCAGTTTGATGGTGATTTTACTTATAATGTGGATCCAGCAGCTATTTTGGAGTGTCAGGTTCGAAAGTTGAGGTCAAAAGATATAGCTTCAGTGAAAGTGCAGTGGAGAGGTCGGCCCGTGGAGGAGGCTACCTGGGAGACTGAGCGGGAGATGCAGAGCAGATATCCCCACATGTTTGAGGCTTCAGGTATGTTTCTTGACTCGTTCGAGGACGAATGTTTATTTAAGTTGGGGAGGATATGACGACCCGGTCAGTCATCTCATGAGTTACCGCTCTGTTTCCCCCATTTCTGCTTTTTATTGCTTTGCCTATCCGTTCTATACGTTATCGGGTTGGTTGGCTCGGGTTCGGAAGGATTTGGTAAGGTTTGAGACACTTAGTCCCTTTTGAAGAAGCTTAAATTGGAAAAGTCAACCGGATATTAACTTATGTGTTAGAGGGCTCGTATATGAGTTCTGATGGTTCGGTTAGCTTCGGGAGGTGATTTGGGACTTAGAAGCATCATCGGAATGAGTTTTGGAGGTTTGGAGTAGATTTAGGCTTGAACTGGCGATGTTGATAATTTGGCGATTTCCTGTTGGTAAGTGAGATTTTGATATAGGGGTCGGAATAGAATTCTAAGAGATGCAGTAGTTCCGTGGTGTCATTTGGGATGTGTGTGCAAAATTTCAGGTCATTCAGACATGGTTTGGTTGGTTTTTTTTATCAAAAGCGAAATTCGGAAGATTTTGGAAACTTAGGCTTGAATCCAATGTATTTTGGTTGATTTGATGTTGTTTGAGGTGTCTCTTGATGATTGGTACAAGTTTGAATAAGGTTTTGGGATATGTTGGTGCTTTTGGTTAAGGTCTCAGGGGCCTCGGGGTGATTTCGGATGGTTGACGGAGGAGTTTGAGACTTGGTAAAATTGTAGATTTTTGCTGCTTCTGGTATTTTCGCACCTGCAGATTGGGGACCGCAGGTGCGATGCCGTATGTGCGGAAACGCGGTCGCAGAAGCAGAAGCTAGGAAGATGGCAGAAACTGCATATGCGGTTGTGGGACCGCACCTGCGAAGGCGCAGGTGTAGAGTGTTGACCGCAGATGCGGAGTTGGCCGTTTAAGTGATTTCCGCAGAAGCGGTTCAAGGACCGCAAATGTGGTACCGCAGAAGTGGGTATATGGCCGCAGATGCGAAAATGCCTAGGCAGAAGGTATAAATAGTGTCCTTCGCGATTTTGAGCTATTTTTCACCATTTCTAATTCGGTTTGGAAGCATTTTGGATGATTTTGAAGAGGGATTTCAGGGGAACTTCATTGAGGTACGCATTTTGGACCTAAAACTCGTTTCTATGGTATTACTTCACGAATTAGGCTTGTAATTTAAGGAATTTAAGGATCAAAGTTTGGGGAAACTAGGGCTTGGAAACTTAGACCTTTTATTGAGGATTTGAAGGACCATTTGAGGTCGGATTTCAGAACTTTTGATATGTATGAACTCGTGGGGAAATAAGGAATCTATTGATATAACAATTATCGAAATCCGAGACGTGGGCCAGGGGTCGGGTTTTGGTAAATTCGGGATTTGTGTTGCAAATTGATTATTTTTGCTTGGGCTTCGTTCCCTTAGCATATTTTGACGTCGTGATTCTGATTTTGGATAGATTCGACGTTGCAAGCTAGAGATTTGACCGGATTGAGGTGAGTAATAATTGTAAAAGATGTTCTGAGGGTATGAAACCCCAGATTTACAAATCGTTGTGCTATATTGAGGTGACGCACACGCTAGATGACGAGTGTGGGGTCATGCACTGTTGGGGATTGTGACTTAGTCCATCCTGAATGATTATTTTGTCGCGTATTTGACTGAAATCTATTTTCTATCATCATTATTTGGGTTGAATGCCATATTTGGGCTTCGTGCCAACTATTTGAACCCTTAGGGGACTTTTATTGATATTTCCTCACTTTTTGACTTTATACTTGAACTCAGTCATGTTATATTTCACTCTTTTCGTACTCAGCCATGTTTACTTTGTTTTAACACTTAAATGATCTTTTAAATGATATTTTGGGCTGAGAATCATGTTTTACCATTGCCCGAGTGGCTGACTATAATAAAGCAATAAAACCAGTGAAATATATGTGAAAGTTATTTAACTCGAATTAAACTTCACGAAAACCTTTTTCAACAATTTAAGTAGGTAAATGATAGGCAATTAAGGAAATTAAACACATAACGGTTCGCCTCTCGGGCACAGTATCAACAAATTCGCCCCTCGGGCTATATCTCACATCACAATGGGTACCCGCGCTCACTAGGGGTGTGCAGACTCCTGGAGGGGCCCCTTACGACCTAAGCGCAATATCAAGCCATCTCGTGGCATCATCACTAGGCTCTCAAATTCATATCAACAAGCCACCTCGTGGCGTACATATCTCAGGACCTCGGTCTCGTAATCAATAACAAATGTTTCCTCACAACATAGGCCCTCGGCCTTACTCAGTCAAAAATCCTCACATCCTTATTTATGATTTATACTCACTGAGTTGGAGTACTCACTTTACTATCTGTACCCCGTGTGCATATTCAGGCGCATCTGGTCCCGCTCCCGAGTGCTGATCTTTCCAGCTCAAGCGGATTCGAGGAGTCTCTAGGTAGCTTTGGGCATTCACAGCTCAGAGCTTCTTCCCTATCTTATTCTCCATGTTCTTAGTTATTGTATTAAACTCTGTAGATTTCTCTGAGTATTCCTGATTTTTTAGATGTTCATTACTAGTGACACCCCAGTATCGAGCTGTGTTGGATTGTATTACGCAAATTATGCTATTATCTGTTTAAACTTTGGATTATTTTATCATGCCTAGATTGTTTCTTACTGTTTAATTGTTAAATACCGAAATGGGAAGTGTCGGCTGGCCTTGTCTTCACGAGAGGCGCCATCACGACCGGGTCCGGGTTTAGGGTCGTGGCACTCTACTAGAGTTCTCACCAAATAAAATGCCTAAAATCTTGGGAAGCTTAACCGTTTATTCAACCTGCAATTTCAGGTTGATTAGACCTCTAATTGACTGCTAAAAGCTACCGTTAGTCATTAAATAGGTCTCTTATTTTAAATACTCGTCATCATCTTCTGCCACCCTCACTATTCCAAACCGTCAAAAATGTATTTCACTCTCAATTGTTCTCTCATCCAAAAGCCTAACTCACAAATTCTCTCAAGAAGTCAGTTACAATGTCGAACCCTCAAGATAATCCAGGCACTCCTCCACCACCCTCCCCTTCTGGTTCCTCCACACCACCTCCACCCAGCACAACCACTCAACCTAGGAGAAGGCAAGTAAAAATGCTTACTCAAAAAATGGTGGCAACTGGTGCTCTTTCAAAGAAATTAAACGAAAAATTGAAGTCAAGCAAAGCCCAAGATTCTGAGAACGCAGAAGATTCATTCAAATCTTCTGGTGAGGGGAAAGGAACTGGGTCTTCTGACTCTGAGAAGGCTCAAAACCCCCCTTCTAAGGTAAGTTCTGCTTTGACTGAAAATTTTGAAAATAGGTTTGTTTTGGTCGGGTCTGTCAGGAATGTGGAATTGACTGAATTGGGAAGAAGAGGAGGTAAAAAGAAAAATGAAAAAGAAAAAGAGAGGGAGAAAGTGGCAAGAAGTCAGTGGGAAGTGGTACCAGCTATCTAAATTGATGGTTCTTCACCCACTTCTAAATTGATGGTACCAGCTATCTGTGGGGTTGAACATGCAACTATGGGAGAAAGTGGCAAGAAGTCAGTGGGAAGTGGTTCAGTGGAGGCTGCTGAAGGGTTGGTTAATCTAAGTTCACAGGAAGATAAACTTGGTTCATCTATTAAGGAGACCCTAATAGACCTTCTGAAGAAAGTAGGTGCCAGTTATGATTCAAAGAAAAGGAGAACTCCAACACCAAAAGCCCCTAGTGCTGCAAAATCTTCCAAGAAACGAAGGCCTCCTCCCTAACAACTACTGAAATTCCATTGCCAAATGGAAGAGCCACAAGAAGTAGGGTGAAACAGAGTGAGAGTAAACTACAAAAGGCTTTGGCTGAAAGTAAGAAGAAGAGGATGGATAAAGAAAAAGGTAAGGTTGCAGAGTCCTCTGAAGCTTTGAGGAGATGGAATAGGTCCATTAGGAGGACCATATGACAATGGAGGTTCAAACACCCAAGCCCAAAAAGACCAAGACTTCTTCCACGAAGTCTTCATCTGTGTCCAAGGCTGTTGAACCTTTATTGGCCAAGTGGACAAGGTCTACAGTAAAAAGCAAACAAGTTAGAGTTTCTAAAGATGAAGAATGGAGTGGTGAAGAAGAAAGTGAGTGTGATGGTGAACAAGACAAGCTGGCCAAGTTTGGCAAAAGAAATATTTTGAAGGGAAGATTGCTGAAAGACTTTGTGGAACCAGAAATGGTTCGTTTGGTTGATGCCCTAGCTGTTTAGGGATGGAAGGACATGGTCCTTCTGATGGATGGAAGGCTAGCCAGGAATGAGATCATTGAATTCATGGAAAATTCTGAGGTCAAAGATGGCAGAGTAACTAGCCAAATAAAAGGAGTTCAAGTGACCTTTGATACAGAGAAGCTGGGAGAGACTCTTGACATCCCTACTAAGGGATATGATGACTACACTAGGCAAAGATGGCCAAGTCTGGATTCCCTTCCTCCTGCCCTTGAAATTACTAGGAGATTCTGTGATGTTGAAGAAGTGAATGAGGCCAAGTTTGTGCACAAGAGTGAAATGAAGCCACAACACAAAGTCCTCTTTGAGTTTGTCAACAAGTGCCTACTGCCTAGGCAGGAAAGAAGGCATATTGCTAACTATATGGACTTAGTTCTGATGGGGTGCCTTAAAAGTGGAAGGCAAATCAACTGGCATGCATTCATCATCAAGCTACTGGACAGGGTTATCAATGGCTCCAAGGCCCATGCCACCCCCTAAGGATTTATTCTGACTACTATTCTGGATCGATGCAAGGTGCCTCTAAAGAAAGGACTACTTTGGAATTAATACTCTGATTGCTTGTGACTATTTAGTCAATACCATTTCAAATGAACCTGGTTCATCCAAGAAGATACCTATTAATAGTAAAGTCAGGGCTTTAGTTCAGGAAAGTCAGCCAAGGATGCTGAGATAGCTAGGCTGAAGGTTCGCTTAGCAGAGGTTGAAACTGAGAGGGATACTCTCAGAATTGAGCTTACCAAGGAAAAGGAGAAGAGTGATGGGATTCTTCACAATATTCTAAATCTTCTCCAAGCCCAAAACCAACTGTCTAGCTCTCCCAAGCCTTAGGAATTCTAGCATTTATCTCTTGAACCTGTCTAGTACCATCAGTGACCCAGATTAGGGATTTCTCTTTCTTTTTCCTCATGTTTTGAATATTTTTGCTTTCTGTTTGTGGATTGTGGTAGAAACATATCTTCTATCAATGATATCTACTATTTTTGCTCTTGTTGACTGTTACTATTTCCTTGATAGTTTAAATATGTTTGCCTGATCACTAATGATTAATCCATGATTGCACCTACAGTTGCCCCAGTGGCCATGAGTACTTATTAAAATCTGGGACTCACACTTTGTTTATGCAACTTTTTTATGATGCCAAAAGGGGGAAGAGATATTGTGCTTTACATATTCTGAATATGTGATGTTTATAACCTAATTAACCTGGTCCTTGATGATAAGTGAATTTTTCTAAACTTTGTATTGATGAATAAGCTGAGTTCTTACAGGGCCTAAGTGAGTGAAAAGCACAGAGTTTGTCATCATCAAAATGGGGGAATTTGTTGGCCCAAGTAAATATGAAGTTTTGAAGACTGACAAATGAACTCAGACATGGACCAGGTCCATCCTGTGAAGCACAGTCGTGATCAACCCAAACATGTGAGATGCACGTGAAGGAGATAAATCTAACTTATCAGAAGTAATATCTCCTAATGATGATCGAAAAGTTTGCATATTGGATAAGGAGAAAGACTCCTTACACAAAGAGAACACAGTTTAAGAAATGGATAGAGTTAGAGTATGAGATCAACTAGAACTCTTCCATCATAGAAGAGTAGCATTTGTATCCTAGTCAATCTCTAATTACTAACCCCTTAAATATTAGTGTTGTTCTCTTTTACAGGTAATACACATAAGCATAAGTTAAACGTGAATTGAGAGCAAAATAGAAAGGCAATTTTGCAAGCAATTTATGTGTCATTCAAGCGTGCAATCCTGAAGCTACTTGAACCAGATAGAAGAACCAAATCCAAGTGTTTATCTTTTACTCTAGTTCAATTGTAGTAGGTGATTTTACATTGTACCTTTTAGCTTATTTAGAAGCAATTGTATTAGGTACTTAGAGTTTTCAAGTTAGAGTTAACTTAAAGTTGTGGCAACAGTTGAGGTTGTGTGCCACAATGGGATTAGAGTTAATCCTAGGTTTACAAAAGATTTTTTTAAATGCAGTTTTTGGCTTAGTGATTTTAGTGGAGAGTTTGGGAAAATCCTACTGGAAGGTAGGTCGTGGTTTTTTCACCTTTTGATCCAGGTATTTTCCATGTAAAATCTTTGTGTTCTTTATTTTCTGTACTTATTATTCTGCAACAGTAGTAGTTGGAACACAAAGAAGAATTAGGTCTTTCTATAATCAAGTTAAGCGAAAATTGGGTACCACACAAATCCCCCTCCCCCCCCCCCCGGTGTGGTATTGAAGTCTAAAACATCAACCAACAAATCTAAGTGCCAAATTTAGTTTAAGTATGATAAGGTCAAAACCTAAGTGTGATCCCCACTAGAGTCGACATGTTGTTGCACCCTATTTTGCACTAGTCAAAACAAGATTCAACTTGAGGTTTCTCTGTTGTTGATGATAGAGAGTCGCTACCTAATATTTAAAGGTATACTAGGGTACCTATTTAATTACTAAATGTTATATTCTTTATTGGTCAGCTAACCTTTGAGATTATGGGTAAGGGTTATTGTTCTTCTAAGGAGAAGGTGTTAGGCGCCCCTTAAAATTTACCTGAGGTAGCTCCATAGGACTTAGACTAGATTTGAATTTTATTTATTTGTACTATAACTTAACTTGTGTTCAAAGAGTAGCTTACCATATACTAGGACATAATTTCTACAAAGGGAGAGTATGGTTTAAAGAATATGGATTTAAAGAAAAGCCTTTAGGAAATTAATGTTAGTATATATAAGCTAAAAAAAGAACTTCAAAAAATGGAAATGTTTGTGTACATGAAAAAATTGAAAGCCAAGTTAAAGCACTTTGTTTTCTAAATCATGGAGGTTCATGTCATTCTAACGTGGTAAAAAGTGTTATGCAAGTGATCCTATGATATACCTTGGTTTTGAAGTAGAAAACTATTTGAAAGCCTTTATTTTAGGACAACAATTAATCTTTCGAAGATAGCTGATTCCTTTTAGAAAGATCAAATTCATGACAATTCTAATTTTTTTGAAAGAAGGACAGCTGCCTTCGTTAAGCCTTTGGGCTTCAAGGATCTTTAAAAAAAGAGTTAGTGGAGCATGACAACATTAATAACAATTTATGATTAGCGGGGATGAAACTAAGCTCTTTAGGCTTGCCTAAGTCATTCTATGAATTAAAAGGTATGGATAAACATTCAATCCAATATATACTTGTCACATACAAAATTAGATATAAAGACATAAAACAGCAATAAGCAATGACATAGTGCAACTGAGGAATGACAAAATTGTAAGTAAAGAGATGAAAGGAAAGGAATGACTCTGGGAGGTTTGTGCCTTAGAGGACAGGACCAACAGTAGAAAATAACGAGTGACGACGGACTATTGGACCAAAGTGGAGCTAGACTTGGGCCTAAGTTCTTAAAGAACTAAACAAGCCCAAATCATTGTACATGCCAAAAGAAAATAAGAGAGATGGTCATTAGGATAACAGTGTTGCATACATGTCCATGTATGAAATTCTCAAACAAAGACTAAAGAAATAACTGACAGTGTTTAAATGCCAAGGGAATCATACTAAGCAAGGATTACTAAAAAAAAGTTACTATCAAAACCTATATGCTAAGGGAACCATGCTAATGTGGATGTTGTGTATAGTGAATAATTCACATTGACTGCCTTTCGTTGCCATTAAAAAACAAACCCAAAGAAAGCATTAGTGTCAATTAATTAAAGGCTAAGGAGAGAGTTCTGCTCAAGGTCGATGCCCCCTTTGAATCCTCCGACTCTTCAAAGTTCCCAAGGGTCTCAAGGCCCATGGCAATGCTTGTGTTGTGGAAGCATCCCAACCTAGAGTTAAACTCTACTCCCAAATACCTTTAGCCGCTAACGACTGAATCTTCTCTATAGGTTTGAACGCCAATGAGGCCTTCTCAATTCAAACTACCAAATATGACATTTCCTATCGCATGAGCCTACATTCCTTAGCGAAATAACACAGAAATAGACACATAGAACAATTCATATACTTCAGCATTAAATAAGTGAAGCACACATATGTACAGGTTTTGAAAATTAGACTTCTGAGCACATATGACAACAAGAATACTTATGCTGTTATTGCTGAAAATTGGAACATAGAAATCACACATCTCATTAACAAATAAGGCACATAGTTTGAAATTATAACAACTTTAAGATACATAAACTAATGCCTTTACATTGATCACAGATGAGCATGCACTTAGGTTAATAACATTACTTGAATCCTTGAGATCATTAATAAAGATTTAGACCATACACAAGTAGGTTATTGCATTCAACCAATAACAGTTCTCTTATGTCATGATCCAAACCGATGGGCTGTAACGGGCACCCGGTGCCCTTACTCAATCGAGTACCAACGTAAAATATCTTTCTCATTACATCAACTTAGGTAAATTGGCCAGAAGGGCCATATGAGGTAACAAGAATAAAACATGAGAGAACACTTGACATAAAATGACCCAACCTAATATGCTGACTTATACATATGACGTACGGGCCGATAAGGCCAAAACAATCACTCCTACACTGAACATAGGCCGACAAGGCCATACAATCTTTCATATACATGACATATGTCTACAAGCCTGTAAGAGTACATAAACGTCATAAGGTTGGGACAGGGCCCCGACATACCAATCAATACATGTCTAAATCAGACTAACCAAATAAGTAACTCCGGAGCAAATGTAGCGCACCAACATCTTCTACTGAGCTGATAGCCTACTTGAAGGACTCTCGACCTGTCTATCGGGACATGCAGACATGAAACACAGCATCTCCATGCAAAAGGAACGTCAATACAGATAATGTACCGAATATGTAAGGAATAAAAATTAGTAAATAATAGACGTGAAAGGAACATTGAGTAAATGACTCAACCTGTAAGTCTGGATAACTCTGTAAACTATAAAATACTTATAGTGCCATGCATATGCATATGAATGTCATGTCATGCATAGGTACATGTGTTCATAACATCATCAAGCCTATGAGGGCATCCCATCATATCATCTCGGCCACTGTGGGCAAAATCATCAACGTATACCAGCTGATCAGGTGGTGGTGTGTATATAATGCCATAACCTTTTCCCATATCCCATATACATAAATATACATATATATATGCGTATATAACTCCATCTAATCACTTGTCAATATACATGTATAAATGAATGCAATGCATGAGAAGTACGTCAATAAAATCTATCGGAATGCCATAATATCATTATGCCTTTGAGTAAGATCATGAAGTAAACTTTTTTTAACTTACATATTTTTCTAAGACCCATGAACAGATGATAGAACAAAGGACACATGGGGAATCAAGAACATAAGCATCTCTTAGCATTTCTATGAATAGAGTCATTTATGGATGTTGTGCATTTTCTCATTTCGTTTGTATCGTATGGATCATGCCAAAAGGAAAGAAGGGATAGCCTTAACATACTTGTGCCGGTTCTCTTGACAATCCCTCCAACACACGATAATCGCGACAAAACACGTGATGACAAGACCGACCGGAGTAGGGAAAAATCCGTATGATATTCTTGAGTATGATTGCACAGTACTCCCTTAAAACTGTAAAATCTCACGTTGCTAAGATACAATCTCGTATGAATTTTTGAAGTCTCTTTGAATTTGAGAAGTCACTTTTGAGAGGTAACTCACGTTGCCTGATGCATTTCCTTGAATGATTTAGATAGGCTTTTAAATTGTGGTGGGTGTTGGCCCCACTTATGTGGTGACTTAGCCACAAAAACTCTCTTAAATTGCCACCTTTTAATGAGAGTTAAGATTCACTTAATTTCCCAAATCTTGCTGGTACTTTGGGGTTCAAGGTTATCCAAAAGATTATTAATATTATCCACCAATTTCTTAATAACTTGTTAATTTCCCATTAACCAATACCCCATATAATTAAGAATTATCTCAACTTACTTAAAATACCATTTACTTTTAACAGACTTTATACACCTTACTATCATGGTTATGTGGTACCTTTTACGTTACTAGTCCATAATACTGAGTATTATAGCTCGGATGGTATTTTATTCCAAAATGTTAAACTTCGACGAAACTCATTTTTTTCGATTCGTTCACCCTCTCACCTGCACTAATTTACTTATCCCTTGTTTGAAATAGCATAATACTTATAACTTCGAAAATAATCTCATTCCTGAGCTTACGTCGATTAACTTACGATAAAATTTTAACATACGAAAATGCGGGATGTAATATCACTTTTCCGAGCTTTCATCAATTTATTTATGGTGTACTTTCACGTATAAAAATATGGGGTGTAACACTTTACACCAAATTCAATCCAGAATAACAAAGGAAAGAAAGACCGAGTATAGGTTTAAAACGGTGTTTGAACATGAAGGATAAGTAAAGTCCATACCAAACTCCACACATATAGAGATTTCAATCAATATTATGACTTTAGAAGGCAAGATGAGTCCCAAACATTGAAGAATCAGGTTGTCAGTATCATTAGGGTAGTTAAGGATAGGGGAAATGTTACACATAATAGAGTTAAATCTGCTACACAGGCTTGGTTGACATGATGGAGTCGTATTCAAATTACATTAATAATCAATTGGGCACAGCTGTAGTCTGACTCACAGGAGATAGGCTGATCATGACTAATACTACCGATATTCAAAAGAAGATCTATCCTAGTAGGACTGTTTACAAGCTAACAGCTAGACATAGATGTAAAGCATTCATAATAAGGACTCAAATGATACTTAAGGGCTAATAAACATTTATTAAAGCATTTTAAACACTCAGGCCTCATAAGCCTTAACCTAGTAAGGCAGGGTTATCCTATTTATTCTATATATACCCTAGCTAAAACCATCTAATAACATCCCAAGCTTAGAATGACAGAACCCTAAAGGACATGGCATGTTAAACATGAAGACTGTAATAACAACCCTAAGTATAGCATGATAGAACTCGGAGGATATGGCATGATGAACCGAAAAGCCTAAGTAGGATAGCATAACTTAGAAGGGTGCTACATGTTAAGCATAACTTAGAAGGGTGCTACATGTTAAGCATGATGATCATAGCAGGACCTGAATATAAAACTCATGGTAACATAAACATGATGAGTCATAAGGGCTTATAATAGAACATTAAGTGGAACAGAATTCAGGATACAATATGATGAGTACGAAGGTTATAAGAGAGCATTAAGTGTAACAACACTCAAAATGCAACAAGAAGATTATGAAAATTGCAACAAGACATTAACAGAACTCAAATTGTAACATGATGAGCATGAAAGCTGTAACAGGATATTAACAAGACTCAAAATGCAGTATGAAGATTATAACAAAACATTAGAGAAAGGTCTTAGGTTTTAGGCAAATGTGATAAATCATCAGGTTAAACAACTTAAACACATAATCTGTTTAATACAGATATTGAGGTCATTAAAGTCATACAGCAACCTAGTTAACATTAAACAAATACAACAACCTATCATATATCATTAACAAGTCATAGGAAAATAATAAGCGATTAAAGGCTGAATAAATATTATAGACTAAACATTTAACCAAGAGAACAATAATACGTTCATGATTTTAAATGAAGCAATTAAAGGAGAGGGTGGCGGTTTACTGACCTCCTCTTGAGCAGCAAACCAAACAAGTGTTCATATTTGCCGTTTAGGAAAAAAAGCTCAGTTTTTTACCAGCGACGGACTCAGAGCCAAATGAAAGAGAGAAGTACAGATTGAGTAAAGACTCAAAACTTCAAATGAAAAGCTTAATCAAAAATCTACTATATCTTCAATTTTTCAAAAAAAGCTAGGTGTATTAGTTATGTATGTTGAAGATGTTAGGTGAGAACATTAAAATCTCCTATTTATAGTGGTCATTGAGCCATTAGGGGTTTTAGCGAATTCAAAATGGTAGTGGAGAGTGATGATGAATTGATGATGTTAGCATAGTCGAGTAAAGATAGAGAGACAAAGGGGAAAATCATTAAAGATTTTACTTAAGAAAGCGAAAGCTAACCGATGAGGTACGAGAGACCATTAGTTAGAACCCTAATAACCAGATGTCATCGAATTTGACCTCAAGGTGTCGAATACCAACATTGAAGCCAGCTAGCTTCCCAGACTCGTTTTGATTTGAAAAGATGGAGGAGCAGATCTGGTGAGTTGAAGTTTCACCCTTTAGGCCTGATTTCTTCAAATAGGGCTATTGGGATTAAATAGCGAAAATGGATAGAAAGTGATATGTTTCGTAGTATAGAGGGAGAATGGAAGGTCATACATGCCATGGATTTGAAAACCACAGATGATTTAAAGTTTCATCTTTAGTTTAGGGTTTTCGGATTTGGGGTTTTGAGTCTCAAAGGCAAAATGAGTAAAGATTCAGCGAGAATCGGGGGTAATGAAGGTAGAAGGAATGTTTTCTGGACATGATTCATGACCTTGCACTAGTTAGGGCAAGGTTTGGGTGATTGATGGGTCTGAGAGATGAGATAAGGGAAAGGGGGCGGCTAAGTGTTTGAGAGTGACTGATTAGGGTTAGGGGTATTGGGAGTTGTCTCTAGGTTTAATAAAGAGAGATAGGATTTGGGCCGTCAGATCTATTGATTAATGGCCTTGATAATTTGGGTTTTAAAGAATTAAAATATGAAAAAGCCATGGCCATTGGATTGTTGGATTTGGAAGGCTGAGATCAAGTCTAGTAAAGTACTAAAAATTAATGAAAATGAGGATAAAGCGATGGTCGTTGATCTGATAGATCGATGGTCTAGATTCATTGTGCATTCTTTGTTAGTGAGAGAGGAGAGTGGCGTGGCATGCTCTGATTGGTTTAAGGAGATGGACTTGGATCATCGAGATGGAAAGAGATGGGTGTTTGGGCTGGGTGCTTTTCGGGTTGGGCCTGGTATTGGGCCAAGATTAATTTAAAAATGTTCATCTTGTATTTAATTGGAGATTTGCAATTGTAGACTTTTGGTCGTCTAACCCATTTAAAATTAATTTAAATAAACTTAATTATTTTCAATAATATATAGTAAAAATATAATTACAAACATGCTACTAATTATTATAATTAATTATTTATGAAATAGTTTGTCTTCTAAATTATAACACTAATTTGAACATAATAATCTAATTAGTCAGAATTTGAGAAATAATTCATGAAACTAATGCAAAGCCTAGATGGTGTATTTTAGAAATTGCCTCAAAGTAGTAAGTATATTTATAATTACATAATGTTAGTACTAGGTTAGTAATTTCAAAACTAATACCTATTCAATTTTGTAAAATAAGTATTATTGATAGAAAATATTTTCAAAACATTCATTGTAAATTATTAAGTATAAATTAATTAATTTTAAAAGGAAGGGTCAAAATTGGTCGTCAACACTATCTTTACGGCGTTCCATGTGAGGTCTATACTGACTATGAGAGTCTCCAGCACCTATTCAAGCAGAAGGACCTTAATTTGCGGCTGCATAGAGGGTTAGAGTTGTTGAAAGACTATGATATCATCATATTCTATCATCCGGGGAAGGCTATTGTAGTGGCTAGTGCATTAAGTAGGAAGGCTGAGAGCATGGGCAATTTGGCATATTTACCGGTAGTGGAGAGGCCACTAGCTATTGATGTTCAGGCCTTGGCCAATAAACTTGTGATATTGGATATTTCAGAGCCTAGCCCCGTTCTTGCTTGTGTTGTGGCATAGTCCTCATTGTTGGAGCGTATTAAGGCTCTCTAATTTGAAGATCCTCACTTGTTGGTGTGGAAGGACACAATGCATCGGCGTGATGCTAAGGAGGTTGTGATTGGAGATGATGGTGTTATGCAGCTTCAAGGCCAGAGTTTTGTTCCTAATGTTGATGGGTTGAGAGAGTTGATCTTTGAGGAGGCTCATAGTTCGGGCTATTCTATTCACCCAGGTGTTACGAAGATGTACCGTGACTTGAAACAATACTATTGGTGGTAGAGAATGAAGAAAGATATTGTTGCTTATGTATCTCGGTGTTTGAATTGTCAACAGGTGAAGTAGGAGCATCGGAAATCAAGTGGGTTGACTCAAATATTGGAGATACCAGTGTGGAAGTGGGAGAGCATCACTATAGATTTTGTAGTAGGCTTACCATAAACCTTGAGTAAATATGGCACAGTCTGGGTTATTATGGACCGATTGACTAAGTTCGCACACTTCAATCCAGTGATGACTTCCTATTCTTCAGAACGATTGGCTTAGATATACGTTTGGGAGATTATCCGCCTGCACGACATTTCCATTTCCATCATTTCTGACCGAGGCATGCCATTCACATCGCATTTTTGGAGAGTCGTGCAGCATAAGTTGGGCACACAAGTGGGGTTGAGTATAGCATTTCATCCTATGACAGACGGACAGTTTGAGCATACTATTTAGAACTTAGAGGACATGTTGCGCCCTTTGTTATTGATTTTGGAGGTTCATGGGACCCATTCTTACATATAGCAGAGTTCGCCTACAACAACAACTATCAGTCGTTCATCCAGATGGCCCCGTATGACGCCTTATATGGGAGGTGATGTGATTCACCGATTGGTTGGTTTGAGCCCGAGAGGCTAGATGGTTGGGGACTACTTTGGTCGATGATGCTATGGAGAAGATTAAGGTGATCCAGGAGCAATTTCGTACAACTCAGTCCAGGAAGATGAGTTATGCGAACCGAAAAGTTTGAGATGTAGCTTACATGGTAGGTGAGAAAGTTCTTCTCTTAGTGTCGCCTATGAAGGGCATGATGCAATTTGGGAAGAAGGTCAAGTTGAGCCCGAGGTTTGTTGGCTTGTTCGAGATCTTGGAGAGAGTTGGGGAGGTTCCTTATAGGCTTGCATTTCCTCCGAGCCTAGCAGGTGTACATCCGGTATATCACGTCTCCATGCTTCAGAAACACCGTAAGGATAGATTACATGTTTTGGACTTTAGCACGGTGCAGCTTGATGAAAACCTGACCTATAAGGAATAGCAGTAGCTATTCTAGACTGGCAGGTTCGCAAATTGAGATCTAAGAGTTTTCCTTCTATGAAAGTGCAATGGAGAGGTCAGGCAATTCAGGAGTCTATGTGGGAGTCCAATTCCGATATGCAGAGTAGATATCCTACCTTTTGCCAGTCCAGGTACTTTTCTCTATTTGTCTGAGGACGAACGTTTCTTTTAGAGGTGGGCAATGTGATGACCCGATAGGTCATTTTAAGTACTAGCCATTATTTTTATGTTTCGAGACCTCTTATAGCTTCATTTGATGTTTATCGATTTGCGTGCATAGTCCATGTTATTTTCCGAAAAGCTATTTTGTAAAATTTTGATGAAAATGTGATTTTGACTTAAAATGAGGCTAGAGGTAACTATGGTAAACTTTTTGGATAAATAACCTCGGATCGGTGTTTTGACGATATCGGTAGGTTCGTATGATGTTTTTGGACTTGTATGCATGTTTGGTTGGGGTCCTAGGTGACCTGAGTGCATTTTAGCATGTTATGTGAAAACTTATGAGAGTTGAGTTTTCAAGTTGAAATCTTAAGTTTTAAGGATCAATTCTTGTTATTCAATGTTATTTTGTTGATTTGTGGTAGTGATCAAGTTTGTATGATGTTATTATACTTGTGTGCATGTTTGGTTTGGAGCCCGAGGGGCTCAGGTGAGTTTCTGATGATTCGGAATAGCTGGTGCATTTCAGTTGCTAGTGTTTAGTTGAAGATCTCGCATTTGCAAGGTCTGGCTCGCATTTGCGAGCTTCACTTTTAGAGTTAAGTGATCGCATTTGTGAGCATGTGTTGGGGGCTCAATCATGAGTTTTTAACATCAAATCTAGGAATTTCATGGTAGAAATTAGGGGTTTTGGGTAGAATTTAGGGATTTTATAAAATTGGGACTTAGACCTCAAATTAAGGTCGAATTTTGAAACGAATCACATAACCAGGCTCGGGGTGAATGGGTAATCAGGATTTGGTCCGAATCTCAGATTTTGACCAAGCGGCCCCGGGTTTGACTTTTGTTGACTTTTTCAAGTTAGATAAAGATTGAACCTTTTTTCGTGGATAATTTCTAAAGCATATTTTGAATTGTATAAATGATATTTGGATAGATTTGGTTGGTGTGGAGGCTTGTTCTAAAGGAAAAGCCATGGTTTAGTATTGATTTATGTGCAGAAGGAGGTAAGTATCGTGTTTAACCTTGACTTGAAGGAAATGGAACCTGTTTGGTCTATTTGCTGTGTGAATTACATGTAGCAATGAGGTATATGCGTGATGACGAGTGTATATGCGTTTTCATGGGCTAAAGCATGCGGGTTGGTTTGTTTACCTTTATGTTATCAGTTATATCATGTAATGTCTCATTATTTGTCTTGATTACTACATGTCATTAACTGTTATTTATGTCTTATTTGTTATCTGTCATTCAACAGTTGCTTGTTCTTGTTACTTATTCCTAGATCAATATTTTCCTACCCGCTATATGCTTTCACCTGTACTAGTTGGATATTTTCACAATTTCATGCATTTATATGCCTTTATTGCTTTTACCTAACTTGTTGCACTTTATTATGTTATACCCAATTGTGTGAGTCCTTTTAGCTATTCTTGTATTAATGAATTATTGAAGTTTGTGAGTATGAGGTATTGGTTATCCTCTGTTGTACTAGTATATCCTTGGTGCTCTATACGCTTTTGTACCTTTTGTGTTGAGATTACTTTATTGGTTGTGTTGAGTTGTTCATGCTAAGTAGTTGCTAACGGAAATGGGTTGCACGCCACAACAATGTTGAAATTAATGGATAATGGGATCGGGTTTCATGCAACAACAGATATTGATATGATGATCGAGCTTTGCGTCACAACAGATATTATGATAAATGTTAGGATCGGGTTGCACGCCGCAACAGAGTATGATATGTGGAAATGGTTATAGCTATAATGTTCTATTCCTACTGTGTTATGAGTATGCTAAGATGATGTTATTCTGGAGCCTTCTGTTAGTTTACCTTTGGGCCTCGTCCCTATGAGTTTACTGCTTTATTTATATTTCTGCATTCCTTTATTATTATTCGTATAGGTTTATAGTGAGTGTCATGTCATAGTCTCGTCACTACTTCGTCGAGGTTAGGCTCGACACTTATAGAGTGCATGGGGTCGATTGTACTCATACTACACTTCTGCACTTCATATGATGATTTTGGTGTTGGTCCTAGCAGCGCGTAGTGGAGAGTGCTCGAATCCGACTTTCACAAGAGACTCGAGGTAGATCCGCATGGCGTTCGCAGTCCTTGAACTCCCGTTCTACCCTGCTTTTATTGTTTATCTAGTTTCAGACATGTGTACTTTATTTTAGACCATGTTTATAGTATTCTAGTTGCTCATATACTAATGACTCCGGATTTCTAGGATATGTTTAGATTACATTACTATTCTATTTATCAAATGCATTTCAGAGTATTTCAGTTTTAAATTATCAATGTTTTGCTTTTTAAATTGTTAAAAACTAGTTAATTAATTAGCTAACATTGGCTTGCCTAGCAATTGGATGTTAGGAGCACGGCCCCATGGTTGGGATTTTGGGTCGTGACAGTTACAAATTTAACTGTAGCTATTTGCGGGTAAACAGTTTGGCTCCCACCATGGGGCTTAGGCAAATGTGGTATTACATTGATTTGTTCATCTTTTACTAATGCACTTTGAAGTTTTATCTTTTGTAAGAATAAAATAGCTATGGCACCTAATAATATCAACAATTCGCTCAATGTTGGAACAAACAACAACAATAAGCATGTGGACAACTTCCATGATGGAGACCAACATGATGATTTACCCAGTGAAACACGTATCTATGGGAATGAGTCAACTCCTAATCGGGTAAAAAGAAATTCCCAATAGGCGAGGAGTCCTACCCCTAATGACATGGATGATGAACCCGTTGCCGATATTGTAAAAGATTTGAGAGTACAACAAAGAGAAATCATGAATAATCTCTCAAGACAGGACCGAATAATGGCTAAAATCCAGCAAGTGTTATCGGTTGCTTCAAATAATTCCAATTGTGGAGTTCGAACCCTTCCGATGTGCTAATAAATCAAATAGCTCCAAGAACTGGTAACGTTGCTTCAAGGGAGGAGTTCAGATCGAATAACAACCAAGCAGGAAATGTAGGCAATGCGGGCAATGCAGGCAGCGGGTCCGAAAAAAAAAACACAGATGATCATTTTAAGACCGAGGTCATGAGGTTCATGAGAGAAATAATTCCTCGAATGGATCCAAATAATAAAGAATTCTACGCTCGGATGGATCGGATCCCGGGGGCGCCTACGGTCCTGAAGGGTCCGGACTTAAAGAAGTACACTCAGTTGTCATTCAAAACAAGTGCGTCTCCAGAGTTAATTCCAAAGAAATTAAATATATCGGATACTCCAAAATACGATGGAACATCAGATCCACGGGATCACATCGCAATCTACACCACAGTGGTGAAGGTAAATGATTTGGATCTGCATGAGATCGAACTACTAAAGAAATTTGGAAAAACCTTAACCAAAGGGGCTTTAACATGGTATTCTCTTTTACATGAACACTCACTTGATCCTTTTATCAAAGCACACATTGGGGCAAGGCAAGTTAAAGCTAGGAAAACAAATATACTTAGAACCACTTAAGGAGATTCAGAGTTGCTATGAGAGTTCGTGATCTGGTTCAAAAAGGAGAAAATGTTGTTGCTAGTGGTACCAGATGAATGAGTAGTGAAAGTGTTTACCAAGGGTCTCAATCCCTGAAGTTTCGATGAGTCAAGGAAGCTGAAGTAGAGTCCATTGGAATTTCAAGCAACCATATATGTCCATAATCGTTATGAATCCAAAATTAGGATTGAAGATTATCAGTTGGATTCTTCGGTGTCTTTCAAAGACCAAAATCATGATCGTAATCTTTAAAATTTTAAGAGTGATTTTGATGCAGACCAGAGACAATCCAGGAGTCATTTTCAACCATATCTGTCAAACAAAAGGTTTGATAATCGGTCAAGTCAAGGGCGTGGATTTAGAGGTTTTTAGCCATTGGAATGATCCATACCTGTAACGTCCCGGTCGATCGTTTTGAGAGTATTAGCCTCGATCCCTTATTTTTTGCTCCCTATGTTTCATAATATGGTTACTTCACTTGTCGGGGTTCTTGGTGTCGGGTTTAGGAGAGTTTCGGAGTGGAACGGGACACATAGTTTCTAAATTGAAAGTTAAAGTCGTAGGAGTTGACCATAGTTTGACTTGTGTGAAGACAACTCCGGAATGGAGTTTTGACTGTTCCAATAGATCCGTAGGGTGATTTTGGTCTTAGAATCATGTCCGGATGTTGATTTGGAGGACCGTAGGTCATTTCGGCGTTAATTGGCCAAAGTTGGAAAGTTAGGAGATTTTTAAAATGTTTGACCGGGAGTGAACTTTTTGATACAGCAGGACTTTTTTACCGGACATTGGAATATGTCCATAATGACATTTAGGACTTTTGTAAAATTGGATTTCAATTCCGGAAGTTGGAATAGGTCCGTAAGTTGGAATAGGTTTTGGCAGCAGATGTGGAAGTTAAAAGTTCAAAAGTTCATTAGGGTTGAATCAATGCGCAATTCATGGTTTTAGCGTTGTTTGATGTAATTTGAAGGCTCGACTAAGTTCATATGATATTTTAGGACTTGTTGGTATAATTAGTTTAGGTCCCAGGGGCCTCGGGTATGATTCAAACTATGTTCGGCACATTTCGGAACCATGAAGAATTTTTGAAGTTGCTGGTTTTTTTTAGTTCTAGTGTCTTTCTACGTGTTCGCGGTGATGCTCTCGCATTTGCCTAGAGTCTTCAGATATATTCTGGAAATTGACCCTTCGTGTTTGTGAAGATGGCCTCGGGTTCGCGAAGGGCCAGGACTTTGTGATATGCGATCGCGGACTGGGTTACGCGTTTGCAAAGAAGAGAAGCGGTTGGCTGGACCTCACGCGTTGGCCTACACATTCACAAGTAAGGCCCCACATTTGCGGAGGCCTGGAATCACTAGTCATCGCATTCACGAGTGGACCCCCGAGTTCGCGTAAGAGGAAATTTGGACCAAAAGCATTTTGTGCTTCGCGAACGCTAGGCAATTTCCGCGTTCTTGAAGAAGGGATATCTGGGCAGTAGATTTAAGTATCAAAATCGAGGGTTTTTGTCATTTTTCGCCATTTGGACTTCATAGCTCAGATTGAGGCGCGATGTTGAGAGATATTCAGAGAAAGTGTTGGGGTAAGGATTCTTAACCTATTTTTGATTAAGTTCCACTAATCTATCATTAATTTCATCATGTAATCAGAGATTTTGGGTGGAAAAAGTGTAGAAGTTCTTAGACCAGGTTTTGGGTTTTGAAAGGCTAAATGAAGTCGGATTTGGATAATTCTTTTATGGTTGGACTCGATATCGAATGGGTGATCAAGTTTTGTGATTTTTGTCGGGTTCCGAGATGCGGACCCGGGTTGACTTTTTGGGGCAATTTTCCAATTCTTTGCTAAAATAATAATTTCATTATTTAGATTAGTTTCCTATAGTTATATTTATAGTATGTAATTATTTTTGGCTAGATTTGAGCCGTTCGGAGTCGGAAAATCAAGGGAAAGGCCTTCTTATTGATTGATTGAGTGTGGTATGAGGTAAGTGACATGTCTAACCTTATGTGGGGGAAACTCCCCTTATGATTTGGTACTGTTGTGACAATTTGTGATATGTGAGGGTCGTGTACGCAAGGTGACGAGTGCATACACGGGCTAAATGTTGAAATTTTGGTTTTTGCTAAGTAGTTTCCTTTTTATGCCTTAACCGAGTTACTTTAGCATGTATAGTCATCATGTTTAGCCAAGTTTCACATGTCTACTTGTCTTATCTCTTATTTGCATCTTTTACTACACATTTTGTTGAATTACCTGCTTTCTTTATTCCATATTCATTATTTAACTGTGGGATTCTTTGCTTAAAATTTCTATCCTTAAGATATCATTATTTCAGTTGTTATATTTTGGTTTCTCTGATTATTTTTGAGGTGATTGATTGGTTGTTGCACGAGGTTTTGTTGTGTGGGTATTATTGTTTGCACGAGGTTTCTGTCGTGCCGTTGTGATTATTGATACGCATGCGGTGGTATAAGGTCTGGATGTTGAAACGCATGCGGTGAGATAAGATGGTCTTGAAACGCGTGGCTAGTAGGGAAACTACTAGAAGTCATGCAATGTGATAAGGTGGGCTAAAATTCGGGATGTTATTTTGGGAAAATGATTTTCAAAACTAATTATAAAGGCTCCCGCGGTGATATAAGAAAAGACTGTGAGATATTTTTACTTTTGGAACTGCGAGGCGGTACCTCGAGAGTGCCCTTGTTGATTTCCTCTATTTGTTGTTTTGTTTGTTGTTGTTTCCTTAACCTGAAAGGTTCTTGCTTCTTTTCGTGTTGCAGTTCCTTTACTTTGACTCCACGTGGCTATATTCTGTATATTCTTATTGTTTCACTTCCTTGTAATTTTATTATATCATCTGCCTTGTATATTATTATTTCCAGTAGGGGCCTAACCTGACCTCGTCACTACTCTATTGAGGTTAGGCTTGGCACTTACTGGGTACCATTATGATGTACTCATACTACCCTTATGCACATATTTTGTGCAGATCCAGGTACATCTTATCAGCCTCGGTGATTATGTATGGAGTGACCTGCTCATCAGAGACTTCAAGGTACACATGCCCGTATCTGTATGCCTTGGAGTCCCCTTCTATCCCGTCTTTTCCTTGTTTCTTTATGTTCTTGATATAGAGTGATGTATATGACTGTGCAACTTTGAATCTAGAGCTTGTGACTTATTTCTTACTGGGTTTTAGGAGTGCATTCTACTTTTACTTTATACGGATGTTGGCATTTTGAGCTTTTAGACTATTATTTCAATTATTCTGCATGCTTGTTAGGCTTACCTAGTCTTAGAGACTAGTTGGTATCAAAGCTCTAGGTTCATAGGTGTTATGAGTCACTAGCAGGCTTAGTAGAGTCTCGCGGATCGGTACAGAGACGTTTGTACTTATCTTCGGGAGGCTTTGGAACTGTTAGGAAAGGCTTCACTTCTTTGATTCATTGTCATGCAAAATTGTTGACTTCGGGATTTTAAACTTCTGTCTTTCTATTCCCTTACATATGGTGAGGACACGTACAAGTAGATCAGTTGACCAGACATTCACGCCCCCTGCTAGAGTCGCAAGAGGTCGTGGCCGAGGTAGAGGTCAAGGACGTCCACGTGGTGCAGCTAGATCATTCGCACGAGTTGCTACAGAGGAGCCACTAGTAGCTCCAGTTGGAGCGCAGGCACATGAGACGCCTGATACTGCACCAGCTCTCTAAGAGACCCTTGCCCAGTTTCTAAGCATGTTCAACACTTTAGCCTCGGCCGGGTTGATCCCACTTGCTCCTACCCTATCTCAGGCAGCGGGAGGAGTACAGACTCCCATAGTCTGTACCCTAGAGCAGCGGGTTCAGGTCGACCAGGCTCTAGAGGTCATACCAGTGCAGCTGGTAGCCCTAGTTCATCTCGAGGATAGGGTAGCAATTTCTGAGGGGGAGAAGCTCAGGCTCGAGAGGTACAAGAAGTACCACCCTCCTACTTTCAGTGGCTTGGAGTCAAAGGATGCCTAGGGTTTTCTTGAGGAGTGTCATTATATCTTCCGTACATGGGTATTGTAGAGTCTAGTGGGGTTTCTTTCACTATGTTCCAGCTTAAGGGAGTGGCTTATCAGTGGTGGCGAGCATATGAGTTGGGTAGTCCGGTCAAGGCAGCTTCACTCAATCGGACTCAGTTCTCAGATATGTGCTTGAGGGAGTATGTTCCCCAGTCTTAAAGATGCATGGTGTGCAAAGTTTTAGTAGTTACGCTAGGGTTCTATGACCGTGTCGGAGTATGCGTTTTGGTTTAGTAATTAAGCTAGGCATGACCAGCCTTGGTTGTTATTGTTTGAGAGTGGGTCCGTCGATTTATTGAGGGGCTCAACCCTAGTATTAGATTTAGCATGGCCCGAGAGTTGGAGATGGACATCGCATACCAGCAAGTAGTAGGGATTACTAGGAGATTGGATGGTATGCTGACTTGGGAGAGAGAAGAAAGAGAGGTCAAGAGGTATCGAGAGTCTGGCACATATAGTGGTACTTGTGCCCCAGCTACAGCTCGTCATGGTAGGGGCTATGTAAGTTTCCCTGTTCATTCAACACTTCCAGCTGCTAGTGTTATTCCAGCCACTCCTAGGCCTCAGGCTCCCTATGTTGCATCTCCATTTTCTAGAGCACCTCCTACGCGGGGTGCTTTCAGCGGTCAGTACAATCAATCAGGCTCGAGCTAGCCACAGCTGTCATGTCTTTTGAGAGCTTGTTTTAAGTTTGGTGACACTCGTCATATGCTGAGGGATTGCCCCAGACTCAGGAGGGGTGCACCACCACAAACTACTTAGGGTTCGTATCCTCCACCAAGCCCTCAAGCTATGGTTATAGCACCAGCTACCACTCCACCTGCACAGCCTGCTCGAGGTGGAGGTTGGGCAGATAGAGGTCACCCTAGAGGGGGAGGCCAGGCTAGATATTTTGCTCTTCCTGCTAGGATGGAGGCAGTTGCATCCGACTTTATCATCACAAGTATTGTTCTGGTTTGTCATAGAGATGCATCAATCTTATTTGATCTAGGCTCCACTTATTGATATGTGTCATCTTATTTTGCTCTATATTTGGGCATATCCCGTGATTCTTTGAGTTCTCCTATATATGTGTCTACACCTGTGGGAGATTCTATTGTTGTTGATCGTGTGTATTAGTCGTGTTTGGTTGTTCTTAGTGGTTTTGAGACCAGAGTCGATATATTATTGCTCAGTATGGTAGACTTTGATATTATTTTGGGCATGACTGGTTGTCGCCCTATCATGTTATTCTTTATTATCACACCAAGACTATGATGTTAGTTATGCCAGGATTACCACGGTTATAGTGGAGAACTACTTTAGATTACACTCCTAGCAGAGTTATTTCATTTCTAAAGGCTCAGCGGATGGTTGATAAGGGATGTGAAGTGTATCTAGCATATGTGAGAGATGTCAGTGTTGATACTCCTACCGTCGAGTCAGTTCCGATAGTGAGGGATTATCCAGATGTATTCTTGGTAGATCTTCCGGTCATGCTACTCGACAGGGATATCGACTTTGGTATTGATTTGTTACCGAGCACTCAGCCCGTCTCTATTCCTCCATATCGTATGGCTCCACTAGAGTTGAAGAAGTTAAAGGAGCAGTTGTAGGAGTTGCTTGATAAGGGCTTCATTCGGCACAAAATGTCGCCTTGGGGTGCTCCCATATTGTTTGTAAAGAATAAGGATATTTCTATGCGCATGTGTATTGATTATCGCCATTTGAACAAGGTTATAGTGAAGAACATGTATCCATTGCCTTGTATTGATGACCTATTTGATCAGTTACAGGGTGCTAAAGTGTTCTCCAAGATTGGCTTGAGTTCAGGCTATCATCAATTGAAGATTTTGGAGATAGATATCCCGAAGAATGTGTTCAGGACTCGGTATGGTCACTACGAGTTCCTTGTGATGTCTTTTGGGCTGACCAACACCCCAGCATTGTTTATGCACTTGATGAACAGTGTATTCCAACCCTATCTCGAATTATTAATTATTGTGTTTATTGAAGGCATTTTGGTGTACTCCCAAAGTTGGGAAGATCATGAGTAGCACTTGAGAAATGTGCTTCAGACCTTGAGAGAAAAGAAGTTATATGCAAAAATTTCAAAGTGTGAATTATTTCCTGATTCAGTGGAATTTTGGGGCCATGTAGTGTCTAGTGAGGGGACCAAGGTAAATTCAAAAAAGATTAAAGCAACGCAGAGTTGGCCCAGACTGTCCTCGGCTACGAAGATCCGGAGTTTTCTTAGTTTGGCGGGGTATTACCTTCGATTTGTAAAGGGCTTCTCATCTATTGCAGCACCTATAACTAGATTGACCCAGAAAGGTGCTTCGTTCAGGTGGATAAAGAAGTGTGAGGAGAGCTTTCAAAAGCCCAAGACTGCTTTGACTACAGTCCCAGTATTGGTATTTCCTACATGTTAGAGGTCTTATACTGTGTATTATGATGCGTTGCACATTAGTCTCGGCATGGTTTTGATGCAGGACGGTAGGTTGATTGCCTATGTGTCTAGACAGCTGAAGGTGCATGAGAAGAACTATCCTATCCATGACCTTGAGTTAGCAGCTATTATTCATGGTGTGAAGATTTGGCGGCACTATTTGTATGGTGTCCCTTGTGAGATCTACATCGATCATCGGAGTCTGCAGCATTTGTTCAAACAGAAGGATCTTAACTTGTGTCAGCGAAGGTGGTTAGAGTTGCTTAAGGACGATGATATCGCCATTCTATATCATCCTAGGAAGGCAAATGTTGTGGCATATGCCTTGAGTTGTACGGCGGAGGGTTTGGGCAGTCTAGCATATCTACCAGCAACGGAGAGGCCATTAGCATTGGATGTTCAGGCCTTGGCCAACCAGTTTGTTAGATTGGATGAGCCGAGTCGAGTTTTGTCTTGTGTGGTTTCTCAGACTTCTCTTCATGATCGCATCAAAAAGTGTAACTATGATGAACCCTATCTGTTTGTCCTTAAGGACACGATTCAGTATGGTGATGCTAAGGAGGTCACTATTGGAAATGATGGTGCATCGCAGATGCAAGGCAAGCTATGTGTGGCCAATGTAGATGGTTTGCGTGAGTCGATTCTCTAGGAGGCTCATAGTTTGCGGTGCTCTATTCATCTAGGTGCCGCGAAGATGTATCAGGACTTGAGGCAGCATTATTGGTGGAGAAGGATGAAGAAGGACATAGTAGAGTATGTAGCTCGGTGCCTAAATTGTCAGCAGGTGAAATATGAGCATCAGGTGTATTGCTTCAGAAGCTAGAGATTCTGGAGTGGAAATGGTAGCGGATCACTATGGATTTTGTTCTTGGGATTCCACGGACTCAGAGGAAGTTTGATGCTGATTGGGTGATTGTGGATAGGTCGACCAAGTCGGCTCATTTCATTCCGATGGTGACTACTTATTCATCTGAGCAGATAGCTCGAGTTTATATACGCGAGATTGTCAGGCTTCATGGCATGCTGGTATCCATCATCTCTGATAGGGGTACGTAGTTTACATCGTGGTTCTGGAGAGAACATCATGAGTTAGGTACTCGAGTTGAGTTGAGCATAGAATTTCACCCTTAGATGGACAGACAGTTCGAGAACTTTGTTGAGCTAGTTGTGCGGGTGGTGCAACTGCTAGTGCTAAAATCATAGGCTGAGAACTTTGCTATGGGACCCAACTCAACCGTCTGGGGAATCTGTCTTGAGATGACTCATGTCCCTGCACTCAAAACTACTTCTCCTCTGACAGAGCTGCTGACCCTGATGATCTGGATAGTTGCATGTGGAACCCTGTGGAGATAAAGCATGGTAAGAACTCTATGCTGGCAACGCACTGAATGATGACTGAGCTGGGCGTGCACTGTAGGAACTGTGGTTAACTGAAGAACCACAAGGAACATGGTGAGCTGCCTAGACGAGTCTAGAAGGACGACCTTTACTGTAATGGGACTAGCCTCTGGATGAGGCACTATTGAAACAACTTGAACTATGAAGCCTCTCAGCCTCTCTCTACTCACGCTCCTACTTCCGAACCAGCTCTAAGCGTCTAGAAATCTCGACCACCTTGTCAAACCTAGCATCCATCGCAACCTCTCGAGCCATATTGAATCGTGAACCATAGTTGAGGCCATCAATGAAGCTCTTAATCTTCTCCCTCTCAGTGGGAACCAACCATACTGCATCACGAGCCAAATCTGCAAACCTCATCTCATATTAAGTCATTTTCATACCCTCCTAGCTAGCTTCTCAAACTGCCTGCACAACTCCTCTCTATGAGTCGGTGGGACAAATTTCTTTAAAAAGAGAATTGAGAACTCATTCCATATTAGTGGCGCTGCATCGGCTAGCCTGCTCAACTCAAAAGCCTGCCACCTTCTGTAAGCTACCCCTGTCAGCTGAAAAGTAGTAAATACAACCCCAGTGGTGTCCAAAATACCTGTTGTAATAAGAATCTACTGACACCTACCTAGAAAATCCCAAACATCCTCTGACTCTGCTCCACTGAACTCTGGAGGCTTGAGCCTGCTAAACTGCTTTAACCTTTTTTGCTCCTCATCACTCATAAGTGGACCAACCCCATCCCGAGCAATAGCGAACGGCTAAACTAGCAGTACACCCAGTGTCTGAAGTCCCTAAGTTAGCTGCTCTGGAGTGCGGGCAGCAGGAGTCTGGGCATATCACCCGGCTTGTGAAGTGGCAGGTGCAGTTGGAACTCATACTGCATGAGCCAGGCTTGTGCACATAGTCAAAATCTAGGTTAAGGCCTCCTAAAGGCTAGAAATAACGATCGCACTAATGGTGCCAGAGATGGCCTCACCTTCTCAACAAAATATAGTACATGCTCCTTAGCTGGAGTGACGAGTGACTCCACAAGTGTTGCTTTGGCTGTAGTACGAGCCACACCTCTTCCTTTATTGTAGCCCCGGTCTCACGCGGCCCTAACTGGTGGTACTGGTGGTCGTCCGTCTGATTTGGTTGCACGTTTCCTCACTATCTGTGAGAGCATAGAAGGTTCAAGTCTAAATTTCAGAAATAACAAATCTGCACGATAAGAATACAAAGTTTCCTAACAGTTCGGTAGCCTCTCAAAGATAAGTACAGACGTCTCTGTACCGATCTACAAGACTCTGCTAAACTTGCTCATGACTTGCAATACCTATGAACCTGTGGCTCTGATACCAACTTATTATGACCCAAAATCCCAACTCATCGTGATGGTGCCTGACACATTTGCTAGGCAAGACGTACATAACAATAAAGAACCAAGATAACGGAATTTGTAGGAATAACATAAGTCTGAAATTTCGATATAACAAAATTCTGCTAATACAAGATAAATCCCCTAGAAAGAAAAATGAAGAAATAACAAGTACTATTCAACCAACAAGCCTTTTGAACATAGAATGTACAACAAGAATCAGAACCAAGGCATCACACCTCATAATCTCATTTCACAAGTCACAATCATAATCTTCCTTATATCACCGGGTGAGCCTTGCATTTATTTTGAAAATTTATTTTTCCCGAAATAGCTTCACTCGTTTTAGCTCCCTATCTCATCGCGTGGCTTCAAGTAATTCCCTTATTAGTAACACGCGTATAAATCCCACCTTATCTTACCACATGCGTATCAACCCCTATCCTTATACCACCGCATGTGTACCAATATCACAACACAATAATCAACTCGTACCACACGTGCCCATGTTCCATAAAACTTGCCAAAATCAACAATACCAAATATTACCACAACATATAGCCCACGGTTCAATCACAATGTGAACAATAATATCAATAACAACAAAATAAATGAGAAATACTCAATGGGGAAAGATATTTTAATAATCAACAACTCCAACCTCAATGTGTTATTAGCTTTCACAACTTCAACTTCAACTTCAATAACTCAAAATGAAGGTATTCCCATGAAATTACAACCTCAAATAAGAGTAATTCAACAATAAAAGAGGTAATACGTCAATAAGAGAGGTAACAACTTCAACTAAAGAATATAAGAGCAAACTTAACAATAAAAGATAGAACATGTGCTAACAACGTCAAATAGAGCATGTGAAAGAAAATTTAACAATGAAAAATACAACATGTTATGAAAAATTCAATTAAATGCATGGAAGAAATCTAAAAGTATAAACCGGTCAAAATTCCACATATAAGCCCGTGTACACACTCATCACCTTGTTTACATGTCTTCCACATAATACAAACAATACAACCCAAATCCTAAGGGTAGTTTCCCCACACAAAGTTAGGCAAGAAACTTACCTCGACTAGGCCAAATCAACCCTCAAAAATAGCTTTTCCTTTAAAATCCGCCTCCGCGCGACTCAAATCTAACCAAAAATGACTCAGTAACATAAAACAATGCAAGAGAAACCAATTACGATAGAGAAAGCTATGATCTTTACACAATTCCCCAAAAGTCAACAAAAGTCAACACCGGGTTCTCTAAAATCCCTAAAATTTCTCTTTGATTCTCATAAATTTGATGTTAAATCTCATATATAATCATAAAATATAGTTGAAAATTGATTAGAACTACATACCAATGATTGTAGACGAAAATTCCTTCTCCAACTCGCCTCCGACCAAGTCTAGGGTTCTAAAATGAGATGAAATCCCGACTTTCCAACCTTTTGTTCAGTTGCAGATGTCGCAATAGTGACACTGGATTAGCAATTGCGATGGAGTCCTTGCAAATGCGGCAACTGTCAAGCCTAGGAGATGTCGCAATTGCAACACAAACCTCACAAATGCGAAGTCTGCCCTCCTCGCAAATGCGACTAAATGGTCGCAATTGCGACCTACCCCAACTTAAGCCTAGACTTCGCAAATGCGAACCAATTGTGATACATGAGTCCCCCTATCATGCTTGCAATTGCAATGCTGGTACTCGCAATTGCGACAACTGTAGCACCAGCACACCAACAACCTGGATTTGAGTCTAAACCTTTCTGAAACACGTCTGAAACTCCCCCGAGCCTTTGGGGCTCCAAACCAAACATTACACAAGTTTAAAAATATCATACGAACTAGCTCGTGTGATCAAAACGCAAAAATAACATCTAGAACTGCAAATCGGACATCAAAACGTATGAATTTTAAAGAAATGTTCAAGAATCTCTAGAATTGCAATCAAGCATCTGAATCCTGTCAAATCAATTTCAAATGACACCAAATTTTGCAGACATGTTTCAAATAGCAAAATGAACCTATTCCAAATTGCAAAACCAAATTCCAAACCCACAGCAAAAAGTCAACCTATGGTCAAACTTGGGAAAACTTCTAAACCTCAAATTGCCAACTTTCGACGACCTCTAAATTCGATTCAGAGCATACGCTCAAGTCCAAAAAAATCATGATACAATCCTATTGGAGCCATCAAAACAATGTTCTAGAGTCGCTTTCACAAAAGTTAAACTTTGGTCAACATAATCAACTTAGGCTTCTAAACCAAAAACCAAAGGGTTCAAATCAACCCAAAACTTTTCTGGAACGAAACTAAACAACCCCGCAAGTCATAAAACTACAAATACGCATGTGTAAAATATCAAAAGGGGAAACGGGGCGCAAATACACAAAACGGTCGGTTAGGTTGTTACACTAGTAAAGGGTCCGAGCAATCTCCTTAGAACGCCGTTGGGACCAACACTGGGATCTGCACAAAAAGTGAAAAAGTGTAATATGAGTGCATCCGACTCCATGTACTTAGTAAGTATCGAGCCTAACCTCGATGAAGTAGTGATGAGGCTATGAAAAGACACTCACTATGGACCTGTAGGAGTAAAAGCAGAAAAGCAATAATAATATAGATAAACAAATAACTATGTAACGAACTTAATAAGAAAGTAGACAATAGGACTGAGACACGGCTCGTACTCCCACGGGGGGTAGCAGTGGGGAATCTTGGACAATGGGTGAAAGACCGATCTAGCAATATTGCGTGAGTGAAGAAGGGAGTCCATCCCTTGAAGTCGTACCCTCCTAGTATGCATGAGTGTTCCGCCGATTGACAGAAATGTCGGCCTCATTGAAAGCAGGAACTCAGACTGTGATGACTATTTTCATTAGTTTCAAAGGCTTGATTGACGCTTGGGATTGAATCTGGCTAGGGGGTGCCCTTGTAAGGACTAAAACCTCGTTACGCCAAAAATAGTAAAGGTGTTATTACCCGCAGGGAGTGCAACAACCAAGATGCATATTATCATATAGAAAGAGGCAAAGCGTAGCGATTAGTAAGAAGTTTGTCAGTCCTTCCTCAAATACCTCCTGTTCATTCTTCTTCATTTCATCATTTTGTTATGGTGTACTATTCATAGGTCCCAAGCCCTTCTTAGAAATACCTCTTCCCTCTCCTTAAGTTAAGAAAAAAAGAAGAGGGCCCTAGGATAATATCACACCACAGCCTCATAACATAACATAGTAATGGAGCATAACGACTAGAAACAACTACATGATATCCTTTCTATTGCGATGCGCAACCTGATCTCAATATCAATAATAA
Organism: Nicotiana sylvestris; assembly: GCF_000393655.2. Classification (NCBI taxonomy): domain Eukaryota; kingdom Viridiplantae; phylum Streptophyta; class Magnoliopsida; order Solanales; family Solanaceae; genus Nicotiana; species Nicotiana sylvestris. The sequence goes on from NC_091061.1 coordinate 89,466,236, forward strand.
CATCATTGCAACGTGCAACCTGATCCCAATATCAATAATAATATTGTTGATATGCGCAACCCGATCCAAATATCAATAACAACCAAATACGGCAAAACTCAAAATATAACATGAAAGGGAATTAAAACGCATAATTCATCCAGGAAATACGTACACGAACATTGAAGGTTAATCAATTTAATGTTCATAAATTAGCCTCACAATATATGTCAACAAGAACTTCAACAATTCATAAACTCAAGAACAATCTAAAAATCATGCAAACCGACATGATATAGTAGAGTGAAACAAAAGCAAGTAAAGATAATATGGCAAGTAAAGGTATGAGATAGATAAAAATATTTATCTAATAACATATAAGAACATGGAACAAATAAAAGCGTACAATAAGTAAAAGTATGAAATAAGCTAGAACACATAACAATTAAGGACATGTAACAAGTGAAGACACATGTATCAAGTAAAACATGTATAAAGTATGAGTACCTAACAAGTAAAAATATGAAATAAATAAAGACAAGGTATAATTAAAAACATAAAATAAAATAATACACCCTGCATTCTTAACCCATGACAACACATATATACTCATCACCTTACATATATGTTGTCCCGACACATAGATCACACAGCAAATAAACCAATCATGTCCTAATACCCTCAAATCAAGGTTAACCACGATATTTCGCTCTTTTCAAGACAAGATCAACAATCCAACACGGGTTTTCCTTTGGAACAAGCCTCCAAACCACCCGAATCTAATATATTATTATCCACACAAATAAAAATAAGCTTTAGAAACTATCCTCGTACGAAAAAGGTTCAATCTTTAACATAAATAAAAAAGTTAACAAAAAGTTAATCTGAGCCCACGTAGTCGTAATCCGAAATTAAGACTAAATTCGGATTACCCATTCACCCCCTCCCCCCGAGTCTAAATATGTAATTGTTTCCCGATCTGACATCAATTTGAGGTCTAAATCTCAATTTTACAAAATCTCTAATTTCAACCCAAAACCTCAATTTCTACCCTATGAAATCTTAGATTTGATAATTTTCATGGGAAAGTAAAGGCAATTGAATGAAAATAAGTTAAAGTACTAAACTATAAAGTTGGGAAGAAATTGCTCTCCAAAAATCGCCTTTATAAAGTTTAGGTCTCAAAAATAGTGTAAAATGAGCTATGTCCTAAAACCCCAACCTCTTACCCAGCTGCAGGTATTGCGATTGCGAACTCGTGTTAGCAATTACAATGTCCGCAAATGCGAACAGCTAGTCGCAATTTCAAACTAGCTCTGAACTTCCAATTTCGCAAATGTGATTCATTGATGCAAATGCGAACCTGGGTGTCCACAAATGCGAACTTTGCGAAGTTATCCCTTACTCCCATCGAGTAGCAATTGCGACTAGGCAGATGCGAACTAAAGTGAAGCTGACATTCCCCTTCCCAACATCGCAAATGCTAGCTGTAAGCACGTGATTTTTGCCGTATATGAGAAATACTCCCAAAAAATGCAAAATAAAATGATTTTCCTTGGTGTGCAATTTTTGAGTATTTTTGTGATATTTTTGGATAATTATTTGTATTTGTTTGTGTTTGCTTATTTGTTAAATTAATAAAAAATATAAAAATATGTCTCATTTTGCATGTAGGATTTAATTCTACAATTGTTAATAATTAAATTAGTTTTACAAAAATTAAAAATTACAAAAATAGGCACCTTTTGCATTTTTAGCATTTAATGTCCAAATGAACAATTTTATGCTTAATTATTACTTAATTGTGCGTTAATTGTTATTGGTAGTTAATTTGCGCTTTTATAACTTAATTTAGTTCTTAATAATAATTTAAGTATTTTTATAATTTAGTTTTAGAAAATAAAAGAAGAAAAGATAACAAAAATACAAATAAAAATCGGATTGGGCCACTTCTTCAATTTTCAACCCCAGGCCCAAACAATTGTCCACGACCCAGTCCACTTCACACGGGTCGACCCGGTCTGCCCCATTAACCCATTAACCCAACACCCCTCTTCATTCAAAAAACAAAACAAAAGAAAAAACAAAAAGAACAAAAAACCCTAAAAACCTAAAACTAACTATCCGCCCCCCACACCCATTTTTGCTCCTTCTTCTCCAAAAGCTCAAAAGAACCCATCCATGGCTGATCCTTTTGTTTCCCCTTCACGCCACTACTGCTCTTTCTTCTTCCTCGACCTCGCCTTCGTCATCTTCTCCGCCATTGTTGCGTCGACCATCGTTGCTGCGTCGACTTCCCCCCCCCCCCGTTGCTGCGTCTTCACGTTCCAACAGAACCAGTCGACCAAACGACCACAATCCCGTCCAAACACCCAGCTCCACCATGTCGACGAACAGTTCGTCGACCACTGCTCCGACACGTCGCTACTGCTGCCCGTGTCCAGCTGCGACGAGCAGCCATGAACGGATGTTGATTGCTCCAGCTTCGGCGTAGACATGGCTACCATTGCATCGCCTCAATGTCGGGCAGTTGTTTCAACCTCGCCGTCCAGAAACCTTCGACTGCTGATGCCGCTGCGTTACCTTCGACTTTTGTTCGCTGCTGCCCGCGCCATGGCTACTGCTTTGGTGTTGCGTCGACTTCGTAGGTTCGTGTTCGTCGTCGAGCGTCGTTTTGAGTTCGTCAAGTTTACAAGGGAGGTGAGTTCGTCGTTGAGTCCGGACAGATTTATTCCCATTTGAGGTTTGTCAAAACAGTTCATACATATGTCGTGTTGATCCGGTTAGTAGTTTTTGAATTTTATGTTTGTCCGTATTTTGTTTTGATATTTTCGAATCTAAAATCGGCAAATGTTTGTTTTGTTTATCGTTTGAATTAATTTTTAGTTCATGTTCATGTGTTGTTTGTTGAATTAATTTTCAGATTTCAAATGGAAGTTAATTAGTTATTTTTCATGTTTATTTCATGTTTGTATTGTTGTTTAAGTGAATATTTGTTAGATTCAAATTGAAATTTAATTAATTATTTCTTCAATTTGTTTCATGTGTTATGTATTTTCCAGAAAATATTAATGTTGTTTGAATCGTTAGAATCCGTCATGTTTGTTGCTTAAAGATAGATTAAATTCATGTTCGTCTTGGTTTGAAGTTCATGTTTAAATCCAGTGATTTAATGTGAGTTTATGTTTGTCTTTGATTTGTTAGTTTAATTTGAATCATGCATATTGTTGTTTGTATTATTGTCTCTTTGTTCATCCATTAATGGTCTAAATTAACCAGGATTGGTTCCCGATATGGTTGATTTATTTCCATTAATTTGGAGTTTGTGTTGTTCATCATGTTCATGTAAATTGTTGTTGAAGATTGTTGAGAAATTGGTCATCTTGACTATATTTTGGTTGAGTTATGATTAATTGATTGTTTAGAGCAGAAGGGTAATTTGGTAAATTGCATTGCATTCGGGGGTAGATTTGTAATTGCAATAAGGTCGGAGGGGTAGTTTGGTAATTGAACATTATTTTGATTCTTTATGTTAAGCATGGGGGACAAATATAATGGGGTGGGGTTTTTGATGTACTTGTTTAATATAATGGGGAACAAGACAAAACATAATGGGGAGGAATCTTGTACTTTTTTAATATAGGCATGGGGGACAAATTATAATGGGGAGGAATCTTGTACTTTTTTAATATAGGCATGGGGGACAAATTGTAATGGGTTGGGAATGTGTTAGTTATTTAATGTAGGCATGGGGGGCAAAATTTAAAATAAAGAAGACATTTAATAGTGGGCCAAAGCATGCCATTTGGGGAATAATTTTGGGATTGGGAATGGAAGACTTTTCTTGCTATATATAGAGTCATTCTTGACATTAAAAAGGGGACTAGAAGGAGAACATTTTTAGAGGATTTTTTGGGAGAGTTTTTAGGACTTGAATATTATTGAGAGGATTTAGAGATTATTATTTGGGAGAACATTTTTTTGGGTAATAGATTCTGGAAAACATCTCAAGAGTGTTAGAAAGTAAAAGAGAAAGACAACTTGAACTTCTATTTGAATAAATTCCGTTTGTCTTTTCTCGAGTGTTATTCAAAAATCTGAAGCTGCTGCATCTCGTATCTTTTCTCTCTTCTGCTTTGACTGCGATTGTACTTTTTCACTGCTGAGTTTTTAGTCTGTTACTGGGTTATTCTACTGGTTGTTACTGGTTTTGCGGTGTTGCTGAACCTGTTGTTGCTGTGTTACTACTGCTGCTGACTCCTACTTCTTTTGTTCCTGTACTGCTGTTTCCAGGTACACATTTGTACACTCTCGGCTTGAAGAGAAAAATGAAATATTAATCAGGCTTTGTTCCTGTTGAATTCCTCCTGTTGGATTTGTGTTTGAATATTAATTTCCCTCTCTTGGTATAAAAATGTAGTTGATTGATTAAATGAGCAATGATGTCGCATATGTATAACTTCTTCATCTAATAATGTTAGTTTACATTAATCGAAGAATAGTTAATCTGTTTTGATATTATTGTGTATTTATCTCATGTTCTAGCAAATAATAAAATGTGGAATGAAAGCAGTTTTTCCTTGTACAAACGCGATCGCAATTTTCCGTTCACATTAGCCGTAACTTAATAACTAATAAGTTGCGTTTTTCAGCATGTAAATAATTAGGAGATTTTTCTTTTATTTTAGAGACGAACTTAATAGAAAAATGTAGTCGCTATAGGTTTATCCTTTTAAAATAAAAATGAGACGAGCCTCGCCAAATAAATCACAAACCGCCGGGGCCCTCAATAAAATACATAACCATTGACTAGACTTTGGATTTGGCCGTTTAATGAACCTTCACGGCCTCTTCCTAAAATAACAATACGTTAGACTCTTTAGGACGCGCCTTAATAAATCTTACCTTCTTAAACTCGGGTGCACATTTATGTGACCCAAATCCAATTCTCAACGGAGTCGAAATGTGTTTCTAATCACGGGTACATTGATTGTAACGTGGTTCGAGGTGCGTGTCCATGACATTGCAGATTCATTTTAAAAAATAAGAATGAGATGAGCCTCGCCAAATAAAATACAAATTGCGGGGCCCTCAGTAAATATTTGCTTTAAAAATTGTTTAGACTTCGGGATGGACCGTTTAGTAAAATTCCACGGTCCTACCCAAAATAAATACGCTAGTCGCTTTAGGCGCGCCTTTAATAATTTAATTTCCTTAAACTCGGGTGCACATTGATGTGACCCAAATCCAAATCTCAACGGAGTCAAAGTGTGTCGACGACCACGGGTACATTGATTGTAACGTGGTTCGAGATATATTTTTATAACGTTGCAATTCTTGATAAAAATAACAGTAAATGATAAAAGCGGTTGAAAGATAAAATTTGCACATAAGTTCATATTGTATTTAAAATCAGATAAATAAGCCAAATATAACAGTTGAGCGACCGTGCTAGAACCACGGAACTCGGGAATGCCTAACACCTTCTCCCGGGTTAACAGAATTCCTTATCCGGATTTCTGGTACGCAGACTGTAATATAGAGTCATTCTTTTCCTCGATTCGGGATTAAAATTGGTGACTTGGGACACCCTAAATCTCCCAAGTGGCGACTCTGAAATAAATAAACCAATCCCGTTTCGATTGTCCTTTAATTGGAAAAACTCCCTTGCACCCTCTCGGATGCGGAAAAAGGAGGTGTGACAGCTCTGGCGACTCTGCTGGGGATTAAGACCCAGAACCACTGGTTCAGGGTTAGAAATTCGAGCTTAGATAAATTGTTATATTTGGTTTTATCTGATTTTTACATGTTTGAGCCTATTGTGCTAAATGCTGCTTTTACCGCTTTGATATTCTTTGAACTGTATATAAACTGTGTCGAAACCCTTTTCTTCTTACCTTCGGGGAGAAGCTCGCTGGTCGAGGCTCCCTATTCTATTAGTGTCAATACCAGAAATAAGAAAGAGGACGGATAAGTTACGAAGTCGGACGGCCTTTTGGTTCCCGGTAAGTTGCCCCCTCCTCGACTCGAGTTGTTCGCTCGGGTACACTGTCTAGAACACCGACCCAGGTTATGAACTTAGAATAACTCAGCTTCATGTCGGATCCCTAGTAGGAACGTTTATTTGCATCATGTGCATTTGGCTTAGGGGACTCAACACAGGGGTTGGGTCCGTCTAGGACAAGCAACCTGAAAATAATAGACCATCTTTGGCATCCTATGTGCTACATGTTGTATTTATATAAGGGTGAATGGGTCATTTGGCGGACCAATGATATTTGCGGACAAATGACACTCCTTATCATGCTGATCACGTTAAATAAGAAAGTTGCACTATTTTTGATAAGCATGCTATTATGTTAATTAAGCACATGGGGAACATTGTGGAATTCAAGAAACCTTGGTATTCCACATGTCCCCCACGCTTCATTTTTGGGAAAAAGCACATGGGGACCATTTGTGGAATCCAGGAAGTCTTGGAATTCCACATGTCCCCCACGCTTCATTTTGGGAAAAAGCACATGGGGAACATTTGTGGAATCCAAGAAGTCTTGGAATTCCCCATGTCCCCCATGCCACATTTTTGAAAATAATAACAAAATAATAATAAATAAAAAAAGCATTGGAAAATTCAAAAAGATTTTGTATGTTTTCATCATTTTCCACAAATTAGAAAATCGTGAAAAGATGAGAAAATGGCAGTGTAGAGATATAACTACTTATTTTTAGAAGGAAAAAACCAATGTCCAAGTAGTATCGAAACTCTGCCGTTTTGAGAAAATGAAAAGAAATGTCTTATTGGTTTGTTATATTAAAAACAAAGGAAAAATAGAGAAAAAAATCATCATTGTTCTGTCTTGTTTTTTCAGAAAATATATAAAAGAAAATAGTTTGTTTTGCCATGAAAATGAAAATGAAAAAGAGTCTGGTTTTTAAAATGTTTTATTTTATTTTGTTTTGTTTGTCTGTGAATATGCCAAAAATAAAAACAAAAAGAGTCGGGCGTTGAACGTGATTTTATTATTTGTTCCAAAATAAATATATATATAATCCAAAAAAAAAATTAAAAGAAAATTCAAAATTCAAAAAAATATATTTTTTTAAAAAAAATAATAATAAAAAAAAATCCGAAAATATTTTGATTCTTCTTTAAAAAAAATTCAAAAAATATTTCTTTAAGCATTTCTTTTGTTAAAGGTAAAAATTCCAAAAAAAAAACATTTTCCTTTTTCTTTAGAATAAGAAAAACAAATGAAAAAAAGAAGGAATGTTTTATGTTTTACGTTAGTTAGTTTGTTTGTTATGAACGAAAAATAATAGTTTGTTTGTTTGCTATATAAAAAAAAGAATAGAAAATGGAAAAGGGTCTTCTCCAAAATAGTTTATTTGCCCGAACTACGCGGGTTTGATTCTCACCGGATGTGAGATACGTAGGCAACCCTCATCGGGTCCAACCCCACCCTTTGCTAAAATAACCTAAAACAAATAAATAAAAACATGTCAAAATTTTAATTTTTGTCATAAATAAGTCGGGTGATGCTGTTTTGTCAAAAATAGCCGAATGTTCCCGAAAGGGACGCCGGAAGGCTGACTTTGCACAAACGGCCACTTTTGGGTCATGTTTAAGATTTGGTCCAGTTGACCCACACAGCCTTAAAAATCTTCGTCCCCGAGACGTTGAAAGGCCGTGTTTGCAATATTGAGTTTTCTATTTTTGAAAAATGATAAAAAGAGTCATAAATAAATCAGGTGATGTTGTTTGTCATAAATAGCCGAATGTTCCCGAAAGGGACGCCGGAAGGCTGACTTTGCATAAACAGCCACCTTTTGGGGTCATGTTTAGGAGTTTGGTCCAGTTGACCCGCACAGCCTTAAAAATCTTCGTCCCCGAGGCGCTGAAGGGTCGTGTTTGCAACACCAGGTTTTATTATAATTTGAAAAGAAAAAAATATCGTTTGAATTTTGTCATAATAAGTCGAGCCAGCTTCGGCCGCGTCTTAAACCGTTCTTGCCGAAATAGCCTTAGAGTATCTTTCAGTTGTCGAAAGGTTATTTTCGTAAAAGAACGGACAAGTTTGTAAAGTGTTATAAAATAACCCTCCCCGGCCTCAAAATTCATGTAAAATTTGGAAGGGGCCACATTTGCAAAAATAACCATTTGATTGCATTTGTCGAACAGAGAAAGGGAGCTAGCCTTTTGTTTTTGAGTTGATAAATCTTTAATTAGAATATGTGGTTTGTTTGATTTTTTTCAGTTTATTTTAATATGTAAATTGAAAAAATGATTAGTATTGTTTATCTTTTATTGGTCCGAACTACGCAAGGTCTGATTCATGCGGGGTCATGATACGTAGGCAATCTCCATAAGATTCGACCACAACAAAAAAAATGAAAAAAAAGAAAAATGAAAAAAAAAAGACAAAATGAAAAAAAAGATAAGAAAAAATCGGAAAAAAGAAAGAAAAAAAAGAAAATCGAAAAAAAAGATGTTGTTAATAATGAGGACCGACTGAGTCCATTCTAACCTGTTTGTTTCGCAAAGAATGTTAAGGTGGTTGGTTTGTGGTAAGCCGGATAATGACACCCAGAACATCGCGCAGAATCCTATTGGGAACTTGTTGACGGAGGTTGATGATATTGAAGTTGGTAATGGTCTTGGCAGTATTGATGCAAAGCTCAGTGGCTAAGATGCCAGTTTTTGATGAAATGGGAGGCCGCTCCGTTCCTTGGTTAGCAAGAAGAGAAGCTGTTGGTGGCTTATTTTGTTGTCATTTCTGTTGTCCGGATTATTCTTAGGGTTGTAATCCGAATATTGTCTTGTGTCAAATGCAAAATCCGGTCCCTTTTATTTCCAGTTTTCTTTTGTTTAGTCCTTTTATCATTTTATTCAATGCCGATTCTAGTGACATGACATGCGCACACAGTTTGGGCCTAATCTTAAAAGTTAATCATAAAACCCTGGAAAGGCGATCAGACCATTTAAAGGAAATAAGGACGGTTGAGATTATTCAGAGCTCGAGTCATATGGAACTGGGGCAAGTAAAACACAAAGAAAACCGTTAAAAGCAAGATTCGCCAAATTGGCATGAGGGTCGGTCATGATAATGAGAGTGTCGCCCAACGGTGCTTTAGAAATGACAAAGGAAAAATAAAACGTTTAACATAATTGTCAAGTCCAGCACCATCAGAAGAGACTACAAGTTTAAATTGTGTTGTTTGCACTTGGCATGTTTTGAAGACTGGAATGACGAAGGCATTTTGTTCTGCTACCCAAACACTTTATCCTTCGTTACCCCTTTTGAGCCTTATTTATTTTCTTTCATACCCCTCGTTCGGAATTAGTAGCAACGAATAGAATACGCAAGCATGGCAGGTAAGATAAAATAAAGAAAAGAAAACAACAAAACGGAAAAAGAAGAAAAAAAGAAAAAAAGAGAGAAAGAAAAAAAAACGACAAAAAGAAAGGAGAAATGAGAAAAGAAAAAGAGAAAAGAAAACTGATAACAAAGAAAAAAAAGAAAGTCAAATGAAACAGAGGAATTGGGAACTACGTTTGACCTGATTCCTCAAAGAGGATACGTAGGCGCTTCACGGCTCGGTCATAGTTTTGAAAAATGAAAAAAATCAGTTAGGATATCCCCAAGCAAGAAACTGGGGCAAAGGTTGCGTTTATTGTGAATAAATCTAATTCCGAAGGTTGTAACTAATAACCCAAAATTAATGTATTTTTTTTTTTAGCCTTTTATACTCTTTCTTTCTAGCCTATCCAAAACCCACATTACGGTCCAAAGAAAGACCTTCTGACCAGTCTTCAAAAGATGCCAAGTCAGACAAATGAGAGTCTTACCGGCGAACATAACATTCTGTTCCACAGCAGAAAGGACTCTAATCTCCAACAGAAAGAGTCATACCGGCGACACTCCAAATCCCCAGCTGGAAAGTAATACAAATGAGAGAGTCTTATCGGTGAAAACCTTCACAGGCACCATAAGGCGATGAAAGCTGAGAGAAAACCAAAATGAGAGAGGCTTGATAGTGAAAAAACCCTTCGGGCACTACAAGTCGAATAAGATTGGGAATCAGATGGGGAATCGTCAAGGGAAGGTCTTGAGAGACGATTGACGGCAGAGGATAGGCCACATACGCATGTCATGGCCATTAGAGTCGGTATCTGCGTTTGATAGATTTTTATTTATAGTTTCTTTTGTTAAAGAGTCATCTTTTCCTTTGTCTTTATTTTGTTTCTTTTTATTTTTTTCCTTTCATAGGAAAATTCCCTAGTAGAGTCTGTTTGGTCGGAACCAGTGGGAAATGACTTCAAAATAGGCCATCAACTAGTACATCCAAGTGGTACAAGGAACAGGCGCAAAACCCGTGTCAAGAAGGGTATCCCTATCAAGATGAGATTGATAAAAGGGATGGGCCAGTGTCAGCAATTAATATCATCCCCAGCAAGTTTGATAGCATAATGGAACACAAAGCTGGGAAAGGAGAAAGAGGAAACCATCCCCAACAAGAGTGGCATGACCGCTTACCATGTTTTTAAACTAACAAATTTTTCTTTGATTTAGAAACAGGGAAAATGAACGTTATTGATGGCGGAAAGACAGGCCATAAAGAAAATCATCAAACCGGGGCAGAAAATTTTCTCATTGTGAAAATTTTCTCGAAGACAGGCGCCCACCTGAATAACGAGAGGAATACTTTTATGTCTTAGTATAGACAGGCGCCCACCTGAATAACGAGAGGAATACTTTTTGTCTGTGCATTTCATATTTCAGGCACCCACCTGTATAACAAGGGAATACATTTCATGTCTTTACCATTAGGCGCCCACCTGTATAACAAGGGAATACATTCCACGTCTGTTCCAATAGGAGACGCACTTCCTAAGCCTAGCCTTTACCAATAGGAGACGCACTTCCTAAGCCTAGCCTTTACCAATAGGAGACGCACTTCCTAAGTCTAGTTTTGCCAATAGGAGACGCACTTCCTAAGCTTTACCCATAGGAGACGCACTTCCTAAGTTATTTCACCCATAGGAGATGCATTTCCTCCTAAGTTTATTTTTACCCATAGGAGATGCATTTCCTCCTAAGTTTGTTTTAGTTTCACCCATAGGAGATGCATTTCCTCCTAAGTTTGTTTTAGTCCACCCATAGGAGATGCATTTCCTCCTAAGTTTGTTTTAGTTTCACCCATAGGAGATGCATTTCCTCCTAAGTTTGTTTTAGTTTCACCCTTAGGAGATGCATTTCCTCCTAAGTTTGTTTTTTACCCATAGGAGATGTATTTCCTCCTAAAGTTTATTTTTACCAATAGGAGACGCACATCCTAAGTTAAGTTTCACCAATAGGAGACGCACATCCTAAGATAAGTTTCACCATTAGGAGACGCACTTCCTAAGTCAATTTCACCAATAGGAGACGCACATCCTAAGTAAGTTCCACCAAGAGGAGACGCACATCCTAAGTTAGTTTCACCAAGAGGAGACGCACTTCCTAAGAAAAATTTCACCAATAGGAGACGCACGTCCTAAGGAGACGCACTTCCTAAAAATAGTTTCACCAAGAGGAGACGCACATCCTAAGTTAGTTTCACCAACAGGAGACGCACATCCTAAGTTAAGTTTCACCAAGAGGAGACGCACTTCCTAAGTAAGTTTCACCAAGAGGAGACGCACATCCTAAGTCAGTTTCACCAATAGGAGACGCACATCCTAAGAATAGTTTCATCAATAGGAGACGCACTTCCTAAGCTAAGTTTCACCAATAGGAGACGCACTTCCTAAGCTAAGTTTCACCAATAGGAGACGCACATCCTAAGGAGACGCACTTCCTAAGAATAGTTTCACCAAGAGGAGACGCACTTCCTAAGAATAGTTTCACCAAGAGGAGACGCACATCCTAAGTTAGTCCTAAGATAAGTTTCACCAAGAGGAGACGCACTTCCTAAGAATAGTTTCACCTATAGGAGACGCACTTCCTAAGAATAGTTTCACCAGTAGGAGACGCACTTCCTAAGCCAAGTTTTACCAATAGGAGACGCACTTCCTAAGAATAGTTTCACCAATAGGAGACGCACTTCCTAAGTTTAGTTGTACCAATAGGAGACGCACTTCCTAAGTTATTTCACCCAATAGGAGACGCACATCCTAAGTTATTTCACCCAATAGGAGACGCACTTCCTAAGTTAGTTTTACCCAATAGGAGATGCACTTCCTAAGAAAAGTTTCACCAATAGGAGACGCACTTCCTAAGTTTATTTCACCAATAGGAGACGCACTTCCTAAGTTTATTTCACCAACAGGAGACGCACTTCCTAAGTATAGTTGTACCCATAGGAGATGCACTTCCTAAGTAAGTTTTACCAATAGGAGATGCACTTCCTAAGTTTAGTTTTTCCCAATAGGAGACGCACTTCCTAAGTTTATTGTACCCAATAGGAGACGCACTTCCTAAGTTCAGTTTTACCATAGGAGACGCACTTCCTAAAGTTCAGTTTTACCATAGGAGACGCACTTCCTAAGTTCAGTTTTACCATAGGAGACGCACTTCCTAAGTTCAGTTCTACCAATAGGAGACGCACTTCCTAAGTTCAGTTTTACCATAGGAGACGCACTTCCTAAGTTCAGTTCTACCAATAGGAGACGCACTTCCTAAGTTCAGTTTTACCATAGGAGACGCACTTCCCAAGTTCAGTTCTACCAATAGGAGACGCACTTCCTAAGTTTATTGTACCCACAGGAGACGCACTTCCTAAGTTTATTGTACCCAATAGGAGACGCACTTCCTTAAAGTTTAGTTTTGCCCATAGGAGACGCACTTCCTAAGTTTACTTTTATCCCATAGGAGACGCACTTCCTAAATTAAGATTTCACGCATAGGAGACGCATTTCCTAAATTATTTTCATTCATAGGAGACGCACTTCCTAGTTCAAAATCATTAAGGTTTCACCCATAGGAGACGCACTTCCTAAGACTATTTAACCCCTAGGAGACGCACTTCCTAAGTTTAATTTCGTGCATAGGAAACGCACTTCCTGAATTAAGTTTACTTTAGGAGACGCACTTCCTAGTTTGGCTTTTTCAGGTTATACTTTTACTTTAGGAGATGCACTTCCTAGTTTGGCTTTTTCAGGTTATACTTTATTTCAGGAGACGCACTTCCGGAATTGAGATTTCACCCTTAGGAGATGCACTTCGTAGTTTGATTCATTTTGAGTTCGACCATAGGAAACACAATTCCTAGTCTAGTTCTTTGAAGTTTTCACCCTTAGGAGACGCACTTCCTAGTTTAGCTCATTCCGATTCAACCATAGAAGAAGCACTTTCTAGTTTGAGTCATTGAGGTTTTTTTAGCAGACACATTTGCTAGCAAGAGTTTTGGTTTTACTCGTAGGAGATGCACATCCTAGCCTAGTCTTTAGTTTACTCTCATCATTGCATCAGTAGTATAAATAGGTTACAATTTTGCTAACGACTCACAAATCTTCCCAGTGCAAACTGGGTTAGGAAATTCTCGTTTGTTTTGTTTGTTTTGGTTGTAGGATCCCACCTGGAGAATAGAGGTTGTTAAATTCAAGATGATGAAGCCAGGCGCCTGCCCATAATAACAGAAGAATACATTCCAGTCTTTACTTTTCAAGTGTTGAAGTTGGGAGCCCGCCCAGATAACAGAGGCATACATTCCAGTCTTTACTTTTCAAGTGTTGAAGTTGGGAGCCCGCCCATAATAACAGAGGCATACATTTCAAGATCAAGTCAGAAGACAATAAAACAGAGGGTTACAACAAGAATCTCCAGCAGGAAACAATAAAATCTCAGCACCGGAAACAGAAGGTTGCAACAAGAGGTCCCAGCACAAATTCAGGCGCATGAGTCAAAAGGAAGAAAAGATGCGTCTTGAAAGAAGCAGCTGGTGAACATTAAATCATGCCCAGCGTAACAAGTCTGATGAAGAGAGTCGTACCCACCAGAGGAACCGCCAAAAAGCTTGATGAAGAAAGCCATGTCCCTAGCGGACTGAGCAAAATGATGAAAACTGGTATTCAGAAAAGCAAAAGGCCAGTATCATGCCCAAATTCAAGAAAAAAAAGCACCGGAGGAAACACAAGCCGACAAGAAAGCAAGGCAACAAGAACAAATTTTAGTCTAGCCTAGCTTCTTGTTTTCTTTTAAGCACGGTGTAACAAGGAGATCGGTAAGAAGTGATAACAGCATGCAACAACAGTAACATTGCAGTCCCACGGTAGTCCCAGCTACCAAAGCTTCCCGAACTACATTAACCTGATTCCCCTTTAGCCAGGGATATGTAGGAAACCTTTGAAGCAAAGGTTCGGTTAAATCTTTTTCAAAAAATGCTTCACACGGAGTACTCGGATAGGCAAAAATCGCTCGCTTTATCTTTGCACGAAAACCCTTCGTGTCTCCGGGCAAAGAGGGGCAGCTGTAAGCACGTGATTTTTGCCCTATATGAGAAATACTCCCAAAAAATGCAAAATAAAATGATTTTCCTTGGTGTGCAATTTTTGAGTATTTTTGTGATATTTTTGGATAATTATTTGTATTTGTTTGTGTTTGCTTATTTGTTAAATTAATAAAAAATATAAAAATATGTCTCATTTTGCATGTAGGATTTAATTCTACAATTGTTAATAATTAAATTAGTTTTACAAAAATTAAAAATTACAAAAATAGGCACCTTTTGCATTTTTAGCATTTAATGTCCAAATGAACAATTTTATGCTTAATTATTACTTAATTGTGCGTTAGTTGTTATTGGTAGTTAATTTGCGCTTTTATAACTTAATTTAGTTCTTAATAATAATTTAAGTATTTTTATAATTTAGTTTTAGAAAATAAAAGAAGAAAAGATAACAAAAATACAAATAAAAATCGGATTGGGCCACTTCTTCAATTTTCAACCCCAGGCCCAAACAATTGTCCACGACCCAGTCCACTTCACACGGGTCGACCCGGTCCGCCCCATTAACCCATTAACCCAACACCCCTCTTCATTCAAAAAACAAAACAAAAGAAAAAACAAAAAGAACAAAAAACCCTAAAAACCTAAAACTAACTATCCGCCCCCCACACCCATTTTTGCTCCTTCTTCTCCAAAAGCTCAAAAGAACCCATCCATGGCTGATCCTTTTGTTTCCCCTTCACGCCACTGCTGCTCTTTCTTCTTCCTCGACCTCGCCTTCGTCATCTTCTCCGCCATTGTTGCGTCGACCATCGTTGCTGCGTCGACTTCCCCCCCCCCCCCCGTTGCTGCGTCTTCACGTTCCAACAGAACCAGTCGACCAAACGACCACAATCCCGTCCAAACACCCAGCTCCACCATGTCGACGAACAGTTCGTCGACCACTGCTCCGACACGTCGCTACTGCTGCCCGTGTCCAGCTGCGACGAGCAGCCATGAACGGATGTTGATTGCTCCAGCTTCGGCGTAGACATGGCTACCATTGCATCGCCTCAATGTCGGGCAGTTGTTTCAACCTCGCCGTCCAGATACCTTCGACTGCTGATGCCGCTGCGTTACCTTCGACTTTTGTTCGCTGCTGCCCGCGCCATGGCTACTGCTTTGGCGTTGCGTCGACTTCGTAGGTTCGTGTTCGTCGTCGAGCGTCGTTTTGAGTTCGTCAAGTTTACAAGGGAGGTGAGTTCGTCGTTGAGTCCGGACAGATTTATTCCCATTTGAGGTTTGTCAAAACAGTTCATACATATGTCGTGTTGATCCGGTTAGTAGTTTTTGAATTTTATGTTTGTCCGTATTTTGTTTTGATATTTTCGAATCTAAAATCGGCAAATGTTTGTTTTGTTTATCGTTTGAATTAATTTTTAGTTCATGTTCATGTGTTGTTTGTTGAATTAATTTTCAGATTTCAAATGGAAGTTAATTAGTTATTTTTCATGTTTATTTCATGTTTGTATTGTTGTTTAAGTGAATATTTGTTAGATTCAAATTGAAATTTAATTAATTATTTCTTCAATTTGTTTCATGTGTTATGTATTTTCCAGAAAATATTAATGTTGTTTGAATCGTTAGAATCCGTCATGTTTGTTGCTTAAAGATAGATTAAATTCATGTTCGTCTTGGTTTGAAGTTCATGTTTAAATCCAGTGATTTAATGTGAGTTTATGTTTGTCTTTGATTTGTTAGTTTAATTTGAATCATGCATATTGTTGTTTGTATTATTGTCTCTTTGTTCATCCATTAATGGTCTAAATTAACCAGGATTGGTTCCCGATATGGTTGATTTATTTCCATTAATTTGGAGTTTGTGTTGTTCATCATGTTCATGTAAATTGTTGTTGAAGATTGTTGAGAAATTGGTCATCTTGACTATATTTTGGTTGAGTTATGATTAATTGATTGTTTAGAGCAGAAGGGTAATTTGGTAAATTGCATTGCATTCGGGGGTAGATTTGTAATTGCAATAAGGTCGGAGGGGTAGTTTGGTAATTGAACATTATTTTGATTCTTTATGTTAAGCATGGGGGACAAATATAATGGGGTGGGGTTTTTGATGTACTTGTTTAATATAATGGGGAACAAGACAAAACATAATGGGGAGGAATCTTGTACTTTTTTAATATAGGCATGGGGGACAAATTATAATGGGGAGGAATCTTGTACTTTTTTAATATAGGCATGGGGGACAAATTGTAATGGGTTGGGAATGTGTTAGTTATTTAATGTAGGCATGGGGGACAAAATTTAAAATAAAGAAGACATTTAATAGTGGGCCAAAGCATGCCATTTGGGGAATAATTTTGGGATTGGGAATGGAAGACTTTTCTTGCTATATATAGAGTCATTCTTGACATTAAAAAGGGGACTAGAAGGAGAACATTTTTAGAGGATTTTTTGGGAGAGTTTTTAGGACTTGAATATTATTGAGAGGATTTAGAGATTATTATTTGGGAGAACATTTTTTTGGGTAATAGATTCTGGAAAACATCTCAAGAGTGTTAGAAAGTAAAAGAGAAAGACAACTTGAACTTCTATTTGAATAAATTCCGTTTGTCTTTTCTCGAGTGTTATTCAAAAATCTGAAGCTGCTGCATCTCGTATCTTTTCTCTCTTCTGCTTTGACTGCGATTGTACTTTTTCACTGCTGAGTTTTTAGTCTGTTACTGGGTTATTCTACTGGTTGTTACTGGTTTTGCGGTGTTGCTGAACCTGCTGTTGCTGTGTTACTACTGCTGCTGACTCCTACTTCTTTTGTTCCTGTACTGTTGTTTCCAGGTACACATTTGTACACTCTCGGCTTGAAGAGAAAAATGAAATATTAATCAGGCTTTGTTCATGTTGAATTCCTCCTGTTGGATTTGTGTTTGAATATTAATTTCCCTCTCTTGGTATAAAAATGTAGTTGATTGATTAAATGAGCAATGATGTCGCATATGTATAACTTCTTCATCTAATAATGTTAGTTTACATTAATCGAAGAATAGTTAATCTGTTTTGATATTATTGTGTATTTATCTCATGTTCTAGCAAATAATAAAATGTGGAATGAAAGCAGTTTTTCCTTGTACAAACGCGATCGCAATTTTCCGTTCACATTAGCCGTAACTTAATAACTAATAAGTTGCGTTTTTCAGCATGTAAATAATTAGGAGATTTTTCTTTTATTTTAGAGACGAACTTAATAGAAAAATGTAGTCGCTATAGGTTTATCCTTTTAAAATAAAAATGAGACGAGCCTCGCCAAATAAATCACAAACCGCCGGGGCCCTCAATAAAATACATAACCATTGACTAGACTTTGGATTTGGCCGTTTAATGAACCTTCACGGCCTCTTCCTAAAATAACAATACGTTAGACTCTTTAGGACGCGCCTTAATAAATCTTACCTTCTTAAACTCGGGTGCACATTTATGTGACCCAAATCCAATTCTCAACGGAGTCGAAATGTGTTTCTAATCACGGGTACATTGATTGTGACGTGGTTCGAGATGCGTGTCCATGACGTTGCAAATTCATTTTAAAAAATAAGAATGAGATGAGCCTCGCCAAATAAAATACAAATTGCAGGGCCCTCAGTAAATATTTGCTTTAAAAATTGTTTAGACTTCGGGATGGACCGTTTAGTAAAATTCCACGGTCCTACCCAAAATAAATACGCTAGTCGCTTTAGGCGCGCCTTTAATAATTTAATTTCCTTAAACTCGGGTGCACATTGATGTGACCCAAATCCAAATCTCAACGGAGTCAAAGTGTGTCGACGACCACGGGTACATTGATTGTAACGTGGTTCGAGATATATTTTTATAACGTTGCAATTCTTGATAAAAATAACAGTAAATGATAAAAGCGGTTGAAAGATAAAATTTGCACATAAGTTCATATTGTATTTAAAATCAGATAAATAAGCCAAATATAACAGTTGAGCGACCGTGCTAGAACCACGGAACTCGGGAATGCCTAACACCTTCTCCCGGGTTAACAGAATTCCTTATCCGGATTTCTGGTACGCAGACTGTAATATAGAGTCATTCTTTTCCTCGATTCGGGATTAAAATTGGTGACTTGGGACACCCTAAATCTCCCAAGTGGCGACTCTGAAATAAATAAACCAATCCCGTTTCGATTGTCCTTTAATTGGAAAAACTCCCTTGCACCCTCGCGGGGGCGGAAAAAGGAGGTGCGACAGCTCTGGCGACTCTGCTGGGGACCGCGGAAAAAAACCTCGCAAATGAAAGATCTGCAGTCCAGCAACACCAAAAATTCTTCAGCTATCCTAGAACAGTCTACAACCTATCTGAAACTCGCCCAAGCCCCTAGGACTCCAGTCCTAACATTTACACAGGTATATTAATATCATACAAACTTGTTCGTAAGCTCAAATCATTAAAATAACATCTTAATTCAAGAATCAAACACCAAAACTCAAGAAAATTTCAAAGTTCAAAATCAAATTTCCAACTTTTCACATAAAGCACCGAAACAGCCTCGGGTCACCCTGGATCCCAATTAAATATGGGTACAAGTCCAAAAATATCATACAAACCAATTGAAATCATCAAAATATTGATCCGAGGTCATTTACCAAAAATATTGACCATGGTCAACTCTAATCACTTTCAAAGTCAAATATCACATTTTCTTTAAAAATTCACATTTAAACCTTTTGGAAATCGACACGGGTCTCGCACACATGTCATAAATCATCAAATAGAGCTATGAAAGATCGCAAAACATAAAAGGGGGAGCTAGTACTCAAAGAAGTAACTGTGGAACAAAAACTTAAGCTAAAACAATTTAAGGTAATTTTTTTTAGGTGGTGGAGATGGTGGTGGAGTAAGTGGAGATGGAGTGGTGGCAAAAATAGAGGTTGAAGGAGACGAAAATATAAAAATATATATATAAAAAGGTTATGGCTTTTGTCACACCTCTTTTTTACCTACACCCCCGGAAGGGTGTATAATGGAGTTTTTCCAATTAAAGGACAATCGGAACGGGATTTGGTTATTAAAAATTCAGAGTCGCCACTTGGAAAATTAATGGTGTCCCAAGTCACCGGTTTTGAATCCCGAACCGAGGAAGATTTGACTCTGTATTGCAGTCCGCGCACCAAAAATCCGGATAAGGAATTCTGTTAACCCGGGAGAAGGTGTTAGGCATTCCCGGGTTCCGTGGTTCTAGCACGATCGCTTAATGCACCCGTGGTTGTCAACCCATTTCGACTTCGTCGAGATTTGGATTTGGGTCGCATCAATACGCACCCGAGTTTAAGGAAGTAAATTATTAAAAAAATGTGCCTAAAGAGACTGTCGCGTTATTATCTTTGAGGAAGGCCATGAAATTCGCTAAACGGCCCATCCCAAACTCTACGGAGTTTATCACAAACATTTATTGAGGGCCCCGCAATCTATGTATTTTTGTTTGGCGAGGCTCGTCTCATTTTATTTTAAAAGGATATCCTAAAAGGTCTTGTAGTTCTTCTATTAATAGTTATCTCTACTTTTTCAATTTAATTTTAATACTACTTGTTAGAGCAACCCAACACCCACGTGAATTTGGGCCTATAGGGATGCCCCACGTGATAGGTTGTCGAGCCCTCATAAATTAGGCCCTTAAAAGGAGGCCTATTTAAATTCTTTGCAAAAACAATCAGGGATCGAGCCTGGGCGGTAACACAACACCAAACGGCCCAATTAGTCCCCAATGCCATTCGGTGCAATTTGCACTGCATTTACCTAAAATTATAGAAGCCAACTTTGCACTTTAACGCCATTTTTATTCCTGATCCCTGTTGCATTCAATTCGAAACATAGGCGACAAATTATTTTTCATCTATTAGTGACTCCTACATATTACTAAAGATGGCAATCAGAAACAGTTCAAATTTAACAATATGTGATAGCAACTTGATTGCATTATTTCACTTAATCACATGGACATGAACAAGTTAATGACCCAAACCCAAAGTGGACTAACTATTTCCAAACTAATTCAAACTAACATTGTTAGATAAACTGGACTATTAGAATTAACTACTGAAACATGAACTTGTGTTTTTCACTATTCTCATTTACAAAATCGTTCTGTGAAACTAACTAACTAACACTACTAACTACAGAACTCTCATGGTCAAGGGGAGACATAGCATCAATTCATAAGTCCACAAATTAAAACAACACAATATTGTCCAATTATACAGTTTGTAATCTCATTAACATTACTGAAATTCCAGTCCAAATGAATCAACCAACACGAATTTTTTTAAAAAAAATGAACAGTAAAGTTAAATATTCAAGTGTAAGCATGTGTTTCTTATTATTCACACTTCAAATTTGCTTTCTACAAGTTGCAGTAATCTTCAGCATTGCTTGAGCATGAGAAATACCTGGAAATTGAATAGAAATGGAATATGATAGGTCAGTTAAGACGATAGTGAGCAGCAGCAGCAAATTCACAATCCAAACAGAGGAGTCAACAACCCAGCAACTCAGAATCCAAAATTTTGACTCAACACTGAATTCTTAAACAGCCAGAACACTCCAAACTCGAAAACTCAACAAATGGAACCGAAACAGACTGACTGAAACCCCAATATTACTTGAAACAACCAGAAATTTCTCTGAATACTTAAATCACCAAAAAAGGAACTGAGATTTGTAACTCAACTACTAAAACTAGAGAATCAATTTCATAGTTGAATGAAACAGCACATGTTTTTGGATTTTTATGAACCTATTTGCTTTTTTTGGTTTTTGAATTTCTAACTTCTACTTTGAATCTGGAACTAGAAAGGAAAATTTTCTGGAAGCTAAACTTGCTATGAAAAAGTGAATTTTTGTCTGAACAGATCTCCCCTTTCCTCAAGGCATTTCATGCCCTTTTATAGGTGACAAAAGAGGGTAAATCAGATTTTAGGTTTTTTTTTAGTCCCTCCCTTATTTTCAGTTTAGTCCCTTTATTCTTGACTTGCTAAACAAGTAAATGCATCACAATTACTGAAATCTACACTTGTACCCCATTCTAGAAGGTCCTATACCCATTACAATTCCTAAACTACCCTTTCCCTACTTTGAAATTACTATTCTTAAAGAAGCTACCTCTTTCTATGCCTAATGCCCTTCTACTAGTCTGAAATTTACAGCCCAATATTTAACTGATCCCAACTCCTTCATCTTAGCTAAAATTTAACTAAAACTAACTAACATATGATTTATTCAGCTAACCCAAACAACTTATCTTAAATACTACAATAATTAACACTAATGCTGAATGAACAATTAATCAAACTAATAACTAAAATCAGTCCCAAACAAATTCCAACCCAAATTCATTAGTTATACCAACTACCAAATATTATTTAAGCATTCAAAATCAAAACAGAACAAGAATTGAAATTAACCTAACCTATAGCTAAAAATTAACGGGCAGCATTGTATCGACCCAAACTAATCAATTAAGATGATTCTAAAATCAAAACCATGATCAACCATCAAACAAAATTAAAACTATAACTGGGGAAAAACTTCCTGACTAAAACAAATGAAACAGTGAATCAAAAGAACAATTAAACTATACTAATAAACAAAAATAAAGCATAAAATTAACCTGAACACTTACTGAAATCAAAATCAAGAAATTGTAACTAAGAATTCACTCATGCAGAAAAACAAAAAGGAAAAAGAAATGAAAAATAAAAAATGAAACAAGAAAATTCACTGATACACGAAAAACTCCGGCCAGTGGTTGTTACTCCAAAACTCCCCGGAATTTCTGACCCGGAATATCCCTAACCATATGTTTTCATAAGAAACCCCATGGTTAGGGCTATTAAGGTCCGAAATCATGGAGATTTTGCTTGAGGGCTTTGGCCGGAAACTTTAGATTTGATATTCGAGCTGCTCCGGGCAGATTCGAGAGACAAGGCCATGGGGGTTGGGTAGAGGAGGCCCAGGCGGTCACAGGGTATTAATTTGGTGGTCGATAGCATAAGTGGCGTTCGCCAGCGGTAGGGTTTCGGCGAAGGATATGAGGGCGGCTGGTTTTTTAGGGTTGGAGTATGGGTGAGGTCTGAGAGACGAGATGGGGGGTAACGTTTGGACACTAATATACTAAACAATCCAAGCTTCTCGTCCGTTGGATTAATTAACCTCGATGGCCCGGATTGATCGACGCTAAAAGGCATCGTTTCGCTAAAGGGGGGGCAGGACGGGTTGAAACGGGGTGTGGGCTTGGTCCAGTTGGGCTGCGTGTTTGGCCCAAATTTGGTCTTCAATTAAGACAAATTTTTTAATTGTTTTCCTTTTATTATTTCAATTCATTTTGTATTATTTTCTTTATTATTTTTCTGACATTATAAAAATGCAAAAACAATAAGAATAAAGACCTGATATATTTTCAATGTTAAGATAATTAATCCATAAAATTGTTTAAAACCTATTTCGCGACAAATTCAACAATTAACAATTAAAAATTCAAAAGCGGGCTATTTTTGTTATTTTCTCCATATTACGTTCTAAAAACAACTTAGCCACTAACTAATCCTAAAATATGAAATTAAATCCTAAATGCAAATGTCCAGTATATATTTTTTTATATTTTTCATATGAATTAAAAATGCACACAATCAACAAAAAATGCCACAAAATTCACAAAAATTGTAAAATAACAAAGAAATTATTTTGTTTGAATTTTGGGAATAACTCATGTATAGGGCAAAAATCATGTGCTCACAGCTGCCCCTCTTTGCTCGGAAACATGAAAGGTTTTCAGGCAAAGATAAGTAAGCAAATACGAGCGATTTTTGCCCGTTTGAATATTCCGTGTGAAGCATTTTTTAAAAAGTTGACCGCACCCTGCTTCAGAGGTTGCCTACATATCCTGGGCTAAACATGAATCAGGTTAGTGTAGTTCGGGAGTGTCTGGTAGTTGGGTCTACCAGGAGCTGTGATTTCACTGCGCTTGCTGCTGCTACTGCCTGCTGACCTCCCTTATTACACCGTGTCAAAATAAAAGAAGCTAGGATAATCTATGAACTACGAATTACAAAAGTCCTATCTACATTCTTCAAACTTGTTCTTGTACTTCCTTGTTGTCTTGCGTTCCTCTGATGAAATCCATTGTTGTTACTCCGGGTTGCTAGCTAAGATGTTGTTCCTTCTCTTCAATTTGCTGAACTTGAATAAACTTGCACTTGAAAGTATTCCTCTGTTATCTGGGCGGGCTCCCAATTTCTGAAACTTGAACTGTATGTCTCTGTTCTCCAGGCGGACTCCTGACTTCTGAACTTGAACTTGAATGTCTTCCTCTGTTATCCAGGCGGGCTCCTGACTGCTACCCTTGAACTTGAATGTATTCCTCTATTATCCAGGCGGGCTCCTGACTTCACAAAATAAATCGAACAAAGAAAACTTTCTACCCCAGTTTGGAAAACTGGGTACATGTTATCGGATGTTAATAAGAGTTAAAACTAAACTTGAATTGCGATAAGAATGAAGTGTAACTTTAAAATTTAAAGACTAAAATGTATTCCCTTATTGTAGGGGCGGGCTCCCCACTTCAATTCTTTGAAGATTTAAAGACTGAAATGTTTCAAAACTTAAAATTTAAAGACTGAAATGTATTCCCTTGTTATAGGGGCGGGCTCCCCACTTCAAAACTTAAAATTTTGTTCTAAACATGCAAACTTTGAGACTACCCCACATTTTCCTATGTTACTCCTCATTATCTTGCGTTTTAACCATACGTCACTTGCAGTCAAACTTGATTACTTCTTGCTTTTCCCTCATGGAGAATTCCTCTTGAACAACCAATTTTCTGCCCCTGTTTCAATCAAAGAAAATTTCGTTAATTTAAAATGGTGGTTAGTTGATGGCATTCTTGCTGAAAAATCCTTCCACTGCCTTGCTTTGTGTTGACTGGCTTCCTCGAACTGACCCTGAACCGCTTGATTTTCTGACTGACCTTCCACATTCCCCAACCTTTGACAACCTGAATGTTTTGTACCCATGTTGTTGTTTCACTTTTCTGACCCTTTCTGTCTGAACCTTTACATTTCCCACAACAATTCCCAATTATTCCACCGATGAAACTTCCGGCGACTCCCTATACTCCACTTTTTATCGTGTTGTTGTTGACATTCTCTGACCACATTATGTTTTACCATTTTAGGAAGCTGGTAGTGAGCTTAGAAATCATTTCCCCTTGCATTGAACAAAACTGACATTGAAACATTTTAGACAAATAAAACCCCCAAAAGAAAATGAAATGCAATGATTTTGGGAGTTAAGGATAAGAAGAATCCAAAATCAAATGACTGCTAAAAGGAAAAATAAGAGAAACTTATCTGACCGGAACAGCTGGTACCAATGATCACGACATGTATTTCGGACTAATCGGTCCAATTTGTCCAACTAACTAGCTTTCAATTGCCATACTTTGTTGCCCCAAAATTTCCATCACTTGATTACTTTGCCCAAACCTTTCCCTTGTTTAACCTACAATGCCTCGAAATAGTTTTCCAACCACATACCTTTTGCCAATTAACCATTTCTCAACTCACTTTCGCCTTAAGGTGCCCGCGAGGGTTTTCACCACTAAGACTCTCTCATTTATTTTTCTCTCAACTCTCGTCGCCTTATGGTGCCTGTGAAGGTTTTCACCAATAAGACTCTCTCATTTTTTACTTTGTTCTTCTTGCTTGAACCAGAGTGTTGCCCCTGTCATGAGTTATTTCTACCTGCTCAACTTGGCATTTCTCAAAAACTGATCAGAAGGTCTTTCTTTGGATCGTAATGTAGGCTTTTGGATTGGGTTAGAAAGAAAGGGTATAAAAAGCTCAAAAACAATTCAACATGGGTAAATAATTACAACTTTCGGAATCCAATTTCTCGCAACAATCACAACGTTTGCCCCAGTTTCTTGCTTGGGAACTTTTGGGTTTTATTTTGGTATGACTGAACCTCAGAGAGGCTGCCTACGTACCCTTTTGGGATCAAGTCGAACGTAGTTCACTCATAGAGACTACGCTATTGTTTTCTTTTCTTTTCTTCATTTTCTTTTCTTTTCCCTTTCTTTTCTTTCTTCTTTTCACCTTCAATTTTCCCCTTCTTTTCTTTTCCTCCTTTTCTTCCTTCTTCCTTTTTCTTTTTAATTTTTCTTCTTTTTTTTTTACTTTTTCTTTTCATTTTCTTTTCTTCCGCACTCGCGCTTCTTAATGGTGCCATTGATTCCTAAAGAGGGATATGAAAGAGAATAAATAAGGCTCAAAGGGGGTGACAAGGGGTAAAAGTATTTAGATAGTAGAACAAAACGCCTTCATCATTTCAATCTTTACGCCAAATACAAACAAGTACATTCAAAATAAAGAAATCATACATAGTATCTCTTGACCGCATCGGAATTAATGGCCATTTCTACATATTTTCCTTCCACATCTGTCAAATATAATGCACCATTAGACAACACTCTGGTTACGACAAATGGTCCCTGCCAGTTTGGGGCGAACTTTCCTTTTGCTTCGGCCCAATGAGGCAAAATACGTCTCAATACTAACTATCCCACCTCAAACTTCCTTGGACGCACTTTCTTGTTGTATGCTCTTGCCATTCTTTGCTGGTACAGCTGACCATGACACACGGATGCCAATCTCTTTTCGTCAATCAAACTCAACTGCTCCAAGCGGCTTTTCACCCATTCATCATCATCGATCTCAGCCTCCGCAACGATTCGCAGAGACGGGATTTCCACCTCTGCGGGTATTACTGCCTCGGTGTCATACACCAATGAATAAGGAGTCGCTCCCACCGAAGTACGAACGGTGGTGCGATACCCTAACAATGCAAAAGGCAACTTTTCATGCCACTGTCTCGAACCTTACACCATCTTCCGCAATATTTTCGTTATATTCTTATTAGCTGCCTCAACCGCACCATTCGCTTTAGGGCGATATGGAGTAGAATGCCTATGGGTAATCTTGAACTGCTCACATGTTTCCTTCATCAAATGACTATTGAGGTTTGCCCCATTGTCTGTAATGATCACTTTCGGTATCCCAAATCGACAAATAATGTTCGAATGCACAAAATCCACCACAGCTTTCTTGGTTACAGACTTGAACGTTTTAGCCTCCACCCACTTGGTAAAATAGTCTATAGCTACCAAAATGAACTTGTGCCCATTTGACGCTGCCGGTTCGATTGGCCCAATAACATTCATGCCCCATGCAACAAAAGGCCATGGCGCAGACATCGTATGTAGTTATGATGGCGGAGAATGAATTAAATCTCCATGTACTTGGCACTGATGGCATTTACGCACAAAACCAATACAATCCCGCTCCTTAGTAAGCCAATAATAACATGCTCGTAGGATCTTCTTTGCCAAAACATATCCGCTCATATGCGGTCCACAGACTCCCGAATGTACCTCAGTCATGATAGATATGGCTTGCCTTGCATCCATGTATCTCAACAGCCCGAGTCTGGAGTTCTTTTGTACAACACTCCTCCACTGAGGAAAAACCCGCTTGCCAACCGTCGAATTGTTCATTTCTGATCACCTGTGGCCTGTATCGGATACACACCTATCCTGACATATTCCTTGATGTCATGAAACCATGGCTCACCGTCAAGTTCCTTTTCCACCACATTACAATAAGCGTGTTGATCGCGGACCTGAATCTGCAAAGGGTCCACGTAAGCCTTATCCGGATGATGTAACATCGATGCCAAAGTAGCCAACGCATCGGCCACTTCATTATGAATCCTTGGAATGTGCTTGAATTCTATTGACTGAAACCGCTGACAAAGCTCATGCAAACATTGCCGGTACGGTATAAGCTTTAAGTCCCGTGTTTCCCATTTTCCTTGAATTTGGTGTACCAGTAGGTCCGAGTCACCCATGACCAAGACTTCCTAGACACCTATATCTACGGCTAATCTCAACCCCAAGATACATGCCTCATACTCTGCCATGTTGTTCGTACAATAAAAACGAAGCTGGGCTGTAACAGGGTAATGTTGCCCTGTTTCAGAAATAAGCACTGCTCCTATTCCCACGCCTTTCATGTTTGCAGCCCCATCAAAGAAAAGTTTCCATCCTGGCTTCTCCACTTGTTCCAACTCTTCAACATGCATCACCTCTTCATCAGGGAAATAAGTCTTCAAAGGTTCATAATCTTCATCAACCGGATTCTCAGCCAGATGGTCTGCCACGGCCTGTGCTTTCATCGCAGTCCGAGTCACATAGATAATGTCAAACTCCGTAAGCAAGATCTGCCACTTTGCAAGCCTCCCTGTGGGCATAGGCTTCTGAAAAATATACTTCAATGGGTCTAAGCGATATATGAGGTAAGTAGTGTAGGATGACAAATAATGTTTCAACTTCTGTGCCACCCAGGTTAGGGCGCAACACGTCCTCTCCATATGAGTATACTTAACTTAGTAAGATGTGAATTTCTTGCTGAGGTAATAGATAGCCTGCTCTTTCCTGCCTGTAACATCATGCTGCCCCAGTACACAACCAAATGAATTATCCAAAACCGTCAGATATAGAATCAAAGGCCTCCCTGGTTCTGGCGGGACCAACACGGGTGGGTTCGACAAATACCCCTTTATCTTATCAAAAGCCTCCTGACATTCATCAATCCATTTAACTGCAGCATCTTTCTTTAACAGCTTGAAAATCGGCTGACAAATTGTCGTGAGCTGAGCAATGAACCTACTGATATAATTCAATCTTCCCAACAAACTTATCACCTCAGTTTTGTTTCTTGGAGGCATCAATTCCTGAATAGCTTTGATCTTCGACGGGTCTAGTTCAATACCCCGACGGCTGACTATAAATCCCAACAACTTCCCAGATGGTACTCCAAAAGCACATTTTGCAGGATTGAGCTTAAGATTGTACCTGCGAAGCCTTTGAAAGAACTTTCTCAAATCTCTGACATGGTCGAACTGCTGTCTAGACTTCACGATCACATCATCCACGTACACCTCGATTTCCTTATGTATCATATCATGGAATATTGTTGTCATGGCCCTCATATAAGTTGCCCCAGCATTTTTCAAACTGAACGGCATGACCCGATAATAGTATGTTCCCCACGGCGTGATGAATGCCGTATTTTCTGCATCTTCCTCATCCATTAGAATTTGATGATAACCCGCGTAACAATCCACAAAAGAACCAATATCATGTTTGGCACAATTGTCATTCAGTATATGGATGTTGGGCAGTGGGAAATTGTCTTTTGGACTCGCCTTGTTAAGATCTCGATAATCGACACACACCCTGGTCTTGCCATCTTTCTTCGGCACTGGCACAACATTAACTAACCAGGCGGGATACCGCGTAACCCGAATGACCTTTGCATCAAATTGCTTGGTAATCTATTCTTTGATCTTTACACTTATGTCCGTTTTGAACTTTCTCAGCTTCTGCTTGACAGGAGGGAGTGCCAGATCAATGGGTAATTTGTGAACCACTAAATCGGTACTTAGACCCGGCATATCATCATACGACCACGCAAAAACATCCTTGTATTCGAACAATGCTTTAATTATCTCCTCCTTGAGTCGTGGCTCCAGATAAACACTTATTTTAGTTTCGCGAACATTATCTTGGTCCCCTAGATTAACTGCTTCTGTGTCACTTAGTTTAGGTTTGGGTTTTTCTTCAAAGTGACTTAATTCTTTACTAATTTCCTCATAGGTCTCGTCATCATCACATTCCACTTCATCATCACACTCGATTTCTTATATTATTATTTCTGAGTTAGATTGGCTTTTAAAACTGGGCCGAAGATTCCTCATGCATGTCATGTCATTGATATCAGCATAAAAAGAACTGTACAAAAAAGAAAAGAAAAATGAAAGCACAGTTAGGAATGAAGAAAGAAGAAAACGTACATTTCATTGAATATAAAGATAACAGGGTTTTAAACTCATCCAAACGGATGAAACATAGCAACTGAATTACAAACCCTGGAATAATCCAGATGATCAAAAGGAAAACAAAAACCCACTACCACGACTCCCTCCGAATTAGAAGAGGAGTAGCTTCCCAATTGTTGACATTAGCACGTGGTCCGATGTATTGTATATCTGCTTTGCTTGACCCTTCCCCTGCCTCGACCATGTTCACTTCAGCAAATACCTTCTCGAACACCTTATCCAAATTCCCCTCTGCACCAATCAGTGGGCCCGACACCTTTGCCAATAACTGCTTTTTGACACCCGGCCTGACGAAGGACCTGGACAGGCGTGGAATGGGTTTGGGAATAACCCAAGCTTTCTTTTTCAATTTACGAGCTCCTCTGACATCTACTACTGTTGGCTTGAACCCCAGTCCGAAGGTGTCCAGATTTTTGGGCAAAGAAACAAGTTGAACAATGCCCTGAAGCTCAGTCCCCAGACCTTTTCCTGACACGAACCCATTACTCAGCATTTCTGATACTACCATGACGGTCGTAGCTGCCACCCTGGGACGTGGAATGCTTTTACCCTCCGGCACTCTATTCACCGGGATCGTGTCGAAGACCTGATAAACCCATGGCCTCTTATCATCATCAGTTCCTATAAATGGCACAATGGCATCACTTACAGCGCATGTGGGATCTTCCCCATGTAACATGATTTCTTGTCTGTCCCACTCGAACTTGACTATTTGGTGCAGTGTGGAAGGCACTGCTTTGGCCGCGTGGATTCATGGTCGACCCAACAAAAGATTATAAGACACTGCAGCGTCCAACACCTGAAATTCCATAGCGAACTCGACTGGGCCAATAGTCAATTCAAGTATAATATCCCCCACTGTGTCTGTTCCCCCTCCGTCGAACCCTCGAACACAAACACTATTTTTGTGGATTCTATCATCATCAATCTTCAACTTGTTCAGTGTAGACAACGTACAAATATTAGCACTTTACCCGTTATCGATCAACACCCGAGTAACTATTGAATCTTCATACTTGACCGTCAAGTAGAGAGCTTTATTGTGTTCTGTGCCTTCCACAGGCAATTCATCATCAGAAAATGTTACCCTGTTTACTTCAAAGATCTTGTTGGCAATTGTCTCCAGATGGTTCACTGAAATTTTGTCGGGTACATGAGCTTCATTCAATATCTTCATCAAAGCTCGGCAATGCTCGTCAGAGTGGATCAATAATGATAACAACGAGATCTGGGCCGGTGTTTTTCTCAGTTGTTCAACAATGGAATAATCCTGCACTTTCATCTTTTTCAGAAATTCCTCTGCCTCTTCTTCCGTCACAGCTTTCTTGACTAACATTGGATTGTCTTTAGCGTTCCTAGCCTTTCGCAACTCTTCGGGAGCAAAACAATGCCCCGACCGAGTTAATCCTTGTGCTTCACAACTCTCTTCCTCAATTTCCTTTCCTTTGTATGTCACCACTACCTTTTCATATTTCCACGGCACAGCTTTGCTATCAACCACGGGTAATTGGACTACCGGCTTTATGATAACTGGTTCTATGTAGGCCCCTTTCACAACAACCACGGGTGCAGATGATGACCCTGGTACCACTAACTTGACTGGCTCTGACTTCTTTGCAGCAACAAATGGCCCTTTTCCCATTACCAACACTGGCTTATCTTTTATCTCTTTTGGTTGAACCGCTGGCTTTGCACTAACTGTCTTTTCTTTGACCTTGGCTTCAGTAGAACGGATCATCATGACCGTCTGCGAGGGCTTTTTAGGCTCTGTCCCCTTATGTATCAGTTCGATCATATTGGCTTCATGATGCGCTGGTAACGGGTTTTGATTGATGTTCGGAGCCTCCGGAGCCTGTACTTCTATACGGCGATTATCAATGAGTTCCTGCACCGCATTTTTCAATTTCCAACATTTTTCAGTATCGTGCCCCGGCATCCTGAGTAATACTCACAGCTAACAGAATGGTCCAGGTTTCTGGGAGGGGGTTTGGTGCTTTGGGCTCAATTGGGGTCAACATTCCCAATTGTTTCAATCTATGGAAGAGAGTGGTGTACTATTCGCCCAGTGGAGTAAATGTTTTTCTGTTCGGGGCCTTCTCACTTCTAAAAGCTTGGTTTGGGCGGAAGCCGGTTCCTGGTCTATTTGTCCTGGGAGGTGGATAGGCGTTTTGTGGGGGTGGATATGTGTTTTGGGGAGCCGGTGCATGCCATTGCGGGTGCGCCGGAGGCTGAGTGTATGTCTGGGCATGGTGGACAGAAAAGTGTGGTTCTGGTGGTGGATAGTAATGTTGTGGTGGGCCATATGGGGTATACTGGTAATTTGGGTGGTGGGGTCCAGGTTGGTTGTAATAGGGCGGAGGGTTGTTGGGCCTGGACCAAGTATTAACTTCAGCTGTGGCAACTTCTTCCTTATTCTTCTTTCCGAGTACACCACCAGTACCGCT